>NC_077229.1:415983044-416658044 GCF_027887165.1 Monodelphis domestica | reverse complement strand
AGATTCAAGCCTCTAACAACTGTGCCATTTCACTTCCAAACAGATGTTTAAAGCTCAAACAGGTGAAGTGACCTGTGGTCAGGATCACAAGGCATTGGGTGGCAGGGCCATAGCTTTAAACCCAAAATTCTTGCGTCCTAGACAGTGTTCTTTCCATTCTATCCCACTATTCCCGGGGAATGCTCACTGTCATTTAGCATGAGGTAAGAAGGAGATAAGTCTTTATTAAGCATCTACAATTCACCAGGCACATACACATGCTAAAAGCTTTATAAATATTGTCTTATCTCATCCTGGCAACATCTCTGGAGTCTGTCTTATAGAAGAGTTGGTTTTGAGTTCAGGGATCTAGGTTAGAATCTGGACTCTGACTTTGGACAGGTAAAGTAAACCTCTTTAGACTTTGACTTGTTATTTATGAAATAAGGAGATTGCACTAGAACAGGAATTCTTAATCTTTTTTGTTCCAGGGACCTATTTGGCAGTCCAGAGAAGTCTAGGGATCCGTTCTCAGAATATCACTTTAAAACTGATTTTTGAAGGAAATTAACAATCTCAGTTAAAGGTTAGTAAAAATAAAGATGCATTTTTCCCTCATCCATATTCATAGACTCCATGAAATCTATTAATGGATCTTTTCCTTAACCTCAGATTTGGGTAATTTCTAATATCTAACTCTTATGATCTCCTTTATTTTTTTTTAAAGCATGTACCTTTTGTCTTAGAATTGATACTAAATATTGATTCTGAGGCAGAACAATAGGAACTAGGCAACAGGGGTTAAGTAACCTGCCCAGAGTCACACAGATAAGGAGTATTTAAGGCTGAATTTGAACCTGAGACCTCCCATCTCAAGGTCTGGGACTCTATCCACTGAGTGGCCCTTATGATCTCACTTTTAATCCTATTTCTCCCAGAGAGTTGATATACTAAGGAAATGTGGGAAAAGTCCAATGCCTGAGCAAGCTTGAGGAAGAGAGTGGAATATGTACTGAACTGTAAGGAGATAGAGATTCCAAGAAGCAGAGATGTGGAGGGAGAGCATCTAGGTAGCCTGAATTAACACAAAGAGGTGGGAAATGGGTCCCATCTATGAGATACAGCAAATAAGCTAGTCTGACTGAAACATAAGGGGTGTGTATGTGGGGGGGGGTCACATTTAATCAGCAAATTGAGAAGTAGATTGTAGAGGATTAAATGATAAAGGGTAGAATTTTTATCTTAAAGATAATAAGGAATCCCTGAAGATTCTTGAGCAGGGGAATGACACAGTTAGAACTGCCCAGACAGCTATGTGGGTATATGGATTAGAAAAGGGAGAGAAAAGTGTAGGAGAGGGGGCAATTAAGAGACTACTATATAGTCCAGAGGAAGAATGATGAGCGCCTGAACTAATGGGATGATGACATTAGTGAAGAGTATGGGATGGATTTGAGTCATGTTGTAGAGATAGAATCAATAAGACTTGGCAACTAATTGGATATGGAGACTTAATGGGAAAGAAAGTCAAGATTGACTCTTAGGTTTGGGACGGGGTATTTGAAAAAATGGAGGAGACCTCCACAGACCTAAGGGAGTTAGTTGGAATGTCCAGAGTAGGAGGCTAAAGGGAGGGAGGCACAGAAGTTAGGTTTCATTGAGTTGCCTTCACTTCTAAAGTGTCTGTCAAATTATATTTATCAAATTGATTCCAGATTTGTGTCTCCAGCCATCTCACTTATAAGGATAAGCCATAATTAATACATAAAGAAAGGGGTGAATGCTCTAATTTAGCCCATATTTAGAGAGATTTTATTGTTAGGGGGTGCATTTTGGGAGATTTTACACCTTTGAGAAATGAGATTTTCTGATGGCAATTATTAGTGGGCTAATAGGCCATCTAAATGTCATTCATTGTATATCATATTGATCTTTTCTGTCTGGTGTTATCCTTCTTTCCTTTGCTAATAAAGCAAATTTCTATTCATCTTTTCTTTCCCCGTCACTACTATTTTTTTTATTATTATTTTCTTCAATCTGAGACTGTGTGACTTTAAATCAAAATAAGAGGCAGAATAACAGAGGTACAGACATCTGGCATCCTTATTCAGTATCAAAATATCTTGTGAGGCCTCAGAAAGAAGCTATCAAAGAGGCATAAAGGAAGCAATAAACATGAAAAGAACAATAGGATATTTGAAAAGGAGGGGGAAAGATTTCAGCCAGCAGAGAATGACATTTTTATGGTGGCTACCCTGAGAAAACTACATTCAGAAAATAAGTTGCGTCTTACATTTCCCCCTAAATGGGGAAATGGAAACTGCCAGTCTCTTGAACCAGAGGGCTCCTAAAATATATCTATGAGGACACCAGTTCCTGCAAGTGGACTTGGGGAGATTATCTAGAGTTTCCTCTCCAGGGTAAAACTATTCATCAAATCCCCATGACATTCAAATAATACTCCTGTATAGTTCAAGTGTATAGTTTTAGAATGGACATACCTACAGACAAGAGGAAAGGAGGGAAACAGCAACTACCTAGTCAGCCACACTGACTAAATCTGCCCTATTGATCACTGGTAACAGATGTCAAAGTCAGGTCACCATTCCATCTAGCATATTTTCTCTGCATTTCAGAATTTATTATTCATTCATTCATTCATTTATTCACTTCTTTGATAAAATTCATTCAACAAACACTTCTCTGGGGCATCCTGTGTGTCATGCATTATGGTAGGTAAATGCTGGGGAGACACAAAGAATTTATAGGCTAGCAGGTAAAAATAAGACAGGTAGAGAGATAAATGTAATACAAATCATAAAATGGTTAAGAGAATAAAAGAAGTATGAAGATGACAGATAAAGAAAAAAATACCATTAAGAACAGCTCTTATACTCATAAAGTAAGAACCACCATCTTCCTAGCCATCTTGACTTGAAACATCACTCTTCCTCAATTCTCTACCTCCCTCATTCTTTATTCCTAATATGCTACCAAGTCCTACAGCTATTTTTAAAATATGTCTTGCATTGGTTCTCTTCTTACTTCTGCTGCCAATACACTAGTTCAAGCCTTTTGTCACCTCTCCACTAGACCACATCCCACAGCCACTTGAATGTTCCCCTTATGTCTCTGGGCTATTCTTTAAGGAGTGCTCAGAGGCATTTGATTTATAATCCTGGCATTATTCCTTACCATGCCATTTAAACTCTCTGGGCCTCAGTTTCCTCATCTAAATTAAATTCCTAATAAATTCCTAATTCCTAAATAAATTCCTCATCTAAATGTGGCATATGTTTTAATGGGATACTACTCCACCATGAGAAATGACAAACAGGTTAATTTTGGAAACACATGCAAGGACTAACATGAAATTGTAAAGAATGAAATGAGCAGAACCAAGAGAATGTTATATAGAGCAACAAAAATATTATTTGAAGAATGACTTGTGTATGTCCTTCTTCAGAAAAAGAGTTGATAAATAAAAATAAGTAAAACATAGTTTCATATACATACATAGCTTTTTGTCAAATGATGCCTTCTCTAATGGTGGGAAGGAATGAGGGAGGAAGTTAATTGGTTATTTAAATGTAACAACAAATTAATTAAAAAATAAATGAAGGGATATGAAGATCCCCTTATAAAATGAGGGGATTGTCCAAGCCTACATCTATCTGAGAGAACCTTCTGGCTTTCCATCTTGTGATCCTCTTCAGCTCAAACCCTCTGATACAACCTTTCTTGTGCCAGCTGCCAAATTGAACCTTCCTCACTCTCAAATTTAATTATTTAAGACCATGTCTATAGCTTTGTGTTTATTTCTGGATGCCACATTTTGGAAAAGTCTTTGATAGACTGTAGAACAATTAAATATAGAGATGGGGTGGGGGGTGGCAGGATGAGGAAAGAACTGAAAAATCACATATAAAAGAGGAACAGTTGAAGAAAACTGTGATTTTTAGCCCAGAAAATAGAAGACTTGGAGTGGGAAGTCTGGGGGGGGGGGAGTGATGCCACAGATAATAACTGTCCTCAAGCATTTAAAGGGCAATCATATAGAAGATGGATTCGCTTTGTCTTGTATTGACCCAGAAAAAAATAACTAAAAAGCATCTGGTGGAAATCATAGAAAGGTTTGATATTTAAAAAATAAAAACAAAACAAAACACAAGTTTTACTAATGAATAAAAGTTGTCCCAAAATAGGAATGGTCTATGTCAGGAGACGATCCTTATTGACTTTTTTTGCAGCATTTTGGCATTCTCTTGGATATTCTCTGTTTTCATTTGGTTCTTTTTCTACCCCTTTTAACACTTTTCAATCACCTTTGTTGTATCATAACCCATTTCTTGTCCCTTAACTGTGGGTGCTTCCCAAAAGCTCTAACTAAGGACCTTCTTCTTTTTTATTTCTATATTCTCATTCAATAAACTCACATCACCCAAATATTCAATTATCATCTCTACACAAATAGCTACCAAATGTACAAGACCTGATCTTGTTCTTCTGTCACTACTATGATCTATAATCCTTCTACCTCCCAAGTGGTCACATTCTTTTCCTTTCTCATTTCTGACCTGTTGGTGAACCAGTTAAACCCTAGACTATTCCCTTCTCTCTAGACCCCTATTTCCTTACCATATCACTAATCTTGCCCCTTCAAGGGCTCCCAGCATCATTGCCTTTGCTAGTATTTAAATGCTCCTGAATAAAGCTGGGGATCATCATAAAAGGGTGGTGATTAGGTCTGCTATGTCACATATTCTCAACTGGGCCCTCACTGCATCAAGGCAATTCTTTTATATCTCCCTAATTAACTTACTATTTCATGCATCACCGCAGATATTTTTTTAAAAAAAGTTTTCATCCTTCCTCAAACTTCTTAAAAGTCCCCATACCTACCTCCCAGTTGAGAGCCTTGCCTTGTATTTCACTAAAGAAACTGAGACCATTTACTGAGAGCTTCTCTTCACCTTATCTCCCAATCTACCAGGTCAAAAGCAAGGTCATCCTTGAATCCCCATTCCAAAGTTTCATTGATTCTATCTTCACAACATTTCATATATGCCTCATTCTCTCCTTTAACACTGCTACCATCTTGGTAGAGGTCCTTATCATGACATGTTTAAATTACTGCAGTAACTAGCTGGTTGATCTCCCTATCTCAAATGTCATCCCATTCAGGTCTGTCATCTATCTATATACAGCTATCAAAGTGATCATCCCAAAGCAAAAAATCTGATCACAAAACACACATCCCTCCTTGGATAAACTCTGGTGGCTCTCCATTACATCCAAGATCAAACATGAAATCCTCTTCTTAGCTTTTAAAGCCCTTTATATCTTTCCTACCTTTCTAGGTTTCTTATATCATACTCTTCTCCATATACTCCACAATCAAGGAACATTGACCTTCTTGCTGTTCTTCACACAAAGTACTCCAGGCTGTGGGCATTTTCACTGGTTGCCCCTGGATATATATACTCCTATCCCTCCTGATTTCCCTGGCTTCCTTCAAACCTCAAAAAAAAAAAAATCCCACCTTATGTAATCCTTTCCCAATCCATAATGATAATGTTTCCCCTCTGAGATTATCTCCAATTTATTCTGAACATAATTGTTTGCATGTTATCTCCCCCACATATCAGTTTGTGAGTACCTTGGGGGAAGAGACTCTTTTGCCTTTCTTTGTATGTTCACTGTTTAGCATGGTACCTAGCACATGGTAGATGCTTAATAAATTCTGTTTACTTTACTTACTCCTTTTCCTGAGCTCACAGTCCCACAACACTAACTGCTTAATGGCACATTTCTAGGCACATGTCCCCTCTGTGTCTCAGCCTCAACACTGATCACAACAGAACTCATTTATCTTCACTCTAACCCACAATTCTTCAAAACTTTCCTTTTTCTATCTCCATTATCTCTCAAGTATTTAAGGTTTACAATCTCAGAGTAATTGACAGCTTCTCACTTTTCTTTACTCCACATATTCAAGTTGCCAAATGTTATCATTTTTTTCTCTACAGCATCTCTTGCATCCATTCATTTATTCTGTCCATAACACAGTCACTCTAGTTTAGGCCCTCATCACTTCTTGCCTAGACTATTGTTATTAGTTTCCTAATAGTCGCCTCACCTCAGTCTCTCCCCTCTTTAATGGATCCCCCCAAAACTTTAATATATTCTCTAAAATACTATAGTGTCATTCCTAAAAATCTGACCATGTTATTCCCCTGCTCAATGAACTGCAGTGATTATCATTTCCTTCTAGGATCAGATATAGTCCTCTATTTGACATTTAAAGCCCTCTGCAATCAAGCTCCAGCCTACTTTTCCAGGTTTATTATACTTTATTCTCTCCATGCCCTCATAATAAATGCCACCCAAACTGACTGTTATTTTTCCTCACACATGGCATCTAATCTTTTATTTCCAACAACTCTACTTAGAACTTTATGGCTGGAATGTAGTATCCTTTCAAAACCATCTTTTGGAATCCTCAGAGCCCTTCAAAGCTCATCTCAAATGTCACCTTCTACATGAAGCCTTTTTTTATGCTCCTTTCCCAGATGCTAGTACCTCTCCTCCCTCTTCCTGCCAAAAATATACTCATGTGTTTGCATATTGAATCCTCTAATAGAAGATCTTGGTTACAAAGGTGGTTTTATTTTTGTCATTCTATCTCCTAGGTCTAGAAATTCAATGTCCAGGACACAGCAGGTACTTAATGAAGTCTGAACTGACTTTGAATTTCAAAGCACTGGGTGACTCCCTGTTTGAAATGGTGTAGAGGAAAATGTCATTTAGGAACGGGTTGAATTCAGAGATTCTTCTCAACTTGATGCTATGTTACACTGTAACTCAAAACCTTTCCAAGCTTCCCTATTACCTATTAAAATCTTTCTGTACATGCCTATGCTGGATATGACCCTTTCCTCCTCTAAACTCAAAAAGAATTTTGTTGTTTATGCTTTCACATTCCATGTTATATTATAGTGCTTTGTATTTATCTTATTTCCTCTCCTAGGTTCTAAGTTTCATGAGAGAAAGGAATATTCCTCATTCTTCTTGGTAGCCCATAATGTCTAGCACAGTGCCTGATAAATCGTGTTTTAAAAATGTTTGTCAAATGAAAAGACAAGAAAAATCACTCTACAGAACACTGTTGAATCTTTCTGGGATGACTAAGAAGCCATTTCAGGATATTGCAAGGACTCTGGGTCATCAAGATGACCATCAGATGTTACTGAACAGTGCTCCATGGAGATAGGGAAGATTTGGGTTATCAGACTGAATAACTTCTGTCTTTATAACATATCCTGGAAGTTGCTTTCTCAAATAAATCTCTGATATCAGTTTGATCATTCATCATCTCTTTCTCTTAAGCAGGGGTTTCCCACATCAAGAAATTGTCGTCTAAAGCACATATGATTCATATGACCCTTTCAACAATTACTCCCTCTTAGCAACCACAAATGGTACTGTCATTTGTTTACTTCTCTTAAAACAGGAGACTTCATTTAAATTAAATCCAGGATGCTCAAGTCCTCAGTTTCATGATCTCAAGTGACTAGAACATAGAAGTTGGTGATGATGCATGACTACAAAATAATGTGACCAAAGTTGTAATAAATGTACCAGAATAACTGAATTCAAAAGAACTAGCCTGGAAATCTATCTCCTTGTTCAAAGATTATTTCATTGCTATTGCAAAAAAATAATAATAAACAAACAAAATCCACTTGTGTAGCTGTTCTTCCAGAGCAGCCTTTGGAGTCATATCCCTCTGAATACTCTGAATGGCAGCAAATTTTTCATCTTCAGGGTTGATTAAGGTAATATTCAAAAATCATTTGGACCCAGGTCTGGTGTAAAGGCAAGTCACTGAACCAGTCAATAATACTAGGGGTCAAAATAGCCTAAGCACACTATGATTAAGACTGATTCTTATGCAATGATCAACTGTGAATGACCTAACTTTTGTCAACAGGGCAAGAATCCCACACAATTCCAAGGGACTCATGATGAAAAAAGTTATCCACCATCAAAGGAAGGAGCTGATGGAGTCTGAATGCAGATTGAAGTATACCAGTCTTCATTTTATTTCTTTCATGAATTTTTCTTTAGTATAAGCAATATGCATCTTGTTTCACAACATGATGAATATGAAAATATGTATTATATTATAAGATATATATAATCTATATTTCATATTATCTGACTTCTTGAGGATAGTAGAAGGGTGGGGTGGGGGAAGAGAACATGAATAGCAAAATATCAGAAAATGATTATTAAATATTGTATTGAAATGTAATCCCCCACAAAAAAATTTTAAGAGAAAAAAAGAAAGACATTCTTTTTTTTTCTTTTTGCTAAGTAACCTGGTTGAAAAGGCAGTTCTCAAAGAGAAGTTCTAAATTGTTTTCAGCAAAGGTAAGACCTTTGGAATAAGCATAGAATTTCCCTATATGAGTACTGGGAAGATAACAATACTTCCAAAGAAATAAGAGTTTTAGTCAGTGTTTAGAATAAGCCCTGTAACTTTCTAGGAAACCCTTGCAATCGTGAGTGGAGCTACTGAATTATCTGAAAGGAAGTATCTAGCTGAAGTCCATTTTCATATGATGTTTTGAAATCAAATTACCCCCCCCCCAATGGAAGAAAGTTTTGTTCAGTGTTAGAACCCTTTGAAATTCTCACATTATTCCCAGAGGTTCCCAACTATGGTGCCAAAACATAAGTGAATAAAGCCTGTTGTCCCATGACCCTCAGCATTTCCAAATACTTATTTCGTGTGAGTTATCAATTACCCACAAGATTTATTTTGGGGTGAGAGTCCATTTGATGAAAGATATGACTGAACACCGAGGGGACAGAGATTCATTTGGGCTGAGTATGATGGCACCCACAACTTTTCTTTTCTTTTCTTACACCATGATGAGATCATGTGTGAAAGCCTAAATTATGTAAATAAAAAGGCTCCACTAATACTGCTGAAATATTCCTGGAGTGTTACACTTGACAACCTCAAAGCACATTTCACGCAGCTAATGACTTCATCACCAGCACGACTGCCACGAGTCAAGCAGTTTCCATGGCAACGCCCTAGTACAGCTGTTTACCCATATAAAGTATTGCACCTACTTAGTTACATATACAGACAGATCACTAGATTCCTAGGTACTGAAATTGAAATAATTCAATTTTCAATGTCTCTCTTTATGAAGTGATTCTGCCAGCTATAGGTATTAGCATATCAATGTGACTTTGACAGGGGTTGCTGCAAAAGACATATTTTGCAGGCACTTCATGTCAATTAGAGCCCTAACTGTTTCATGGAATAATCATTCCTGCCAGATTAAGGTCGGGCTGCAAGGTAATTTAATTGGTGCCATTATATGTAGGGGGAAAGGAAAAAAAAATCCTGCTCTAATAGAGTGCATAGACTGTTGCTGCCAAGGGAGGGGAGGAGTGCCTTACAAAGCAAATGACTGAAAGGAATTGCCTTCTTAGCCATTTACAAAGGATTTAAACATACACCCCATTATGGAAGACTCTGTGGCCACCCTTTCCAGAACTACCTGGGAGGAAAACTTTGATGGGGAGGATACTGGTCGGTTCACTGATTTCCTCAAAGGTTTTCTTCCCAGGACATCCTGCATCCCACTCATTGATTCGTTTTTGGTGTTGATTTCCAAAAGCATACAGAAATACCTGTGTTTAGGGTCATTTTTCCTCCTCATTGAGTGAGATAGTTCCCAGGAGCCCAAGACCTGGCAAAGAGTGGGAAATAAGAGAATGGACTGCTGCCATTCTCTCCCCTCACTTTTATTTTTGTTTGCCAAACCCTTATCCCATGATGTCCCCCCAAATAATACCTAATTGGCTTCATGGTGGTGGGCTCCACCCTGTGTTTAACCAACCATATCTGAGTGGCATCTCTGAGAAAGGGAATGAAATTCTAACAGAAAAAAAAAATGGGCTGTCCATTCCTAGTTCCTCTAACTGCATGTTTTTCAACCAGCTCCCTTTGAATTATAAAAGATATTTTGAAATAAGTGGTAGAGATGTGGTCCTTTTCTGACCTTTTGTGTGACAATCACTCCAAGTTCCCTTGGGTATGGAAGTTCTAGGGAAGTTTAGGTAAAATAATTCCTGACCTTATATAGATTACAATCTAGTGTGGGGATAAAATAGAAATAAAAACAACTCTAGTTCATAATAGTACATAATAATTGCACTAAAGTATTATCAAAACAAATTGGTGTAGAAAGGGAAATAATTTCAAACTAAAGACATCAGAGAAGACTCTACAGAAGAAACAGTATTTGAGAAATTCAGAGGAGAGACAGACAGACACAGAAAGACAGAGACAAACAAAAAGAGGGGATGGTTCTAGGCTTGAGAAACAACCCAGGAAAAGGTTTATTTTGTAGGAAATCACAGAACATGTTCAAGGGACAAAGAAGAACTTAGTTTGGTTGGACCATAAAATATGTGAAGGGGAATATTATGGAAGTAGGAAATAGTATCATATTGTGAAAGGTCTTGAATAATATCCAGAAGAGTCATTTGATGCAACAAGCAGTCAGGAACCACTATAGATTTTCAAACAAAAGAGTAATAGGATGAGATTTGAGGGTGAGGAATATTCTAGCAATGTGAATAGTGATAAGAGAGAATAAAAGCATGAAGCTAGTTTAAGAGGATACTGTAGTTGTCCAAAGTAAATGATATAAGGGGTTGGGGTGGAGACAATAGGAATATAAAGGATAGGACAGATGTAAGAGATGTTTTGGAAGTCTGATTGGTAACTGATTAAATATGAGATGTAAAGGGAAGGGAAGAGTCAAAGGTGTAATTCCAAGATTACTGACATGGGAGAAGAGGCAAAAGGAAATACCACAGAGAGATATAATGAAATTAGAAGAATCAACAGGCTTAGGGGAAAAAAAAAAAGATGAGTTCAGTTGGAGATATGTTGAACGTTTTGTTCATTTAGTGCCTTTTTCTCCCCAGTTTATATCCACATCATCCTACATGTAGGCAAGATTGCCCTGAGATGCTAGATAATGGTCCATTTAGATCCTTAGGGAATGACTTAGAGAAATTTTGTTTGGCTGTTTTCAGTAACTTGGGCTTAAAAAGAATGTGATGACAATTTAAAGTGGAGGAGGGGGAGGAGGAAGAGGAGCTCTTCAGGTCTGAGAGCCCAGTAGCTGAAGGCCTGTCAAAGCTATTACCAAGAACCCACTGATTTTTTTTGTCCATTTTCAGTTAGAGAGGAAGGTCTCGCCCTCAGGTGCAGTATTTCTCTTTTTAAGCGTAAACAACTCATATATCAGCTGACAGAGCAATCTTCCTGGGTTCTCCAGGTCTTGGCTCTGACTTTGACAGCAGCCATCTAAATGATGTTAAAGGGGGAAAAAATCTCTACCTGGTACAGCTTATTGCCACCTCTTAAAGGGGAAGGTCGCTTGTTGTTGTAAGCATCCCAACCTTTATTGTGCAGAGCTGGACCTCTTTGCTTTTGGCTCACTTTTCTGAGAATGAACTACTTTACCAGATTGTATACAGCTCATTCTATTGATATTTGGAGTGGCTGAGGGGCATAGAAGGACATACATCGGGTAAGGATAGGGAGGAGGATTATGGCATGAAGACAGAAGTTTCAGCCAAAGCCATAATACCTGTGTAGTAGGACAGAGCAACCCACTCATCCAGGAATACTATTTTGGGTTGATTTTTGTTGTTGCTGTTGAGTAATATTTGATTTTTTCCCCAATTACATGTAAAAACAATTTTTAACATTTGTTTTCTAACATTTTGAGTTCCAAATTCTCTGCCCTTCTTCTTCCCTCTCCCAACTCTGAGATGGTAAGCAATTTGATATAGGTTAAACATATGTTATCACACAAAATATATTTCCTTATTCCTTTGAAGAAGAAACATATCTCACATACACAAATACACACACACACATGCACATGCACATCCATGAAGAAAATGAAGTGGAAAATGGTATGCTTCAATTTGCAATCAGAATCTAAGAGTTCTTTCTCTGGAGACAGAGGGCATTTTTTCATCATAAGTCTTTAGAAATTGTCTTGGCTCTCTGGATTGCTAAAAAAAGATAACCATTCATTCCCAGTTGATTAAGATACAGTATTGCTTTTATAGACAAGTTCTCCTGGTTCTGCTAATTTCACTTTGTATCAGTTCATAAAAGTCTTTCCACTTTTTTTCTGAAATCATCCTGCCTGTCATTTCTTATAGCATAACAGGAATACTATTTTTATTTACACATACATTTATATTGCTAACTCTTTGAAGCAAGAATTTCAGCATGAAAATATTCTCTTAACATATAAAGAGCTGGTACAATGTTGCCAAAAAGTCTTAGTTTAGTTTTAAATTTTAATAGCTTAATTTAAATACTTCCTTTTAATCACATCAACAAATGACATGCAGCTGACATTCTTTTACTAATGCCATTTATGTGACAAAAATCTTTAAGTCATTAGAGCTGGCAGAGATCTTAGAAATCTATTTCAATAGAATTATTTTACAGTTAAGGGAACTGAGCTCCAGTCAAGTGAAGTGACTTATCCTAGGATCCACACTGCTTTAGTGGCATCAGAACTAAAATTCTCGACTACCATCTTACTGACTACTTGACTCTTCATCATATCACCACATGTTTTTGCCCCTCATTAATTTTTGTCTATTTTTTGAGTTCCAATAAAGTACCATGCTAGGCACAGTGAAGGATACAAAGATGAATAGGACAGGATTTTGAGAACTACAACATGTTAGGGTAAATTATCATTCAATTTAATACACGAGACATTTCCTAGATGCCTACTCAGTGCAAAGCACATATATTAGGTGACATAGAAGAGGTGACAACAAAAGGAGTTTCTGACTGGGAGAAATAATAGCTTCACTAAGATATTGGGATTTAAGATATGTCTTGGAAGGTAGGTAGGAAGTTGATTAGTAGAGATGTTGGGAAAGCATTAGAAGGAATAATATGAGCAATAGAAATTGTGAAGGTTCGATGAATGTGGCTCCAGCAGACAGTATGAGAAGGAGATTGATGGCAGAATAGGCTGTAAAGTAGATCTGATGAAATTTTGGGAAGTTAGTGTGATATAATAGATTGAATACTGGACCTGAAGTCACAACATCTGGGGTCAAAATCCTCTTCGGATACTTGCTAGCTATGCGAAGCATAGACAAATTAATTGATTAATTAATTAACTAGAAAAAATAATCATTTAACTTCTCAAAACCCCACTTTTTCATATATGAAATGGGGATCACAAAAACTTGGTGAGAGATAAGATAAAGTAAAGGCATGAAGCTAGTTTAAGAGGCTATTATAGTTGTCCAAAGTGAATAGTATATTTTTATGAGTAAAGTGCTTTGCAAACCTTATATTGCCAATGATTGTGAGTTACCATAGAAGATCTTGCATTCAACCCTAGAAAATTTATCCCTCCCAGTATAAACTTCTAATCTCACCACCATGCTGGTAATTCAAGTCTTCATTGGCACCACCTTTCTCAGCCTCCTCTCACCTCTGTTTGGAGGGATAGAGCACAATAGCAAATTTCTCTCAATTCATTCAGCTCACTCAAAGTTGTGTCTGCTTCTCTCTGGTTTTGACCCTACCAAATAAGATGCCCCATGATGTCCTTCCCTCCCCTAATGACCACTTGCCTTAATTTCCTTCTCCCTTTTATATATTGTCTTTCTCCCATTGGATTATAAGCTCCTTGAGGGCCAGAAATGTCTTTCTTTTTCAATTATATGCCCAATGCATTTACTATGTGCCAGGCATTATGCTAAGCACTGAGGGTAGGACTAAAAAAGCAAGACAGTCCCTGCCCTCAAGAAATTTATATTCTAATGAAGGAAGGCAATAATAGAGGGGAATGACATCATAGATCTTTCATTTTGCTAAAGAGGAAGCATCCATATCATCATCATTCTTTTTCAGGTTGTGCTCTTTATTCTCCACACTCTTAATTATGTCTCTCTCTTTCTCTTCTATACCCTGATATGCAATACCATCACATTCTTCAGCTTCTTTTTATATATTATCTTTCCCCTTAAGATGAGTCTTTCTGCTTCCATCTGTATTCACAGTGCTTAGTACCATGCCTGACACAGAGTAAGCCCTTAATAGTGCTTGTTGACTTGACTTGACTAGACATCAGACATCAGGTAGCATCCCTTCATTAGCTATGTTTCACTGCTTGCCCCCAAACTAGAGAGCCTTTCCAAAGTTAATTAAATGTACTATCCCATGATGTACATAATTCCCTTTGAATGAGATCTAGGCCCTAAAGGAGAGGAAAGCTGATGAATAGGTTAATTTCTCATTCCCTGGGATAGCTCCAGCTGTTCCAGATGCTTCCAGTCCACAAACAAAATAAGACAAAAGGTGCTAGAGTGATTAATACAATGATGTTCACAACAGTATGTATGGCACAGTATACTTTTCACTCTCTTTTAAAGTCATCTCACCTACTAAGCCTCACCCATCTCTGTGTTTCTCCAGAGGATATTTCTATCTTCTGTTTACAGGTTAGAGAATCAAGTCACCAGCTCAAGGATTGAGATTAAAGCCAACCAAATTCTTGCTGGATCCATATTCAAAGCCTTCAGGCACTCTCCAGTCACTGCTCCCTATCCTGTACAGTTCTACCCAAACCACCAACCCAAGAGGACTTCATCATAAACTTTCAATCAATATTTTCAAGGAGAGGCAAATGTATTAAGTGACTTGAGGTTCACTGCCTAATTTTTATAAGAACTATAATCTTTAGACATAGAAGGCACATTGATAGAGCAGAAAACATTTATTCTCGATTCAGAGGATCAAAACTGTGTGGTGTCAGGTAAGTAGCAACCTCTCTGGTTCTCAGTTTCCTCAACTATAAAATGCAGACCATATGGACCCTGAGGTACCTTCTAGTTCTAGGTCAATGATACCACAAATAATTTAAACAAAACTCCCATGCAGGACAGAAAGTCTCTTTATAAGTTTGTCTGGCAAATAGTCTTAGCCTCTGCTCAAACATTTCCAGTAATGGAAAGTTCTGCCACTATAAACAGACTGTTTCATTGTTGGGCATCTCTAATTGTTAATAAGTTCTTCTAATAAACATACTTCTGCATTCCTTTTAACTATTAGTGGTATTTCTGTTTTCAGGGATGACATAGTACTCATCTTTCTATAGGACATCCTTTTGAATCTGTAAAGGCAGTGATCATGCCTCTGATCTCTAGCATTAATCATTTTAATTCCTTCAACCAGTCCTCATAGGATGTTATGGTCCCAGATGTCTCACCCTACTAGCCCATTTCTTTCTGACCCAGGTTCATAGCTATCATGAAGCTGGGTGTCCAAAGCCACTATAATCATTGGTCTAGTTGGCCAAAGCCAAATCATTCAATGAGGATACAAATCAAATAATCTTCATCCTTCCCTCAATGCCATCCAACATAATCTAATCTACCCAAGCAAGAACTGGATAAAAGCATGAGTATATCTGCTTAAATGATAACTGGAAGGAGAGTAACAGAAATAATCTTTGTTAGCTAGCCCTCTTAAAAATAGAATGATAGAAGAGCATCCACTACCAAGACTTCAGCCTCCACTATATCTATAGAACTGAACCCATATAACATCATAAGATTTAGAACTGAAAGCATCTTAGAGATCAAGTCTATCTCCCTCATTTTGTAAATGAAAAAACTGAATCCTAATTATTACATGACATACTCAATTTCATATAGGGAATAAGAAGCCCAAGTAGTATTTGGACTTCAAAGATCTCCAGTTTCCCCTTTCACTGCCTTTGAGTGAGAGGACGTTGAAATGGAACAAGGGACTCTCCATGATTTTTGTTGTTCAGTTGTTTCAGTTGTGATTGATTCTTGGTTATCCCAATTGGGATTTTCTCAGCAGAGATACTGGAGTAGTTTGCCATTTCCTAGTCCAGCTTATTTTAAGTAACTTTCCCAGCATCCCACAGCTAGCAATTGTCTGAGGGAACATTTGAACTCAAGAAGATGATTCTATCCTGACTCCAAGCCCACAACTCTCTCTACTTTGCCTAGCTAACTCTTAGATGATAATGATGGACACATTAAAGTGTAAAGTTAAAGTGCTTTACATGCATTTTATCCTTTGAGCCTCCCAAGTACTTATCACCATTTTAGATGTGGGGAAACAAAGGTTAGGGGAACTCACATGTCTTGTCTATGATCATATAGCTGGTAAGAGTTAGATTCAAATACAAATCTTCCTAACTCTGGAATGAACCCATATTCACTCTGACACATTGCCTCACTACTGAGTCCAGGATACTGTGTTCAGTTTCCAGGTAATTTGTTGAACTACACTGTTTCAAAGCCAACAGATTGTAGACCAACTTCTCTTTGCATACCATGCATCCCTTTGATCTCAATGAACTAGGCAGAATTAATTTTTTAAAAAATGTCTTACAAAAAAGTTTCTTAACATTTTCAGGGCATTCTCATATTCATTATCTCACTTGATTAAAACAATAACCCTATAAAGTATGTTTCTGGTTCTATATTATCTATATTATCCTCGACCATTATATTATCCCCATTTTACAGGTGAGCAAGTTGAGCTACATAGTGGTTAAGCAGCTTGCTGGAAAAAAAATAAACATACCATAATTCAGATCTGGGATGAGAGCCCATTTCTCCTGCCCTGCCTCCCCCAGCCCAGTATGCCATCAATAACACTATACTGTTTCCCTCCAGAGAATGAAAACAATTTGGAGCTTGTGCATCACAGGTGGTGGGGTCAACACTGAAGGATGACAGATGGAGCACTGTTGTTACTTGACCTGCATTGCCCGAGTTTGACACTAGGGATAGCATCCTCTGATTAGGGAAAGAATTCCTGATTTGGCCCACTTGCCTATCTCTGGGGAAGCGCATGCTGTGGAGACAGACGGGCACCATGGAGTACAGGCTAGAGCTGAGCCTCCAGATTGTCTCAATCAACCCATCACAATAGTAACAATACATTTGTTCGTTATGGGGCTGCAGGCTGTTAACTCTCTCCCCATTTATAGGGGCCTATCATTACATTCCTCTGGGCTTTGATGATCACAACTCTTACAGCACAACCTAACGCCATGGACCAATTAGTCCATTTGTTCTTCCCAGGCACTGATGACAGCATTCAATGACATTCACTGTATGGGTCACAGTCGTTTCTCTCCAAATATTTATCTGGTTCCAGCTTCCCCTAATTAATAGAGTTGGCTAATCCTTTGGAAGAAAATAGAACCAGTTCTCATACATCAACCAAGCGGACGGTGTGTCCTTCACTCCAAGCAACTCAGATGCCTGCAAGGAAGGGCAACATTCCTGAAGGTTGTGAGTCCATGTGTCTGAGTCAGCTAGATAGCCCAATGGATAGAGCACTGCCCTTGGAATTAGGGAAACAAGTTGAAATAGGGCTCAATAGCTGTGTGACTTAGGGCAAATCACTTTATTTCTATCTGCCTTAGTTTTCTCCATTTTAAAATGGGGATAATAAGAGTGTCTACCTCTCAGGATTGTTGTGAGTTTGAGATAATATTTGTAAAGCACTTGGTACAGTAACTAGTACCTAGTAGGTGCTTAATAAATGCTTATTTTCTTTCTTCCTTGTTCTAAATGAAGTATTTACCTCACCTGGACCTTCAATAGAAAAAATAAAAATAGTGAACATTGACCTAGGATTGCTTTCAATGTTTCTTTTCTCTTTATTCTTGATTCGAACCCATTTCCGTGTTGTTGGGATTTGCATTCGAGTGTTCATTTAGAGTCTCTGCTCAGTTCTTTTCTCTTTAAATGAACTGGATCTATGACTTCATCAGTAGAAGGAATTCCTGGTAAGTAAAATCCTTCTACCAATGCAGGTTCCACAACTTCTTGGTGATATATTGCCCTAGAGCATTACCTGAGGCACTGGAAGATTAAATGATTAGCATAGAGTCAGAGAAGCAGTATATGTCAGAAGCACATCTATTTACTACACAATATTATTTTCCCTTATACATGTTCTCTACTTTAAAAGCAATCCAATTCAGCAAACATTCTTTACCCCCTTTTTTGTGAATGGATCTTCCTGTCTTACTAAGGGTGGAAGTTCAGTGGTCTAGTCCCTACATTGATCAACTCAGGAACTTTGACCTGCTCTGTTTATGCCCTGCATCAATTTCCCCTTCTTGGACAACCTGGTGGTACTGTACTCCGAGGCAGGGGCAGCTCAACATGTTGGTTCAGGACTTAGTGAAGATAGGCAATCATTAACAAGCATTTATTATATTTCAACTAGTTCCTGCCCTCAAAGAGCTTATATTCTAGTAAAGAAAAATAGCAGCTGAAGAATCAAGAATGATTTTCTAGCAGATAACAGGAGTTGAACCTTGAAAAGATCCAGGAATACCATCATTTGATTCTCAAAATGATAATGTGAAATTTGCAATGTAAGTAGTGTTATCCTCATCTTGAATAGGAAGAAACTAGGGTCTGGTGACATGACTTTCCCAGGGTCATGCAAGCAGCACTTCATGGAACCTATACATGAGCCCAGATCATCTGACTTCAAATTCAGGGCCCTTTCCTTCAAGCCAAGAAAAGTATACCAATATAGTTGTTGGGAAGGTATCTGCATTTTGCTTTTCGATGACCAATCGACTAAAATAATACATCAACATAAATAATCCTCTGCTTTTGTGGGTTCCCATTTTCAGTATGAAAGTGAAGTAAAGATAAATCGCACGTGTGGTGTTTGTGAGGTTGACATAGTCCTTTAGCATTTCCACTGTATTTGTTAGCACTCAGAGGCATAACACATTATAAAACATAATCCAAAGGTGTCCATATATTATTATTTATCAACTGAGGGAAAAGAAGCCACATTAACCATCATTTCAGTTTTCATCTGGTAGCAGGCTAGGAGGGCAGGATGAAGGAATGTTAGAGGTTTAGCAATGAATAAAATTACTCTTATTAAGATAGCAATCACTGTAAAAATTCCTACCTATCAATCATTCAACAAGCTTTTTATAAGTGCCTACTATTTTTCAGGCATTATGCTAGGGACAGAGGATACAAAAACAAAAACAAATCAAAACAAAGAGGAACATTCTCTGACCTCAGTGTGTTTATATTCTATTGCATTTATATCTACAAGATATAGATATATAGGTATATACAAAATAAATACAAGGCAGGTTAGTAGAGGTAAAACTGAGAAAAGTCTCATTTAAAGATGCTGCTCAGTCTGGATTTTAAAGGAAATTAGGAGTTTTTAGTTGTAGAGGCATGGATAACATGCATTCTCTGCATAGAAAACAGCCAGTATCAAACATAGAAGTAGGAGATGAAATATTCTTTGTGTCTAGTGGCAAAAGAGCCAATATCACTGAATTGGAGAGTAGGTAAAGGGAAGGAAGTAACCTGGAAAAATAGGTTGGCGTCAGCTTATAAAAGGTTTTAAATGCTGACAGAGAAATGTGTGTTTTCTTCTAGAGTTAATAGGGAGCCAATGGTATTCTTGCCATAGAAGAATGTCAGAGTTAGGTCTGGGCTGAAAGAATATCACATTAGTGTCAAAAGGAAAAGAAGGTGAGATTTAAGGTAGGGACACTATTTATGAAAGTATTATAATAGCCCAGGTCAGCAGTAATGAGAGCCTGAAGTAGGGTAGTGCCCAGGTGAAGAGCAGGTAAGGGATGAGAGCAATGATCATTCTTTAACCAATGTCTGCCTGCTCCTGTATCACAACCAGTCAATTTAGGGAACACATATAGGAGATGAGATCAATTTTACTCTTTAAATAAAAGAATCAGGTTTCTCAAAACCATCAGTTCCTGATCTTTTTAGACATGATGAAGTCACTGATTAATCTCCCTCTCCTCCTACCTCTTAAAAGCACTGTATGGCATAAATGCTAATTTATGAAACTTTGGTCAAGTCATTTCCCTTGTCTGGCTTTCAATTTTCTCATCTGAAAAGTGAAGTAGCCTGACTAGGCCCTCTCAAGAAATTTTCTAAGTTCTATGACCTACTATTTACAATGAGTAAAGAATCTAATAAAAGAATTATAGGATTATGAAGGAGAAAGAGAACATAGGCATATGGAACATTTAGGGTAAGAGGGAGGAGCAGGGCCACCAAAGAGAAAAAATTACTGAGAAAACTGAAGACAAACTTTAGAATTTTGCCTTGGGCTAACTCTACATGGCTGTGATTCCCCAAAGGAAATCTAATGATGACAAGGACAAAAACAGGAAAATGTGTGTAGCTGGGAGAGAGATGATCATTCCAACTATGAAAGAGGTGGTAATCAGCACCAATTAGCTACTCCCTTAACTAGAACTTCAACAATTCCCATGCACTTTGGAAGAATTGATTTGGAAGATTTTCTCCTCCAACATAGAAATGAATTTTGAAATCAAGGTAGCCTCCAGTTATCTACTATAGCCCAAAAGAGTTGTTTTTACCAGAAATTGTCCATTTCTACTGAGACTGAAAGTTCCAGGCAGATGCATGACAGCCATGTCATCCTTAACCGTCCTGAATATTGAAGCAAACCACTAGGAACATAAATGGATTGTGATGGACTACCACAGAAGTTACATAGGCTTAGTCACTTAGAATTAATTCATGAACTTCTCTACAATAGTTCTCTATTGCCAAAGGAGATCAAATATGAACACCTAAAAAGAATTATAACAAGTAGTGTGGTAGGAAGAAAAATCATTAGCATTAGACTGAGAATCAAGAGATGTTGGTTCTAGATTAAGCTCTGTCACTAATCAGTTGTGCATAAATCATTGTCCCCATAATTGTACTGCCAAACTTTATACATAAAATGAAATAGTTCATTCAGTCATTTCATTCATTCATTCTTCAGTCCTCCTAATAAGTCTTTATTAATTATCTGTTATATGTAAAGTACTGTGCTAAGAACTAAAAGGCATTCAAAGACAAAGAGTTGGATCATATTCTTTCCAAGGTCCCTTCTGGTTCAAAAATTCCAACATGTCTTCAACTAAAGATCCATTCAACATCATATGCAATAAGTGACTAGTCAGACTTTGAAGACTTCTAATAACTGGAAATGCCCTATCTTGTGGTACAGCTCATTCAACTGGTGAAGGTCTCTAAACTGGTCAGAATTAAATCAAACCTAAATCTGATTCTCTGCACCCAATAATCCTTCAAATACTTGAATATGACTGAAATGACCCTTATGTCTTCTATTATTTCATAATCCACATCCCTATTGTGAATTTGATCTTTTCATTGTCTTTTGCTTCTTACTCAACCACCTGCTATGGCTCTCTTATCACCTCTAAGATAAAAATACCAACTCCTCATTTGAAATTTAATATCCTATCCAATTTGGAACCAACTTATCTCTACATCCTTAATGAATTTTACTCCTCTCATACTTCTTTATGATCCCACCAAATTGGCAGTCTCTCTGTTTTCCACTCAAAACACATCATCTCCTGTCTGCATCTTTCAACTCACTATTCCAGTGCCCTCCTTATATCTTATTCACAGAGTTTCTTTCTTCCTTTAAGATACAGATCAGACACCATCTTCTACATAAAGCCTTTTCTGATTCTTCCATTTTCTGGTGTCCTCTTTCTCTAACTATCCTATATTCAGTGACTGTATATATGTGTTCTAATTAGTTTTATGTTTATGTTTATTGCTATGTAAATGTTTTTGTTTTTTACTTTTGTAAAGATATTTTATTTTACAAATTACATATAACAACAAATTTCCACATAAGTTTTCCAAAGTTATATGATCCATATATCTCCCTCCCTCCCATTCCTCTCCCACTCCTGGAGCTGATAAGCAATTTAATCTAGGTTATATATAAATTATCTGCAAAACATATTTCTGTATTGTTCATTTTGGTATGAGAATAATCCTATAAAACCAAAATTCCCCAATAAAAACCCAAATAAACTACAGTGAAAAATCATCTGTTTTGATCTGAATTCCCACCCCCACAGTTCTTTCTTTGGTGGTGGATAACATTCTTTGTCATAAGTCCCTCAGAATTGTCCTGGATCATTGTATTGCTGAGAGTAACTTAATTTTTTACAGTTGATCATTCCACTATATTGTAGCAATTGTGTATGATGTTATTTTGGTTCTGCTTATTTCATTCTGCATCAGTTCATGTAGATCTTTCTAGCTCTTTCTGAAATAAACCTGTTCATTATTTCTTACAGCTCAATAATATTCCATCACCAACATAAACCATAATTTCTTCAACCATTACTCAATTGATAGACATTCTTTCAATTTCCAATTTTTTGCCACCACAAAAAGAACAACTTTATAAATATTTTTGTACAAATAAGTCTTCCTCTACTTTTAAAAATATCTTTGGGATACAGACCTAGTAGTGGTATTACTGGATCAAAGGGTATACATAGTTTTAAAGCCCTTTGGGCATGTTTCCAAATTGGCTACACACATTTTTATATAATTTTTGTTTCCCCCCATTAAACTGCAAGTTCCTAGAGAGTAGCTATTCTTTGATTTTTTTTTTGTACTTAAGTTGCCAATGCCTAGCACAATATCTGTCACATAATAGGCACTTAATACTTGATTCAGTCTATCTTCATTTTCTCTTTCAAGCCTTTGCTTCACTTCTCTTCCTCCCCTGGAATGCTGTCATTTTTCAACCTCATCTATTAAATACTGCCCATCCTTTAAGATCATATTCAACTTTCACCTCTTCTATGAAGCCTTCACTGAACATTTAGCCTCTACTAATTTCCTTTCTACACCATCCAACAACATTTATACTCTAAACAACACAATTTAATACTTAATGTGTGACCTTGTCTTATTTTCTACTTGTTCTGTGTGTGGTTGTCAGGTTTATGAGATTGCAAGCTTCTCAGGGTTCTTTTTGAAGCAGCCAGGTGGTACCATAGTGTATAGATCACTATTCCTGGAATGAGGAAGACCCAAGTTCAAATCTGACTTAAGACAAATACTGGCTTTGTAACCCTGGGCAAGTCATTTAACTTGTTTGCCTCAGTTTCTTCATCTATAAATCAGGACAATGGCACTTAATTCCAAGATTTGTTATGAAGATTAAATCAGATAACATACATAGTAGTGCTTATTCCTACAAAAGTCATTGCAATGGCTTCCTATAGATGCTTTTTTATAGATTCCTTTTACTTGTATATCCCTGGGGACAAAAGACAAATTTAAGCAGTTTAAAAAATGTATTCAATTAAAATGAAAGAGGTAAAGGGACATGCCAGAAACCCATTAAAAACAGATTTTAGGACTCATGAAGAGGCAATGTTTACTGCATGCCAAAGTATTTCACACCTCACAGGAAACAGCATCAAAATTATATGCTATTCTACTGAGTCTCTAGTGTGTATTGGTACATGTATATGTACATGTATATGCGTGCATGTGTGTGCTTATGAGGAGAAATGGGTCATACAGAAGCCCATTCGAGTTTCTACTTTTATTCATAAGTGGGAGGTGGACAGGAAGAGTTCTGAAATGCCTCTTCTCTGACCCTTTCAAGGTCTGGAGTAAAATCTTCTTTTTATAAGTCTTCCTTACAACTTGGCTTTAACCTACCATTCTAAGGTCACTCACCACCTTTATGTACTCTGTATTTCAGTCAAATTGGTCTTCTTGTTGTTTCTCACATAGGGTGCTCCATTTCCCATCTCCATGCCTCCAAGTCACCCATCCAACCAATCTCTCATGTGTGGAATTCACCTTATCCTCCGTTCTGCCTTTTGGAATCCTTGATTGCTTTGAAAAATCACCACATTGTATCTCTCCAAACACCCTCTCTCATGTATTAATAATGGTAATTTATAATGCTAATTACTTAGTATTTAACTTTTAGTACCCTGTGTGAATGTGTGCATTATGCCTATGCAGTCATGTTAATAGAATGTAAACTACATGAGGGCAAGAACTTTTTCTGGTTTTTGTTGTCTTTCATCCTTTGATTCTTATTAATGCATTTACCAATAGGAAATAACAAATGGTTCAGAGTCTTCTGTTTTATACCAATCTCATCAAAATGTGAAAATCTGGAGTATTCAGAGAGACAAAGACGTGGCGAAGGAAAGAAGAGAGGGAAGAAAAAAGAAAAGGAGGGAGGGAGGAAGGATGCTGGGAAGGAACCTGGAAGCTGATGTATATAACCTAACACCCAAAATGCCATTTTGACCTTTAATTTCCTTATTCAAGATTATATTAGAATGTGGATGGCTTATTTATTTTTAATTGTATCTCTACTGCTCAGCTTCCATAGCTCTGGCATATTTCTCTACCTGTTTGTATGCACTTGCGTAGGACAAACCCACAGCTTTGGCATAAATCTATTATGTTGTGATGATATTGTACACATAGTGATGCTGATTTTTTAGAGAGCAATCTCTCTGTATGTGACTTCACAGTGAGAAGGAAAAGCCAGAACATTTGCTAAAACACGGGTGGCACCTGTAAGTAGAATGATCTCTGGGGAGGAAATCCCCAAATCTGTCCCTGCTCTATTATCTAAAATCTGTGTAAGCTTGGGCAAAGCACTTTCGCTCTATAGGCTTCACTTTCCTCATTTATAACATGGGAAAGTCCCCCTCTCCCATATATCTAATATACACATTAAGTAAAGATCATATCCAAAGCATTGGACAATTGGCTTACCTAGGGGTATCTCATAGAGGAAGTGCATGTTTTAGACGAACAGACTTAGAGACTATAATTTTTTGCCTCATAACCATTTCATTTGCACTTACTCCTATCTGGCTCTTTAAAAATGCTTTTAGTGTCAAGACTTTGAGAGAGACTACAGTACTTAGAGGATAACTTAAGTGGTTTACAACCTGAAAGTCACACACTACTTTCTTTTTTTTTAACAACTTCCATTTCTAATCAATTGACGAGTCTGGTTGATTCTGTTTCCTCAATATCTCCCTCACACAACTGCCATTCTAATATAAATTCACATTATCTCTCACCAGGATCGTTGCAGTGGCTTCCTAACTAGCCTTCCTACCTCAAAGCTCTCCCTTTTCTGATCCATTTTCCTCATAACTTCTAATGTGATATTCCTAAACCACAGGTCTATCCATGTCACTGTCTTGCTCAAGAAGCTTTCAGGTGCTTCTCATTATTTTAGTATAAAATACCAGTCTTTCCACTAGTCATTTAAAATCCTTTGTGATATGGCTCCATCCTATGGAGTCAGACTGATTTCTCATTGCGCCCTCTTATGAATTCTATACAATTACTATTCCTTGTCCACAGCACTCCCTCTGTAAAAGCTGGGCCCTATGCTTAGAGTATTTATTCTCCCTCCCCCCATCCTCCTCTTAGCATCCTTAAGCTCCCTTCAAGGATCAACTCAAGTGATTTTTCTATCTAAGGTCTTTGCTGATTTTCAGTTCTTATAGAATAACTGTCCTATCTCCATTACTTTGTATTTAATTGTATTTATTGAACATTTATAATGTGCTTATCTGAGTGAATGCTATTTCCCCATTGAGGTCAGGATATATTTCTCTTTTTTTTTATTTTTGTATGCCCTTAGCATATATCCCTGTGCCCAAGACATAGTAGGTCCATAATGAATGCTTACTGAATCAATTGAATTGAGATCTGGGTCTGTCTGAAGAACAGGCACTTCTCATTTCTGCTGGACACTACTTGCACTGGTGTTTTAAAATCCCAAAGCTTTACTGTGAGAAGAAACTTAAAGCTTATCAAGACCAACGCCTTCATTTGGTAAGTGAGGTCATGAAGGAGACTTATAGAGGTGTAGAAATTTCCTAAGGTCACAAGATTAGCCAGGAATTGAACCAAAACTAGAAAAGAGGTCCCCTGACTTCCATGTCCAATGCCCAAAACTTTTGTTAAGTTGTTTAACAAGTATACAGACACTTTTAAAAATTAGGACCATGAAATTGCAATGTGCTTAGTTGTGACTTAAATTGTCATGAGAATATTTAGAGAGATATGAAATCATTTTATAAAAAAGAAAATGCTGGAAATTTTATTTCTTCAAATTTTGGGGAAAAATAAAATGGTCCTTGGCAGGAAAAGGTGACTTCGCTCTGTTCTTTTTGAAATGCCCTCTGTAAAATGCAAATTAAAGCAACACTAAGGTTTCACCTCATACCTATCAGATTGGCCAATATGGCAATAAAGGAAAGTGGTAAATGTTAGAGGGGATGTAGCAAAACTGGGACACTAATACATTGTTAGTGGAGTTGTAAACTGATCTAACCATTCTGGAGAGCAATTTGTAATTATACCCAAAGGGCTATAAATTGTACATACTCTTTGATCAGGTAATACTACTAGGTCGATAACCCAAAGAGATAATAAAAAAGGGGAAAAGACCTACTTGTACAAAAATATTCATAGCTGCTCTCATTTGGTGGCAAAGAATTGGAAATTGAGGGGATGCCCATCAATTAGGAAATGGCTGAACAAATCATGGTATATGTTGATAATGGAATACTATTGTGCAATAAGAAATGATAAGCAAGATGATTTCAGAAAAAGCTAAAAAGAACTGCAGGAACTGATGGAGAGTGAAATGAGCAGAACTGGGTGAATATTGTATACAATAACAGCTATATTGGATGATGATTATCTGTGAAAACTTGGCCACTCTCAGCAATGCAATGATTTGGAACTACCCATAAAGACTTATGATGGGGAATGCTATCTACCTCCAGAAAAAGAACGGTTGAAATTGTCTCTTACATCAATATATTTTTATTTTTATTTGGGAGTTTTCATTTTGTATGCGTATGCTCTTACAATGAACAATATGGAAGTATGTTTTACATGACAATAAAAAATGAAAAATAAAATGAAATGAAATGCCCTCTCTATGTTTCATATCTCTCAATCCAGCTCATTTCCCCTCAGGCTAGTTTGAGGACTATAGACAAACACAGAATGAAAAACAATACTGGTCATATTTTGATTGAAACTGAGATGGTAATCTTCCTTTTATAATTAAAAAAAAAAAAACTCTTCTGGCCTCCAGAACTCACAAGATTTTTCTGAGGAAATGCTTTGTAAGCCTTGACATGCTACAGAAATGTATGTTGTTAATGTTGTTATCATAATGATAATAATTTATAATCAGTAAGTGTGTTCTTCTCTTTTTCTCTTTTTTCTTTCTTTTTTAAACCCTTTCATTCTGTTTTATAATCGATACTAAGAATTGATTCTAAGACAAGAGAACTGGAAGAGCTAGGCAATTGGATTTAAGTGACATGCCCAGAGTCACACAGTTAGTAAGTTTCTGGGGTCAAATTGGAACCCAGGTCCTCTAGGCTCCAGGGTTTGTGTTCTTATCCACTGTACTATCTAGCTTCCCTTTATTCTCATCTTTTTCATGATAGAAATGTTCACAGGGCAAGTTGCTATCCAGCTATTAATCTCTTCTTTTCAATGTTTTTCAGACTATTGTTCTGGTGTATAAAATAGCTAGGTTTTGTAATTGAATAAAATTATTGGAATATAATAAGCTCACTCTCTGTGGTCTCAATGAAAGCAGCTTGAGAACAAGTCCAATAATAGAACAAAACAACAGGGATAGCATGTAGCCCATTCTTTCCCCACATGATTTTGATCTCTTCTTTTTGGTCTCTATATTTAGAATTTTTTTTTAATTCCATGTAGCTTGGAAAATTTGAGATTTTTACATGGAAAAATATATTAAAATACTGTTCTTAAATTTTAATGGATTAATGTTAAGTCCAGGTAATTATAGACAGCAGTTTTGTCCATAAGAAGGGTCCAGGACCCAGAAGAGTTTATTTGTTCAACCTTGGAGCATATTCTGATATTTGTATTTGTGGCACAAGGAATTTTATTCTGTTAGTTTAGGAAAGGTAGTGAGCTCGTGATGTGTATTTCTAGCCACCAAGTCATGTCTTCCTAGGTATTTGGCAGTTGCTATGTGTTTGCAGCCCACAGTGAGATGTTATATAGCTTCTACCATTTCCTTGAATGGTCTGCATTGATTGAGAAGTCTGTGCTCCTGAAGGATAACCTTGCTATAATTTCTAGTGAAAATGACCTAATTCTGAATCGCCATTATAAACCCTTCCAAAACCATAAACAAATTCTCCTTACTTCCATCAGCATCAGTGGTTCTTCTACTGCTACCCTCTATAATAAAAGACTACCTATATGACCTCTCAATACTAATTCCAACCACAGCTTTAAAACGAAGTCACAGACAAGTGACACACAATTAATTCAGGTTTCTTATGGACCTATCACTTCTAGTCAATCTCATATCCAAGTCTAGGTCTAGGAAGAAATCTTCATTCCCAAATCTCTGATATTTACTTAAACATATGGCACATTCTGTGCCACAAATCTATCCTACCTGATCACTGGTGACAACAAGGTAGAGCTGGCCAAGAGGAAAGAGAACCAAGAGGACAGCCCCATGGGAGGTTAGCTGACAGACAAGGGTATATAGCCTGATGAAGGGTCAAGTTGAGCAGATTGGCTAAAACAAGGAAGAATAATTCTATTTAGGAAGGTACATCCCATTTTCTAGGAAAACAGGGACCACAACCAGAGTAGCAACAGTACATAGGGGTGAACTCCCAGCATGAGGAGGTTGTTTGCCTTCTCCTCGGTCACATAGTCCCTGTTAGGATGAGTGTCCCTGAGCCCACGTATATTGAAGGTCAGTGTCCAGCAGGTGAATCTTTCCCCGTCTGAACCATTTTCTCAAATGCAACATCATATTTCTAAGGAAAACTACGGAATGTGACTGATGCTTTTGTTCTTCCATAGAATCTCACTTACCATTCATTTAAAAGAATAGAGAAAAGGATGTCACTAAGCATTCTTAATATATTTCAAATGACACAGATTCACAAGATGATATTTTGACTAGAAAAAGGACTGAGTGAAACAAAAAAAAATGCTGAAGACATGCCATATTTTTTTTTTGGTTTTGTTGATGTCCAAATCAGTCATCTCTCCATCCAGAAATGATTTCAGTCCGATTATGCCTTGTGTAACATGCAGCCCAATGGAATGGAAATTGCAGGCTACATCTGGCACTGGTGCCATGAAGGAGGCATAGAACTTGAAAGGGACACATACACACATATGTGATACTGGGAACATGCCTAATAGGATGGCTGAATCAGAGGTGCAGTGAGCAGGCTCCTGGCATAGCGGGGACACAGTTAACCCCCCAAATGACTTAGAATTTAAATAGCAAGTGTACAGACGCGATAGGCAAAATAAACCTGGAAGAGGGTTGGCAATACAGATGGGATATAAGCCTCTCTGTGCAGGGAGAAGGGCTGTCACTATTTTGACAGACATAGAATGACTGTTTAGACTGATGTTCAGGGAAAAGCCAGGGAGGTGATGGCTGTGGGGGAGCTCTCGACCTCCACGACAGTTTGACAGGGCTGAGCCAGAATTATGGAGAGGGGAGGGAAAAGGGAAGGAGATGGAGAGAAGAGGCAAGGAGAAGGGGGTGAAAAGGCAAGGAGTATTGGAAAGAAAAAAAGGAAGGAAGGAAGAAAAAAAGGCCTGGATGCCAGTGTCAGGAATTATGAGAGAGAATGGATTTTTTATTCACAATCTACCTTCTTTGAGGAATTATAAAGGGAAAAAACTGGGGGGGGGGTGTCAAAATTCAAGTGACTGGGGGAAAACATAACCTGATCAGGTTTGGTTTCTCTTCACATTGTGAGAAGTCAGACTTGTTTACTCACTTTAGGAAAGAAGAACAAGTGATAAATGTTCTAGTTCCATGGGGACTAAGCATCCCAGCTGCCAGGAGCTCTAGACAAGTCACCTGGGGGTCAAATTAGAGACAAGAGAAGCAAAAAATAAAATGTCAACAATGACCTGAGAGATGAGAGGGTTCAGAGAGGTACTGAACATGTTAACACAAAGCCTTCCACTTTCTCATAGTTTCAACCTTCATAATATCTCTTAATTATTCCTACTTCTCTTCTCTGACACCAAAGTCATTATGCTGATCCAAAGCCCTCAACACGTCTTGACTGGACAATTGCAAGAGCCTGCTGCTGGGTCTGTCTGCCGCAAATCTCTCCCCACTTAGTCCACCCTAAATTCAGCTGTCAAAGTGATCTTTCTAAAAAACAGGGTTGAAAATATATTACTTTGACCCTCTACATTCAACAGACTCCAATGGCTCCCAAATATAAGTACAAAATTCTCTGTTTAGCTTTTAAAAAAAATTTCAGTTACATATAGAAACAAATTTTGACAATTGTTTTTTGACATTCAAGAATCATATTTTTTCCTCCCCTTCTTTTTCTCCCCCTCCCTGAGGCAATAAATAATCTGATACTGTTTATAACAATATTTTCATGCAAAAGGTATTTCCATGTTGCTCCTGTCATGTTAGAAGACACATACCACACATACAATAGAAATCTCATGAAGGAAATAAAGTAGAAAATGGCATGTTTTGATCTTCATTCAGACACCAATAATTTCTTCTTTGGCTATGGATAGATAGCATTTTCAATGAGTCCATTTATCTTAGAGACTTGCTTTGCTGATAACTATTTAGTCCTTCACAGTTTATCATCATATAATATTTCTCTTAATGTATATATTGTTCTCCTGGTTCTGCTCACTTCACTTTGCATCAGTTCATATAAGTCTTTCCAGGTTTTTCTGAACTCATCCTGATAATCATTTCTTATGGCCCAATAATATTCTATTACACAACTATCATTCCATTCCCCAAGTGATGGACAACCCCTCAGTTTCCAGTTCTTTGCCACTACTAAAAGAGTTGCTAAAATGTTTGGCTTGTAATGTCCTCCACAGCTTGGCCCCTTCATAATTTTCCAGTCTTCTTACACCTTATTCTTCTTAACATACTCCACAATTCTCTGACCCTGGCCTTCTTATTGTTCCTCAAACATATCACTCTGTCTCCTAACTGGGCATTTTCATTGGCTATTCCTCATGACTAGACTGATTCACTTTACATACTAGCTTCTTTGATTTTCTTCTAGTATAAGCTATAGTCCCAAATCATTCAGGAAGCTTTTCCCAGTCCTCCTTAATCTTGGTGCCTTCCTTCTGATATTATTGCCAGTTTATTCCTTTTCTTCTGACTTAGAATAAATATTAAGTATTGGTTCCAAGGCAGAAGAGCAGTAAGAGCTACCCACTTGAAAATAAGTGACTTGCCCAGGGCAGTACAGCTAGGAAGGTCCTGAAGTTGGATTTGAACCCGGTTCCTCTTGACTCCAGACCTGGTACTTTAAGCACTGAGAAATCTATTTGTCCTATGTGCAAAATTTTTTACTATCTGCTGAGAGTTATACAAAGACAAATAAGATCTGGTGTATGCCCTCAAGGAACTTCTAATTTAGAATGTGAGACAGAACATCTACCCAGATAACTGTAATAATGATATACAACATAATAAGAATACAGGAAAAAAATGTGACATATTTAAATGGAACTGGGGAGAAAATATTGTATCTGACTTAGGGGAAAGGATCGGAAAGAGGTAATGCTTTAGCTGGGTCTTAAAAAAGAGGAAAGATTCCAAAAATGGGGACTGTGTATATAAGAACAGTAAAAGGAATTATAGGTATATAGACCAGTGTGAATAAAGTTATGCAAGAAAGCAAAGGGCATGACTGTGGAACCATTTATAGTACAATTTTGTAGAACTAAAATTCTTAACCTAGGGTCTATGGACCCCTAAAGGATTTATGAATATTTTCAGGGAGTTTATGAACTTGGAACTTTTAATATTTTACAACTATACTTCACCATATTTAATTTTCTTTGCAATCTTATGTTTTATTTTATGCATTTAAAATATTATTCTAGTGACTGCCAAAGGGGTCCATGACACACAAAAAACCCTGCATAGAGCATAATGAATGTGAATATAAACCCCCAGAGAATTATATCATTTGCCAGTTGGAAGGAATTTTAGTGATCATCTAAGGATTCAACCTATACCTAAAGCAGAAGTGTCCAACTCATGGCCCTCAGGTTGCAATCAGCCTACAGACTTCCTTAGTGTGTCTGACCAGATTAAAATGTTACTGTAAAATATCTAGCAAAATTAATAAAAATTCAATAAAACAGATATTTTATTTTAAAAGTGGGATAATATGTGGCTCTGCAGGAATCCTTATGTAAGGTATACTGCCCCCATTTCTATTTGGGTTCAATAACACTGCCCTAAAAAATTCCTGCTATAACGAAGCTGACAAAAAGTCATCTATTTCATGCTTGAAAACTTTCACTGAGTGAGAAGTCAATACTTCCTGAGTCAGGCCAGGCTAGACAGCTCAACTTTTTAGAAATATTGTCCTAACAAGAAGCTTAAATTTGTTCCTTTGCAACTTTCACCCATTGCTCTTGGTTCTGTCATGTGGAGCCAAACAGAACAAGTCTACTCTCCCTTCCATATGACAGAAGTTCAAATGCATGAGTCTAGTTATCCAGCCACCTCAGGACCTTCTCTCCTTCAGAATAAATATTCCCAGTCTCTTTGGTCAGTCCTCACAGGAAGTGGACTCAAGGCCCTTTGCTATCTGGGCTGCTTGCCTCTGGATGCATTCTTGTTCATAAGTGTACATGAACACATAGACCCAGAGCAAATTCCATGAATCAGATGTAACATGAGCAGATCAGTGTAGAGTGGAAAGATCACTTCCTTACTCCTAAAATTATGCCTCTCAGTAGAACCCCAAGTCACCGTAGCTCTTTGGCTGATACATCACACTGCTTATGATTAAAACCCCGAGATCTGTTTAGGACAAACTGATGTCTCATTCTGCCACCTCCATCTAACACATGTAATATTAACACTTTTTTACACAAATGTGAGATTTTACATTTATCCCTATTGTATTTTAGATCATCATATTCATCCCAATGTCTTAAGCTTGGTCCAAACTAACCCTATTGTGTTATAGATGGGGACATTTAGGCTTAGAGAGAAAGATTTCTTTTCACAATAGGAAAAAGGAAATTAGAGATTGTTTAATGGCATTTTAAAAACTTGTATAGGTAGCACAATATGGCTAAAATTGTGTGTGTGTGTGTAAAAGACTATGATTAGTAAATTCTAGGGAATATTTGCTACATTTTCATTATAACCCGCGAGTGTTTACTTCTTTCTGCTCTCTTCTCATCATTCAAAACCACATTAAGGATCTGGTCTAGAAAGAGCAGTAGACTTGAAATCTAAAGATGGGAGCTTTAACCTTTCTATTTCTTACTTCTGTGATCTTGGATGAGTTATTCCGGGTCTTAAGTTTTTACATCTATAAAAGAAAGACTTGGGTTAATATTCTCTAAGGTCCCTACCATCCTATAATGTTAGAATGCTACCCTCTAAGACCTTCCCTTAAAATCTGGGAAAAGGTCTTCCTGGGCCATCTTATAACCACTCTCCTAATCCTTTTGTTTTTTTTTAAGGGACAAAGAGCTAGACTTTCTGCTTCTCTGACGAGGAATAGCAAAGGGAAACAAGAGAATGATTCTATGGCTCTTTAACTGCAATAGACAAAAAAAGTGGTAATTCATTTTAAGACAACTAGAAAATAAGGTAGCTAAAATGTCCATATCTTTGACAAACAAGTTACTTGACCAAGTTTTTACCCCAAGGAGGTAACTGATAAAAGGAAAGCCCCTATACTTAACCAGAATGCTTATAGCAACACTTTTTGTAACAGCAAAGAATTAGAAACAAAGTAGATGCCTATCAATTTGGGAATAGTTAAATAAATTGTGGTACATTAATATAATGGAATACTTTGTTACAATGGAATACTTTGTTCTAAAAAAATTATAAATCTGATGAATACAAAAAAGTATAGGAAGATTTATATGACTTGATGAACTAAGAAAACAATAAACAAAATGCCTATAACAAAACGTAAATGTAATCCTCAAAACAATCAGAAGCAAATGCCAAACTATAAATAACAAGAAATATCCTAAAGAAGAAAAATGAGAAAATGCTCCCACCCAACTCCTTTAGCATAAGAAAGAAATGCCTAAGTGTAAGATATTGCTTATTTTTCAGACTGTTTTAATGAATTGATTACTATTGCTTTTTAAAAAATCTTCCCCTGTCCTTTCTTTTTATACTATTTGTTACATGGGATGACTCTCTGGGAAGGGGAGAAGGAAGATATTGGGAGGAATTCTAGTGACAAAATTAAAGCAATAAAATTTATTTTTAAAATGACAAATAGCTAGGTAAATTTTACCATACCCAGTTGTTTTGTTTGTCCTTGGTTAAAAAAAAAATGTAACAATACTAGAAATGACCAAATCAGTCATGCAGAATGGGGAGAACAAGAAGAAACATTTCATTTTTGTGTTACATTTCCTTTGTAGTCCTAACAGCTGAAGCACTGAGAAGGCATCACAGATAGAAAGACTTCCTATAATAGTAAAAGATTCAAAGGTAGTTTGTAATTCCATATTAACTGAGTGGCTACTATTAGTTTATTTTGGTGAGGATTTCCTGGGTGTTCTATTTTTTAAAAAATCTTGCTTCAGAGATTTTCTTTTCATGTAATTAGTGCTAATCAAGATGGCTATAGTTGTGGGTTTTTTCTTTTTAGCAGTTATATTTTTATTCTAAAAAGCAGTAATTGATTTAATTGCATTAGTTATTTGCACTTAGAAGAAGTATTCCCATTGGCTTCAAAGTACCAAAATAGTATCATCACCACCTGGTGAAAGCAGGTAGAATTGCAGGCATAGAATATCAAAAAGAAGTAATACTCATTTGGGGCATTGTCTTTCAAATCTAACCTAAAGTAATTCATTCAACAATTCATCCAAAAAACATTTGCTCAAGACTTATTATATGTAAGAAACTGTGCTAGGTAAAACAGGACAAAAACAAAGAAAATATTAGGTGTTCCAGTGCCCCAAAAATCACACTTGACAAATATTATTTAAACAAATGAGACACACACAATTGCACATTTTTATTTGGTTCAACAAGGATATATTAAGTGCCTATTATTGCAAGGTAGTGAAAAAAAACACATGATAAACCATGTGGTTATTATACTGAATCATTGAGCTTTAAGTTGAGAGAGATTAAGTACATACTCATATATATGTATAAGCATGTGTGTACATGTATATGTATGCATATATATGCACATGTATATATGTATGTAGGTGTGCATGTATGTGTGTATGTATACATATGTATGCATTTATAATTTAAGATAGATTGTGACAACAACAAAGAAGATCGAGACAAAGGCCTACAAGAAAATTACCAGATGGAGGGATCACTTTTAGCTGAGGGGGCTAGGGAAAGTTTTAGGGACAAGCTGACACCTGATTTGGACCTTGAAAGAAAAAAAAATGGTAGAGATGTAGAAGAATGACAATCTAGGAAGTCTATACATTTACACAGATGAGAGATGAGAGAATAGAAAACAAGAATGGGAAATAGCTATTTTGAATAGATTGTTCAACATGTAAAGAAAGTTAATGTGGAATAAGAGTATAGGCTCAAAGAGAAGTTAGATAATAGCAAGCCTTGAATGCCAAGCTAAGGCTTATATATTTGATCCTTCCAGTCAAGTAGAAGATGACAAATACTTGTTGAAAGAGGAATCACTGAAAGAATTTGAATTGAGGAGTGATATGGTCAGATTTGTGTTTTACAAAGATTATTTTGGCAGCTGTGTAGAAGCTGGCTTGATTGTTATAAAAACAAGAAAACTAAAGGGAAATTAGGAAATGTAATAGAAAGGATGGTGCTTATTTTTATATATTCTCTTCACATACAGTTTCACTATTACTCAATAATGAGATCACTGCCAGGATGAGAACTAAATACCCTATTGGCTTGCAAAAGTTGACAGGCACTTTTCCCTAAAACTATCTATTTGAAAACAATATTCTTGTTTCAAGTAAAGTACTGCAAAAATATGATCCTAAAAGGTAAGAAAGCCAAATCTTGGTTAGGATTGGAACTCAACAAAGAAGAATTGGCTAATGGAATTCTTTAGCTTCATCTCTGGAGAGCTTCTTCAAATAAGTGTATCAAAAGGATAAAGTATAGAGGAATTGTACTTGGAAGGACTATACAAGGTCTCAAAAAATTCACATGCATAAAGAGGGACTCAGGAGAGATTGGAATGAGTTGAGAGAAAAGCAAAATCATGTTGAAAGTGTACAAATTAGTCAATTTATCAAGAAATTTGTACAGAACTCCCAGAACACAAAGTTCTTCTAGTTGTAAATTAGAATTTTAGGGGGTGGGGGGAAGGTCTTAAATCTTAAGGAAAACTGTTTACTGCAGTCAAAAGGGTACCAGCCTAGACTAACTGAAATTGTCAGAAAATTGATCCCTAAAATACTAAGATCACTTCAGCGAATGGCTCATTCGCAACTAGAAGTAACCAAGGCATTCAGGAAGTTCATCCAGCTGAACCCACAGTCCTAGTACAAATATGGGAAAAATAAGAGCTCAGTACAAGGGAATATATCTATTCAATTGCCAAATAGCCAGTAAGCCCAGAATAAAATGAAGGGAGGGAGAGAGGAGGAGGGAGAAGGAAGGGATCACTGGAACATAAGGTCTAAAAGCTGTCCTGGTTCCTACTAGATTTTGAGTTATTCAGGAGAAAAATACCCTTCCCCAATAGAAGAAAAGCTCCTTAAAGACAAATTTTATTTCAGTTTTATCCCTGTTCAGTTTTATCTCATTGTCCCTACCATGCATGGCACCTAGGAGATGCTTAATAAATGACTGTTGATTGGCAGATTGACCCTAAGGAGCTCAGAAGTTGTTTCTGGTTGGTAGAAGGAAAGAGAATAGAACCACAGGTCTTCTGTCTCTCAGGGCAACAGCTTTCTGTCAAACCTACCTATCATTACTTCTGTCTCTTTGACAATTCAGAAGACCTTTCTGGATTTTGAAATAACTCTTCTCCTCTCATGCATTTACATTTATTACCGTTCAAGTAGTCCTCCTCTCCCTGAGCAGCTCCTAGAGGATAAAGTTGTATTATTTTTTGTCTGTGTCTCCCCAGAATTTTGCCCAAAATCCTACATCAATAAACATTGGTACAATCGAGTCAGTGGATCTACTGATTCTCCTTTGACATGAGTAAGTGATACTTAATAAGAGAGAGCTCCAATTGAGAGAAAGCCAGAGAACAGCACTGGCTGTGCTCTAATAAGGGTTTTCATTTGTTTCCAAAGGAGAGAAAAGTATTTTCTTGTACCCAAAGCAAAGCCAATGCCAACAAGCTAACTCCAGCCAATCTACAGCTGTTCTTTCTCCTCCATTTTCTCCCAAGCCCTTGATCTATGCTGCTTTTCTACAAGATCAGACATCAATGAGGGAATTGGGCCACTTCACAAATTGTTTTAATTCATTCCAGGCCTTCCCAGTTCTTCCCCCACCCTATTCAAAAGGGGTAGAGGTCTAAGTGGCTGCTAGAGGAAGGATCCACCTGTGGTTCTGGAAGTCAGAGATGCCATTGCCTGGCTTTAAATGACACCTTTAAAGCCACTTTCTAACTCTTGCTTCCTTTTGCATAATAGCATGAGTTAGAGCCGAAGTGTCAGTCTGAATTTCTGTCCAAACTGAATTTTCTGGCTTTTCTAGGATCGGGACAAGGATTTATCTGTTAGCCTGTACAATCACTCCCCTAGGGAAGAGGAAAGAAACAACCATTACTTGAGTCATTTAAAATGAGACTATTCCAAAGCTATTGAGGCTTGCCCACTGAGACGGGTGCTTCCCCTGGGCAAGTACTTCACCTAACAAGCATTCCTCCTACTTTTGCTTCTGTGACTTTGTTTGACTGGTAAGGCTTTTCTATAGAATCTAAAGAGGAAGGGCTCGGTTTCTTTGCTTGGAAATGGGACAAGCTGTCAGGGTAGAAAGGAAGGCTGGGCATGGAATAATTTCACTTTTATTTATAAAACAAAGGAAAGAGAGAAATTTTTCCTTCTGTGTAATTCATTAGTAAATGTTCCTGCTTGAAACTGAACTTTCCAAATTCCACACATCTGTTCTTTCTAACTCTCCAAAGCACTTTTATCTCCATTAACTCCTTTAGGTCCTTATGAGGAAACAATATGCACAAACAGGAGAGAAAGGGAGGGAAGAAGGGAAAAGGGGGGAGAAGGAAGGGGAAAAGGGAAAGAGGGCAGAGGAAATTGGGGGGAGGGTTAAAATGAGTGAGGAATGATGAGTAACCTTAATTGATTCCTTCCAAAGCAGACTAGAAAGTAGAAGAGACATCATCGACAGAACAAAAGTTAATTTCATACCCGGGGTACTGGCTGTAGGTCACAGTTGTTATGATAATCACAATCGCCATCTCCTATAAAGTTCTTACTGCATTCTGGTCCACACAACACTGTTTAAAAGTTGGGAAATCTAGGGCAAATTCTGACTCTGCCATCAATAAGCTATATGACTCTGGGTAGGTCAACTAATTCTTCTCAGTAACATTTTTCTCATTGTTAAAATGAATGGATTAGACCAGATGATCTCTAGAGTCTCTTCCAGCTCTGACATGCCTGATGAATGCCCAAATCCATGTTTCACCCAAGCAATGACAGTGCTTATACCCAGCAGCAGAGAAAGTCCCCGGCTGAACTAAGAAGAGTCCCACATGGCCCATCACCTTTCATTCAGACCTTCCTTTGTCCTTCTCTTCTAGGCACTCAGTATTACAATGATCTCTCAGTGGCAACTAGGTGAAGTAGTAGAGAGAACACTGGACAGGGAATCAGAAAAACCCAAGTTCAAATGTGGCCTCAGATATAAGAAGCTAGCAATGTGACACCAGGCAAATCACTTAATCCTATGTCTCAGTTTCCTCAACTATAAAATGTAGATGGTAATAATGGCATATAATTCCCAGGGTCTTGTGAGGATGAAATGAGAAAATACTTGTACAGTATTTAGTCTGGTACCTGGCAGATACTAAGTACTATATCAATGTTAGATTTGTGAACTCTTACAAATTACTGAGTGATTGAGTTTCTGAGGGTGTGAACTCTCTTGTGAATTATTAAAAGAACAAGTTTCTGACTGATTGAGTTTTTAAAAGGGTGGAGTTCTTCCAAGTATCTTGCTGGCTTCTCACCTAGCACTAAGTAGGGTATAAATTCACTAATTGTTTTGAGAACTCTTCCACCTTTCTGGCAACTCAATCAAGCTTGAGTTGATTTAATCAAAAGGTAGACAAAGTAAAGTAAATCCTGTCTTCACAATCTAGTGAGGTACTTAAATTATTGTTAACCAAAGTGTTAGCTCCAAGGAGGCAAAGAGAATAAAGGATTCCCTTTCACAAGTATAAACTCAAAGAGAACAAAGAATTCCCTTTTACAGATTGTAGTAGTAGTTATACTGGTAATAGTATCAAAGCATTTAGCCCAGTGCTTGACATATAGTAAGCCCTATATAAATATCATCATCATTATCAACATCAGTATTTGAAAAGCATTTAGCACAGTGCCTCGCACATGGTAAACACTATATAAACTTAGGTGGTAGTAGCAGTAATAGTGGGGTGTATGGGGTTCTCAGGGAGGGGTAGTATCTCTGGTATGGAGGGCTTGTTGTGCCCTCCTAGGGCAGCTCTCCAGCTTCTGACCCTCACCTGACACCCAGCTCTCACTTGTGGCTCCCAGTAGCTGTTAGCATGTGGCAGTGGCCACACCCCAGGCAACAGCTTCAACAGGCCGGCTAAAACTTGTGAAGGTAGCCATCGGGTTGTCCCCCCCTGGTGAACCAGGGCTTTGCTCACCCAGCATGTGACGATTGCTTTGGCTGAACAGACAGAAGAAAACAATAAAAAGGTTCAACGGCTGAGATGGCGATGCAGCAAAGCATTGTGGAGTGCTCAGGGCGTGTTGGATCACAAAAGACAACACAGCCATCCAATGAAGCTGAGGAAGTCTCCAGATGTAACGACTTTTCGTGCCACTGGACCCAGGCTTCCAATGCCGAGAGAGTGGGACTGTCTCTGTGCATCGACTTTTCCACTTAAATCTCATTCATGCACAAGTGTCTTTGTGCACACTCATCTATACACCATAGATGAAAACGCACAAAGACAATCGTCATCCTCGATTTACCGAGAGACTACCACTAATAGCAGTAATAGTAGCAGCAGCAGCTGCAGCAGCAGCAGTAGTAGTAGTAGTAGCAGTAGTAATGGGACTGGAACTAGGACTGGGACTGGGAATGGGAGTGGGAGTGGGAGTGGGAGTGGGAATAATAATGGTAGTGGTTGTTGTGGTCTAGCATTTATCACAGTAGCTGGCACATAGTAAACAATTTATAAGTGTTAGTTATTATTATCAGTAGTAGTACTAAGTGCTTTTTAGCACTGTTTGGCACATAGTAGGCACTTAATAAATGCCTGTTCCCTTCCCTTACTCATCTTTCCTCTTAAGAAAATCCATTTTCATCCAGCTGTTTTGATGGAAATCATATGATAACTGAATACATAAGGAAGAGTAATCTACAAAGGAAAGAACATTGAACTTAAGAGACATTGGCCTGAAGTTTGAATCCCAGCTTTGCCATTTACTAGCCCTGGTAACTTTGATAAAGGCATTGAAAATCTCTAGACTGGTTTTCTAGATAAGAAAAATATTTCTGTAAAATGAGAGGAGCTGGGCTAGGCAGACTGTAAGGTTCCTACTACCTCATCAGCTATGATCATTTGATACTGTTTTTGATGGTATTTGAATTGTAACAGCTTCAAAACAAAGGAAGGATTTTCCCATGGTAGGAATTCAGGGATCACCTATAGAACAGTGCAAGGGCATATTGAAGGGCAGGAAGATCTCTAGCCATATCACACATGAGCTAATCAATCCACCTGTAGGTAAAGGCCCTATTGGGGGACTAGAGGTAAAGCATGTGAGATTTGAGTCCTAGGTTATCCTAAAGAGATGGATAGACTTTCTTTGAGATACCAAGTAAGGTTAAATCTGAACATAATACTACATAGTATTACTATGTACTATGTTACATAATACTACATAATACATAGTATCTGAACATAATACTAAGAGTAAAGTGTCCTAGGCATCTCTGCCCATGCTTCACCAGAAGGCTTTTGATCTCCTTTTGCCCATGGTTAACACCTACAAGCATATAGCCCTTCAGCCCAGCATGAATCAGAACAGAGAGCACAATCAGTTCAAGGCATCAGCTTTCCACTCTATAGCTTCCATGCAGTGGTGGCTAGTGGCTGCATGCTAGGACTCTGGACCCTAACTACTTAGCACATAGAAGCTTCCTGCCCTTTCCTACTTTAATGGATACTCTCATATCTGAACTTTTATATTCATAGGATCAGATCCGGAGGCAGAAGAGATTTCTGAGTCTATGTAGTCGAATGCCCTCCTTCTTATAACAAGGGTACTGAGGTCCAAGGAGCCCATGACTTGCTTATGGTCACATATTAGACATCAGCAGTAGGATCTGAGATAAGCACCTATAGTCTATTTCTAGTTCTATGATATCTGCCTGGTCTTTCTAATTCTCTCTGTTCCTCTGTACCTGGAACCTTGGTCTCCCCAATTTATGATATTTACATGACCCACCTCTTTAGGTGAACCCTGAATCTCGATGACTTTTGGATAGACAACAACTATTGTCACCTAAAGCCCAGCATCCTATATATACTAGTTCTGGAGATCTGCTAAGATAGAATATATTCATATATTTACAAATCTGTGCCTCTGTATTGCTTCTCAAAGATCTGAACAATGTAATCACTACCAGTTTTAAAAGAGAAGAATAAGAAAGGAACTGGAAATGAGAATGACAGTAGTCTCCAGAAAATGAGATGGTATTTTTAAAACAATTAACATGGTATGTGGAATATAGTAGGTGCTTAATAAATGCTAATTCCCTACCTCTACCTCTAAGCAAGAAAGAGCTAATCAGGCCAGTTGTTTTGAGTTAATTGCATTAGGAATTCTGAACTCCTCATCATAGACATACATAGGACTGGAGGTCACATGTGCTGGGTGTGCTGGAACACTCTGTGCCCATTTGGTCGTTATCCTCAGGGGGAGCATTTTTATATGTACCATTTGTTTAGCACACTCATCATAAAGTTCCCTGAGTTATCTATTGTACAGTTATCCTTTCCACTAGTTAGATTATAAAGTTATTTTTTAAGTTTTTATTTATTACCCATATTCCCAAATGAATGTTGACTGTAACCTGCTTAAAGGCAGAGACTACTAAGAATAAACATTTCAATGTTTTCCAGATGATTTATACTTATTATCTTGGTTGATCCTCATAACAACCATTATCCTGTTTTATAGATTAAGAAACTGAAGCAAACAGAAGTTAAGTAACTTGCCCAGGGTTATGAAACTAGCAAATAGTGAACGACTTGAAGAATGATGATTTTTAAGAGGATATAGGAGTTCTGAGGTGGAAAAGTGAGGCTGAATTCTGCAGAAAACTTCCTGAGTCTGAGAATTGTTGAGTCACAAGAAGGTTTAGAAGGTTTCCAAAAATCTGTGAAGATTGTATTTAGCTATTTCCTGATTGTAACAATGAAGATATTTAGTTTAACAAAATCAAGAATGTCTTAGGAACTTTAAATTACCCCCCCCCTACTTAGATATACTTTAGGGGAAGATAAAGTTGTAATCTCCTGATTGAACAATGAAGGTACTTAACTCATAACTTATAGTGAAGCTAGAACTTTAAGTTAAGTCTATTTTAAAATCTTAATAGAAAAAGGTGTTAAGTAACTATAAAGGTTAAATTAATCACAAAAAGGTTAAGTAACTCACAAAAGGTGAACTTAAAAAAAGAAGTGTTAAGTAACTCTAAAGATATAATCTAATTAAAAAAAAAAAGATGAGAACTAAAAGTATGGGCAGTCCTGGAGAAAAGCCTTTGATGTGATTGGTAGATGTGAAAATTTAGAGGAAGAGACACAAGGGTGAAAGATCTATATATTTGGGTCACTTGCTCTCTCCAGCACATTTGGCAGCAGAAAGTTGGCTTATAGCAGCGTTTTTGGCCTTTCAGCATCTTAGCGTGGCTATAAGCTATTGTCCGGTTCTGTGGTGAGTTTATGGCTGAGTTTTCCTCCTTTACTTTCCAACTTTATCCTCTTATAAACCTCTAATCTTCAGAGACCTAGAGTTGGGGATTTTAAACTCCCCCTGGCACAGGCCAGGCAGGAGAAATCCTATATCCTCTTTCCTCCTTCTCCTTAAATTCCTTCCCTCTATATTAATTAAATAACCATAAATTTCCAGAATGATGGGTATTTTATTTGAGATTTCCCTTGGTGATCAATTATATCTCGATTTTAAGTCACAACCCTAAAATTATCTTTATAAATCTCTCATGGATCCCTTAAGACATTCAAAAGTAAACTAAGAATTGGAGGAGCTAAATTTCATGAAAGAGTCCAGCACTGATGGAAGGACAGTCCATTTATGGATTATTCTATTCCCATGTCCATAAAGATGAGGCATTTCAGTCCATTATTTGAACTCCTTAAATATATCTAGTCTGAATCACATGAGCCAAAATGTGCTCTTTCTCTCTTTTTTTCCCCATGTGTGTTCTGTGTCTGGTGTGCCCAACAAAATATGAACTAGGGGTAGCTAGGTGGCTTGGTGAATAGATAACTAGTCCTGAAGATGGGAGCTCCTGGTTTCAAATCTGATCATAGACATTTCCTAGCTGTGTGTCCCTGGGCAAGACCCTTAACCCCAGTTGCTTGACCCTTACTGTTCTTCTGCCTTGGAACCTATACTTAGCATTGATTCTAAAGCAGAAGGTGAGTTAAAAAAAATTATAAACTCTCTGAAGATAGAGACAGTGTCTTACATTTTCTCTTTCTCTACCCTTATCTTCCCACCTTCACCAAAGAGCTATATTCTTCAGTGATACTTTGTATTTTAAAGTCAATATTATACTAACCAAATACTTATTGAGATTTTTGCAATTGTATGACTCAGTGGATAGAGCACTGGACTTTGAATCAAGAAGACCTGAGGGGGCAGCTGGGTGGCTCAGTGGATTGAGAGCCAGGCCTAGAGACGAGAGGTCCTAGGTTCAAATCTGGCCTCAGACACTTTCCAGCTGTGTGACCCTGGGCAAGTCACTTGACCCCCATTGCCTAGCCCTTACCACTCTTCTGCCTTGGAGCCAATACACAGTATTGACTCCAAGAAGGAAGGTAAAGGTTAAAAAAAAAAAGAAGATCTGAATTCAAATTTGTCCTCAGCCCTTGCTAGTTCTTGTTTAGTTCTTCCCCAAGTGATGGTCATCCTCTCAATTTCCAGGTCTTTGTCTCCATAAAAAGAGCTCCCTTAAATATTTTTATATACATAGTGACTTTTCCTTTGTCTTTGGTGCCTTTGGGAAATTCACCTGGTAATGGTATTGCTGAATCAAAAGAGTATGCACCAATAGATATTGAAAGAGTTCATAGAATGCCCTCTACTCTAAATCCTCAAAAGGTAACACCCAGGAAAGTAACTGCCAAATTCAAGAGCTTCCAAGCTAAGTAGAAAATTTTACAAGAAGCCAAAAAGAGACAATTCAGATATCAAGGAGCACCAATCAGGATTACATAAGATCTGGCAGCTTCCACACTAAAGGATTACAAGGCTTGGAATGTGATATTCAGAAAGGCAAGAGAATTGGGTCTTCAATTGAGGATCACCTACCCATCAAAACTGACTATATACTTCCAGGGAAAAATATAGGCATTCAACAAAATAGAAGATTTTCAAGTATTTGTAAAGAAAAGACCAGAATTAAGTGGAAAGTTTGATATCCAAACACAGAAATCAAGAGAAACATGAAAAGGTAAATAAGAAAGAGAGGGGAAAGGTGAAAAAAAATTTTTTTTAATTCAAACTTTCTTTAAAGGATTCAATAAAATCAAATTGTTTTTTATCAATATATAGGAAAAATGTTATTTGTAACTCAAAAATTATGTTCATTATTATAGTAATTAAAAGAATCATTCACAGGAACAGAATGGGATAATAAGTGATATAAGATGATACAAAAAAAAAGAAAAAGGGAAGGGGGGAATCAAAGAGGGCACCAAGAGAAACTTGAAGAAATAAGATAAATAGCATAATCTATACCACACAAAGAGGCACATTTAAGGGGTGGAGGGGAAAATACTATTATAAGAAGGAGAGGAAGAGAGTGCTATTAGGTTACCTAAACCTTACTCTCAGTGAAACCAATACTGAGAGGGAAGAGTATCTAGATCCATTGGGGTATTGAATTCTATCTTACCTTACAGGGAAAGTGAGAAGGGAAAACTAAAGAGGGAAGGGGAGAAGGGAGTAGAAAAAGGGAGGGAAAGTGAGGGGGAGGGAACTTAACAGACTCTAAAAAATTTAAGAAGGGAACAAAAAGGGAGGGAGCAGAAAGGGAAGCATATTACCGGTGGGGTCTAGGGGGATTGATTAAAAGCAAACCACTGGTTTAAATGGATATAGCAAAAGAAGAAAGGACAGAACTAGTAGAGGACATCATAATGCTGGGGAATACACAAGTGGCAATCATAACTTTGAATGTGAATGGGATGAACTCACCCGTTAAATGAAAACAAATAGCAAAGTGGATTAGAAATCAAAATCCTACCATATGTTGTCTACAAGAAACAAACCTGAGATGGGTAGACACTCACAAGGTTAGAATTAAAGGTTGGAAGGGGCAGCTGGGTAGCACAGTGGATTGAGAACCAGTCCTAGAGACGGGAGGTCCTAGGTTCAAATCTGGCTTCAGCCACTTCCCAGCTGTGTGACCCTGGGCAAGTCACTTGACCCCCATTGCCTAGTCCTTACAACTCTTCTGCCTTGGAGCCAATACACAGTATTGACTCCAAGACAGAAGGTAAGGGTTTAAAAAAAAAAAGAAGTAAAGGTTGGAGTAAAAGCTATTGGACCTCAACTGATAGAAAGAAGGTAGGAGTTGCAATCATGATATCTGACAAAGTTAAAGTAAAAATAGATCTGATTAAAAGGGATAGGGAAGGTAACTACATCCTGATAAAAGGCAGTATAAAGAATGTGTAAATGTCAGTAATAAACATGTATGCACCAAATTGGGATAGCATCTAAGTTTCTAAAGGAGAAACTAGTGGAGTTGAAGGAGGAAATAGATAATAAAACTATACTAGTGGGAGACCTGAACCTACCACTATCAAATCTAGATAAATAGATAAAATAAAAAAAAATAAATAAGAAAGAGGTAAGAGATGTGAATGAAATCTTAGAAAAATTAGAGTTCATAGATATATAGAGAAAAATAAATAGGGACATAAAGGAATACACCTTCTTTTCAGCGGCACATGGTACATTAACAAAGACTGACCATGTACTGGGCCATAAAAACATGACAAACAAATGCAGTAAAGCAGAAATAATAAATTCAACCTTTCCAGATCATAACTCAATAAAAATAATAATCAGTTAGGGTCCATGGAGAGCTAATTCAAAAATTAATTGGAAATTAGATGATTTGATTCTCCAAAATCGGTTAGTTAGAGAACAAATCATAGAAACAATTAATAATTTCATTGAAGAAAATGACAATGATGAGACATCCTTTCAAAATCTATGGGACACAGCCAAAGCAATACTCAGGGGGAAATTTATATCCTTGAGTTCATACATTAACAAATTAGGGAGGGCAGAGGTCAATGAATTGGACATGTAAATCAAACAATTTGAAAGCTAACAAATTAAAAAACCCCTTATGAAAACTAAATTAAAGATCCTAAAAACTAAGGGAGAAATTAATAAAATCAAAAGTGAAAGAACTATTGAATTAATAAATAAGACTAGAAACTGGTATTTTGAAAAAGCAAACAAAATAGATAAAGTACTGGTCTATCTAATAAAAAAAAAGGAAAGAAGAAAATCAAATTAACAGTATCATAGATGAAAAGGGAGACCTTATCTCTAATAAAGAGGAAATTAAGGCAATCATTGGAAACTATTTTGCCCAATTAAATGGCAACAAATATGGTAATCTAGGTGATATGGATGAATATTTACAAAAATATAAATTGCCTAGATTAACAGAAGAAGAATTAGAATTCATTAATAATCCCATATTGGAAAAATAAATTGAACAAGCCATCAAAGTATTCCCTTAGAAAAACTCCCCAGGGCCTGATGAATTCACCAGGGGATTCTATCAAACATTCAAAGAACAACTAATCCCAATATTATACAAACTATTTACATAATAAGCAAAGATGGAGTTCTACCAAATTCCTCTGATGACACAAATATACTGATTCAAAAGCGAGGCGGGTCAAAAACGGAGAAAGAAAACTATAGACCAATTTCCTTAATGAACATAGATGCAAAAATCTTAAATAGAATACTAGCAAAAATACTCCAGCAGGTGATCAGGAGGGTTATTCACTATGATCAGGTGAGATTTATACCAGGAATGCAAGGATGGTTCCATATTAGGAAAACCATCCACATAAATGACCATATCAAAAAGCAAACCAATAAAAATTACATTATTTTCTCAATTGTTATAGAAAAAGCCTTTGACAAAATGCAACACTCATTCCTACTGAAAACAATAGTAAGTATAGGAAGAGAAGGGTCTTTCCTAAAAATAGTAAACAGTATATTTCTAAAACAATCAGCAAACATCATCTGCAATGGGGATAAACTAGATGCTTTTCCAATAAGATCAGGAGTGAAGCAAGGATGCCCATTACCACCTCTATTATTTAACATTGTACTAGAAACACTAGCAGTAGCAATTAGAAAAGAAAAAGAAATTGAAGGTGTTAAAATTGGCAATGAGGAGACCAAGCTATCACTCTTTGTGGATGATATGATGGTCTACTTAAAGAATCCTAGGGAATCAACCAAAAAGCTAGTGGAAATAATCAACAACTTTAGCAAAGTTGCAGGATACAAAATAAACTCACATAAGTTATCAGCATTTCTATATAACTCCACCACATCTCACCAGCAAAAATTGGAAAGAGAAATTCTATTTAAAATCACCCTTTACAATATAAAATACTCATGAATCTATCTGCCAAGACAAACATAGGAACTATATGAACACAACTACAAAACACTTTCCACACATTTAAAACTAGATCTAAATAATTGGAAAAGAATCAACTGCTCATGGAAAGGATGAGATAACATAATAAAAATGACCATACTACCCAAAGTTATTTACTTATTTAGTGCCATTCCCATCGAACTACCAAAAAACTTTTTTAATGAATTAGAAAAAAAAAACATAACAAAGTTCATTTGGAAGAACAAAAGATCAAGGATACCCAGGAAAATGATGAAAAAAAATACCAAGGAAGGTGGCCTTGCAGTACCAGATCTCAAACTATACTATAAAGCAGTGGTCATCAAAACAATTTGGTACTGGCTAAGAGACAGAATAGAGGATCAGTAGGATAGATTTAGGGTAAGTGAACTCAGCAAGACAGTCTACGATAAAGCCAAAGATCCCAGCTTTGGGGACCAAAATCCACTATTTGATAAAGACTGCTGCGAAAATTGGAAGGCAATATGGGAGAGATTAAGTTTGGATCTACATTTCACACCCTACACCAAGATAAACTCAGAATGGGTGAATGACTTGAACATAAAGAAGGAAACTATAAGCAAATTAGGTGAACACAGAATAGCATACCTTTCATCTTTGGAAAAGGAAAGATTTTAAGACCAAGGAAGAGTTAGAAAAAAATCACAAAATACAAAATCAATAATTTTGATTACATTAAATTAAAAAGATTTTGTACAGACAAAATCAATGCAACCAAAATTAGAAGGGAAGCAACAAATTGGGAAACAATCCACATAACAAAAACCTCTGACAGAAGTCTAATTACTCAAATTTACTAAGAGCTAAAACAACTGTACAAAAAAATCAAGCCATTCTCCAATTGATAAATGAGAAAAGGGCATGAATAGGCAATTTTCAGTTAAAGAAATCAAAAAAACTATTAATAAGCACATGAAAAAGTGTTCTAAATCTCTTATAATCAGAGAGATGCAAATCAAAACAACTCTGAGGTATCACCTCACACCCAACAGATTGGCTAACATGACAGCAAGGGAAAGTAATGAATGCTGGAGTGGATGTGGCAAAGTTGGAACATTAATGCACTGTTGGTGGAGTTGTGAATTGATCCAACCATTTTAGATAGCAATTTGGAACTATGACCAAAGGGTGCTAAAAGACTGCCCTTTGATCCAGCCATAACACTGCTGGTTTATGCCCCAAAGAGATAATAAGGAAAAAAAAAACTGTACAAGAATATTTATACCTGAGCTCTTTATGGTGGCAAAAAATTGGAAAATGAGTGGATGCCCTCCAATTAGGGAATGGCTGAATAAATTGCTGTATATGCTGGTGATAGAATACTATTGTGCTTAAAGGAATAATAAACTGAAGGAATTCCATGGGAACTGGAACTACCTCCAGGAAGTGAAGCAGAGTGAAAGGAGCAGAACCAGGAGAACATTGTACACAGAGACTGATACACTGTGGTACAATTGAATATAATGGATTTCTCCATTAGTGGAAATGCAGTGATCCTGACCAACCCAGAGGGATCTGTGAGAAACAACACTATCCACATTCAGAGGAAAAACTGTGGGAGTAGAAACACCAAAGAAAACAACTGCTTGATTATATGGGTTGAAGGGGATATGAATGAGGATGTAGACTCTAAATGAACATCCTAGTGCAAACCTCAACAACATGAAAATAGGTTCTGATCAAGGACACATGTAATACCCAGTGGAATTGCGCTTTAGCTATGGGAAGGATGGGGGTAGTGGAGGGAGGGAAAGAATATGATTCTTGTAACCAAAGAATAATCTTCTAAATTCACAAAATAAAATTAAAAATTAAAAAAAAGAAAGAACTTTTAGAGTAGGAATGCAGATGAAAACCTATGATTTATCACGTGTTTATTTGGGTATATGATTTGGGGTTTTGGTTTTATAACATTATTCACTTACAAAAATGAATAACATGGAAATATGTTTTGTATTACAATACACACATAACCCAGATAGAATTGCTTGTATGCTCTGGGAGGGAATAGGGAAGAAGGGAAGGAAATAACATGGATCATATAACTTCAGAAAACTTATGTGAAAATTTGTTATTAAAATTCAAAAATAAATAAATAATAAAAAGTGTATGCCAAAATCTATAGACCCTTGATCATTATTCTAAATTATTCACCAGCATGGTTGGACTAACTCACAGTAACAATAATGCATCAGTGCACTACCCCCTCTAGCATGTTATTTTCCTTTTTGGGCTTTTTCTGGCTTAAAAATATAAAAGCTGAGATAGTGGCTCAGAATTATTTTAATTTTTATTTCTGCAGGTTTTAGTGCTTTAGAAATTTTTTTTTTCATGTGACTGTTGATAGCTTTGCTTTCTTCTTTGGAAGACTGTCTATTTATATCCTTTGCCATGTGCCAATTGGGGAATAGCTCTTATTTTTTAAAAAGATTTATTAAGTTCCCTATATATTTGAGAAATGTGGCCTTAGTCAGAGAAACTTGCTTTGATTCCTCCCTCCAGTTTCCTGTTTTCTTTCTCATTTTAGCTACATTGGTTTTGTTTGTGCAAAAGCTTTCTAATTTAACAACAAACTGATCAATTTTGTATCTGGTCATATTCTATATCTCTTATTTGGCCATGAACTTTTCCTTTATCCATTGATCTCACAGGTAATTGCTTCCATGCTCTCCTAATTTCCTTATATCAATTCTTTATGTCTAAATTGTAGCCCTCAATAATGAGAATGAACCCCAGAATGCAAGGTTTTATCCTGATTCGACGAACCATGAGCTATTTGCAGACCTAGCATCCATCACTGAATCATGTACCCATTTTGACCCTTTATTAATATAAAATATGAGATATTGATCTATGTCTATTTTCTGCCAGACTGCTCTTTAGTTTTCCCAGCAGTTTTGTCAAAAAGTATATTCTTGTCCCTTGGATCCTTGGATCCATCACATACTAGACTGCTATGGTTATTTACTTCTGTATATTATGCACCATCTTTATCTTCTTAATATGGCATGTTTTAACATGGTTGTTTCTTAATTTTTTAACTGCTGTGGAATAACTGGCTACAGAAACCATTGGGATGTGAAGGAAGGATCTAGGCATTGCCTCAAGCTGAGTCTTACTAGTTTACCACATTAGTTAATTATCATCTTAAAAAGTAAAGGAAGATCTTTAAGGTGAAATATGGGTAGACACATACTCATTTCAGAGAGGTGGGGACAATGGGAATGAGATGATGCAGCCATGTCTGGCCTAATGATTGAAGAAAGAGAAGACAGAAGAGAACAAAGGGCAAAAGGAAAGAGGTGCTCACCAAACATATTTGGTGCTCTCTCTTTTGAAACCTGTCCTATCACTAGTGTCAGTCATCACAATGTAACCCCCTATAGAGCTTTGCTGCTTTCATATCCACTCTATGACAACACTGTAATGTTGGTAGAGTAGATCCTATCATTCCCATTTTACTAATGGAAAAAACTGACATCAGAGAGTTTAATCAACTTACCTTAGAATAAAACAGTTGGTAAGTGGAGGATCTGAATCTTGAACTCAGGTTATCTGACTCTAAAACCCTCACTTTACCATGCTGTTGCCCTCTTCTTCATTTACTCCCATCAGTCATGTATCCAAGTAAGCTTTTCAATAAGGTCTAATTCAGGTCCCATGCCCTCCATGAAGCCTTCTTTTACCACTTTTTTTGTTATTGTTTGGTCATTTCAGTTATATCTGACTTTTTGTGACCTCATTTGGGGTTCTTTGGGCACGGATACTGAATTGGTTTGCTATTTCCTTCTCCAACTCATTTTATAGATGAGGAAACTGAGGCAAATAGAGTTGAGTGACTTGCCCAAGATCACACAGCTAGTAAGTGTCTGAAGTCAGATTTGAATTCAGAAAGATGAGTCTTCCTGACTCCAGGTTCAGTGCTCTATGTATAATCGTGCCACCTACCTGTCCCAACCACCTCTAGCCCACAGTATTCATTCTCTTCTCCAAATTCTTGTCACACTCATTAACTATACTGTTGATTTCAATCAATAATCTCCAGAGCTGCTTTGTGGCAGTCCCTTTGTGGTTGTTTTATGGGGCTGTTTGGCTCTGTTATTCTTATTTAACTCTTTACCCAAGTCATCTCTCCAGCTGGAAATATAAATCTAAAGGACAGAAGCAATGTCCTCACACATCTCTGAATTCCCCACTCTGTGTGTTAACACAGTGTTAATTATACAGGAGGCCTTCAAAAAATATCTGCTGATCAACTGAACGACTGATTGATTGATTGCTAGAGCCCTGAAGACAAACTTTACCGACTTCACAATATTGCTTCAGGCTTTCTCTTTCATCTGTGCTTATTAAACAAACTTAAAAAGTAAAAACTTCCAACCCTGAGCCCCCCTAGATTGGTCTTCTGTAAAGAGTGTTGTATCACAGTTGTCCACTGACCTACTGACCAGGGTGATAAAAGGGTTATTTGATCTTTGACCCTCCATTCCACCTCCCTCCCCACATTCCAACCTCTCTCAGTATTTAGTATAAGACAGACTCAGAAACAGCAGGCCAAGCACTGAAGTCTTGAATGTACCCTGTCCTTTCTCTCTTCCAGCCCCCTACACCCCCTTTTAATATTCTGAAAAGAAGAGAAATAAAATTCCTGCCATCCCATTTCCACAGATTACCTCTATTTATTCTTTTGTTCCTGATTCCAAGAATACATCTTCAGAGTCAACTGGAGCTTCAGTGCATGGCAATTACTAAAGAAATAAAATATTACCCACGTCTTCAAGCATTTTGGCCACATTCTTCCTGACTCTTCTATTTTCAATATCTAAAGTGCGGCGCTCCTTCAGTGCCCTTGAAGATGCACTTGTTTCCTTACTGCATGCATTATTCCATAGAAGAAAAAATATCATCTTTCAATTTATGAATCATTCTTATCTTTACTCTTCACCTTTACTTCTCTTTGTGTTTTTCCCACTTACACACTTCTAAATTATTTCTAGCCAAACAGGCAGCAGCCAAGTTGGAAGCCTGGGTCTGCCACTATCTTTATTATCAGGTCCTTCTGTGCCATTTGTATGAAATGAAGTCCCATAGATTTGGGGCCAACTGCAAACTCCTTTCACTTCTGCCGACAGCAGCTATTGTACCCTGGAGAATTACCAAAATACATCTCCCTGCTCCCTTGGGTTGTCATCTCTGTCCCCAACACATTCTTTCTTTAACAATTTTGCTTATTGGACTAAAGAAAGAAAGCATTTCGGGAATCTGGGGTTACATGTTTGGCTTTGTTCTCCTGGCCCAAAACTTGCCAAGCCACCTTGGGGACCTTTTTGACCCCTCTGCAATAATTAGAAACAGTTTGGGATAGCAGAAATAACAGTGACTCTAGGATAAGTACTAGGTTTAAATTCTACCTCCAACATTTCCTATGTGACATTGAGCAAGTCACTTAAGTACTCCTGGCCTGAGTTTACTCATGAAATGTTAGAGTTGGACTAAAGGACCTTCCAGAGGCAGGGGAAAGGTGACTATGATGGATCCCAAATGTCCACTTTCTTCTCAATCTAACTCCTGTCCCTTATAAAGGCCACCCAGGAAGGTTACTGTTTCTTATTCCAGTTTGATGGGAGAGTGCAATGATAGAAGCCAAAAGGACAACTTGAGAACAAAGTAGTCCTTCCCATATATATGTTCAGCTCCTTGTTTAAAAATTCTAAGTGGTGTCTCTCCTAGAACTTTCCTTTTTATTATTATAGAATTAATAAACAACAAAAAGAAGCTATTTCCCTACCTAAACAAGGATGGAAAGAAAGGATTCCATATGAAGCTGTGAATCCCTTTCATGTGCAACTTATTTTGTTTTTTTTAATATTTCAGATTTAATATTGTAGTTCCAATACTGTTCCACTTGTTATGTCCTCTTCTGAACCTCCTTGTACACTTTTTAAATAATAAATTGACTTTCTTTTCTTCCTTTTTCCTTTTGTCAATACCACCATCACAATTACAAAAGCAGCCTCATTCCTTATAATAATTCCTTCACTCTATGATAGATAACTTGTTGGTATGGGTCCATCTTCCCCTCACCAACACAGATTGTAATACCTCTACAGCTTGGTAGATAACCTCTAAGAGTACTATGGTTCTATGATTATATGGTTCTAAAATATATCATCTTGCAACTATTCTAGTAGTGAACTTCTTAAGATTGAACTAGGCTTTTCCTGAGAAAAGAGGCAGTCTTTCTTAGAGCTTTAATTAACTTAATTAATGACTATCTTAATAAGATCTGTGAGAACTTGTGTTGTACTATGAGAACCAGAATCATTTCCTTACTGTGATAAGATATTAGAAAGCTTCAAAAATGTTTAAAAAAATAGGAAAAGTTTTCTTGTTGTATAAGATGACAAACATCAATTACTAAATACTTATGCAATGCCACCTCAGCAGGCATCTATGAGAATTGATAGATGATTGGTTAAGTTCTCTCTTTTGCTCCTTTGCTCACTCTTTTACAAGGGATAAAAGAGAGGGGGTAGAAAAGTGCATATAGGGTACCAGAAAGTAGACACAGAGCCAAAAAGAAAACAATACATTTTACAGAATTCTAAAGTATGTGGGCTCTTGACCAAAAAAGACCAAGTAAAAAGGACAGGGAAGAAGCATGGAGAATGGCAGATACAAATAAAAGTTTTCTCCAGAAAATCAGTAGGGGCTCTTAAGTTTTTAATGGGCAACTACAAGGAGAAGAATGAACTGAATGTAGTGATGGCACCAGAAAATTGGTGACGTAGGTAAAATGGCAGATGGAGGAAAAAAAAAAAACATATCTTCTACAGAATCAGCAAGTGTGGTTTATTGATTCTTTTAGAAGATGACTTCAGTTTCTTCTGTTTATGAGTTACTGGGGACTGAAGACCAAATCATTCTTGGAGGTGGGGATTAAGTAACAGACATTTGGCAAAGAAATGTAATTGCCACTTCTTTAATAAAGAAATGTTAGCCTTTTCCATTCTCACAACTATTTTGAGCAAAATATACTGTGACTTAAAGGCCAATTAGAAACCCAAACTTATCTTCAAGAGACAGATCTGGTGCCCCATTGGAGAGCTAAAATTAATCTGATAATGCTTTTCCCAAAGAAGGGGCACAAACTTTGATATTATAATGGATGTCTCTAAGGATGAATCTGGCCTTTCTTTCCTTAATGATATAAAGATTATATCTTTTACCACAGTAAAGGCTTATGTGTTTGTAAAGCTTTGTCATTTATAGAGTATTTACAATATGCCATATCATTCAATTTTAAAAATAACCCTGTGAAAGAGTTTTTGGAATTATATTCTTCAGTTTACTGATGAGGAGACTAACTATTGAAGAGCTTAACTGATAACAAGGTCACACAGTAAGAAAATAACATGGTTTAGAAAGTAACAGGAGACTTCCTGGTAAACATGGCAGCCATCTAGACACAGGACTCTTCCTCTTCTCACCACCTACCAATATAGACTACCCCAAAAGGCAAAAAAACCCAAATTCAAATGAATGAAGGGCCTCTACAGTAGGGCACAGCATTGAAAGTACTTGGGATTTGGGCATCTTAACACTCTAAGGGGGTGAAAAAGCCTCCACCAAAATCCAGCTGATCTACCCTCCCCCACCCCACCTACAGAGCCAGAGTCAGAGCCAGTACATGCTAGAATCAGTGAATGAGTGAGAGGCACCTCTAGAGTGAGTTAGGGGGCACCTCTAGGTCCTTGGCAGCTGACTAAGACCACCAAATACCTACCCCTGAGAGCAGCTAGAACTGCAACCCCAGCAGGCTGAAGAGCGCAGACCTTGGGTGCCTGTGGGGAGATAGCACAGAGAAAGGTAGCAAACAGTAGAAGCTATAGAGACTTGAGAGGTGGCCTCAGGCAAAAACCTAGCTCCTTAGCTCCATACGTAGAAAGCCTACCCTTCTCACTCAGATTTCTGACTGGAGAGGGAAGGAAAAACCACGATGCAAACAGTGCCCAGGAACAACTTCCCAACACCAAGAAAAACAAGAAGAAGGGGTTGATCTTGGATAATTTTTATGGAGAAAAAACTCAGGCTACAGAGGAAATAGAAGAGGAAATACAAATAAATACAACAAAACCTTTCAAAAAATGGAAATTTGCCACAAGCTCTTGAAGAACTTAAATTGGAGCTCATAAAAAAAAAATGGAAGCCTTCTGCAAGAAAAGTGGGAAAGAGTTCAAAAAGAAAATAGCAAGTTAAAGGATAAGAATTCCTAATTATAGAAAAGCTGGAAGCTATGAAAAGCAGGATAGACCAAACCAAAAAGGAAAATCAAAAGATCACAGCAGAAAATCAGTCCTTAAAGATCAGAATTAGGCAATTGGACGCCATTGATCTTTCAAAGCATCAAGAATTAAGATGACAGATCAGGAAATTAGATCATGAAGAGACAATTTGAGAATAATTGGTTTACCTGAAAACCCAGAAATAAACAGAAATCTTGACATTGTACTGTAAGAAATTATGCAAGAAAACTGTCCTGATGTTCTTGAACAAGGGGGCAAAATAGACATTGAAAGAGTTCATAGAACACCCTACACTAAATCCTCAAAAGACAACTCCCAGGAATGTAATTGCCAAATTCAAGAACTTCCAAGCTAAAAAGAAAGTAATAGAGCTGCCTGAATTTTAATTTGTCTCATGATTCCTGATCATTTCTCTTTCTACTACACTATAATATCCATAGGTTTATTTCAATACTATTAACCACTGGTACACATAAGAAGTATTTCTCCTCAAGGAGCTTATACTTTAGTTGAGAAGATAAGTCATAATACATGAATACATAATCTATTGCAGAAAAAGGAAAAACTACAAGGAAGTGCTTATGAACACTAAATTATACAGCCCAGGTTATGCAATAAGAGTTTAGAGGTTTAGTAATCATAAAAATAGTAATAATAAGAGTACCTAGATATAGTCATTCTGTGATTCTATTACTTTTCCATTCATAGTGACTGGAGGTAGATAAAATAAGGTATCTCTTATTGTTTCACCCACAATAAAAATACTGGTAAATGACAGTTTACTGAACTAATGCTGGTCTATTTCTTGTTGTGTCATAGTGGAGAGAAAATAGACTAGAATGAATGAGAAATCTAAAGTGAGGAACAAAGGATACTCAACGAAGGTCAATTGACAGCAGCCATATGTGAATTCTTTAGTGTCAAGTTAAAAATATCATAATTTCTGTTCAGAGAATCAGGAAAATAAATCTAAAAGAAGCCCTTCAGCATACTGATTGGATCATCTATAGAAAATCTATGGGGAAATACCAATAAAATTTACATAGATTCGGGGAGGCAATTTGGGCCGTGATTTGCATCTCAGATGGGAATCTCCATATCAGAGGCATCACAGTTTCATTGAAGGACTGATGACCCACAAAACTGCAAAAATCAGCCAGTACTTTAAGTTAACACTAAAACATTCCTGACTTGTGGTTCTTGAGCTTCTTTATGAATGCCTCCAGTACAGAAAACTATCATGAATTAGTCTGTAATTGAGACAGAGACAGAGACAGAGAAACAGAGACAGAGAGAAAGAAAAGAGACAGGCATGGAAAGATGATTGAAAGGTCAAGAGATAAGGAAATAAATGGAGAACTTTAACAGTAGAGAGATTATAGCTTTATAGAAAAAAAATTGGATATCAGAATTATATTTCATTCAATTACATGCCTATATGAATGAATATATTTATATATATGCACAAATGTGTATATATATGTACATACACACACACACACACACACATATATATATATATATACATATATATTCCCTTAATATACAAAAGGGAATGCTAGTGGCAAATAAGAAAGAAAATGATGTTATGCTTATTAGGAACTTACGTGTTCTCATTGTGAATAATCAGTTGAGATTTTTCTGGTAGTTAAAATGAGATGTTTATCCCTTAGGGTATTTTGCTGATGGGAAGCAGTATAGGTTAAAGGGTTATACTGCTGACTTATTGACATGTTAATGAAATCTGCTTAATTCTGCTAGATTTTAAGGGGTTATTGCCACTTTTGTAGATAAGGTAATAGTGATGCACAATAACTACTCATAAACAGTTCATGCTCAAGCTAATGCCTCCCATGACCACAAAACACCAAGACAACTCACTAAAAAGAGAGAAATGCAACTAAACAACTATCAGATTGGTTGTTAGTCTGTCTACACACACAGGGAATCACCTGTTCTACCTGATCACTTTTGGGGGCCAATTTAGAAGAAAATGAGAATTGTCATGCTTGGTCCAGCCTGCTGATGAGTACCAAACTCTTGATTTCTTTCCATGACATCCCCTGCCATTGTTCTCTGGAAGTTTAGTATTTGTAGTAATGACTCCATTTTATACTCTGATCATACCATTCTTATGGCCCTTCAACTCCAGTTACTCCCTCCCTTTATTTTTCTATCTATGAAGATATGAGGCACATATATCTCTGCTGGACAGGTCAGAAACAGAAAACAATACAAACAAAAAAGAAAGTACCCAAAAGCATAAGGTTAAAAGAAGACAGCATATTGGTGAAACCATTTATGATGGAAAAAATTGGACCTTTAAGATTAATAGACTTGTTAAAGCCTTACAAAAATGATATTCAGTGATTAACTGTTTGGTTCTCTTGTTGTGGTGAGGTGTATAGTAAGCAGCGGCTTGAGACTGATACTTAAATATTTATGTTGATGACCCTTCATGTCCTATCAAATAATTCTTCTACCTCCTAAACTCCAACAAAGTCTTTATCTCTCCATTTCATCCATTCACAAGTACTTGAGAGCTCTCCATATCAAAGTACAGCATGCACCACTTCAAAGGTTCAAAATTGAGAAATTCTAGCCTCTGATCATAATTTAGCTTCTGCCTCTCCTCCCTTCTCCCTTATAATAAATCTTGTCCTTTTCTTCCCTATAGTACAATCTGGTCTCTTGACCCATTTCTCCTAATACATCTCCTTACTAAAGGCTTCATTTGCTTCCATAACCATCATCAGTCACTTTCATGAATATGAGTTACAAGCCTAAATGATTTCTCTTGCACTCTTCCTCCTAATTCCCAGGTCCTCAAGAAATGTATCTAATTACTGCTCTGTCAATGATTATCTTCATTGCACATTTCTCCAGTTGCTACCTATACCAAGAGATAGAAACTGGGTCTATATTTCATTGATTGTAAGGAACTCCAGAATGGGGAAACTCCCTCCTATCACTGCAAATCAGCATCTTCTCCACATCTTACACTCAAAAAAACAAACAAAACAAAGCACAAAAAAACCCTCATATTCTGCCCAAGTATCAATTCTAAGATAGAGAGTGAAAAGGCAACTGGGGTTACGTGACTTGCCCAGGATCACACAACTAGGATGTGTCAGAGGCCAGATTTAAACCCTGAATTTTCCAACTCTGGGTCTGGAACTCTATCCATGGTGCTACCTAGCTGCCTCTGAAAGTACACTCTTCAAGAAGGGCTTTGAGCATTAAGAGGTTGTGACTCAACTAAAGTGATGTAGTTAGTATTCCAATCTGCATTCATTAAGCACCTACTATATGAATTATGCTAAGTCCTACAGACCAAAGAAAGACACAAGACAAACCTCACTGTAAAGGATATTAAAGAGGCTGGAATTGTACCCTGTTCTTTCTGACTCCAAATATAACTCTCTATACATTTTAGCATACTGTATCTCTCTGAGAAAAAAATCACTAAATTTAGTTTATTTCATAGTTTCTTAGTTGGGCCCTCACAACATCTCAAAAATCATTCTACCCCATTCTTATTAGCTCTGTATCTCTTTTCTTCACAATGACTGTTCAAACTTTTTTCTCCTTTCTTGCCCCAACTATTCCCCTCATCTCCCTACCCAGGTGCTTTGCCCACAAACACAAGCATAACTTCTTACTTTTCTAAGGACAATATTGAGCCAATGATAGAATCTCCTTCAATTCCTCTCCTCTATTTCTACATAGCATCAGCATCACTTCTTTCCCCATTTGCTTATATTTCAGATGAAGATGCACCCCTACTGGACAAGATAGAATAGGTAGATGGGACACTGGCTCTGAAGTCAAGAGGACCTGAGTACAAAACTGACTTTTGACACTTATTAGCAATATGAATCTGAATCACTTAAAAATTTTGTGCTTCAGTTTCCCTCATCTGTAAATCAGAATAATACCATTTACCTTCCAGGGTTTTTGCAAGGATCAAATGAAATAATAATTATTAAGTGATTAGCACATTGCCTGGCAGACAGGGAGCATGATATAAATGTTAGCAATCATTATGTTTTTTAGATCCTTGAAATAAGAACAAAATCAAAAGAATAAAAGTAATAGTTTGTAACATTTATGACAAATGTTACAGATTATATGCAAAATGTATATTTCTACTTATCAGCATATTCCCTCTCCTATTAGAATGTAAGCTTCTTAAGGACAGAAACTGTTGCTGTCTTTCTTATTATCCCCTTGTTTACCAGAGGCCCTACACAAATAGTAAGTGCTTAATAAATGTTTGTTGAGGGGGGAAGCTAAGTGGCTCAGGATTCTTGATTGCCTAGCCCTTGTCCTTCTGTCTTAGAAGACTTAATAGGATGGAAAGTAATGGTTTAAAAAATAAAATAAATACCTATTGATTGACTAACTGAAAAGGACCTATTAAAAACTTACAAAGAAAACTTCCAATTCCTCACTGGATAAACAGTAAAAAAAAATTAGAACAGAGTCAGGCACAATTGAAAAAACAACTGGACAACAATAACCTTATAGGTTTAATGAAAGCAAAGCATTTTGCTTACCTTCATATTCTATATAAATCAATATGTATATATAACTATAAATCAATAACTATAATGGACTGTGAGGATTTGATTGACTACACAAAGATTCAAAGAATATTAGAACTTTAGTCCAATAACCTCATATTACATAGCTGAAGAAACTGAGGTCCAGAGAGATTAGATGATGATTAAGTAATATGGCTATGTAAATTGTTAGTAGCAGTGGTGGCACAATATTTCAAAGATTCTGAATTCTACTGTAGATGTTTTCCAACTAAATTAAACTACTTCCTATCTCCCTACATCCCACTTGTTCTTAACCTGACCATATAGAAGATGTCAGGAGGTAGAGGATGAGAGACACTCCAATTCTTACAATAACATTTTCTGATTTATAACACTCTCCTTCCTGCCATTGGCTATGGAATTAGGCATACCTTGATTTTGAACATTAAATCTTAGCAATGGATTGTTTAGGGAAAATGCACACTAGCCTATATGTCACCTTTATAAAATGTTGTGGCCAAGAGAGTAGTATATTAGACCACAGTATATTCTGCCTCAGGTCATGCATGGACTTTGTTAAAGGTTTCCCTGGCATTAATTAGGATATCTCAGAATGTCATCTCCTAGAGAGGAAAGACTATACAGTAACTTGAGATATTTTGACAATATTATACCAAAAGTAGCCCATGAGTGGCTGGTGGTAAGATGCCTAGAAAATAAGAGTTGAACTACTCATGCTCTCCCTTTTCCAAAAAGGTCCCTGACCTGGCCCCTTTCCTTCCAGTCTTTCCCTAAGACAATGACCCATAGAATGGCTAGATTATGATGACTAAGAAAAGAATGGGAATATATTGGGTACTCTCTGACCCAGTGGGTACCATGATGGATAGCCTTGAGGAACTGTGAAGCAGAAAAAAATGTATACTTTGGAATAGAACACTAAAAGGGGACAGTATAGAAGAGGTAGGGTAGAATAGTGGAAGGAATAAAGTCAGAGAGCCTGAGCTCAAATTCTGCCTAAGATGTGGGATGTTGGACTTGAACTTTATGTGCTTCATTTTCCTTATCTGTAAAATGAGGAGGTTAGATTCGGTGTTTTGTTTTCTTTTTTTTTTTCCCAGCTCTAAATCTTGGAGGTTAAGAAACACATTTGGAAAAGGTGCTTGAGATGTGATTAATACCAATGTGACTTACTTTCCTAACAAGCCCTGTTCTTGGTACCTCCTTCCTTATCCAATTTAACCCTTGTATTTTAACTTCTATCACCTCTTACTTACTTACTATTACTTATTTACTATTTTATCCTACCTCTTCTGTATTATCCCCTTTTAGTATTCTATTCCAAAATATACAATTCTTGTTGCCTCACAGTTCCTCAAGGCTACCCCATCATGGTAACCCAATGGGTCAATAGATATTTTAACCATCACTCAAGATAGGCGATTCAAGTTATTCAACACACGGTTATTGGCTATTCACTAATTGGGATAGGGAGTAAAAACTACACTGACCTAACTTTTAAATAGCCATATTCTCCCCAGTAGAACAAAAGGAAGAAGCCCAAGAGGGGCAATGAATTGTTCTAGATAACACAATAAAAGAAGGGACTAATTCCCTGGCCAGATGCAATGTCTTGCCACTCCAGTCTTGAAAACTTGACCTGTTAGTATGAGCCAAAGTGGTAAATGAAGCCCTGGCCAAGGTGTCAATGAATGGAGTCAACTCAAAGTACATGGTCTATAAACAGTTCTGGAAACTCAACCTTCTGGGCTGCTCTGCCCTCTCAGAGTCCCCTCTGTCTAGTTGTGGCCAGACAACTGGAGGGAAGTAGACTGCCTATGGATCTTCACCAGGCATTCAGTCTGCAGGGGATGATGGGGTATATGCATGTGTGCTTCCTTTTTTAAATAGATGGCTTTTTTATTTCAATCCTGGTTAAAACCACAAGCATTTGAAATACTCCCAGAGGAATGAAAGCTCAGACCTGTGGAATGTCAGTCGTGGAAAGTAAATGACCACCACGTGACCAAGCAAATGCCACTGAGGAAAATAGACATGTGATGTTTAACAGATATGCTGTTTACTCTAACATTTTGGGATGACAGGCAATCACTTTCCAAACTGGCGGCCAGAGGACTAGCTCTCAGAAGGCTTAAATCAAGAGTCTTTTAAAGCAAATTGACGATTGGGCAGTGATTCATTGGCAAATTAAAGATCCCCTGTTGAATGCTGGACAATGAAGCCTCATACACACACGTATATACACAGAAACCTCTTTTCCTTCTTGGCCCAGGGAAGAAGGGGGACGGCCATTAAATACTGTGTTGCCCAATCCTGTTTGCAACTGTGCCAAATGACATTTCCTCCTCTAAAAGGAAGAGAGTTTAAATCTGAATTCTGGGTGATGTTTAGGGAGTCATCTGAGCCTTTGAAGGCAGGATGACAAGAGGGGCAGCAGGGTGGAAAGTGAGATGGAGAATGGAGCAAGGGATAGAGTAGGGAAAAAGCAGAGCCAGACCACAGACATACTAAGAGGCAGCTCAAGACAAACACAGGCAGGCTGAGCAGCACAGAGGAGGAGGAAGAAAGGAGGGGAGAGACAGGGACAGGAGAGAGGAAGATGGCAACAGAAGGAACGAGGGATCATGAAGGACAGAAAGACATGAGGATACAAATCTTTTTTTTTTCTATTCTGCTATGTAAATGGAAATTACAGAAATGGTCTTATAGCATTTGTTAAATTCAGAATGAGAATAAACAAAATATTTTAAAAGATTTGGAAAAAGGGAACTGAGGGAAGAACCAAAAAAATGAGGAAGAGGTCAAAGGTCAGGTTATAGCAGTAGAGAGAGTACTAGAAGCCCTGCTGTCTGGGAGCCCCACTGTTCCTGAGAGCTAGCATTACTAATGCTCAGTGCCTCTGCTAGCATGGCACTCAACAGCTGGAATTAATCTAGGAGAATAAGGGCGGCTGCCTGCCCCGAGGGAAGGCAGCGGGAAGCCCTGCCCTCTGGCTTGGCAGCACATCTTCCCTTGCAGCCAAGGAGCCAGCCAGAGGGAGGAGAACACATCACCATTTCATTCCCGTCTTCTTGCCAGGCCTAGCCCAAAGCAGGTTGCTGAGCGGTGATTGTTTTCCTTTGGCCAGATGGGGCTCCAGCCTCTCTCCTGGCTTCAGAGCTCCAGTTATTGAATTAGGATAATCTATGTAGTGAGGAGCAGAACTGGGGAAACAGACGCTAGTTTTTCCCCCTCAAAAGCTGAAGTCAGCTGTTTGGGGCTCCAGGGAGGAAGGGCATTTTGAAGGAGATGCAAATCTCTTGGGCAGCCCTCCATGCCCCAGACCCCTTCTGGCAGCCTTTGCCAAGTCCTGCAGTGCCTCCTCCTATCTCCCTATCCCTCCAGAAAAAGAAGAACCCACTGGATAAACTAATTCGTAGGATGAATAGTCCAAAGAGACTTTGATGCTGTGTTTTCATATCTCTTGGCACCAGGAAACATTTTCACAGGCATTCCCCAGGTTCTGAGCACTATGCTGAGTGCTGAGGATTATTTTCTTTTCTTCAAAAAAAAAACAAACACAGTGCCTGTCCTCATGGTGCTTAAAGTCTAACTGGGGAGACAGAACTGATGGATCATAGACTTAGAGTTGGATCTGCACTTCGAAGTCATCTAGTCTAACTGTCTCAATTTATAGGTGAGGAAATGGTGGTCCAGGAAGCCTATTTGATTATCCTCATTTTTCATATAAGGAAATTTTGCCTCAGTGAGGTTAATTGACCTATTCAAGATCATACAGCTGGTAAGTGGTAGCTGTTCAGATTGTAAATCTTGTTCTTTCCACTACAAGGTACTACAGTAGAGTTGGAGTCTAAGCATCCAATGTGAATCTCGACTCTGAGACTAAGTTGCCGTGTGACATTGAATAAATCTCTCTATCCTAGGACTTTTTTCTTTTTTTCCTTATTTTTTATTCCCCAAGTAATATTTTATTGTATTTCCCCCAAAATTACATGTAGAAACAATTTTAAGCATTTGTTTTCTGACATGTTTCAAAATAAATTCTCCCCGCCTCTCTCTCTCTCTCTCTCCTCCTACTTCCATGAAACAGTAAGAAATTTGATGTAGATTATAGATATGCTAGCATGGAATACAGATTTCCATATTTTGCATGTTGGAAAAAAGACATGTATACGATAAAAAAAAAAACTCATGGAGAAAATAAACAGAAAAATGCTATGTTTCACTCTGAATTCATATTCCATCAGCTCTTTCTCTTGTGGCAGATGGCTTTTTTTTTTATCACTAATCCTTTGGTATTATCTTGGATCCTTACACTGAGACATTCCCAGTGGATTATTATACATTATTGCTATTTTACAATACAGCAACTGGGTACAATGGTTTTCCATTTTACTCACTTCACTTTGCATCAGTTCATATAAGTCTTTTCAGGTTTTTTTGTGATCGGCTTGTTCTCATTTGTTCAGCCATTCCCCAAATGATAGACATCCCCTCAGTTTCCAATACTTTGGCACACACAAAAAAAGCCACTACTTAGTTTTCTTTACAAAAATTTAAGAAGGGATCTTAGAGGTCATATAGCCTAATATCCCCATTTGTCCTCAGATTAGGAACCAAAGCCTATCCAATAAAGCAGAGTTAGTGACAAAACTGGGGGTTCAAATCAAGGCTTTCTGACTCCAAATGTGTGACACTCATTTTCCACTGCACTATGCTATCTCCCAAGGTGATTAAATTAGATTATCTTTAAGGTTCCTTCCAGAATGACATGACATGGAGTAGAATTTCAAGTACTATGAAAGAGCATCATAATTTTAGGGATTAGCAGGGTGGAGAGTTTTCCTCAAAATCCACTCCATCCCATTACTTACTATTTTATTTTATATTTTTTGTATCTACTTCCTCCACATAGTATACAGGCTCCTTGTAGGGCTGCTTTGCGTCCTCAGCAGCTAGCCCAGTACTTGACACGTAGGGGTCACTTAATAAAAACTTTGTTGACTGAATGAATCAGAACATAGTACTTAGGTGATTGCCTTACACACTGCTATGTTGGGCTTCGTCTTTCCAGATGTTTCCTTTTTTCCATACTCTTCATGTGGTCTGCCAATGGTGATCCACAAAGTGACTCAGGCTGTGGGCTGATGTTGTCTACCTGTGGAGGTCCTGGAACAGACAATCTCAACACTTATTAGCTGCCGACAGGAAAAATAAATAAATAACATGCAGCCATTCAAAAGTAGCTGTAAGAGCAGCAAAGCCAGACCTGATGGAAAACAGACAGGGGCTTATGTGAGGCTCTTTGTAGACACAACTGACCTGTCCTGATTACAAGGGTTTACATTAATGTTTGACAGCCCCACACTTCACAGACCACTTTTCCTCAGGCATCTCGATGGCACAAGCGGCAGGTCACTAGTCACTATCCAGACTGTCTCCTCAATAAGCCTCATGGACTCGGGTGGCTTTATGGATCTGCTTAGAGATATTAGTGCTAAAAAGAGAACTTACGAATGATCTGGTCCAAGATTCTCTTTTTACCACATGTTGGAATGTTATGTAGTGAAAGAAAACACTAGTTAAGCTGGAGAAGCGTTTTGGCTCCAGCTGGCAAAGACTCTATGATACTTCATGTCTCTTGGTCTCATTTTCCTCATCTATAAAATGGAGGCAATGATATTTAGCCCATTCTTACCTAGAATGAACTAAGTGATGGATGTATTTACAGTGCTTTATAGCCATAAAATAATATGTAAATGTGAGCTGATAGCACCATTGTCCAAGAAAATCAGTGGCTAGAGGATAGAGTGCTGAGCCTGAAGTCAAGAGGACTCTTCTTCCTGAGTTCAAATATGGCCTCAGATCAGCTCTAAGTGACAAGCAAGTAATTTAATCCTGATTGCCTCAGTTTCCTCTTCTGTCAAATGAACTAGAGAAAGAAATGTCAAACTGCTCTAGTATCTTTGCCAAGAAAACCCCAAGTGGGGTAACAAAGAGTCAGACATGATTGAAATGATTGAACAAGAAGCATCACTGTTGTTAGAGATGAAGAAACTGAGAAATGAAATGATTTAACTAAAACATCCAGCTAGTTGGTGCAGGGTCAGGACTCCTGGAGATTGTTATAAGGAAGAGAGGATTTGAGCACATGAAGTGTGCAGAGGGCAGAAGCACAGGATAGCAGAGTACAGAATTCTGGAATTCTACTGGAGAGAGACAATTGGCTTTGGGCTGATTCATTCTCTCTTCTCTTCTACCCTCTGCACACTTCATGTGCTCAAGTCCTCTCTTCTTTATAACAGGATCTGATGTCCCACTTAAGACTCATTCAGAAAGCAGTCTTCTACTCTTCCTTGGGAAGCAGCTGGATAGCACAGCAGATAGAACATCAGGCCTGAAGTCCAAAGGACCTAGGTTCGAATCTAAACTCAGATACTTCCTCACTATGTGACTGTGGGCAAGTCACTTAAACCTCCATTGTCTAGCCTTTACAGTTTTTCTACTTTAGAATTACTGAGAGAGAAAGTAAAGGTTTAAAAAAATGAAGCATTGTGGATTGGTATAAAGATCACTAGGCCAGTATGTTGGAAACCTGGGTCCAACTTACATGTCATGATCCCCTAATGTTATTTGTTTCCCCTTAAGCTTAAACTTCAGTTTTCTTATTGGTAAAGGATGGAATTTGCTGATCTCTAAGATCCTTTCTACCTCTTAAGTTCCATGGCTATTAATACCTTCAACCTTACATACCCCATCTCCAAGCTCTAGAATGAAAAGATCTCATACCTTTCCCAGCTTTCTTTTTTAACTATAAAACATAAATGGACAAAGAGGCGATCAAGGAAATGGACACAAGACAAATGCATCGCTTCAATTACACAAATGTATTTCTTTCCCATATAAAGTAGATCAACTTGTTCTCAAAAGGTAAGATTGAACTCGAAGCTTGGTTCCATTCCAGAGTTGAGACCGACCTGAGCTTATCTGCAAATGATAATTTCATGCTCATTTCATCCTTAATTACCTTGTGAACAGCTGCTGATAGAAAATCAAACACATTCCCCAAATTGGAGAGTGCCTGGGTTCTCTGCTTTCATATTATGACTTTTGTGCAATCATTTCACTTTGCCAGTTAGGATGATTGTCTACCCTGGATCATCCACAAATAGCAAATGCCTCGGTACTTTATAGAAAATGAGTTGTTCTTCTTAAGACTGTGTAGATCTCATCCATTCTTGGGGATAAGCCTCTTAGTTTGCTGACTGATGGAAAGAAGTGGTCCTTTTGACATTGTTCAACTCTTGGACCTATTCTTTTCATTCCCCCTCCCACTATAGCATCCATATTGAGGAAGGACTAGTTAATTAGTTACATTGTCTTATTTATTTAAAGTTCTCAGGCAGAGAAATAGGAGAATGAACTTAGGGATTGGAGCAGGAGAAGACTGAATACTTCTCTTTTCTTCAGTCACTTTTCATTGCAGTTAACCAGTTAAGGGAAGGGAAGAAAATAAGAATTTATATAGTACCTACTACTCTGCGACAGGCATTGTGCTAAGCACTTTACAACTAATATGTCATTTGACCTTCACCAAAACCCTGTGGAATAGATACTATTATTGTCACCATTTTGTGGTTAAAGCAATTGAGGCAAACAGAGTTTAAGTGACTTGTTCTGGATTATGCAGTTAGTAAACATCTGGGACTAAATTTGAATTCAAGTCTTCCTGACTCCAAACCCAATGCTTTAACCATTGTGCTGCCCCTGAGGCTACCTAAAATTGGGCCAATCATTTCACTCTCTGAGTCTTAGTTTCCTCATTTATAAAAATTAAATGGTTCTATTTAATCTCTCCCAGCTGTAAAACTATGATCCTACTGCAACTTCCCCAAAGATGCCATGAGTGTTATCTGTCTCACCTTGTTCTGGTCCTGTGGTAATAAGATTTCATCCCTCTCCAAATCGCCTTTCATGCTCTGAGTTCCTCCCCAGGTGGAAGGCAATGGTTTGAGTTACCCCATTTATAAAATTAGATGGTTGGATTCAGTAACTTCTAAGTTCCCTTCTAGTTTAGATATCCAATGGTTCTGAGAAACATCTTCATTTGATGTTTATCCAGCAGAAGGCGGTAGGCAATGCTAAGGAGGACAGAAAATTTCCCCTATCCTTAGTCATGAACATATTCTAACCTAGTTAATTGTGAGGTACCATAAAGGAGGCATTCAACTTATGAGATAAAACATATCAGTAAGCCTTTTCTTGCTCCCAAGTCATTGTAAGACCATAATGATCAAAGAACTGGTAACTGAAAGGGAAAGAAAGTCAAGAGGTAGCATGGTATCATAGGGAGGAAATTTTGTCCTTAGAGTCAGAAGAGAATTGGGTTCAAATCCCACATTTTGCAGCTATCTGACCCTGAGCAAGTCACTTAATGCCTTTCAGTCTCAGGTTTCCTTATCTGCTGAAGGGAGATAACAAGGTTGGTGTGAAGATCAAGTGAAACAATGTATTGTATATAGAGTATTTTGCAACCTTAAAGTACTTTATAATATCTGGGACCATTAGCAATAGGACATATTCCTTACTGGTTGATTTGTGTTCAGAAGTCCTTAGGTGCTAAGTAGAATACTCAATCAATCAATCTATATTTATTGATCAATATAGAATTGTTAATCACTATAAAGGAGGAAAATGATGAGTATAGAGAGAAATGCAAGACCAGCTCACACTAGTTACCAAATGTATCAGGGACCCCTTAATCTTTGATTCCCACCTGTGCTTCTGTTCTAAGAGGCTAGTACTAGAGGTACCCAAAGCAGATGGACCATTTGCCAAACATATGATGGTGGGCCATTTAAAAGGGAGGCCTAGAGTGGAAATCAAGAGACCAGGCTTTGGTCCTGGTCCATCCACTAGCCAGCTGTGTGACCTTGGGCAAAGCCATTTCCATTTTAGAGGCCTCCCTTTTTTCATCTGCCAAATGAGAGTCCCTTAGAGGTCCACCTAACATTCTATGACTCTTCTCTTTCTGCCTCACCTGCCCACACCACCCCAACCCTCAGGCCTGAGGCTTGGACAAAAATAGATTTCTTGCCCTTCTCAGATTTCTCTCTATACATGGTAGAATAGATCCCTGGGCTCTTTTATGCATATAATAAAACTCTATGATTCTGTGATAAGATGCCTAGAGGGCAGGGCCATGTCCAATCCTGTGCTCCACATGGGGCTTTGTGCATTCCTGGCATGCAATATTCATTGCTGTTAACAATAAAAAAGAAGATGAACAGCTTTTCTAATGCAGAAATAACTGTTATCAGTAGCTGAATCTTTCAAGCCAAGTTGTTGCATTAAACAGAGGACACCAAACATATCCATTTCCTCTCACCACATTTTGAAATGATCTACAACTTAATATAGTCCCCTTGTCGAAACTCCAGGCTCAGATAGCAGTCTTTGGGCTTAATTATCACTGTTATCTGGAGGCCATGATTTGCTATAATATTCTAATCACTTGACATCTTTTAAATTAGGATGTCATCAGAATTCATACTTCAGGGGGGAGATTCTGCAGTAACAGAGAATAGAGTTCTGGGATTTTTCTGTGCAATGCCTCATTTCAACTATTAACAGGATTTGACCTTCATGATCAGAATTGCTAGACCAGAACGAAGCATATTCCCAACATAGTTTCGTAGCAGGTAAACTCATGTTCACACACTTCAAAGGCAGTTACTATATAGAGATTGTTAAACCTAGGAAGGGCCTTAGAGATTATCTAACCCATCTCCCTCATTTTCTAGATGGAAAAACTAAGGCTTAGAGAGAAAAAAAAAATGACTTGACAATGGTCATAAGGCAAAAGTAGCAAGCACTAGAATCCAGATCTCTCAGCATGAGACCAGGAATGGGAGCCAGAAAAGGGGATTTTTAACCTGGAAAAGAGAAGACAAAGGAAAGACTCAATAACTGTTATTTCGTATTTAAAGAGCTGTCGTGAAAGGGAGATTAGACCTGTTCCATATGGTCACAGAGGGCTGAATCAGTGACAATAGGTAAATGAAGATAAGTACAGTTTAGGCTTGATGGGGGAAAGGCTTCCTAATTATTTTTGTTGTCATTCAGTTATTTCACTGGTTTCTGATTCTACATGACCAACTTGGGGTTTTCTAGGTAAAGATCCTAGAGTGATTCACCATTTCCTTCTCTAGATCATTTTACAGATGAGGAAACTGTGGCAAACTGAGTTAAGTGGGTTAAGTTAAGTTAAGCCCAGGGTTATATAGCTACTAGTATCTGAGGCCAGATTTGAACTCAGGAAGATGAGTCTTCCTGACCCCAGGCCTGGTGCTCTCAACACTGCACCCCCTAGCTGCCCATCCTAATGAGTATAGCCATCAAAAAGTAGAAGGGGCTTTCTCTAGAAGTGGGGAGTTACCCTTTTGTTAGATAGTCACAGGCCAAGAGGATCATAGATTTAGAGGAGAAGGCCATTTAATCCAATCCTCTAATTCTGCAAAAGAAATGAGACTCAGAGAAGTTATGTGACTTGTGCAAAGAAGCACAGGAAGTAAACACACAGGCAAAATTTGAACCCAGGTCCTCTATCTCCAAAGTCAGCATTCTTTCCACTAGATCAATCTGCCTTTCTTCAAGCAGAAAATGAATGACCTTTTGTCAGGTATACTATATGATAGTGATTCCCTCAAAGACCAGCATACTATGGCCTGAGGGTCAAATCATGAGTTAGCTTGTTTCTGTCAGACCTGTGAGCTAAGAAAAGTTTCATGTTTTTAAATACAACAAAACATTATTTAAAATGGAAAAACTATTTTTTTTTCCTGAGGAGCAAGATGAATTCCCCAGCCCAGTGTCTACAGTTTGCCAACCCCAGTTTTTATACTATAAGGTGGCCTTTGAGGTGTCCACTAAGGTACCTTCCAGCTCTCAGATTCTGTGATTTTGTCATCAAGTGCCACATCAATTTCAAGAAAATATGCTGCTCAGGAAAACTATGTTCCTATGAAACGTCAGACCAGAACACACCCTCAGGACATGGGAGGTATGTCTACATGAGTCCTTTGCTCCTCCTTAAGTTCAACTTCATTAGAAAGTTGTAAGACCTTATACTGAATTCCACACTATAGTGGACACTTCTTCCCAACATATGCTGAAGTTAACTTGTCTTATCCTCAATGTTTTGTTTTGTTTTTTTCAGAAAGACACAAAAAACAGCAAACTAGCGTCTGATTGTTTTGTCAATCATGACTTCATTAATAGCTTCTACTATGCTGTTGTTTTCTAACCATCTCTTCCTAATCAGTGGCATGCTTCAGTCCAATATGACTTTCCTTCAATCAGATGCCCCTCTTTGGGAGGGTGGAGGAGAGGGGGAATCAAAAGTGAATGTAGCAGTAATATGGTTAAAATGTTTAACCAATGTTGAATTCTTATTGTAGGATAACAGAAGGTGACAGAGAATGTTTAAGAAGCTGTAATAATTTGTCTTTTGTTTTCCTTTAGCTCCAAAATTTATGCATTCCCAATGAAAGGAAGACTTGGAAATAGCAAAACCGTAACCAGGACAGGGCAGCTAGGGCTTTGTACCTCAGCACTAGCATCTATGGGTGCAATTCCTGGGCACTGGATCACATCTCCTTCAATTAGTACTGTTATTGCCCCAGATTAAAGAATTCCAGGAGAGAAATCTAGGAATTATTATTATTATTATTATTAAATATAAGGTACAATTGTGAAATGATAGCCAAAGGAGGCAAAAAGTAAAGATGCAAACATACGCCATCAGAATAGAATATGCTATACCTTTTGATCTGGTAATATCACTACTTGATCTGTATCCCAAAAAGATTTAAAAAAAGGTGGGGGGGAAGGATTACTTGTACAAAAATAATTCTAGAAGCTCTTTTTGTAGTAGCAAAGAATTAGAAATTGAGGGGATATATGTCCATTGGGAAATGGATGAACAAATGGTGGTACATGTCGGTAATAGAATATTATTTTACTATTAAAAGTGATAAAAAAGATGATTTCAGAAAAAGAACTGTTGGAGTTATTTTCACATTAGTATATTTATGGTTTTATTTTGGGGTTTGGGTTATATATGATTTTATTCTCACAACAATGACCAATATGGAAGTGTTTTTTCATGTCAATAAAAATAAAATTTAAAGAAAAGAATAGAATGCACTCCCTTAAAGGTTATAAAAATAATTAAAATCTGTGCACCTTTATCAGTGGCAACTTACTTTTTATTTTTAAATGCTGAGGGAGAAAAATAGCACCATCTTTAAGTCTATTATCTCAAACAGTAGTGCTGTTGACCACCAGTATACTTTTCCTAGCTGTCATCAAAAAGCATCCTGCCTTTCTTCCACAGTTCTCTTCCATAGTTCTCATATTTTAAGAATGAGCCTCAGCGCAGAGCTCAATTCATGTCTTCCTTTCAGAGAGGAAGAAACATGTGATTCAGATGATATACCAATATCTGCCTTCCATCAGCAAGAGGTAGCATCCTTCTTCAAATGGATTGAAGAGAGCAGGACATCATGCTATTATTTTCTTTTCATAATAACAGTATTTTACATCTGTAAAGTAATTTCTGCTTTTCAAACCATTTATAGCTATTAGCTCTTTTGAAACTTGTAAATCAATTAAAATATTTTTATCAACAACAATGATGTCAGCAATGATGATAATTTGTCCTAAAGTAGTCAAAGAAGAACTTTTACTACTATTTTATGCAGTCTTTGTAGGGGCAGGGGAGGGGAGAGTTTGGATCTATGATTTCATTGGTGTTAGGGAAATTTCAGTGTGGAAATTTCTTCCAATGACAAAGATTAACAATTCATCTATAACTCCCAATCTTAGAGAATTAGTCCAGTTACTGAGAGGTTAAGTAACTTGCCAAAAGTCATAGAGCTAGTGTGTATTAGAGACAGAACTTGAACCCACATTCTTCTAATCCCAAGGCTGGTTCTTTCTTATTTTGTCATACTTCCTTTCTCCTTCAGACTTTGATCTCTTCTCCACTGGACTTTCTTCTTATTCTAGTCCATTCTACACTCAGAGGCCAAAGTGATTCTCCTAAAGGAGAGATTTGCCCATATCCACCTCCTACTCAGTAAATTCCAGTATCTCCCTCTTATCTCCAGAATGAGGCATTTCTTTGGTCTTTAAATCCCTTCACAACCTGAACTCTCAATACCCTTTCCAGTTGTATTAGACTTTATTCCTTTACTCTTCCAGTCCCTCCACTATCACCTCCATGCACCCTATAATCCATCCACACTGGACAACATACTCCATCTATCTATTACCTTTCACCAACTGTTTCCCACACTTGGAATGCTCTCCTGCCTCACCTTTATTTCAACTCTGACTTTCTTCAATAATCAGCTCAAATCCCATCTTCTTCAAGGGGTTTTCCACCCCGCACCAACTTTCTTGATAATGCACTACCATTACTTTGCATTGAGTTTCCCCTCCAGTTACACTGTGCATATCATATATAAACATGGTTGTTTGCATGTGATTCCTTGATAGCAGCTTTTTTTTTGTCTTTCTTTTTAACACCAAGGCTTAGCAAAATGCCTGACACCTAGCAAATACTAAATAAATGTTTGTCGGCTGACTCATAAAAATGATTTTACAACTGACTTCACATAGTTCTTGTGAGCCAAGTGTATTGTCCTTTTAAAGCTTAAAACACTATGTCAATATTTCATTATTGTTGTAGTTATTGTTATCTGGTAGACCTCTTGAGAAAATCAAAAGAAATATGATGCTATATTTAATTGCCCTTAAAATAGTATATAAATATGTTATGGTTACTAATGTAATGTAGCAGAAGGAACATTGGATTTAGTCAGAAAACTAGGGTTTATGTCCAGGACCTTCCACTTCCTATCTATGTACCTTTAAGTGAGTCACTTCATTCCTCTACTCTTACTATTCTTACCTATTCTTACTCTTCTGCAAAATGGAAATGGTGATACTTGCTTCACTTACCTCTACAGGGTTGTTCTCATATAAGAGCTTTGCAAACTGTAAATCACTATGTAAATATGAGTGGTTATCATTATTCATCTTTGGATCCCTCCTAGAACCAATGAATTAAATCTTAGAAACCTGAGTGTGGGAGCTTCAGAACCAGGCTCCAGTAAGAATGTGCCATGCATGTGTCAATGGGGGGAGGCAGATCTGGAGTGACATTTAGCTTTATACTTAGGTAAAGTACAGGCCATTTCTTTTAATTACTCCATCTCAATCTCCATAATTGTGAATTGATGCTGTAAAGCAGTTAACCATCAGAGTCTGTTCCTTGATCTATTTTTAATGCTTGGTTATATAACAGTAGAGTGAGGAAAAATGTATTCTCCTAATGATTTCACCCCAACCTTAAGGGACCACAGAAGCCTCAAGAGAAAGTTCAAGTTCAAGCTAGTGCTTCAAGGATGAGAGATCTGAGCGAGCATCTGGGACACAAGATTCCTCACTGTCTCAGGGTGCCATTATATTCGAAGGGACATGAAGAGAGTTGAGACCTAGAAGGTTGAGTGTAGGTTTGTAAAAACCCTGTAAACTTCCTTATTTTAAGCTTGTGGCTTGCACTACTGAATCACTCTCACCAACCGAGGCTTTACTGTATTGTCCAAGGAAGTTGTCAAGCTTTTCTATGGAGTATACAAACAGTGTGAACTTCATTGGCCCAAAGCATGCCACCTTGAAATTTGTGGTTAATGTACAAAATTATCCTTTAACTTAGGAAAATGACTTATGGTTGGAGAGAGAGAAGTTTTTTCTTAACTCTCTCAAAAGCCTTAAGAGTCCATGGATCTTTAACCCCACCAAAAATGAATAAATAAACCCCCCAATAGCAATAACCAAAAAGAACCCAAACCACAGTTACACAAACCAAATAACTGTGTAGAATCTAGAAGAGCTTTAGTTCTGATAGGCAGCTAATTGGGAGCAATGTGGCTCTCATAATTGTTATTACTGTTCACTATGATTTCAGCTCTTTGATGGGGACAGGACCAGCAGAACTCAATGTGAGCCTTCCTGACCATGGGTACCAACACAGATCTTCAAAATAAGCTACCATTCGCCCCAGTCTTGATGATGGCTCCTTACTCTTTTGATTCTGATCTCCTTTACCAAACAGGGGAAGATTGAGCATTCTTAATCTGAGTTTGTGAATTGATTTGATTTTGTGCTTGTTTTTTTTTTTAATTTGAAAACAATGTTTCAATGTAATTTGTTTCCTTTGTAATCTAATGTATTTTAGTTTGTGCGTTTAAAAAACATGCTTCTGAGAAGGGGGCCATGCATTTCCCCAGACTGAAATAGGGCTCCATGATTTATATATATATGTACAAATACACACACACACATACCCAAAGAAATGTCAAGAATTTCTGAATTGGAGCTTTTGGAGAGGAAGCAAAGAAAAAAGGAGAGAAGAAGGGAATGGAAGAGAAGGGGTTAAAGACAAGAAGCATAAAGAAAAGATAGGAAAAGAAATAAGTATAGAAGAAAGAAGAGATGGAAAAGGAAGGGAAGAGCTAAGAAAAAAGGGAGGAATAGGAAAGAAGGAAGAAATAGAACAGCAGAAGCTGAGAAGTTAAAAAAGAAAGAGAAGGAACAATTGTTGCAAATGTAAATAGAATAATCAAGTATTTTAAGTATAAACGTGGATAAAAAGACACAGAAGATTTCAAATAAAGCCTGCTTTCTAGTACTCAATTATCTTTTCATGTACCTGTGTATGTACATATAATATAAAAGTTAAAAGCCTCCTGCCCAGAGCAGGGAAGAATAATTTGGGTCCTATTTACTTTCTGTCAAATCGAATTGCTAGCTGGCTTGAAGGAAGCTTATCAGGGATCTATTCATTAAATTCATTAGTGCTTGTTAGTGAATGATAATGTGTTAAAATTTCCACAAGCATGTTTAAATTTCAGGTCTTGGAATTCACAGCAGGGACCCAGGCTTAACTAATGTTCTCATTGTGGTCAAAGGAGAGGATCATACATATTCTATTTAAAATTATTCCTTTGCAAAGGATATTTAAGTAGGATTCAAGTTATTAAATGATTCTTTCTTCTGGGGGGTGTGCAGACAGTGTGTTTATACACAGGATATCTATTCTTTTCATTATTTGAGTTAATGGAATAAAATCATTCTTGGAATTCAGAGTTGAAAGGGACCAGAAAGATCATTTAGTCTATTTCTTTCAAATTTCAGTTAGAGAAACTGAGGTTTAAAAAAGATTACTATCTTGTCCAGGATCACAGTGACAGTCAGAGGTAGAGTAGAAGTTAGAATTTTGATCCCTCATTTACAAGTGAAATGTTCTTTCTACTGTACCATAGAGGTATAACTCATTCAGGACATCTGATAACAAAAAAACTCCCTTATAATTGTCTTTAGAATGTAATATATACTGGGAGAGGGAGTGTGGAGGATGAGATTTATTTACCTAATTATGTTTTGTTTTAGCTACTATTAATTGGCCAACATTTCTACCCCTTAGGACCCTGCCAAATAACTCTAAAGGATATGGGACTAGTGATGGGCTCTGTCCATGAGGAAAGAAAATTTAGGATTTAGGAGATAATGTATTTTCTTAGCCATCCACAGAATAAATATCCACCTTTATGGCATAATTTCAGGGAATATGCGGCTCTGTCCTCTCTAATAAAAAAAAAAAATCTCCCCCACTAGTTCTTCAATGGCATCTTGATGCATGGTGACAAATCCTGCCATTTGGCCTTTTAGAGATAGTGCTTAAAATACTCTCAAGGGAAGGAAACAGTGACTTGTTGGCATACTCAGGTATAAGCAACTTATAATTAAACTCCATTTAACTTTGTGTGTATTTACGTGCTTATGTGTACAAATATGGGGGAAATACAAAGTTTAGAGAAGTCAGACAAATTTCAGATCTTGGAATGTACTTGAATCTTCCCTGTCCATTATTCCTCTTCCCCCTCCTCCAAAATCCAATCAATTGTCAAGTAATGTGGATTCTACTCTTCCAATATTTGCCCTTCTGGCTTCTCACATAGTCTCTATGACAGTCACTTCTTTATTCTAACCTGGACTATTTTACTATAGTATCCTAATGAGTCTCCCTATTTATGGTCTCTCCTCATATCCAATCCATGCCCCACCTCCTCTCACAGTTGCTAAAAAGTTATTTCTAAAAGACAGATTTTAGCATGTCACATCCCTACTTAAAAATCCTTAATATCTCATATCACTCCCCTTTCTGCCCTTGCACTCTTCATTCTTGTAAAAAAGGGTGTTAACTTTCCTGAATATTCAAACTTCAACCACCTCCTTTTCTGCTTTGCATAAATTGTACCCTTGCTTTCTTCACTTCCTTCTGGCAAAGTTGTAGCTTCCTCCTTCATGCCCCAGCTCAGGTGTTGCCATATTTCAGATGAAGCCTTTCCTGCTCCCTCTGTCTCTGTCTCTGTCTCTGTCTCTGTCTCTGTCTCTCTGTCTCTCTCTCTCCATATTGAAATTGGGACACTAAAGCACTGTTGGTTGAGTTGCAAACTGATCCAATTATTCTGCACAGGGATTTGAAACTATAAAAGGTGACAAACTTGTGCCTACCCTTTGACCCAGCAAAGCCACTACTATGTCTATATACTAAAGGGATTTAAAAAAAAAAAGCAAATTATCTATTTATACAAAAATATTTTTTGCTTTTTATTTATGTATTTATTTATTTATAGCATCTCTTTCTTTGGTGGCAAAGAAATGGAAATTAAGGGGCTATCTATCATTTGGGAAATAGCTTAATATGTAGTGGTATATGACTTTAAAGGAATACTATTGTTATATAAGAAATGATGAGGGATCAATTTCAGAAAAAGGTGGAAAGACTTAAATGAACTGATATAAAGTAAAGAGAACAGAACCAGTAAAACATTGTGCATGAAACAGCAATATTTTTCGCGATACAATGATGCGAGGCAATTCCACAGGACCCAATGGAAAACACTATCTACCTCCAGAGAAAGAATTGATTATATAAATAAAAGCTTACTATTTTCCACTTTCTGTATTTTTTCATATGATTAATATGAAAATACACTTTACATGATTGTACATGTATAACTTGTATCAAATTGCTTACTTTCTCAGAGGGAATGGGGAAGCAGAGAGAAAGAGTATGGAATTTAGAATTTTTTTAAATGTATGTTAAAATTTGTTTTTTCAGGCAATTGGAAAAATATTATTAAAGAAAAAAAGAAATTATTTTGTATTGCTTCATACATTTTTTTTTCCATTTACTTATCTGTGTGTTAGATGTCCCAAGTGTAATATAAGCTTAAGGGCAGGGAAAATTCTGTCTTTGTCTATGTACTTATATCCCAAGCACCTATTTTTCTTTGAACACATCTAGAATTTAATAAATGTTTATTAAATTGTACTAAATAGCATTATAATGGCTCTTATATTCTAATATTAGGATATGAACATGTCTTGATGACTATACCACCAAATACTACAAGTTAAGTTCATTAGAGAAGCAAAAAATAAAAGGGGGGGGGGGGGCTTTATGAGATCCAACATGGAAAAGGCCTACTAGGGCTATCAGTGATGGCTTTGTAGTGAGTGGGAATTAAACTGGGTCTTTAAAGGCTATAGTGAAGGGGGCAGCTGGGTGGTTCAGTGGATTGAGAGCCAGGTCCAGAGATGGGAGGTCCTGAGTTCAAATATGATCTCAGACCCTTCCTAGCTATGTGAGCCTGGGCAAGTCACTTGACCCCCATTGCCTAGCCCTTACCACCCTTCTGCCTTAGAACCAATATACCATATTGATTCTAAGACGGAAGGTAAGGGTTTAAAATAAAATAAAATAAAATAAAGGATAAAGTGAAAATTCAAAAGTCAGTAAAGAGAAGGGGAGACATTCCTGGGATAGAGAAAAGTTTGAGCCAAGGCATAGAAACAAGAAAGACCAGGCTACATCCCATGAAGATCAGTTAAAGAAACTGTTGACCAGAACCTGCTCCTGCGGTCTAAGGATTGTTAAAATTTCAGTATAAGCACTTATATCTCAGAAATCAGTAAGAGCTATAGATCATGGCTTGATTTATGGCTTTATTGTCTAGTCTTAAGAAAGAGATAGAGAAAATATTATTTTTCTTCTGGAGAGCCAGGTATTAAACATTCACTCTAATTAATAGGGGTATGATAGCATTTTCAAGCATTTGAAGGTTTATCTACTGAGAAAAAGGATTTGCCTTTTTGTGTTTGGGTCCAGAAGAAAGAGGTAGGAATAATGCTTGAAATTCAGCTTGAAGCTGAAAAAAAGAAAAATTTAGATTCAATACAGGGAAAGACCTCCTTGTTAAAGCTATTCTGAAATAGAATAAATAGAAATATTTAAGATATAGCTTTATATATGCATATATATCTTTTTTTAAATGATGCTTTCTTTAAAGGGGGGAGGGAATAGAGGGGGAGAGCTAACTAGGTATTTTGATGTAACAAACACATAAATATATAAATTTAAATTAAGAAAAAAATAAATACTACGGTTCCCCAGGGAGGGAATGGGTTTTCCATCATTTGAGATCTTCAGGTCAAGGTCTCTTGTTGATATGCCCTAAAAGGGAAACTTGTTCAAAGCACAGAGATTGATCTAGGAGGCCTCTGAGATTCCTTCCACCTTTGAGATTTTGTCCTTTAAGAAATTTAAGATGAAGGGCAGAGTATGTAAACTGTAGCCTATAATAGAAGGGGAACTATGGAAGACTTGGCAGTTGTGAGGTCTCTGAATGATAAGTAAAGGAGTTTGGAACAGAAGTCAATAGTTTGGCTCAATATGGAGCTATTGATTTTTTTTAAAACTGGATTCATGATATGACCAACTCTTTTCATAAGGAAGATTAGGCTGGAAATTATATAAAAGATTGATCTATTTCTGAGAGCAGGTTTGAAAAGGGGGATTGAAAGTGAATAAAGGAGAGAGTAAGGCACAGGACTCCTAAAAGGAGACTATTGGAAAGATGCCATAAAGAAATGCCTCATTCTTCACTAATATGAATTGAATCAGGTCTATTAGTGAGGTAACAAACAAGGTGGGTAATTATTAGTTGACTCCTACTTTGACTACTTTAGTTAACTTTAGTTAAACTAAACTCTCAAAATACTTAGCCAGAGAAATAGGGATTGGACCAGTTCTCCTTCTGCCCCTTTTTGGTAATTGGCCAATGCCATCACAAGTTGATATAATAATTCCTCATTTATCCAGAGGCCATTTATCCAGCTTCTCCTAATATGTTCAGCATACTGGAGAATCAGGTCACAAGCATAAACACAACAAAATAAAAACCCACAGGGAAGCCAGAACAGATGCCAAAAGTAGGCATTAAAATCCTCATTATGTGAAGAGCCCGTTTCAGAAGTTTATAGTGAGCTACTATTTTGTATACAATTCAAGCTAACTGGGGTATATTATTTTGCAGGTCATTGAAGACTAGACACAAAAAAATTAGAGGACTAGAACCAGCAAGCACATAGAGAACAGCAAAAAAAGGTACAGTGGATAGAGCACAGGGACTGGAGTCAGGAAGATCTGAGTTCAAATTCAGTTTCTAACACTGACTAGCTTTCTAAACCAGGACAAGTCACCTAATCTCTATCTCCCTCAGTTTCCTCATTTATAAAATGGAGATAATAACACAATTTTGCTCCCAAAACTGTTGTGAAGATCAAAAGAGATAATATTTGTAAGGTGTTTTGAAAACCTTAAAGCACTATTATTATAATGGTAGCCTTTATTAAGAAAAGGCATCTTGATAATGAGGGAGGAAACCAAAAACCTCTACCAACTAGATGGAAGAATTCAAAGTGACAGCAAGGCAGGACTGAGGAGTCCTGTATCCTTCAACATCCTCACCTATGGTTTGGATCTCCCAAGGTTCTCATCTGAGCTCTTTTAACTCTCTCTGTTCTTCCTTGTGGTGATGTTATCAACTTCCATAGGTTCAATTTCCATATCTATGAAAATGACTGCCAGACCTATGTGGCTAGCCCTATTTTCTTTTTTGAACCCCACTCTCAAATCACCAATTTCCCCCACTTCTTCACCCCCCCCCCCCATATCAGAGCAGCTAGGTGGTGCAGTCACAGAGCGCTGGGTCTGGGATTCAGGAAGATTCCTCTTCCTAGATTGAAATCTGGCCTAGCTAGGAGACTTTGGATTTAAATATATATATTTAATTAATTAATTTAGAATATTTTTCCACAGTTACATGATTCATGTTCTTTCCCTCCCCTGCTCCTCCCCTCCCACCCACCTCCATAGCCAACATGCAGTTCCTCTGGGTTTTACATGTATTGTTGATCAAGACCTATTTCCATATTATTAATAATTGCACTAGGTGACTTTGGGCAAGACATTTAACTCTGTTTGCCTCTGTTTCTTCCTCTGTAAAATGAGCTGGAGAAGGAAATGGCAAACCACTCCAGTATCCCTGCCAAGAAAACCCCAAATGGGGTCACAAAGAGTCAGATACACCTGAAAAAATGACTGAGCAACAAAAACCTGGATGTCAAAATGGGCATCTTAAATTTAATAGCAAAATTGAACTCATGGATCTTTCTCCTAACCCTGCCCTGCTTTCTGCTTCTTGTTCAGGTACTACCAGGTATCTAGATTCCTAGGTTCACAACCTCTGAGTTACCTTTACCTCTTCAAATTCCCTTACCCTCTGAAGCCATTCCGTTGCCATATCTTACCAAGTCTACCTCCAAAGTTTTTTTGAGTCTGTCCCTTTCTCTCTTCACTTAAATCATACTATCTGTGTAAAAAATCCTTCCCTGACGTTAGTAATTTAATTTTAATACATCTTAGTGCAGGGGCTAACCACCTCATGTTTGTGCTCCCAATTGGTCTCCCTGGATCCAGCCTGCCCCCTCTTCAAATCATTGTGACTACAACTGCCAAAGTGGTTTTCCTAATGCACAGGTCTCACCACATTACTCCTCTGCTCAATGAGCTCCAGTGACTCCCTCTGATCTCTAAGATTAACTCTAAGATTAACAAACTCTCTAGGTATTTAAGTCTCTCCACAACCCGGTTCCAACCTGCCTTTCAAGAATTATTACATATTACTTCCCTTCACATACTTTTCCATCCAGTTAAACTAGCCTTCTAACTGTTCCTTGTACGTGACACTCTGTCTCCCCTTCTCCTTACTATATTTTACACTGTCTATATATACCTGAAATCCCTCTTGCTTTCTTCAAAACTGATTTCAAGAGTTTTTCAAGCCATTTCCTTCAAGAGCCTCTTTTTGAATTCCCCAACTGCTGAAGTGGCCCTCCCCAGAAATCACCTGTTTTGGTTTTGTGTAGATTTCTTGCTTTTTTTTTAGCCCCAGAAGAATATAAGCTCATTGAGGGAAGGGTCCTTTCATCTCTCTTTTTGTGTCCTTAACATCTAGCAGAGTACCTGAGTAATTGCTGACTGACTGGTTAGATAGCACACCTCTAAAATAATATAGTGTGGCAGCTGATAACCATAAGGAGCGCAATTTGACAATATTCTAGATGATATGCATCAGAAATATTTTCAGCAAGCATGGGTTATTTTTAAGCTTTAATCCACTTTTCACAAAGTTGAATTTATCAGCCAATCAATAAATATTTAGAAAATGCTCACTATGTATCAGGCAGAGAGACAGCATGGTGCAGTGAATAGAGAGCTGGTCTCAAAGCTAGTAAAGGGCTAGGCAGTGGGGGTTAAGTGACTTGCCCAGGGTTACACAGTTAAGAAGTGTCTGAGGCCATATTTAAACCCAGAACCTCTGGTCTGTAGGTCTGGCTCTGAATCCATGGAGCCATCTAGCTATCCCCTAAGGAAATATCTTGTGAAAGAAGTAGCACTGCACTTAAGCCCAACTGGAGTGGTAACTGGGGATTCCAAGAGGCAGACATGAGTTAGAGTCACGTGGAAAATTCATTTATGTAGAACATCCTCATTATTATCCATTTAGTTTAAATAGAGCCATACTTTAATGCTTTCTCTACATTTACCATTAACTTCCTTTAACAAGTATTATTAACACATGAATAAACATGTACTTGAACACTCACACATATGTGCATGTATACATATATACACTGTAAAGAAGATGCTTCTAAAAAGGACTATGAGGCTTCTTTAGATTCCCTTTTAAAAGACACCAAATAGGATTATAAAAGAGGAGCATTATAATAAGTGAATGGCAAAGAAAGTATAATTTTCCTTTCTGGTTCATAAATCATTTAAAAAAAATCCTGCTCTCATTCCCTTCACACAGAAAATTCATCGCAAATGCATCAGCAAGCTCTTCATGCCCAATTCTTTCCCATTAGAGAAAGGATTTTTGACCTCTAACATCTAAAAATGGAGCCAACAACACTGATGCAGACTGGTGACTTTCTTTCAAAGATATCCTGTGCTCAGCATTTCCCATATTTTGTTCATTTCCAGTCAAAAGGACTAAAATTGGTTAGGGTGGATCCTGTACCTGTCAGGACCAATAGATGTTCTCTAGAATGCCAATTGGGTGGAAAAAAATGAGGCTCTGTTTGGATTTCATGGACCTCTCTTTTGCCATGACTTCTCCCTCAAAAAAAGGAAAAGAAAAATACTACCTTGACTAAAGCAGTTCACAATGTTTCAGAGGAAATTAAAAATTGGCTCAAACTCAACCACATCAACAAAACCAAATTCTGTAGTGCTGGGGTCATATAGAACTCTGTAGGCCAAACACATATCTGAGGGGCTCCTGCTCACATTCTCTCCTGTTGCTTCCAGTACCCTGACAACTCCCTGGTTCTCTGGGACCAGGAAGATCCACAAAGAGAAAGAGAAAAAAATGAAGACAACAGATAATGACTGAGTAACAACATTGTCAGGCACTACAAATACAGACTAAAGTCATTTATAGTTGAAAAATATAGGTGGTTAGTTTCTCTTTGGTTCTCTCCATCTCTATTCTCTCCCATTTTCAGTTCTCTACTCAACTCGACAGCACTCTCTTGCCTTTTCTTAAGTTTTTACTGACAGGGAAAGAAAGTAGAGAGAACAATAACTTGTATCTCTCTGAGGATTTAATGTTTATGAAGAATGTCCCTTACAACCATGTGAAGAAGGTAATAGAAGTAATATTATTTCCATTTTACAGTTTAAAAAACAGACTGAGGGAGGCAATCCTATGACTAGTAAACCTCAGGACCTGGACTGAAACCAAGATCTCTTGTTCTCCAAATTCCTTTTTTTACTATACTGTATCACCCTACATTGTGATAAATCCATTCTTATGAAGATGTTAGGAACTTAATGTATTACCCATTCCAGGTGTTTTGCCATTTTAAATGAGAGCACTTGGAGAGATAAACCCTTAACCCAAAATGATGGATCACCAAATGTGGATTTCCCGGCATTCTGGGACTTGGGGATGAGAGATATATTAGTGTATGGAGGGGAGAGGCCTATCCAGTGCCTCTCAAATCAGACCATGTAGACAGCTACCTACTTAGGTTATGCAAAATGGGATTCAGAGGTGTCAAGTTAGTTAGTCAGAGCCAGCCTCCAAACTCCTTAGAGAAAAAAGTGAGTGATTTCTTGAATAAAAATGACTTCTGAGCCAAAGCCCAGGATATCTCCTCAGCTTCATTTAGGTTGGTTCCCTCATCATTTCAGTCCAACTGGACAACTCCCTCATTTGTCTCTCTTCCTTTTCCCTTCATCTGGGATGCCTTTATTCACATCTCTACCTTTTCTATCTCAAAGGTTGCATCCTCCATGAAATCCTCCAAAGAGAAGCAACATATCCCTCCTCTAAATACCTATAGCAATTTATTTGTGCCTCTGACAGTGCTTGTAATACCATAATGCTATCTTGTGATTCATTCATTCATTTAATAAACATTTATCCTTAATTACATGAAAAGCCTTTTACTAGCTTCAAGGGAAGGAGTGGGAGAAGAAATGCAAAGATAAACAAGATGGCTTTTGCCTTTGAAGAGCTCAAGCCTAGGCAAGAAGCAAGAAGATATAATAAAATGAATTCTGGATGTGGCATCAAGGAACTGGAGTTGGAATCTAATAATAATAATAATAATAATAATAATAATAATAATCACAACTAACATTTTATAGCCCTTACTACTTACACTGTTAAGCACTTTACAACTATTATGTCATTTGATATTTACAACAATCCTATAAGGTAGGTGCTATTATCATCCCCATTTTATAGATTAGGAAGTTGAGATGAAGAGAGTTGAAATGGCTTCTCAAAATTCATACAGCAAGTTAATGTCTGAGGAAGGATTTGAACTCAGGTCTTCCTAATTCCAGGCCCACCACTCTATCCACTGAGACATCCAGCTGATATTCTCTGGACAAATCTGCATGACCTGGCTGAAGGTCACAACTCTCTGTCATGGTTTCATCATCAGTAAGGTGAGACCTTTTGACTAGATGGCATCCAATGTCCCTTCTCTAAGTCCTATGACTATGTCGCATGACATACCAGTTATTTATTTGCCTTTTTGTCTTTATGTGACTCTGACTAGGCAGGAGTCCAGTCTTACTAATCATTGATTCTTTACTTCACCCTAGCACAGAATTCTCAACCATAATGGGAGTCCAATAAATAATGGTCAAATTAATCTTCTTCTTTCTTCAGAATCAGAAACTGGAGATATTTTGGAGACCAGAATTTGGAACAGTTCAGTTCACAGGTCACAACATTTCACTGCAGGCTTGTTGCCCCTTTAACACTATTTCCTTAGCTTGTAATGCAAGTCTATCTATCTTTATGCAATAGATGGGATTTTGGAATGCGGTATAAATCAATTTTTGAAGAGCAAATCAAATTTTAAATGCACCAGCGGGACTCACTATTTAAAGGAATCCTACTGGGAAACCCTTAGCAAAGTAAAAAAAAATCCTTTTATAAAGCAAAAAAAATTTCCCCTGATTTATCTTGTGTGTAAATGTTGATTTTTATATAGCAGGTTTGTTTAAATCAGGATGACATCTATACATTCATTTGCACTCTTTGACATGCTGCTCAAAAACTGTTTCCTAGTTGTCTCATGCATACATATCCTTTCTTCCTAGCTGAACTCTTTCAGGGTTAAGGACTGTGCTTCTTCATTCCTTTTTTATGTTGTTCTGCTGACCAGCTTCACCTCCATCCCTATCCATTTTATTCTGCACAAAGAAAGCTTTCAGTAAAAGTCATTGGCTCATTTCCCAAAACATATTTTGAAGAAGTAAAAGAATATGGGCTTTTCAAGATAGAGGCCATTTCTCCTAGGTCTTCACAGCCCCATCTTTGGGAGAATAGAGTCAAGTGCAGAGTAAACAATAAGATAGTTACTTTTTGATCTATAGATTCCATCACTTCCAGAGTTCATTGAGTAAATATAATGTGCCATATATAAGTAATGAACAAAGGGACACAAAAGGTTGTGATCTAAAGAAAGCAATTCAATCACATAAGCAACATCAATTCTAGGTAGGATAGCACCCAGTACTCTGAACCTCAGCTCTATTCAAAAGGAATAGAATGAATTGGAGTGAATGATGCAAAGGGGCTCATGGAGTAATGATGAATATTAAGAATGTTGGTTCATGTGAGTGCAGTGATCTTTTCTCAATCTTGATTCTCTTTTACTTCTCTGTAGTCTCTAACACAGTGGATCAGTCTCTATACTGTTTCACTTGGTGATCTCATTCACTCCCATGGATTTAATTATCTCTCTGTTGATTCTCAAATCTACCTACTCAGTTTTAAACCTTCTGCTGACCTCCAAGCTCACTTTTCCAACCACCTTTAAGACATCTTGAATTGGATTCCAGTCGACATCTTAAACTCAACATTGCCAAAATGGAACTCATTATCTTTTGTTCTAAACTCTTCCCCTTTGAATCATTGAGGGCATGCATTAGAGTGGTGACAGTGTCAGAGGAGAGAAGGGAACATGTACTAGAGATGCAAGAGCGAAATAAAAAGGCCTTGGCGACAGATTGGATATGGGGCAACATCTTCACAGCAAACCTAGGAAGTAGGAGTTATGATCTACAGTTTTACAAAGAAGGAAACTGGAGGTGAAACAGGTTAGGTGAATTGCCTATGGCCACACATTGCACCAGCCTCTGTGGCTAAGGTTCCATAAACTTACTCTGTTTTCCAGGGAAGGGAGCCTAATGCTATTAGAGTGATTTATATTTATGTATTTGATCATGTGAAGGCAACTAGGTGGCACAGTGTATAGAGTACCAGGCCCGGAGTCAAAAAGGTTCATCTTCCTGAGTTCAGATCTGGTCTCTGTGAAGACTGGATTTGGCTCTCCCCTGATTGTAACAATGAAGGTACTTTGCTCTTTCTTTATTTTGAAGATAAAATTGTAATCCCTTGTCTGTTTTTAGATTTTAATCCCCAAAGTATAAAACCCAGTACTTAAAGTAGATCTATCCAGTGTGAACTAATCACACAAACGTATGAACTAACCACAAAAGATGTGAACTAACCACAAAAGGTATGAACACCCATTTCATACATTGAGTGGGAGGTCTGTGACCCATGTGTGAAAGAGTGGGCAGTCTGGTGTGGAACATCAGTTGTGATTGGTAGACGTAAATTTTAGGGGAGGTGACACAAGAGAAAAAGATCTTTAAATAGTGGAAAGAGAGACACATAGGGATCAATCAGTCACTTGGGCTTGGAGTGAAGATCATTCAATCACTCAGAGTTGAACTGGAAGAACAGTCACTCTGTCTGGGAGTGAAGACAGTTGGCTGTGGAAATGGACTCCTGGGGGAGCTTATGCAGGAGACCTCAGACTGTTTTCCTTTTAAACGGTTACCTTGGTGAGTATAAAGATTGGCTTTCTTCCTTGTCTTTTCTGGAGGTGTGAAATTCTGAGAAAGGGTCATCATCTTGAGACTCCTTTCCCCTGACTGGTGCCTTAAAAATTCTAACTGGCTCAGAGGAAGCTGGAGTTTTCTCTCTCTCTCCTCTTTTCTCTCTTCCTTAATATCTTCTATTGTAAAAATAAACTACCATAAATTACATTTTTATTTTAGTAATTCATTTTGTAATTTAGAAATTAAATCCCTGGGGACCACCAATTAAGTATTCAGTCTAACGATAATAAATTAACATATTAGACACTTACTAGCTGTGTGACTCTGAGCAAATCACTTAACTCTGCCTCAGGTTCCTCATCTGCAAAATGAACTGGAGAAGGAAATGGCAAACCTTTCCATTGTCTTTGCCAAGAAAACCCCAAATTGGATAACAAAGAGACAGGCATGACTGAAATGTCTGTAAAAAAAAAGTTGTTCATGAGTACTTTTGAGTCTTCAGCATTTTCTGGGAGGAGTGAAATAAAGAATGTCACACACCCAATACCTAGATTATTTACTAAAAGCTAAGGAAGTAGAAAGCCTGTTACCCACTTTGGGAAACACTTAGATATGAACTATTGCTAAGCTTTATTCAAATCTGAGCAGTGTTTAAATCTTAGATGAAGTTGAGCCATCCAAAGAGCCTATTGGGATTAAGAGCCTAGGACTAAAGTCAGTTTATGAGTACCCAAAGTCACCTTGTTGAGGAGTCCTGAGCCACACAGGGCACAGAGATAGTATATAAAGCATTTTTCAAACTTTAAAGTTCTATATGAAGTCTTATTAATATCTCTTTTCTTACCAAAATTCCACTGTTTTCCTCTCTTTGTGACTTTATTATATTTTGTGGGTTTTTTTTTGGTCTATGAACATATTGCTTCCCTCAATAGAACGTGAGTCTTTTTGAGCATAGTGCTTTCATTTTTCTCTTTGTATTCCTGACCCTTAGTACAGAGTTGACCCAGACGAATTGAATTGAATTCCTGACTCCAAATCCAGTGTTATACACACACCTACAGGCTCTTTTAAAAACAAGTGACTCTTGCATCACACTTAATATTACTTAGGGAGAAGAAAATCAAGAAATCTAACATGCTCACTAGATTTGAGAAGAGGAGACTTAGAGGAAAAAAAGAACTGTTAAGAGCTGTCTCATATCTTACAAGATTAAGTTAGCCTGGTGGGAACTGGAGACTTACAGCTTAGTTTTACTCGAATCCAAAGTCAGAACGCTGGGCAGTATCTCACATTATCCCCAACATGGCATTTAAATATATATGTATTGTTTTGTTTTGTTTTGTATTTTCCTTATGCCAACATTAGTTCTTCTGGGTTTTAGAATTCCTGACACAAGTTCTCGCACGTTGTTGATCTTTTATATGCAATGGCCTTTGCTTTTATCTTCTATATAGGCCTTTGTTATAATAAAAATGAATATTGGGGGCTTATTACTAGATTCATAATCATTTATTAGTAAAGAGAAATAAGTTTCAGCTTTTCGTACTTTAGGTAAAAATTCTATCCTCTACCGCAGGCAGCACTCTGAGCCACTTGTCAGAGACAGCCAGAGAGCAAGCCCACAGATAGAGTTAGTTCATAGACCAGTCTGGAAAGACTCAGCTTCCTTTGCTGGCTTTTCAACCCTAAATCCCCCCCCCCCAGTCCTTCCATTGGCCAGTGGCTTGCCATCTGGCTTCATTTGCACCCTCATTCCTGCAGGATGCCAACTGGGAAGTCAGGGGACATGTGACTCTGTGACTCCTATGTTTAGGCTTTCTGAGATAGACTGAGTTAGAGGTCCCCTAAATATTTACCTCACACACCCTTGGAAAAAACCCTGAGTGGGAGAGAGAGAGACAGAGAGTGACAGAGAGAAAGTAAAAGAGAGGGAGAGGGAGAAGGAGAGGGAAAAGGAGAGGGAGAGAGTTCCCTGGGCATCTACATCAATTTCTTGAGGTAGCTCTAACTTTCTTTCTCTGCAACAGAATTATCTATATTTGTATCTTTAGGATTTTCTTCTGGCGAGTTTCTGATTCCCAACCCTCTGTTTTCATTGTAGTAGTTCTGTCGAGAACTTTGTTGTTGTCCTTGTTAGTGTTTTATTTTTGTCCTTCTCTTCCCCTCACCTTTATTTAAAGTTTTGGTCTGCTTCTACAAAGGCAATGAAATACCCAGAAAAGAACAAGAGATGGAGACCTGAAATTCAAAAGATTTCTGTATCCTCCTAGCCTTGAACTAAACAACTTGTATTATAATCCCTCTAGGACCAGGAGTCTATGATGTCAGCCTAGACCAGAGGCCTCGAAGATAAAACAGAAACTCCTCTATTGGCAGAATTTGACTTAGACTTGCCTTTCTTTGGCTTCTTATATGTTACTCTATGCTTCCAATTTTCATCTCTTTGCCTTTGCACAAACTGAGCACCAACCCCTGTGTAGATGATGCTCCCTCTACACCTTCAAGCCTTTGTTCAAGCACTCTCTCCTATACAAATCATTTCCTGAGCTTTCCAATTGTTCTGGCCTTCCTCCATATTATTTTGTACTTATTTTGCATCTTTAAGTGTCCCAAAAAACCTGGTGCCCTTTTAAACTACAGATAATAGTCCTCTGGTTTAAAACAGCACCAAGACTTTTGGGTCATGCAATCTTTTACATGTACTTCTAGGGGAGGAGAAGGGAATAAGCATTATACAGTGGTGTTTATGTTTCAGACTCTTTGTTAAAAACTTTACAAATATTATCTCATTTGATCCTCACAATAACCCCAGGAGTTAAGTAGTATTATTATCCCCATCTTATAGATAAGGAAACTGAAGCAAAAAGAAGTTAAGTGCTTTGCCCAGCTCCACACAGCTACTAAATGTCTAAGACCAGATTTAAACTCGAATCATTCTGACTCTAGAGGTCCAGCATTCCACTCACTCCGTCACCCAGGTGTACATTATTCTCTTTCAAGAGCTTGTAAGCTCCTTGAGGACAGGAACTGTTTTGTCTTTGTCTCCCCGGTCCCTCACACAGAGTCCAGCACATAATTGGTCCTTAATATAGTAAATATTTCTCATTGCTACTTCTGCACAGCCAGCTTCAGGCAGCATGCTCAGAAAGTTTTTGAAAAGCATGCCTTATTTGCAATGCCTCAGTGTACAAATGGCAAGCACAGATCACAGATTCAGAGCCAGAAGGGGTCCTAGGGGTAAGCTAGTGCAACCCTTTCATTTTACAGGGGGCAGTTATTGATTTCAGAGGCAAAATTTGAACTTGGGTCTTCCTGCTTCAAGCCTAGCACTCTATCTATTACACCATGCCCCATCTAATAGTAAACATGCAGAGCTCAGGAAGTCAGAGTATTTATTCACTTCCAAGGATTAGCATGAACAGGTTTGGGCTAATAGAGATATGACCTTTAGGTAAATATTATTTCTTGTTGTTCTAAATAGGCTGATTAGGAAAGGAACTAGGTTTGCTGAGATGCACGTGTTCCCTTAGCTTGATCTCTTGCGTAATCCACATTAATAAGAAAGACACAAGACACTATCTTTCCATATGCCGGCAGTCACTTTACTGGACTCTAGATAGGATCAAAGTAATTGCTCCATAAAGCAAAGCAGTTAGTAATAACCTAAACTCCAAAAGCCTTTTAATTTTCTGATTCATATCTTTAATCAATTTGCAACACTGTGCAATTGAGTTTTCCCTCCAGTTTCCCAATTGTTTGCTCAAAAGGACTCTGCTCCACTGCCTTTGAGTGACGTGACATTATTGCATTTGTATTGACTTTTACGGCAATTTTTACAACATCCAAGGTGCATAAGTTACATGAAAATGTAGCATGGGCACATTTCAGGACAAAAGCAAACCATAAATAGGGTATCTGGCTCTAATGTCCTCAATTTACAGGGGTAGGAAATTACAAATTGTATAGAGCGTACTCATTCTGTACTTAACTTATCTTAATTTAAAATATTTAGTAAATCGGGAAGCTTCTTTTTCTAAGTTCATAACCTCTTATAGCAAAGAAAGCAAGAGTTGTGCTATCTACTGGTTGGGGGGGGGTATATGGTGGGCACGGCAGGGAGGAGAGACTTGTAATACATTATATAATGCCGCCTGCAGTTCCACTTGTTGAACTCTTTTTACTCCTGAAAGTCCTTTTCATCCTCCAAAATTAAATCCCATTTCATCTCTAAATAACTCTGTTTGAAGATTAAACATGACACCTAAGGCCCAGAGCGCCTAAATTAATTGGTCTCCCAACTGCTGGTCCATTGTTCTTTCAACTATGCCACCCTGTTGTTCTTCTGGAATATACGAAATATCAGGTCATTTGGGCCTGAAAAAGTAAAATGATTTTCCTTCCTCTACTATTTTCCCGATTCCCTCAAACTCGCCATTCCCACCTCCTCAGATGAGAGGAAACTGAAGTACAAATCAAGATGGAAGACTCACATTAGTCATTCTGCAGGGGATATTCTTCACTTAGGTGTCAGCTCTCTGGACTCCTGGTCCTGTATCCTTTCCCCTTGGAGGGGCTTCCCCCCAGCCTCTATTTGTGAAATTGATTTTTTGAACCCTGAACCAAAATGAAGGCATCTTTAGAGAATGAGAATAGTATCTCAACTCTGGACAATTTGTCTCATCTCTGATCATCCCATGTTTCTCTGTCTGTGCACACATGGCTTCAAAATGACTGGTTGAAGAAAGAAAAATTTTCAGCAAACCTGGTGAAATAACTAGCCTGATATAATTACACCCATTTCACAGATGAGGAAATTGAGATTCAGGAAGGTTGAATTACTATCCCTGCAACCCCAAGAATAATAAAATTTAGAAGTAGCCCTCAGATTACATGCAATTTGCTTAAACTTGTGTATGATCTGTCTCCTTACCTATAACGTGGACAGGATAACACTTTAACTCAATCTCTTTAGGTTCTTGTAGGAAAACCATTTTGTAAACTATAAAACCACCATAGAAATATTAGCTATCATTATTATTATGGCCTAAGTGAGACTCCATGACTCTCAAATCTCTGTTGCATCAATCCCACATTTTTCTTGCTAGTCTTTTCAAGAAACACTATAATTAGGTCCTAACTACCTGTACCCAATTAGTGTGCTGCTTCCCCACCTATCTCTGAACTTGCCCCTAAACAAACCATCCTTTAGTGCTTTGCCACCATGCTTCCTCTATATTATTCCATTTTCTTGGAAGGATTTCTCCTCTCCCCTTTTCCCCCATTAAAATCTTAAACATAAAAAAAGTATAGATCAAATCTCAACTGGGAATCCTTCTCTGGTTACAAGCCAATCCTAAAGTGATGAAAAAGAGCAATGCAGAAATCTTAGCATCTAACTGCAGCCTTCCTAATCTTGTTCCCTCCTTTTTTCTGTGCATATCTTGTCACCTCACTGACTTTAGAAGCTACTTGAGGTCAGAAAACAGATATGTCCTCCCCATATATTCTCTGTAACCTTGACTACTTTCATTGACACCCTCATATCATCCCGTTGATAGCAGGCATTCAATGAACACTGACAGAATTCACAGCTAGAAAGATCTTTGAAATAATATAGTCCCATTCCATATATGGTTGAATATATATATATAATATAATCATATAAAATAACATAAATATATATAATATATAAATAGTAAAACTGAGTTCTGAAGAAGTTAGGCAATGTGTCTCTGGCAGCTGGTAAATGACTGAGCCAGAACTGGAATTCAGCTCTCTAGACTCCTGGCCCTGTTTTCTTTCCACTTAGATAAGCCTCCCCCAACCTCTATTTGAGAAACTGATTCTTTGAACCCATCTGGAGAATTTTCCATTTATCCTGATTAAATTTCATTTCATCCAATTCATGCTGCCTTCCTCTAAAGAGAACAAAAGCAGAGATAAATGGGAGATGGCAGTCATATGGACCCAAACAAAGATGATATGCTGAAAGCCAAATAAAATATACAGAGAGCCAACAGCATGATCAACCACCTCACAAACAGTTGAAGGAGCTCTTTCATAGTGTTCAGGAAGCCCTTAAGTCTGTGGGTGCTCCACTTTTTCACCCATCTAGTCAATTCAGTGACAATTCATTCATCTTCCAAGAAACTATGGGGAGGATCTTTGTAAAAAACGTTATGTTGTTGAGTAAATAGAAAATACAATTGCTATGCATAAAGCTTTCTTGTCAAGGGCAAGTGTAAAAGCTTTTTTGGAGGAGGACTGATCATCCATTAACATGCATACTAATAATGGAATAGATGTCTTCAGGAACCAGTGCTATTTGCCTTCCTGAATTCCTTCAGTCTTCCTTTAAATCTATAGTCTCCCCATTTTTCCTCCTTATCCCCCAAGGGGTAAACTTCCCGGAGGAGAGAAGAGTGATCTCTTTGGCTTTGATTCTGGATTTTTGCAAGTAGGGGGTTGAAAAGTGAGAACTGCTTTGGCACTGAGCCCCTCTGCACTTCAGGTCCATTCCTTAGGTCATTTGGATGATGCATTAATGGGTTCCAAGAACTGTCCATGTTCCTCTTAAGATATTATGAAAAATTAGCTGTGAAACAAAGCCAACATTCAGGCAAGGCAAACGGCTTGGACAATTTATGCTTTCCCGCTACTACAAGGTCACATTTCCAATCACTAGCTTGAGGAATGTGGAGATTTGTTAACTAACAGGCACTGTGAGTGAGTTTCACATGCTAAGTAGTCAGTTTGCTGGGGGTGGTCAGCAGACCTGGGTTCTAGGTCTGCCTCTACCATTCATTTTCTGGTGATTATTCAGTTCAAGCCAGTCTAAACCAATATGCACCTGTTTTGCAAGATACTGTAGTAGAGCCCACCAGTTAGCATATGAAGGGCAGGTAAATCAACCCAAATGAAATAGCAAGGTATTCTGAAAGAGGGAGAAGACAGCATGTACCAGGAGAGTCAAGCCACCACTACCAGCTGAACCATCCTTGCCTCAGATCATGATGGAGATGGTCAGGGCTCAGAATCTTAAAGCCTTGGGAAGAGTTCTGCTTCTAGCCCAGTGCCCTCAGCCATCCCTAGAGGAAGCTAGCTCTGTAGAGATGAAACCAAACAACTGATCCTCCAGTTACTGAACCCATAGCCACTAAAGACCAAGAAAGAATCATTATTCCACCAAAGTCCTTGGTATTGTTAAGAGGTTCAACATCACTAGCTGAGGTGATTTTATTAATGGAAATGACAATAAGGAAGAGACAATGTCATCTGCTTTGCTGCTGTGCCCTAAGGTCCAGGAGACTTTTCTATCTGACTGGTAGCTGAAACCTTCCCGATGTGTCATATTATAGGTATTTATTCCTGTTTCTTACACTGAATTATCCTTTAGAATGAGAGCCCTTTGTGAACAGAGACTTTCTTACTTCTCTATCTGTATTCCTGATACTTATCAGAGAGGTTTGCCCAAATAAAGCACTTAATAAATGCTTCATTCATTTGCTGGGGATTTAAAGACAGAAAAAAACCAAATAAACAAAAAATAGAACTTTTCCTTGAGACCTTGGCAAAGTCCTTTCAATGCTTGGATCCTTCCCAGTTTATACATCTATAAGGCAAGAGAGTTAGAATATATGACTTCTAAAATTCTGGTTACTCTAATTCTGTAAATTTATACAAATTAGCTAAAAAGTGGGTATCCCTAATCTACTTCCTCCCCTCTCCTCCCCATACCCAACCAATTAGCCAGAGCCTCTGGGCCTTTTGATTAGAATATTTTCCCCCTCCCTTCTGTCTAGCTAAATCACATCCATGAAAGACGCTGCTTGAAAGTTTTTTAAAGTAGTCTTTGATAAAAAAAATCATAAAATCACTCAGTGAATAGAATTTCAGGCCTGGAGATGGGAGCTTCTGGGTTCAAATGTGGCCTAAGACATTAGCTATGTGACCCTGGGCAAGTCATTTAACCCCATTTGCCTCATTTTCCTCATTTATAATAATATGAGCAGGGGAACAAAATGACAACTCACTGCATAGCCACAAAGAATCTGATTGAAACAACTGAACGACAACAATTTGATATCCATATGGTAAGTGGTTTAAGAATCTATCTTATGACATTTAGGAAGCCATTGAGCCAAGGGATGCTCCATTTTCTCCTTCATCCAGTGAATTAATAGATAATTAAATTTTCTTCAGACAAGCATAGTTCAGTATCAGGACAAATAGATATAATGCAAAACAATACATGATGAGTGAATAAAATAGGTACAAGTCAAGCTTACTTTGAGATCCAATAGAATGTCAGAGCTGAAAAGAATATTAGAGATTTATCTAAACCAATCACCCTGATTTTGCATGCCTGGCTCATAATCAGGAAGATCAGAGTTCAAATCAGGCCAAATTACTAGCTCTGTGATCCTGGGCAAGTCCTTAGCCTATATTTGACTCAGGTTCCTCATATATATAATGGGGACGATAATAGCACCTTCCTGGCAGGATTACTGTAAGGATCAGATGAGATTAGCTTTGTATAATGCTTAGCACAGTGCCAGGTTTATGGTAAGTGCTATATAAATGCTAGATATTTTTCTTATTCTTATTAAGCCTAGGGAAGGGAATTGACTGACTTACAGAAAGCCAAATAGTTTTAAGTAGCAGAATTAGCATTAGAGCTGAAGTCCCATTCATGAATGAGTTTTGAGAAAAAAAAAATTTAAGATTTTATTAACATATTCTGTAATGCCTCCCACATAGTATATGTTCAATGAAATGTTTGTTGAATTCTTCAGTAACTGTCCCTAGCTCAACTGTTAACCTAAAAGCTTTAAGTAGATTCAGTAACCTAACCAATTTTTATTTACTTCTTAATTTTTTGAAAAAAAGGAGAGTTAATTATTTAACCAGAGTAATTAAATAATTAACCAGACACAGAAACGCCCCAGACTAAAAAATTACCATTGCAAGGAAATGGTCTAAACAATTAATAGCAAAACAAAACCAAGAAATGGTAAGGATGTTTTGTCTTTCTTCGAAATGAAATCTAAATCTTTCTGAACCAACTTTTCCCTTTTCTTCTAATAGAGTGAAAAGAGTTTTTAATTTGTGTTGGACCAAAGGAAATCTCATAATACAGGCACAGAAATAGAAAGCAACTTATACCGTCATGGAGAGATATTTCCTTAGAAAAGTTTGTTGTTGTTGTTTTAAATTGAAAGGAACTTGAGGAAAGAGGAATCAGAATCAGCCATGAAAGGCAATTTGAGTTCTGCTTTTTCCAGCTCAAAAGCATAATGAAACCCAAATACCAGACCAAAGAAAATTTTAAGTTAAGAGGTCATTTCAAGTGTGGGCCAAATCATAACTTACTTTCCTATTTCGCTCATGAACCAATTGGATAACTATTTGAGAAGGAAGATATCTGTGATATATAAGACCAGAACCATCTGTGGGGTAGAGACATTTGATTTAGTAAGAAGACCTTCATATCAGGAGTGAGGAGTTGTTGTTCAGTCATTTCAGTTAGTTGTGTCCAGATTTTTGTGATCCCATTTGAAGTTTCCTTGGCCAAGATACCAGACTGGTTTGCCATTTCCTTCTCCAGCTCATTTTAGAGATGAGGGAGCTGAGGTAAACAAAGTTAAGTGGCTTGACCAGGGTTACACAGTTAATAAGTATCTAAGGCCAGATCTGAACTCAGAAGATGCTCTATCCACAGCACTACCTAACTGCCCTAACTTTACTAAGCCTTACTTTTCTAACTTAGTTTCTTGGCACATACAAAGAGGCTACTACACTTACTCTCCGAGAGTTCTACCAGGTCAAAATCCAAGAATGAAGCCCCATTCTCTGCAACTAGCCTCATGTGCAGAATCTGTCCTTTATGTTATAGAGGAATTCACAAGAAAACCTTAATGACTATAGATAGGTATCTCCCTATCCACATCACAGGAGTTAGGGGGGCAGTGTCCTACCAATTTGGGAAATTTGTGTAAAATTCGTTGTCCCTCCTTTCCTACCAGAAATCTGAATTCCTTCTTTTACTTTCATGGGTTTTTTACAGCACCTTATTTCAAAATGTAGATTATTTGGCGGTAGACTATCTGTCAGTCAATGTCAACATTTCTAGCTTTTGTATGTAATGTGCTGACTTTTGTATTCTTTTTGGAAACTTTAATTTTTTACCCATTTTAAAAAGAAATTGTGCATATTTATGGTATTAATAAATAAAATATGCTGATATTACACAATTCTATACATATATTCTATTCATTTCTGAGTTTCTAAACTTTTTCTGGTTTGTCTGTTGGTCTTCTCATGGCATCTGTGGCTTCTGCAAACCTTCTCCCCCCCAAAAAAATTCCCATTCAATTTCTTATGCTGACCCACAATCCATCAACACTGTATTGGGGAAACTTGCAATGTGGAAGATATACTTGTGCCATGTGCATTTGAAAAGAGAACTAAAGGTTGAGAGAAAATTTAACCTAAAAGAATGATTGTCCAATAGTAGAAATGTCAGGAATAGTGAAGAAAAAATACTCTCTGGAGCACCCTTCAATTGGTACTGTGTAGGGAGGAGTCTGTTCAGTCACTGTGTAAGATTGCTGGTACCTCCTCCTTGACTGGAACATCCTTCATTCCCCAGGTATTCCATACACACGACTGTCATCCTTCATACATAAATAGCACAGGAAAGGCTGCTGATCACATGCCATTCTCTTTGACCACACCCAAAGACAGTAGCACTATCATCTAAATCTTTTAATATTTTCCCCTTTTACCTCCAAGGGATATTTCTAGTCACGTGATATGACTGTAGACAAATATTTCTTCTTGACTCCTGAATGAAAGCTGACCTTTCATGTCATTGGCTCTCTGACTCAGTTGCCAAGGAGGCTGGAAAGATGAAAAATAGAGGATGAAATCCATACCAACTCAAAGACCTCCAAGAGTGTACTGCTTTCTCTTTTCTCTGTCAGTCACAATCCCTCACCTGTTTTCAATAGATTAAACAGGATACCCCCACTCCCAACTCCTGAAAAAGTACATAGCTTGTGGCCTACTATGTAGAGTTTAGCTGTCCAGCAGAGGAAAATTTATGGGATATTACTCCCTATTAGACATTCTTTAGTTGGGAAGAGAATGTGCATAAAGGAGCAAAAGGTTCATCATCAAGAGCACTACAGAGTCTTGGTTTTGACCCTTGATGAGTAGATTGAGCTTCCTCTTGATCATCTGTAAAATGAGGATTAAAATATATTTAAAAATTTTATCTTATTTCTTATTAACATATTTTGTGTTTATATTACATTTTTTTCTGAATGTGTTCCTGCCCACTCCCCTGTCCAACTAGTCATCCAGTATGGGTACACATTAGATCTCATTATCCTAATCAATTAATAGGATGCAATCAAATACCAGACTATTGTGCTAAACATTGAGAATACAAAATATAAAAATAAAAATAATTCTCTGTCCACATTGGAGATTCCATTCCAAAGATAAAGGCAATACAATAGATATAGATATAAACTATATATATATATGTATATATATACATATATATATAATAGAAGGAATGTAACATTAGGGAAAAGCCACTAACTGATGAGGGTACTAGGAAAAGCTTGCAGAGATATTTGTGTGAGTTTCAAAGGACACCAATGACATTGAAAGATAAAAGTGAAGAGAGAAAGAGAACATTCCAGATATGGGAAACAACCAAAGCTTTAAAACTTTTAAATTCCAGTCTCTAATCACAGCCTTCTGTCCTTCCACTTCTCCTATTACCTCAATGGAGATAAATCTGGTTTTTCTTGATTTCTTCCTATTTTTCTTGCTTCTCTTGTTTCCATAAACAGTCTTTACCTTTTCCATAATCATTCTTAACCATTTTAATGTTTCATAAGCTCAGTCACTAGAATTCACTAGCCAACATTCAGGAATCCTTCATTCTCCCCTCTACACTTGCCTTTTGGCTGAGCCTAACCTTCAGTTTTGTGCTGAAGGAGAATGAGGCAGGAGAATTGGAGTAGAAAGCCTTCCCAATCTTGGAGCTCCAGAGCTTCCTAACCATCTTGGAAAAGGAAGAATGGACAAAATCCAACCAATGCAAAGAAAGTATGACAAATTCAAGCAAAGACTCCAAGAAGCCTTGAGGGATATGCTTACCCCCCAAGTTGATCCCGATGGGGCAATAACTTCTCTGATATATTTTGTCTTTGGATTTTTCCTCTCAAACCTTCCCCAATCACCCCTTGACCCACAAAGTCATTGCTGTAGAAGCAGTTTTTGTGTTCTAAGAGTGTTTTTCTCCTACTCTATCAAACTACAGGCTGTTCAAAACCCCAATAGTTGCTTTGACACATCTCAAATCTAGGACCTACTACTCTGGTCAGCAAAGGCAGACATGGGAAAAATAAAGGAAAACAGTTTTAAAGAGATGCATATTTCTTCTGGATCTATGTTCTGTTCTGCTCCCTCTTCCTACCCTTCTCCTATTCAATAGCTTTATTTATCAAGTCATATAATAAAAGAGCTATGTTTAAAAAAAATCCCTCATTTACTTGACTGCCCGTCACAAACAATATAATTCTGAATTCTCTATGTCCATTTTCTCCATGACAACTAATAATAGCAAGCACTCACAAATTTGCTTAAGGTTTCTAAAGTACTTTACAAATATTATCTCATTTTTTCCTTACAAATACTATGGGAGACAGATGTTATCATCCCCATTTTACAGATTAGGAAACTGAGGCAGAAAGTGATCAAGTGACTTGTTCAAGATCATATAGACACTAAGTTTCTGAAGTAGAAATTTGAACCCAGGTCTTGTGGGTTCCAAGTCCTTTTCAGTGTTCTTAATGGAGATTGAGTAAATCACATTTCTTTTGCCATATAATCTTATCTGGACTCTTATTGCTGCTTGTCAAGTTTCTCACTGTATATTTATTCACTTCCTCTATCATTGCTCACAACACAAAAAGCCTAGTCTAGGAAGCCTCCCAACTTTTCTAGTCTAGTCTTTCTTTGGCCGAGGAAACTACCTGTAATCTAGCCAAGTCCCCTCTCTAGCAGTGCCCATGATTCTATCCCATAAAATTCAGAATCTTGTTCTAATAATCATCTATTTTATCTCTCAGTCTCCCTCTCCACTCATTTCTTCCCATGTACCTAGATATGTCCCAATATCTTTTAAAGCCTTCTTTTAAACTGTATAATAAAAATACCACCAAACATTGAGTAAATGTGTACTTTGACCCATCTCTACTATTTACTACCTACATAATTAAGATTCTGGGTTTCATCATATAGTAAATTAAAGTATTGGAATAAGTGGTATCTCAAGGTCCTTTCCACATATGAATCTCTGACCTTTCTATTAAGTCTAGGCACCATTCCATCTTTCTCCTTCTTTTCATAGCCAAATGTCTTGAAAAAGTATTTCATATATAATGAATGCCACTACTTCCTTATTGCCTACTCTCTTCTCAATCTTTTATATTCTGGTTTCTATCATCACCACTCTTCTTAAATACCTTCTTAAAGATTGCTAATAACTGTTCTCCCAATCTAAAGACCTTTTTTTCATCCTTATCTTCCTTTACACTGTAAACTACCACTTCTCAGGGGATATTCTCTCTTCCTTGGTTTCAGAGAAATCACTCTTCTATTTCTCCTTCTCCTTCTCTAACACCAGCTTCCAAATTACCCTTCTTGAATCATTGTCCTTTTTATTACTTCCTAAGATAGCTGATACCTAAGGTTCCAGTTTTGTCCATCTTTCCTACTTGCTATATATTGTCTATGATTATCTCTATCTTTCCTCCAACTTTGACTATCCCTAATTTCTAGGCAGATGGCTCCTAAGTTTCTATATTTACAGCCTTGATTTGCTTCCCAATTTCCAATGATCTGCAATGCCAGTTGTCATTAGGAAATAGTCTACCTGGATGTTTCAAATGACCATTCAATTTCAGCATATTCCAAACCAAGACTTCTTTGGAAACCTGTTCCTTTCTCAAAACTGACTACTTCTTTCATTGGTACCAACATTCATATTTGAAACTTTGGTGCCATCTTTCATTCTTCCTTATCTCTAACATCTCATATCCATTTAGTTACCATGTTTTTCATGGTAACTAAATTTACTTTGGAAAAGTCATACATTCTCTCTTCCTTTTACCCCACCTCTTCTTCACCCTATTGTAGGCCTTCAGTAGCATCCCCTGGACTAGTGTAATAAATTTCTAACAAATCTCCTGAGTCACCAACAAGCATAAGTCTAAAGGAATAAGTGACAATTTCACCATCATTATCTCTCCTTTCTTTTATAATCCCATAAATATCACTTTTGTTCAATAATTTAATATAAATCCAACAAACACTAAATACCTATTGTGTGAGAACTCTGGAGAAGATACAGGTAGGAGGTAGAACCGCTGTCCTTAAGCAACTTAACATCTACTAGACAGAAATGTAGGCATTGCATACCCATTGCATGCTGAGTTCTCTAAAGAGTTGCAAAAAATGAGCTGCTATATGAGGTTCAAGGTGGCGAAAAGTTATTACTGACAGGGGTCAATCAGGGAAGGCTTCATGAAGGAAAAGGCCTTTGATCTTTAAAGGCATTCAACAGGCAAAGAGAAAAAAGGGCTTTTGGCACCTAGGAAATAGCAGGGGGAAAAAAGAAAGAATTATGAGAACATATAATATATTCCCAGGACAGAGAGATGACCAATTTTACTGAGTAATAGAATATGCAGAAGGAGATAATATGAGACAAGGCTAAAATATAAGTTAAGATGGTGTCATATTATAGAGGACCTCAAATGTCAAGCAGAAAGGTCTGAATGATATTCCAGAATAAAGAAGTTTCTGAGCAAAGAAAGATGTAACCAGACCTTTATATGGGAAGGGCTATTCTGGTATCAGTATGAAGGATTGACTGGAGCAGGGAGAGCAGAGAGAGTGGCAGCAAGAGGATGCCATCCCTAATAGGCTTTTGCAACAGCCCAGGCAGGCAGTAATGAAGATCTGTCCTGCCATACACAAGAGAGCAAAGATGTGAGAGATAAGGCAAAGCCTGAATTTTGAGGGTTTGGTAATTAATGATGATGAGAGAAGAGAGGACAAAGTGAACACCAAAGCTGCAGCCCAGCATGAAAGTGATCTCCTGGGTCAACAAGCCCATGACTGGCTCATTTTTTTTTACCTTTCACCATGAACAGGACAGTGATTAGCACTCAGGAAGTGCTCAAAAAATTTTTGTTGACTTCATATATAGAACTGATAAGTGAAGGAAAAAGAGACTTCTCTAGAAATAGTTCTTGCATCACATGTGTTCCTGGTCTCACACAAACTGCACATTCCTTCGTAGTTAAAGAAGGGACAAAATATGAGTTACTAATTAAAATGAAAGAATGCAATAGTTACTGCAGATATCCATACCAGATAGAAAAGTAATTTGACTGGAATGACCTCTAGGAATTGATACAGAGTGAAAGGACCAGAACCAGGAGAACCTTATACACAGAGACTGATACACTGTGGCACAATTGAATGTAATGGATTTCTCTACTATCAACAATGCAATGATCCTGGCAATGGGTTTGAATCAAGAACACATGTGATATCCAGTGGAATCACGCGTCGGCTATGGGGGGTGGGAAGGAGGAAAAGAAAATGATCTTTGTCTTTAATGAATAATGCATGGAAATGATAAAATAAAATACTATTTAAAAAAAAGAAAAAATAAATAAATTAAAAAAAAATACAATGCAATGATCCAGGACAATTCTGAAGGACTTATGAGAAAGAATGCTATCCACATCCAGAGAGAGAACTGTGGGAATAGAAACACAGAAGAAAAACAACTGCTTGATCACATGGATTGATGAGGATATGATTGGGGATGTAGACTCTTAAACAATCACCCTAGTGCAAATATTAATAATATGGAAATAGGTTTTGATCAATAACACGTGTAAAACCCAGTGGAATTGCGTGTTTGCTATGGGAAGGGGTGGGAGGAGGGGAGGGAAAGAACATGATTCATGTGTCTATGGAAAAATATTTTAAATTAATTAATTAAATAAATAAACTTAAATCCTTAAAAAAAAAAGTAGTTTGAGTCCTGAGGGCAAAGACTGCTGTCCAAATTACCAAGAGCTGGTGCCTATTTGGGCTATTGAGAATAGTGGTAGAGAGGAGTGGGGTTTATGTGTGTGTGAGGGGGGATAGGAGTACTTACTGGGCAAGGCAGGGCTAGGGATGATCATTGAAAGGGACTCCTAGGTTTTCAATATCATCATCCATGGTAAAAACATATATTCAAGTGTCAAGAAACCCAAATTCTACTATCCCAGGTCTGAGAAATGCTTTGTGACCTTGAGTGAATTGTCTAACATCTCAGTGCATCATTTCCTCTCCCTGTTAAACCTAGCAATCACTGTTCTGTGTAATTAGAATTTCCAAAAGGCATGAATAGTGATTGTAAAAACATCATGTGACCTTGTATAAATTCTTATGCATTTCTCATTGTAATTTTTACTTTATTACTTCTGCCTTTACCATGCAAAAATAAAATAAAACAAAATAACCCAAATAAAAGGATGAAGAGCATAATGAGACACATTATTAATTGCAATCATTTTATATAATCAACATTAACATGATGTCTTCAGCAAAACTGTACAAAAAGCAGTCCTTCACCTAATCAGCTCTTTTCATTTAATAGAAAAGGAAACTAAGGTCTAGAATGGGTAAGTGGCATAGCTAGAACTCCGACCCAAGTTTTCTAACTCTAAGTCCAATGCTTTTCCTACTACATTGTGTATGGCTGAGCAGATAAAAGAGTCCATTGGAAACAAAGTTCTCTGATGGCAGAGAGTGTGTGAATATAGAGAAGATTTTGGAGTGGCCTCATCTTCTAAATGCTAGGCCAAATGACAGAGAAGAAAGAGGAAGAAAAAGTAGAGAAGGGAGAAACGGAGGCTGAGATATCCATTATCTACTACATTTTACTTCTTAGACTGTAGTCTAACTCTCACAGACAAGCCAAGTCTTGAAGCAAAATGAAGAGAAGGTGGTATTCCTAGGGCTCATTCTGAGCAGTCACCTGGAAGTCGAATGAGATAATGCCAAAACCCCTATGATGTGTAGCTTCCATTTCACTAGGCAAGGGATTGTTTTTCCCAGAGTCATAGGAGTGAGTTCATACATGGGCACAGGATAGTCTGGATCCCCATATTCTCTTTTGCCTAAGGAGGAGGAAGGAAAGGATGCTCTCCCTTCAGTTACACTAGAGTGAAGGCACATTTTCAAAGATTCCTGTGCCTCCTGTGTTACATTTCTACCTCTGAAAACAAAATCTCTAACAGTAAAGTATGTCATAGGAATCTCTTTGGTCATAACAATACTACTGTACTCTGCTTCAGACTTTGTCTCACTCATTTCTGCCTCTCAAATCACAAATTCACTTCTTTTTTTTCCTCCATATTTCAGCAGCTCTCTTGTACATAGGGAAAGAAAGCTCCCCAGGCCATTGAGCATAGAAAAAAAAATCTTGTTATTTTCTATAGGAGATGAATAAAGTTGGTGTCACACTGGAAGCATTATTCTTTTTGTGGAACTTTTTATTTACTAAAAAATAGTGGAAAAAATTCTTTTTCCGTAAACATAGAACTGTGCCAGCTAAAAGGAGCCCTTGCAAAGAAGGGTAAAATTATGCCTAGTAGTCAGCATAGATTCTTCAGGATGAAATTTGCAGGGAGAGGGCTCTCAGAGTTCTTTCAGTCTTCTGTCCCCTATCGCCACCATGCTTCAACATATCTTCTCTCAATAGAACAAAAAAAAGTAAACTTCCTAAATGGGCTATGAAACAAAAGTCTAATTGTTCCTGTGACTGGGGTGGGGAGACAGGAGAAGACCAGGTAGAGAGCAGATATGTAGGGTCATTGAAAAATTTAGGGACATGTGATTTTTTCTAACCATTTCTAAGTTTCCTGGCTAAAACCAAAGTAAGAGAAACGATTCCGAGTCTAGATTGCAGTCATGTTTAAAAGTAAAGGACAAATTGTGGTCGTAAAAACACTGAAGAAAAGCAACTGTTTGACTACAGGGGTTGAGGGGACATGATTGAGGAGAGACTCTAAATGAACACCCTAATACAAATACCAACAACATCGAAATGGGTTTGAATCAAGGACAGATGTGATACCCAGTGGAATCTCATGTTGGCTATGGGAGGGGTGGCAGGAGGGGGGTGGAGAAAATGATCTTTGTTTCCAAGGAATAATGTTTGAAAATGACCAAATAAAATAATATTCAAATTGGAAAAAAAAATAAAAAAATAAAGTAAGAGAAAGCAGGTTGTGCAATGGAGAGAGTGCCAGGCCTGGAATTAAGAGGACTTGAGTTTAAATCTAGTCTCAGACCCTTACCTTACTAGCTCTATGACCCTTGGCAAGTCATTTGATCCCATTTGCCTCAGTTTTCTCTCTTGTAAAATAAGCTGGAGAAAGAAGTGACAAATCTCTGTAGTGTCCTTGCCAAAAGCTACAAATGAAGTCACAAGAGTAGGGCATAATCAAAAAATGACTGAACAACAAATGCCTTAAGCCAAAGACATGGCTCTCTAAGGACAAAATTAATAGGTATCAATACATTTTATTATCATTATTATCGGGAATTGAGTGAGGTAAGAGATCTTCCTAGCAGTTACTAGAGCCATCCCGATTCTAATGATATAAATCTCAAGGAAAGAGGACAGAACTCATTTTAATCCAGGGCCTGGTCTAAGTGGTCAAGGCCTTAATGTGACTCTTCCACACTAGATAACTGTGCCACTACTGCTAGGTTAATGTTACCCATCAAGTGAGTCATTGGGTAAGAGGAATTAAAGAAAGTTGAAAAAATAGCAAAACCCAACATGATAGGGAAAGAGAGGGGGTGAGAGGAAAAGAGGGAGAGAAGGAGAGAGGGAGGGAAGAAGGAAGGAAGGAAAGAAAGAAGGAAGGAAGGAAGGAAGGAAGGAAGGAAGGAAGGAAGGAAGGAAGGAAGGAAGGAAGGAAGGAAGGAAGGAAGGAAGGAAGGAAGGAAGAATATTTATTAAGAGTTTAATATGTGCTGGGAATTCTACTAAGCACTGGAAAATGAAAGGCACACCCAAAAAGTCAGTTCCTTTGCTCAAGATTACATTCTAAAAGGAGAAAACAACACATAAAAGAGCTGAAAGTGTATGGGGAGTATGTGAAGAGGGCAGAGCAAGGGTCTTCTGTGCTGGGACATTGTAAAAATATATAAATAAACAAATATGGAAAGACCAAGAGTCAGGAGGGAAGTGAACACAGATAACTTGGGAACTTCCTGAAATGGTGTAGGGTAAGCACTCATCAATTAGAGGAGGGGACTCTAGGGGTAGAGGCATTTCTAGGGTGAGAATGATGCTGATGAGGAAGTATGAAAATTATTTTCCAGTTAAAGTCTTTAATCTATGCAGGCTTAGACAAATTATAGGCGACAACTTTTTTTGTATTTAATGACATGGTTATTCAAGAGCCTAATCCAAAAGCAACTGAGTTGGGGCTTTGAAAACCATTATGTGATTATTTTTGTAACACAGTGACCTAATTACTTCCATTGAATAATGGTAGCTGACATTTATATAATGCCTAAAGGTTTACAAAGTGCTTTGCCTATGCTATTTCATTTGAGCTTTCTAATAATTTCATGAAATAAATACTATAGGTATTATAAGCCTTATTTTACAAATGAAGAAAAGGAGGCTTGCAGAGATACAATGACTTGCCCTTTGTCATTTAACCAATAAGTAAAGGAGGCAAAATTCTAACCCAGATCCCTCCTAGATTATTCAGCTCTCTGCTTGACTCCAAGTCTAGCACCCCCAATACCTAGCACGACAGGGAATAGGAGTGCAAAAGTAGGTGACTGACAAAGAAAAATCAATTAGAGGTAAAAAAACAAATTGCCACAAGTAATCTCCAAAAGTGATTAAACACTCTGAAGGTAACTTAGAGATGAAGACCCTGTTAGCCTTGCTAGCCATTGTATTAAAAGGATTAGACAGGTTGCCCTTTGACCCAGCCATAGCACTGTGGGGTTTGTACCCCAAAGAGATAATAAGGAAAAAGACATGTACAAGAATATTCATAACTGTGTTGTTTGTGGTGGCAAAAAAATTGGAAAATGAGGGGATGTCCTTCAATTGGGAAATGGCTGAACAAATTGTGGTATATGTTGGTGATGGAATACTATTGTGCTGTAAGGAATAATAAAGTGGAGGAATTCCATGGAGACTGGAACAACCTCCAGGAATTGATGCAAAGTGAAAGGAGCAGAACCAGGAAAACATTGTACACAGAGACTGATACACTGTGGTACAATCGAATGTAATGGATTTCTCCATTAGTGGCAGTGCAATGTCCCTGAACAACCCAGAGGGATCTATGAGAAAAACCACTATTCACATTCAGAGGAAAAACTGTGGAAGCAGAAAAACAGAAGAAAAACAACTGCTTGAATACATGGGTCGAGGGGGATATGGCTGGGGATGTAGACTCTAAATGAACATCCTAGTGTAAATACCAACAACATGGAAATTGGTTCTGATCAAGGACACATGTAATACCCAGTGGAATTGGACGTTGGCTATAGGAAGGGTGGGGAGAGGGAAGGGAAGGAAAGAATGTGATTCTTGTAAACAAAGAATAATGTTCTAAATTGACTAAATTTAAAAAGAAAACACAAAAGAGGATTAGACAGGGCAGCTAGGTAGCATAGTAGATAGAGTGCCTACCCTGAAGTTGGGAGGACTTTGGTTCACATTTGATCTCAGACACTACCTAGAGCCTGAGCAAGTCATGACACTGATTGCCTAACCCATTGCCATTTTTCTTCTTAGAACTGGCACTACTTTATCAATCTCACATGTAAAACCCAGTGGAATTGTGTGTTGGCTACAGGAGGGTGTTTGGAAGGAGGGGAGAGAAAGAACATGAATCATATAACCATGGAAAAATATTCTAAATTAATTAACTAAATAAAAAAAAATTAAGACCAAAAAACCTGATACTAATGGGGCAGTTTGGTGGCTCAGTGGATTGAGAGCCAGGCCTAGAGACAGGAGGTCTTGGGTTCAAATCTAGCCTTAGATATTCCTAGCCATGTAACTCTGGGCAAGTCACTTAATCCCCATTGCCTAACCCTTCCCACTCTTCTGCCTTGGAACCAATTCATAGTATTGATTCTAAAATGGAAGTTAAGGGTTAAAAAAAAAGAATTAACACTAAAATAGACAGTAAGGATTTTTTAAAAAAAGAAGAGGAAGAAGAAGACAATTAAACATCCCATATGGTCAGGTAGGTTAGACAATTCTTCAAGCTGACCTCCAATACCATCCAATTAGTAAAGGATTCAGGTGTCATTTGCCTTAGAGATAGAGGGTAGCTGATGGAAGGTAGTAAAAGCCAATTGGTGTATTAGATCAGCAAGAATTCAATTCAATTCAACATGTACTTATTAAGCACCTAGTATGTTCTTAGTACTGGGCTAGACATCGGAGGATAAAAGGTCAAAAAAGAAAGGATTGCTCCTGATCTCAAGGAGCTCACATTCTATTGGGAGGGAGCGAGAAGGAAGGGACAATATTTTCATGGATCAGTTAATCTAAAATTATTAAAAAAAAGTATAAAAAATTATTTTTATAAGTATAAAAATCAAGGAATACAATATATTTCTTGTACATATGAAAGAATGGTATAATTTTTAGAGTGCTTGAACCCCATAATTACTTAATAAAGGTTAACTGTTAGGCATAATGTTAACCCTTTCCTCACAGCCCAGGCAACATGGGCACTGATGTCTGGGAGTTAGCAACCTCTTGCTTTTTAAAAAAAAAACAAAACCTTATATGATGTCTTAAAATTGATACCAGGTAATGATTCTAAGGCAGAAGAGTGGCAAGGAATAAATAACTAGGCTTCAGTTATCACTATCACTACTTTTTATCCCAAAGAACTTCTATGCCACTATCAAAGGCTACACCATTAGGATCAGAGTAGGATTCTGAAGCACCCACAACTATGGAAGTCCATAGCTTTGTCAATTATGGATTATCTGCTTACCTCCCTCTGTGATTCACAGTGGCTATTCCTTGTCCTGGGGCCATTTCTCTAGGATATCAGCGTCAACTTTAACCTTACAAAATGGTCTGCAAGAAAGCACCTGGACTGGTGGCTCAGTGCTCAAATCCCAGCTGGAGCACTTATCTGTGTGCCCCATGGCACTTCTCAGACTCTGAGCATCCTAGACTTGATTCAAGGTTTCACAAGGAATTAGCTACAGAGCTAGAACTTGAAGTCAGACCCTCTAACTCCAAGCTTATTGCTCTTTCCACTGAATCAAGTCAGTTTTGGGGGTCAATTGTGTAAAATGGGTTTCATAAGAAACTTAAACTACCTGTCACATCAGTAATTTTATGTTTCTTCCTTATGTTAGCCAAACTATAAATGCAATTGTTATATATTTGTTATATAATTGTGTCATTCTCTGTCCCGTGAAACAGCAGTTGACAATTAGAAGAATAGAATTTTTGAACCTGAAAGGAAATTAGAGATCACAGCCTTTCATTTTATATATGAGGAAAGGGAAGCCTGGATGGACAAAATGTCAATGGCACAGACTCACACAGAGAGTTGGTAGCAGAGGCAATTATAGGACCCAGAATTTGTGATTCCTCATCCAATTCTCATTCCTTTAGTCTACACCACTTTGCAAACAGTCCTAAACCACACGGATTCTAGACTTTGTACTAAGGGTAGTAACCGGGGCCCATTAAGGAGGCAAGGAAATCAGTCATACCAGTCTGCCCAGTCCTTCCTGGCACCTGATGTCACTCTTGCCATGCTGAGCCCCAAGACTGATTCTTAGTAGTGAACCCTGGTTTGAACTAATCCTCCAATATGCTCTTTGATTCATTGCATGAGTATCTTTAGGATTGTCAAAGAGAGATTTACAGCATCCCTGGCACCAAGTAGAACAGAGAATCAGAGAACAAATAAAATGAGGGAAAAGTCACTTGAGTCTATCTTCTATCTCTCTCTGACCCCACCATGTGGGCCCCTGTTGCTAGAGTGGGGATGATGCTGTTGCCATAGCACCCGGGTAGCACATGCTGCTACAAAAGCTGGTTCCATCTCACTTGAGTTCAGGGGATGGGAAAAATAAATTGCTCAATGAGATTCTCTCCCCCTGGGAACTAGGGATTAGGCTGGAACTTTATTATTGCTTTAAATAAATAAATTACCCCCTTGAGGCCAGATGAAAACATGCTCTTATTAATTTTAAGGGGGGAGGGGAGGAGCCAGGGGAGAACAAAAATCAAAGGTGCCTAAATGTATTGAAGTGGCTCCTCAGAGGCTGACATAATAGTAATTTGTATTTATATAAGGCTTCTCATCAAAAGAAGTTTACGAATAGTAACACAGCAGTTCTTTAGGGCTGTCATATTAAGACCAACACAGAAGGGCAAAGGGCACACCAGGCTCAAATTCCCACCCCAGGATCACAGTGGGTTCCAAAGGCTCCCTTTCAGGGTGTGAGTCCAGGGGATAAGAATATGACCAATACTACCTTATCAGTAGTACATGGATCCTCTGTGTAGTCAGGTCAGGCCCTGGGAAACATGGAGGGGAGGGACACAGGAAGAAGGGAAGAATCCATTGACTTAAATGCCATTTGTGAAAAAGTGAGTAAGCATTTCCTAGGTGATGAAATCTAGCCTAAGAAACATTCCCAACATGAATAGAAAATGGGGGATACGTGGCTGCCAAGAGACTGGAGAAAGTCCAAGAGATCTGGCTGAGAGGCAACTGAGAGCATAAGTATTGTTTTGTTCATTAGTGGGGCAGGTTCCTCTCTTCCATTCTCTTCCAGTGGGATCAGATTGCAGAAGTTGGCTATGCCTCCATTTCTACTGGGGGACCAAATAGTAGGAAAGGTACTGGTGTCTTTTTTGATGGACACAAAGAGTGGATATTATTTACTAGTCAATCAATCAACCAGTAAACAAATATTAATTAAATACCTACTATGTGTTTAATTAAGTTCTGTGCTAGGAACTTATAATACAAACATGAAGTGGTCTCTATCTTCAATGAGTTTATATTCTATTGGGGAAAAAATCAAATACACATATAGAAATTTGTACAAGAGAAATATAATGCAAAGAAGGACTCAGAAAGGCTCTTTGTGGTAGAAAGTTCAGAAAAGGCCTCAAGTAAAAGGTGACACAAATCTGAACCTTGAAAGAAGTTATGGATTCTAAGAATAAATGGCAAGGAAGAACATTCTAGGCATAAGGACAGCCTGTACAAATATGCAGATATGAGGGGTAGCTAGATGGCTCAGTGGATAGAAAGTCAGGTCTGGAAATGGGAGGTCTTAGTTTAAATTCTGATCTCAGACACTTCCTAGGTGTGTGATCCTGGGCAAGTCACTTAACCACCATTGCCTGGCCCTTACTGCTCTTCTGCCTCGGAACCAATACTTAGTATTAATTCTAATATAGAAAGTAAGAGTTATTTAAAACAAAAGGCAAATATGCAAATAGGAATGGGGAATATTTGTATACAGTAGACACAGATATGCCATTATTGGCATGAGAGGATGATGAGATATGATCAAAGGATACTCAGAGGGTAGAGACGGGGAGAGATTAGGAGGAATTCTTCTCCCCTCTAGGAGAGTCTTCTCCCCTAGTATTAGTGATGGAGTTACTAAAAGGTACTGATGTTGGCCCACTTTTGTGGACTTGGAGTGCTATATTGCCCTCATATGATACACTTAGGAAACTGGAGAAGCCAGCAAGGAGAGAGAAGACTGGTCAAATCCATCTTATCACTCTTTATCTAAATTGTACATTCTGAGCTTGCTTTCAGTTTCCTATAGATCTCTACAGATCACTACAGAGTGCCTTGCTGAGCAAGTAGACAGTGGTGAACTCTCTTTCCTAGAGTGCCTCCATACTTTGCAGGTCTCAGTGCAGTTTCTTATTAGAAATAAGGACCTACAATATGGCAGCAAAGGAAAGTGATAAATGTTGGAGGGGATGTGGCAAAATTGGGACACTAATACACTGCTGTTGGAGGTGTAAATTAATCCAACCATTCTGCAGGGCAATTTGGAACTATGCCCAAAGGGTTTAAAAGACTGCCTATCCTTTGATTCAGCCATACTATTGCTGGGTTTGTACCCCAAAGAGATAATAAAGAAAACACTTGTACAAAAATATTCCTACATCTCTTATAATCAGAGAGATGCAAATCAAAACAACTCTGAGGTATCACCTCACACCTAGCAGATTGGCTAACATAACAGCAAAGGAAAGTAATGAATGCTGGAGGGGATGTGGCAAAATAGGGACATTAATTCATTGCTGGTGGAGCTGTGAACTGATCCAACCATTCTGGAGGGCAATTTGGAACTATGCCCAAAGGGTGCTAAAAGAATATCTACCCTTTGACCCAGCCATAGCACTGCTGGGTCTGTACCCCAAAGAGATAATGGACACAAAGACTTGTACAAAAATATTCATAGCTGCGCTCTTTGTGGTGGCCCAAAACTGGAAAATGAGGGGATGCCCATCAATTGGGGAATGGCTGAACAAACTGTGGTATATGTTGGTGATGGAGTACTATTGTGCTAAAAGGAATAATAAAGTGGAGAAGTTCCATGGAGACTGGAACAACCTCCAGGAAGTGATGCAGAGCGAGAGGAGCAGAACCAGGAGAACATTGTACACAGAGACTAATACACTGTGGTATCATCGAACGTAATGGACTTCTCCATTGGTGGTGGTGTAATGTCCCTGAACAACTTGCAGGGACCCAGGAGAAAAAAACACCATTCATAAGCAAAGGATAAACTATGGGAGTGGAAACACCGAGAAAAAAGCAACTGCCTGAATACAGAGGTTGAGGGGACATGACAGAGGATAGACTCTAAATGAACACTCTAATGCAAATACTATCAACAAAGCAATGGGTTCAAATCAAGAAAACATCTAATGCCCAGTGGACTTACGCGTCGGCTATGGGGGGGGGGGGAGGAAAAGAAAATGATCTATGTCTTTAACGAATAATGCTTGGAAATGATCAAATAAAATATATTTTAAAAAAAAAAATATTCCTATCCATGCTCTTTGTAGTGGCAAAAAATTGGAAAATGAGGGGGTGTCCATTGATTGGGAAATAAAATTGTGGTATCTGATGGTGATGGAATATTATTGTGCTGAAAGGAATGATGGAATGATGAACTGGAGGAATCCCATGTGAACTGGAAAGACCTCCAGAAATTGATATAGAGCAAAAGGAGCAGAAACAGGAGAACATTGTACACAGAGACGGATACCCTGTGGTACAATCAAATGTAATGGACTTCTCTACTAGGACCAATGCTAGTAGAGAATCCAGGACAATCCAGAGGGACTTATGAGAAAGAATGCTATCCACATTCAGAGAGAGAACTGTGGGAGTAGAAATGCAGAAGAAAAACAACCGCTTGATCACATGGTTTGATGGGGATATGATTGGGGTTTTGATGTTAAAAGATCACACTACTGCAAATATGAATAACATGGAAATAAGTTTTGAACAATGATACATGTATAACAGTGGAATTGTTTTTCAGTAGGGGGAGAAAAGGGGTGGGGGGGGAATCATGAATTATGTAACCATGGAAAAATATTCTAAATTAGAAATAAGAACCTACTTTGGACTATGACATCATCCCAATAAGGACAGATTAATCTCTCCAACCTTTTTGAGCCTGCCTCATGCCTGTAAGCTTTCTGAGACATACTGGGCAGCAAAGGAGGTTTGTGGAGGAAAGGTTATGACTTCCTACTCTACCCCAATCTCTAACCATCCACAAGTTCACAAAGAGCTACAGTGTCTGATACATCTCTGATACATCATAGGTATTTAATATGTGCTTGTTCTTACTTCCCTTCCCTCCCTCTACCAGAAAACAAATAACAAACATCTAATAAGCATCTACTTTGTTTCAAACCCAGTATGAGATGCTGTGCAACAGAAATAAGTCACAGAATTCCTGCCTGCTAGAAACTTATATTTTAATTGTTAAGAGAAGATTTCTAATTTGAGAATCACAACTGCTTAAGATAGCTACCCCAGGTAATTCCATTACTCCCACATTATGTTTGAAGAAACTAAGGTTTATAGAAGTTTAAATGACTTTCTCAGGGTCACACAAATAGTAAATATCAAGGCTGTGATTTGAACTGAGGTCTTCTTGACTAAGTAAACATTCAAAATAAGTAAACATATTCATCTCCCATACTATGTTCCTTATAAAAGTTCAGGGAGAGAGATTACTGTGGGCAGGTGGGTAGAGAAGAGTTCATGAGTTAGGACTTCAGTACCCTTCAACCCTATTACAAAATTGATCATTTAAACATAAATTAAACATACATCCAAATGGCTATCAAAACAATTTAACTGAGTCTATTCAACAATATTTTAAAATGATAGGTGAAGATCGTGAATCACTGAAAACAAGGGGCATCTTTCATGTAACCTTAAAGAACAACATGCCTAAAGGCCTTATTTTACCAATGAAGAAATTGTCCAGAAAGAGGAAATGCTTTTCCAAAGTCACAGATTCAGAACTAGAATTTGGGTCTCCAGATTTTCCAATGAGTGTCCTTTCCACTGCCTCAGGTAAGCTCCCTTCCCTTCCTATCACCGCCTCCCAGGGAATGTTCAAATTCAGAAGGGGGCTGAAGTCAAGAAAGAAACTGTTCTCCAACTCTGTTCTCCAACTCTTTTTTCTGCCCTCCTGTCCATGGTCCCCTTCTTCCACACCCAAGCCAACTTTTCTCCTTCATGTCTGTATCTTAATGGGAATTCTGAGTTTTGTTAGCAATCCATCAAGCATTTGAAAAGATGGACTCATCTTGAGTCCTCCGTGGGCCCTCTGATTAATGACTTGTTCCACTAGGCTTTGCTGGGATGAAGGCATTTTAATGATGTGAGAGGCCTCATTGTGACTTCTCCTGCAGGCTCGGGTCTGTCACACACAAGCTGTACAAGTGAACCCATTACTAACTTCCTGCCCCACAGCCTGCTCTGGGGTCTCAGACAGGTGATAATATGGGGAGAACCAGACACATGCATCTCTTCCTTTGTAGGCAGGGCATCTCTCCCATCAAACCTCAGGGAAGGGAGGCTCAGACTCTTGGCTTCAATCTGAAGCATGGGACATCTGCCTGCAAGCTTTCTGTGGCTAAATGACTGAATCCTTCATGTGAAGCCTGACACCTACGACTGAGCATTGACTACACTGACCTTCAGCCTGGGCAGAATAATCGACTGGATAATTGTGTTTGCCAGATGACTTGGCTTTTCATTTTAAGTGGCATTTACCTCGGGCAAAAACTCCTAGATGTTTGCAAGTCAGCGCTATGATCCAGGGAAGCTCAGATCACTTCCTTTAATGAGGATCGAACAGAGATCCTTTCTTAGGATATTTCTCCAGGCCCAGGCCTCTGTTCCTTGCTTATGAAGTGAAATATTTCCTAGTTTGGGTTTAGAGTTGCCAGTTCTGTCAGCTTCTTAAGTCCTTTTATTGTTCAGATTCTCCAAGCTTTATCTTTGCCCTACATTAATTGAGACCCCCTGAAGAAATTCATTCTTTGAGCTACAACTTATTTTAGAATTCTGCTTCTTTGGGGATTTTTTTGGTTTCTTGGTGTTCATTTTATTTTTGTTTGATCAGGAAATATGATTTCGCTGGCATAGGGAAGTCTTATTCAGGAATATCTCTGTCAATGAAAGTGGGGAAAATTCTGGGGGGGTAATTTATAGTTTTAGAGAGCTTATTAGGAAGCTAAATGACTTATCTAGGATCTTACAGCCAGTATCAATCAAAGGTGGGAATTAAATCCAAGTCTTTGTGACATCGAGATTGATTTTCTATCAATTACATCACACAGTTTCCATAAATCAAAGAATCTAGAGTTGAAAGAAATCTTAGACGTTATCTATGGTTAAATATGGTTTCCCTCTAGAACACTAATTAATAAAGATTCATTAAGTATATTTATTACATATTTAAACTAATTGTATGTATTATATTATTACTGTTACATATTACATTGTTATATATAACAAAATAAAAATAAATAGTAACATAAAAAAAGAATTAAAAGGTCCTATCTCCCCCTGCAAAAAAAAAAAAAAGAGTTTACCATGAGCCAATGACAGTGCTAGAAACTGAGGGTACAAAGATAGAATTAAAACAATATCTGTCTTCAAGCATCATATGGTTTTCTGGGGGAGACAATACCCACACATGTAAGAATATTCAAAAAAAGATAAAATGAATGAAAAGATCTGTAGGGATGGAAGGCCCTGACAGTTGGAAGGAAAAAGAAAGGTTTTTATTTGTGCTGAATGTTGATATTAGAGGTATGTAGATCTGCAAATCATCTCCATAGAGATGATAATTATATCCATGAAAGCTGATGAGATCACTGAGTAGTCATCTGACCTCTGCTTAAAGACCTCCAATGATGAGGAATGCATTACTTCCTAAGCAAGCCAAATATTACTCCTAAACTCTAAATAAGAAGCCAAAATATCTCTCTTTTCCTCATTCTGTTTCTGACTCTTTCTGCCTCTGTCTCTGTCTTTCTCATTCTCTCTCCATCTCATTTCTCTGTTTCTTTCTATTTCATTGTATTTCTGTCTATCTCTGTCTCTGTGTCTCTCTGCAACTTCTGTTCCCGGTACTATTTCTACCCTCTGGAACTAAACAGAACAAGAATTCATGTGACTTCTCTTTTCTAGGGTAAACATCATCAGATGCTTTAAACATTTGGCATGATCTTGAATCCTCTCAGTATCCTCTTCTCTCCTTTGAATGTCTTCCTTAGAATGTGGCAGCAAAAGTGAATATGAGATCCCAGATGTGACATGTTTAGAAAGAAGCTAGTGGGATCATTGACCCTCTTATTTTAGTATTGCATCTCTCTTATTCAGATTAAGATCAGATTAGCTGGCTTGATGGCCATATTATACTGTGGACTCAGATTTTTCAGTACTATAAAAACCCCCCAACTTTTTGCTAATGGGAATTGCTACTCATTTTGCTAATGGGAAGTTACCCCTATAGTGATTGATTTTGTGCCTAAATTTATGATTTTACATTTATTCCAATTCTGTAATATCTTATTATGTTTGATCCAGTTTTTAGCTTGTCAAGACCATTCTGAATCTTTTTTTTTTTTAAACTCTATCAGTGTTCCAGGCCTGGAGTCAGGAAGACATAGGTTCAAATCAGGTCTCAGATACTTATTTGCTGTGTGACCCTAGTAAGTCACTTAAACCCTATTTGCCTAATTCTTTCATCTATAAAATGAGGGGGAAAACCCTAGTGTCTGCTAAGAAAACTCCAAAAGGGAGTTATAAAGAATCAGACACAACTAAGAATGACTAAATAACAACAAATTTTACCCATCTCCTCTACTTCACTCAGAGGTATGTGATGCTAGTTTATTTTTCCATGTTTGACTTTACTTTCTATATTAATTTGTGCAATAAGTATCCTTTCAGACCTAGGTGTGATACATATATCAAATAAATAACAATTGAATCTGTTTTGTTTTTAATTTATTTCCTTTAAAAAACTGAACTCCTTATTTTTTCTATTTGGTTTCTAGGGCTACGAGAAGCTGATAAGATGCAGTCCTCACTGAGCAAGTGCCCTCTGGTAAAGGTTATTTGTTCCAGAACAAGATGTGAATAGGTCTCTTATGTGGAGAATGCTTACCCACAAAATTTAAAATAAAACAAAATATTTTGAAGGATTTTATGGACTTATAGAAGAGTATAAACATCAGTTAGTGATGGAGGGACAGGACTTCAGAAAAGACATTATTACAGCTCAATAGGTAGATAGGGGAGTTATTTGTATAAAGAAAATCATTAACTTGAAAATTGATGAGATCACTAAGTAAGGGAAAAGAAAGAAGAGAACCCAAGACACATCTGTTAGGTGACTGCTATATGATCTACAATATTTTTAGCAGCTCTTTCTGTGGTGGCAAAGACTTGGAAACTGAAGGGATGCCCATCAATTGAGAGATAGATAAACAAGTTGTGCCATATGATTGTGATGGAATGGTATAGCACCAGAAGAAATGATGAACAGGTTTACTTCAGAAAGACATGGAAAGACCCACAGGAAATAATGAAGAGTGAAATGGGCAGAATCAAAAAAACCTTATATTCAGCAACAGAAATATTGTTTAAAGAATGACTTGTGTATTTCCACTTCCAGAGGAGAGTTGAAAAATGGAAATAAGTAATACATAGTTTTGTATATACATATTTTTGTCAAATGGGAAGAATGGGAGAGACAGAGAGAGGCTAAATGGGCATTTTGATGTAACAAATTAACAAATAAATAATGTTTGAAAGGTTGGGATAGGGATGAAAATTCAGGAAAGGAGATTTAGACAGAGCAATCAGAGAGGCAGGAGGAAACACAAGAAAGAAGAGTGTAATGGAAGCAAGAGGGGAGAGCACATCAGAAGAAGGGGGAAATCAATATGTAGTTCAGTTGAAGGAGCACTGGGGGTTTGGAATCAGGTGACCTGACTTGGAATCTTTACCCTGATCTATGATATTGAGAAAATCCCTTTCCCTTTCTGGGACTTTTTCCTCACTAACAGATTAGACTAGATGACAACTGATGTTCCTTCTTGCTCTGAACTTAAGATCCAATATCTCTGAGCAAACTTTTCCCTCCTGCCACTAAAGATGATTGAGCTAAATAAATAAGAAGGGAGAACAAAGACAAAGGAGAGAATAAATGTCCCAGCTGTACAAGAATCCATTCAGCTCATCCCATAAATGAGCTGACCTAGGTGGTAGAGATACAAAAATGAAAATGAGCCTAAACTTGAGGACCATACAGTCTTCTAAGAAGGGCCTTATGCACACCAATAAGAAGGGTACAAAGGAAGGCATCAGAAAGAAGAGAAAGGATCCAGATAAAATGTTCAAGAGGAATTTGAGAATTTGCTTAATATAAAAGCTCCTTCCTCTTGTCCAAAGAATTTTCTTTTAAGGCAGTTGGTAAATGATGGTAAATCCAGAAGGCAAAAGAATATGGCAGGTTTTAAAAGACATGCCACCAAGAGGGAGGAAGAAAACAGGTCACTACTCATCTCTCTTCTACTTAGCTAAAATATGTCCATCCCTTGAGTGTAGCTAAAGTCCCATTCCCTGGCTGCTCTATCCCACATAGTCCTGGAGAAGATGGTTTGTTTCCTTCTGTGTATTTTTGTCTCCAGTGCCTAGTACAGTGCTGGGGAGACAATAGTCACTTAACAAATACATCTTGACTGATGGACCTTTATTTTCTACCTCTGGTCTGCAGTACATACTTACTGTACTACTTTATTCAGTACTCAGGCATATGCTTTTATTGGCACTTACCCATTTTACTTATTTTTGTCTCTCCAACTAGGTGCAATAAATTCATATTTGACTAACATTTATTTAGTATCTGCTGAATTCTGAGCACTATGTAATAAGCATCAAATTTGGAAGTAGAAGCTACTTTACAGATATCTAATCCCTTTATATAACAGATGAAATTGCACATAGAATAGTTTCAATTTACTGTTTTGATCTCTGGTGCCTGCTATGGAGCCTTGCCAAAGAGGGTAATTTAAAAAAAATAAAAAGAGTTTTGTTAAATTGGATTAGATTGTCCAAGGTCATAGAGGTCAAAGTAATGGAATCTGGTTTTGAAGCCAGGTCTTTTGGCATCAAATCCAGTGAGGACATGTACAAATTTTGCTAGGATACTGTTATTGTCCTCATTGAACTTATAATCTAATAGGAGAATAAGAGAGAAAAATAGATGACGCTTTTGATCCAACCTATGATTTCACTGGCCTAGAGAATGAATTCCCTCTGCCAAGGCTAATGGGTAACTCTCGTGAATATTGAAAAATTTAGGAAACCATCTGGGACATTTTGGTGTTAATTGACTTGCTAGAGTATACATGTAAGAAGAGGGTCTTGAATCCAGGTTTTCCCAACTTTCAAGATAGTTTTCCATGTATTCTGCCAAAATGCCTCTCTTAGATCAATATGTTAAAATGGAAAGGGTAATAAATTTGGAATCATAAAACATGAGTTCAAACTATGACTCTGCAATTATGATGGATCAGGCACTATTAGGAAGACAAGAACAAAAGGAAAACCATCCCTGTTCTCTAGGAGTTTACATACTAAGGATCCTTCGATACCTAATATCACTCACTGTGAGCTTCATCTAAGAGTTGTTGCAATTCAAAATTCTGTTTGAGGGCAGAGAAGAATCATGGAAGACATTGGAGTAGTAACATATGAGTTGAACTTTAAAGGATGGATAGGTGAAGTAGGAAAAGGAGGACATGTTAATCATAGGAAATGGTGACTAGCAAAGGTCCAGAGGTAAGAAGGCCCAAGACATATGTAGGAAACAGAATTGTTTATCAAAAGGAGGACAAAGACTGGCTCCTACCTTTCTTTTCCATTTCCCATAATGCCTAGCCCAGAATCAACTATTTAGCAGGAGCACACTAAATTCATGTTGAATGATTCATGAAAGAAAAAATAAAGCCTACTCTGCTTCATTCCGAGTTTATATTTGACCAAAGCCAAACAGAATTAGAAGTACAGTATGGCAGCGGTTCCCTGAGAGAGAAATATAAGAAGAAATGATATTTATTTCTTTAAACTTGTGGTGTTTATTACTTAGGGATTAGCACTTGCACAGCAAAATCCACAAAGAAGCCATGGAAGCACCGACATGTCAGTAAGCTCAGGCAAGCATCTATCTGAACGAGTGCAATCTCCACAAAGGTAATAAGCCAAGTTTTCAATCTTCTACAATGTTTGAAAGTTTTCCTCTTAGGTAGAAAGAAGCTGGAAATCCTCATAAATGGATATTTCCCCTGAGGAACTAATACTTCCTCCAGAGTCAATCTCTAGCATACCATAAGATACGCTGAAGCAGGATTCATAAGGATGCTCCCCCATCCATTTCTGCCTTTCCTGGCTGACCAGTCCAGGTGAAGATGAAAGCATTGAGCTGGGGTAGACAGGCAATTTTGTACCAAGGCAAAACAAAATAAAACAAAAAGTATAGTTTTAAAAGACAGTGGTCATGCTGGCAAGGGATAAGACATAATGAAATATTAATTTTTTCATAAATATTAACCTTTTTCTTAACCATTAAAACTAATGATATTAACCCAGAGCTAAATCATGGTCTCCTCCATACCTCGTGTGAAGAAGCGTGTTTGACAATGATGAAGCCGATCCCAGGATTGTAGAGTACAGGTGGGTATTGATTCTCAGTTGTAAATATCCAACTATATCCTGATAAAGTAATTATATTACTATGCAGATGTACAAAGGCAATCAAGGGTATATAGAATACTTATGTGTATATTCATGTATATAGTGTGAATTTCACATCCATATACATGCATTATATATACTACATGCACATGTTTATGTACCTATATTTTAAGTTTAGCAGCATATTTTGTAGTAGCAAAGAACAGAAACCAAACATGTATCCATTAACTGAAAAAGGTTGAACAAATTATATATGAATTTAATTGAATATTATTTCACCATAAAATAAGAAATATGATATATTCCCAGAAACATGGGGAGACTCATTTGCACCAATGCAGACTGAAAAGAGCAGAACCAGGAGGACAATTTACCTGCCAGCAATAAGAGCATAAAGGAAACAAATTCTAAAAGACCTCAGAACTGGGTCTTTTCTAAGCACTGAACAATAACACTGAGGAGAAAAGAGAGCTGCATTCTCAGGCAAGGCTAAGGTGTTGCTTTGTTTTACTGGCCTATTGTTTTAAGGTCAAAACTGCACTAAGATTTTTGGGACACTCTCTCCACACACACAGACACACACACATTACTTGGAGGACAGGGATCATCAGTACTTCTACTATTGGGATGGGAGAAAGAGAGGATTGATGGATTAAAAGGCGATAAAAAGATTATCCACAAAGCATTTTTAAATGCACTGAAAAGAAATGGGAATAGTACAGAAGGAGGAAACATGCCATAGAGAAGTTCTATTACCACTTTGTTATATTTTATGTAACAATATATACCTAAAAATTATATCTAATCAAAATTTCCCACATAGGTCTCTTTCTTGTTCTTTGTATATTGAAATGTTTGCATTTATTACTGATTATTAAATCCATAAAAGAAAATTTTATTTTCAAATTGATTAGTAGTTTCAAAACTTGATACTATATATCACATTAAAAATTGTTGAATAAAAAAAGGTGGGGTAGCTGGGTGGCTCAGTGCATTGAGAGCCAGGCCTAGAGACAGGAGGTCCTGGGTTCAGATCTGGCCTCAGACACTTCCCAGCCATGTGACCCTGGGCAAGTCACTTAACCTTCATTTCCTAGCCCTTACCACTCTTCTGCCTTGGAACCAATATATAGTATTGATTCCAAGGTGGAAAGTAAAGATTTGTTTTTTTAATTGTTTTATGTGTTCTAATGCTTTGTCCAATGTGGAAGTAAGCTTTAGACAGATAGACTAGAATAATAAAGGTAAAGCTCTCACAGGTCCTGTGGAGATACAAAGACTGGCCCTCAATAGGGATTAATAAATCCTTCCAAGTCAGAGCACTGTGTACCTGTTATTGTCCATTTCAGAAAAACTCCTAAGCAGAAAATTGGCCAACTGGGGATGAGGTTTATTTGTTCATTTCTTTGCTTTTTGGGGGAAGGGGGTTGGTTTATTTGTTTTGGCCAAAGAAATTGGCCAAATCATAAAGATCATCTACTAAAGTTTGAGGGCCTGGAACTATACTGGCAGAGAAAACCCTGATGAAATTGTAGATCTTTGAAATATCGAGTTCATTGGGTTCAAGGCTCCAATTGTCTTACCCTGTCATTGAAATACTACCTTAAGTTCCACTTCCTGAGCATCCCAGCTCCTATGGATGTGCAGTATTGTTATGGTTCAGTCTTTTCAGCCAAGTCGCTCTTGGTTTCCCCATTTGGGATTTTCTTGGCAAAGAACTGGAATGACTTACCATTTACTTTTCCAGCTCATTTTACAGATGAGGAACTGAAGCAAACAGGATTAAGTGACTTGCCCAGGGTCACAAAGCCAGTAAATAACTGGAAACACATTTGAACTCATGAAAATGAATCCTTCTGATTCCAAGTCCAGTGCTCTATCGATTCTGCCACCTAGCTACCAGGTAATGCAGTATCCTCCCACATAATAAACGTTTGTTGAATTAAACTGAATTCCACCATCCTCTGACTTCTTTTGACACTTAATGGGAGTGCCCTTCATTTTGGCATTTAGCATTTACTACCTTGTATTATTCCTTAGTTTTCTGGGGATATGTCTCATCTTCCCATACATGGTGTAGAAACCTCGAGGGCAAAGGCTGCTTCAAGCACCTCTTTTTATCCCTTCAGTAACACAATGTTCTACACACAGTAGGCATTCAATATGTGTTTATTGGTGATAATAAACTGCAGATGCCTCTGAAACTTAATCTTGGTAAATACAATGCTGCAAAAACGCAAATCATCATTTAACAAACACGTACAGCAAGAAATCAATATGAATGAGCACTCTGAGCATGAAGTTAAAAACAAAGTAAGACCATTATCCATGCTTCAGCATTTCAACATGGTGATGGATTATGCCACATAAAATTACCGATAAAGACCAACACAATCACAGTGATGTCTAAACAGCAGAAGAAATATTGGTTTCAAAACGCAACTGTACAACAGAATTGATAGAGCTTAGTAAGAGAAATAGATACATGCAACTGATTTAGAAAGAGCTCCCATTGCTCTGGGAAATCAGTAATTTGAAATATAAAAAAGGAGCACATTCATTTCCATCTTTCGTATCTATCAAACCCTGATTTCAAGATGCTGATTTCCAACAAGATATATCCAATGGACGTCATTCATGCCTCTAACTATGATGCAGAAATGTAAATCTGGGCAGTCAAGCACCATGAAAACTAACTTTTTTTTACTTGAGTCATTGAATCTGAGTATCTTTTTTCTAAAAATTTCCTTGTGTTTTTCCTTCATTTTCCCCCTGAGGGTGTCCAGGTGGATGGATTAATTCATCTGCATACAGGTGAATGGTTGTATTCATCTCTATACATCTGGTCAAAGAAACTAAAGAATCTACTTACCAATTGGTCCTAATTCTGCTCTTCTACAGTTCAATGAAGTGATGTAGAATTTGAGACAAATCATTTTCTGGAATGAATCTTGCCCTCCTTCTATAACTCTTAAGTTGAGACATCTCCCTAATTTCATATTTAATTTTCACTTGCATAAGTATTAAGACATGTAAAATGGAATTTTGTATTTTGAACATAATGACAGGTAAATTCTATTCACTGAAAAAAATGAAATTCTGTGCCTATGGCTATAGGATGCTGCTATATTTAATCCCATTGGTGGGAGGGAGGCAATAAGTCAAATCAGCTCCAAATCTGTGTAGAAATACTATACTGTACAACCACCACTTACTAAGCATCTATCATGTCCAAAACACAGAGCTAAGTGCTTTCAGAGACACAAAGAACAGGGCCCTCAAAGAGTTTACAGTTAAGGGAAAAAGCCATCACCATCAAAAACTATAATATAGTCAATAAGTTTATTGGAGAAGTACAAAGCAATATAACATCTTAAGGGAAAGGTAGCAAAAAATGAAAAAGTATTTGACTGAATTTTTCTCATTTTTCACTGATAGGTAATACAGGCACAGCCTGGTCTGACTGATCCCCTTTCCTGGTCAAATCAATAGAACCTTGTTGTGCAGATCTGGCTAAAAATTCAACCTGTCTTTGCAGAAGTAAGGAACTAAATATTTGATTGGTCTTTTTATATAGGGGGATTTACAACTTGTTTGACTTAACTGGTCAATTAGGTCAGTGCAAACCCATAATTTGTCCCTAACAATATTTATTAAACTGAACTGAAAACAGTAGAACATATTTTCTTTAGAAAGAACAGCCTAAAGTTTATTTTACATTTCTAATTGACCTTTCAATGCCCATAATCCACTGGCTTCACAAAGGTAGTTACTAATTGGTATTGCTTATTGACTAGCTCAATAACCAACTCAGCTTCCTTCCCTGTCAAAATTAAAAGACTTGACCTCATCATTCTGAAACATTTGGCCTTTGACCCTCTATTTGTAGAACTTGTGGAAACATCATGCTTCCAGGAAGTGGTGTGTCCACGGACATGGTTCTGTATCAAAACAGGCTGACCCATGTGATAACAACACCAGAAATGGTGGGCAGTTTTCTTTTGTCCTTTTTTCTACTCACAGTTATGCAGGTCTTCCCACTATGGAGGATCAAAGGTTCCTTTCCTTATTCCAGGTCACAGGTGGGAATCCTTCCATGTAATATAGCCACAGAATGCTCAAACCTGAATGGAAACAAAAGGAGGAGAACTTGCTTTTTTTTTTTTAAGTAAAAGCTAAACTTTTACTTAAAAGGATCTTTAGGGTAGAGTCCTTCCTAGGATGTAGGGTTTGGAGACAATTGCTGGAGGATCTGCCCTTTGAGCAACTTTAGGAGTCAGGATGGGATCAGTGGGATAAGGTATTGCCTCAGGGAGGCAGTTTCTGGAGCAGATAAAATGCCTCCAACAGTTGGTACTACAAATTATTAGGGCATAGAGTGAGTACCTGATCTGGAGGTACAAGACCTGGGTTCAAAATCCTTCTTCTGTGACTTATTAATTGACTAAAATTGGGTCAATCACTTCACTTCTGAGAATATCAGTTTCTTCAGCCATAAAATGGAGGGAAATTATAGTTAAACTTCTAACAATATAATATCATAATTAGGGAAAATATTTCAAAATACTTTTATAAACTTAAAGTACTTTGGAAATATACAATATGCTTATAAATTCTCCATCTATTGTCAAGGAAAAAGGTGGGATTTTCCCCCTTCCTACTGTAAGATCACTCTTGATCTTCATCTTAATCTGTTTTCTCTTGGAAAAATACAATATGACACATACCTGTTCTCATACCCAATATACCAGTGTGAAGGGACATGTATGTATATGGTTGTAGAATTGGGGGGAAAGGTTATATGCTGATATGACATGCACAACAAATATGTAATTACTTTAGCTTTACAGAGTGCCTGACCTCCCCACAGAACATTTTGCATATAGGAAGAATATAGATTATGCCATTTTTGCATTTAAATATTCATGTATGTATAATACACCTGTGAAGTGTATTGAATTCAATTAAATTGAATAAGGTTATGGGTCTAGAAATGGCTGTAGAATTGAAGCCCTGGATTAGTCCTGCTCTAATATTTACTAGCAACGTAAATGTCTGTTGGAAAGGCATGAAGTCTTTTTCTTCCTCAGTTTCATCACTGGTAAATTAGAGCTACTAATATACTATTTACTTTACAAGACAATTGGCAGGAAAGTGCTTTTGAAGACACAATTCTATAAAAATGCAAGCTAGTATAATTGGTCAATGACAACTCCAAAAGCCACATTATGAATTAAAAGGCATCCACATAAGATTTTCAAAACACCATCAGATTCTTCCTATGGTTATGTCAGAAGAACCTAAAATCTAGTAGGTCCTACCTAACTGAAAAGGTTTCAGCATGGACCTGATGGACAAGGTGTCTGCCATATTGATTTGGAGAGGCTCATAGCACAAATGTTGGCTACTAAAAGATTACTTTGGGAAGCCATAACAACTCACTAAGACACTATACCTTAAGGTATAGAGAGAGATGAAGAGATGGATATCAATGGAGGGGATATACAAACTGAGAAAAATCACAAATCTTTGCACTAAAATGTTAATATATAATTATTAATCATGCACAACTTTGATCTATGTTGAATTCAAGACGAACAAAACATTTCCAAGTTACCATAAGTTTACTAAAAAATATTTATACGATAGCCTCAAACCACAAAACTGAACACAAATGAATTTTTATTTTTAGATTAAACAAATTAATACTGTATGTAAAACACTTTCACAAATATAAAAGTGAATGAATTTTAAAAGTCCATGTGTCTTAAAAGTGAGACAATGGATTTGGCATCAGAAAACCTGGTTTCAAATCCCACCTCAGATACTTATTACCTGTGTGACTTTTGTTAAGTCACATGACCTCTCTGAGACTAGGTTTCCTTATCTTATGAAGAATCAGAGGGTTGGACTAGTTGGCCTCTTCTATTCCTTTTATTATGATCATCTGACTCTTTGTAAGCCATTTAATCTTTTGGTGTCCCAGGAACTCTCCAACATTATAAACTGTAGTATAGTAGTTATCTCCAAGTAGAGATCGTTTACTAAGTGGGAGTTTTCTCCATCAAAGAAATCACAAGTCAGATGAAAACATACATGTACATGCATGTATGCATAAATATATATGTATTTTTTGCAAACTCACATATAACAAGCATTCTGCATTTCCTACAGTGGATATTGTCATTAAGACAATTAGTAGAGCTTTCATTATTGGAAGTTCTGATGCATTAATGAAGGCCGTGCCTTTTGGGATTTTGTTGTTGTTCAATCATTTCAGTCATGTCCAACTTTTTGTGACCCTGTTTGGGATTTTCTCGTCAATCAGACCCTGGAGTGGTTTGCCATTTACTTCTCCAGCTCATTTTAAAGATTAGGAAACTGAGGCAAATAGGGATAAGTGGTTGTCCCAGGGTCACACATTGGCAAGTGTTTCTTGGAATTTACCACCACTGAAAGAACTCCAGAGGCCGAGTTTACAATCCACATGCTTAATATATTCTATATTGTTAATTATCAACTGGCTGTTCAGATATCATTTTCCACAGTATTTTCTGGAAGTTCTTTTTCACCTGTACAAAAAGGAATTACCTTGAGGTCACAGAATTTGAAGGGAGAGACACAGAGTAAGAGAATTTAAACTTATAAATTGAAGTCCTCCTCTGCTTCTTAGGATATAGCACCAATCCAAAGTTATTTTAAACTTATGCAATAAAATGATTTTAAGTATGTTCTCTGAAAATCATGTCATTCCTCATATCTCAAAAAGGGCATCTTCTCATCTCTTCTCTCCCCTCTCTCTGAAAAGTTTGTCTTTCCTTTATAGGTTAAAGAGGATTGGGCTGAGAACTGACCCCTTAGAAAGGATGAAGGAACTAAAAAAGGAAGACAACATGAAATTAGAATCCCATCAAATGTCTTTCATTGAAAATTCTATGATTAGAGTATGTATATAATTGAATTTTGTCTCCTCGATCCCATTTTTATAATAGTTTTATCATAATTCTTTTGTAAGAGAGACAAAAATAGGAAAAAGATCTTAACTGAACACAGAAGACTTACCTTAAGGAAAGTTTTTTAGCCACAGATTGGTTGTCTTAGCCTGTGCTCTTACTCTGACTTAAACTTGTCTGAATCAGATGCTAAACCCAAATTTTAGGCTTTTAGACCAAAGCAAACAAATGACACTTCTGTTGGATGTGGTAGGATTGTTAATCCCTTATAGAATCTATTACCTAATATTATCTTTGGTCATGAGATTCCAGGTAGTCTTGTCTGACTTTAAGTGATTCCTTTATTCAGAAATTCTCCTAACATTTTTGAGTTCAATCCTTCTCCTGAGATGAAGACATTTTCATAATTGATTCCAAAAGATCCTTTTCTTAGATTTAGATCATTCTATACTGACTGATTTCTCCTGGAAGTCTATAAGGTTCTGGGTTTGTTCCTGATTGGTCCAATATTGCTCCTGATCTTTTCCCAAAACTATCATGTATTTTCTAGGTTCTATCCTTAGATGAAACTCAATTCCTTCTACCTCTGATCTTAGAGTCACAATTGGGTCTAGTCTTCCTAACAGAACAGCTTTGCAGTATGGGTAAAGGGCATCACTGGAGTTAATCTATCTTACCTACATTTATTCTCAAAACCAAAACAAATGTATTGTTTCTAACCTCTCTTTCTAGTTTTTGTCTGAGATACCTCTGATTCTGAGCAGAAGAAAGATGCCAGATCAGGAATGAGCAAATTCCAAATATATACTTTATGTGTTTTCCCGAATCTTCTTATTATCAACCTGGACTTCCTCTGTCTATCTTCTCTGACCTCTAAAGCACCCTGGTTGAATGTCCAAAGATCAGGACTGCCTGGAGCTAAGCCACTCAACATTGGAATTTTGTACTTGTCTTGAGTTGAGATAACTAGCCAATCCCAGCCTGAGTATGTTTTACCTTGGCAATCTTCTTGACATCTGTTCTACAGAAGTTCTCATGTATCATTCTCCTCCTTCATATGAGCAGTACCCAAATCATCATTATTACCACTGCTTCTTATTAGGGAATGTCAGTAGACTGCCCTTTTGTTCCACGCCACATCTCTGTTACTTCCCCAACTAAAACACCTTCCTTAGACATCATTCCTGGATCTGTTTTGTCTTTTTCTATTAAACCACAAGCTCCTTATGGACAAGAAAGAAGGTCTCACATTTTTGTATTTGTATCATAGTGCTAATGGTAGGGCCTGGTACCTAGTAAACACTTACTTTTCTTTTCATTCTATTAACATTCCAAATATTTAAAGTATTTTATTAATAGAGAAATAAACTATTCCAGTATCCAGAAGTTATTCACTCTCATGTTTCCTAACCAAGGAGGTTCTCTGAAGCAACTCAGGACTCTGAATATAAAACCTAGATGGGATCACTTAACTTAGGCATTCATAAAGAGTCCATGTTTTAAAAAATATATATTTTGACAACTGTATTTTCTTTTAATTAGTTCCCTTTGTAATCTATGCATTCTCTTTTATATTTTTAAAAATATTTTTTGAGACGGGGTCCATAGGCTTTACAAGATGACCAAAGGGGTCTATTTAAACACACAGACAAAAGTTAAGAATCCTTTTTCTAGTCTAACCCTCTGTTAGGGATTGAGGAAACTCCTCCAGTGTTTATGGTATACATCACTACTTTGTATCCCATGATACTTTTTACTGTTATCTCTTCAGGTTATGGGTCTTCTCTCCTCAGTGGGAATATTAAACTCCTGATGGAGAAAAGGAGAAACTCAGAGTTGAAAGGGAACTCGGGGTTCCAGTTTCCATGAGGAACCCTGGAATAATCCTTGGAAAAATTACCATCCAACCTCTACTTGAAAACCTTCAATGAGGGAAAGAGACTGCTCCTCACTCTCCTATGCTCCCCACAGTCCACTTGGGCACAGTCATATTTGTTAGAGAGGTTCTCCTTTTAGCACCATAGATTTTACTTCATTGTTCCCACCCTCACTCACATAGAACCTTATTCCTATACATACACATGACACAGCTTTATGTCTTACTATAGAGGGGATAGAAATAAGCATTTATAAAGAATCCATTATATCTCAAGTTCTAGGCAAGGCGCTTTAAAGATATCTCATTTGATCCTCATGACACTCCCTGAGGTAGATGCTGTTATTATCTTTATTTTACAGATGAAGAAAAGGAGGCAAAAAGAAGTTAAGTGAGTTGACCAGAATCATATATATATGTATGTATATAACTTGTATGTATCTAAGGTTGGTTTTGAACTTGGTCTTCCTAACTCCAGACCCAATGCTCTATCCACTGTGCCACCCTGCTACCTCATGTAGATATTTGACAAATATTCACTGAATGATGGATGTGGAACAGAGCATCTAATGAGTGTTAGCAAGTCTGTGAGACTTTCTATTTGTCCTTTCATCTTATCCACTCTGTAAGAAAGTATTTCCTCCATATGTTATTTTTTTTTTTGGTCAAGACTTATAATTTCATCAGTGATGGGTACTCTCAGGGTGGAGACTCTTACCACCATTGCAGATCAACAACTCATATGAAATTTATTGTCTTAGAAATTTGTCTAGTAACTGAAAGACAATGATAAGTGATATGCCCATGGTCACATAGCCAAAATATCAGACAGAAATTGAACTTAGGTCTTCTTGATTCCAAAGTCCACTACCTCTCAGAAGAGTCAAGATTCCCTTAATTCCAAATAATTGCTTCAATTTCTAGTGCTTTCTAGGGTTTTATTTCAGTTCACAGAAAATCCCCTTTAGTTTTGGCAACAAGTTTCTCTGTTTCAGGCCCAAAGCCCTGAATTTTTCCTTTTCCATATTTATTCCAGGCTTGGGCTTTCCACTCTTTAAAAAAATCTACTTTTCTTCTTATATTCTATTTCTTTTGCTAATGTTTTTGCTTTGTTATTATTTTTAAGAGTAGAAAAAAAAGGCTAGTAATATTACTTTGGAGGTGATGCCACATAAACATTTTGACAAAGTGACTATATCCATTCCCCTCCCCTATCCCTTTCCTTACCCAAGATCTTTCTTTTAAGTAGAGATGCACCTAATAATTCTCAGCTCTAATGCATATATCTAGGCTAAAATAAGTAAAAATGCATCTATGTTATTTTTTGCCAATTAGATCCCAAAGCATCCTATGAAGTTAATTCATGTTTCTAGATTACTTAAAGAATGGCCCCTTCACCAGAATTTCCATGGTCTATAAGGGAAAATGTACATTCTGTGATATGATGGAATTATTTACTTACTGGACCAGAACTGCTCTTAAAGTCTACAGAGGCATTTTTCTCCAAAGTGGATTGGAAATCCAGCAGACTTAGGTTTCAAACCTATTCAGGGTTTACAGATTACTGACCTGATAATGAAGCAATCCCATTGCCTCTCCAGTATCCTGATCTCTGAGCACATACAAAATCCCCTCAGGGGCACAGCAGCTGCTCAGTAACCTTGAGCAGCTTTCAGGTTCCTTTTCTCTCTAAAAATAAAGTAGTTTTTCCTGCCCAAAAGTATATAAGTGAAGAGGAAAAACTCTTGGAAATTAGTGAATAATCATACATATACTTTGTTTTTAAAGAAGCATCTTAAAACTAAAGCTATTAAGGCTAAATTTGTCAAATAAAAGCAGTGTGGGACAATGGGAAAAAACAGAGAATACAGAGTTAGAGGGCCTAGGTTCAAATGTTGAATAAACTATTTGCTACCTAAGTGCTATTTGACACATCATTTTTCTAAGCCCTAGTTTCCTTATTACTAAAATGAGGGGGATGGAATAGAAGATTTCAAAGATCCTCTTTTTCTATAAACACTATATTTCTGAATAAGGAAATTCATGACTTGTATTTCTCTCTAAACTTAAGACTATTTACTTAAGTAGTGGTTTATGTTTTAGTGATAGACTATCAACCCTTGAAGGTGAATGAGTAGATCCTAGCTCCCTATTGGGAAGCAGACTTACAAAAGATAGAAACTTTCTTTAAAGAAACCATTAAGCAGCAGGTAGGTGTCCCAGTGGATTGAGAGTAAGGTAAAGCTTAGAGACAGGAGGTCATGGGTTCAAATATGGCCTCAGACTTTTCCTAGCTGTATGACCCTGGGAAAGTCACTTGACCCCCATTGCCTAACCCTTATTGCCTTAGAGCAATACACAGTATTAATCCTAAAACAGAAGGTAAGAGATTAAAAAAGGGTATTGATATTAAAACAGAAGGTAATAAGGGTTTAACAACAACAACAAAGGAGAAATAGAATAATGAGAGGGCGAGAAGTGATTTCTAGGCTCAACTAATCCAACCCTTCCATTTGACAGATGTAGAAATTAAGATCAAGAGAGGTTAAGTAATTTGCCAAAGATCATATTGGTAGTATAGACCAATGATGGACATTCTTTTTAAGTCTTTTGACTTCTAATCCAACATTTTCCCTCTTTGCTCTTCACCCCTCCATTCCTTATAATTAACAATAATTGCTTTTCATTTTTATTATATCTCATCTGATATTTAAGATTATTGTTATGATAGGTACTTGGTCAATTTTTTAAAACTCATGCTTACATTGTATCTACAAATACAGCAAACAATAATTATGAGAGTAATGCTTAACTCTTGGTAAAAATCAAATGAGATTTCAAAAAGAAACTAGTAAAGCATTAGGATCACTACCTCTACTCGCAAAATGCTAATGGTGGAGAATATGATCAATTGTATTGGAAGGTATCATCTTCTTCAATCAATAAAAATTCTTTCATTGAGCAGCAGTATACTGGGAACATAATTTCAAACTGTTCTTCTGCTTTATGTGCCTTTTTAGGCAGAGTCATAAATATGCATTCCCTTTCTACTGGAGGGAACCCTGAGGGGTTATGGTAATCTGTCCCAAAGCAACTTCTTTGAACTCTGGTTCTATTCCCATCTAGTCCTTTAATGTCACAGGCTGATTTATTCTAGTAGAGGAAAGGGCCCTGGATTTAAAATAAGAATGCCTGGGTGGTAATCTCTGCTCTATTTATTACTTTAAGCTAGCTAATTCAGTTCTCTAGTCATCAGTTTCCTTATCTGTAAAATGGGGACTCTAGACTACATATGGTCTGAAGTTCTCTTCCACTTAAAACTGTGAGCTTGTGTATTTTTTAGTTATGGCAAAGAGTAAGAGAAAAGTCTTCACCTCGTGAGGTAGATGATCTTAGAGATTTATAGGAAAATATGGAAAAGAATCACACAGAATGAAATGGTATAAAGAGACTGGGGCTGTATTGAGGCAGGGAGGACCCATTCCAAGGAAATCATGGATCTGTCAAAAGGCCAAAATATGTCTCTTTGCATCTGAATCCTCACTGGAATTGCTCCAGAGTTATGAACTTCAGATGCCATCAAGTCCAATGCCTAGGAACCAAGACTCTCTTCAAAAACATCCCTAGACAGTGGTCATCTAACCCCTACCTGAAGTCTTATAGTCATCAGAAATCCAGTCTTCTAGAGATAATCCATTCCAGTTTTAGGATAATTCCAATTGTTAGGATTAACGATTGTGACTCCAAGAACCTATAGCATGTACAGTGGTCACATCCTGGGAAACCGTCTTGGCAGAATGACTAAATAAGATTGAAGGTAACCAATAGGCTTCGAATCCACAGGTGACTTAGTGAGATCTCTAATATAAGTATGTGAAGATTTCCTCCAGTGGGATCTGTAGATAAGAACAATTTGTGCCAATGGTCATGAAGGAGACTGAAAATGACACTGTAGAGTACTTAGGACATAGTTGACATTGAAGGAGACAAGGTGCACTGCATCCCATGCCATCATCAATAGTCTTGACTTTTGTCTTGCCACTGAACTTCCATGACTTCCAAGACTATAAAACTCTGCCTCACTTTAAATCCAATTTATGCATGAGTCTAAAGATATTCATTTTAGTTATTTTGGAGTATGAAGGAAAACAATTAATCAGTTATTAAGAAGCATTTCTTGACATAAGGCCAACATTCACAACTCTCCTCTTTAGTGCCCAGTTCAATCCTCTAGAGCTAAATAGAATGGCTCCAATTCCTCTTCCTCACTGACAATCTCAAATACTGAAGACTACTGTCATAGACATCCCCATTTCCTTCAAATGATTCTCCCATGGCTTGCTTTCTAATCCTTTTTATCATGTTGATTGTCCTCTTCTAGATATGCTTTTGTGTATCTGTGTCCCTCCTAAAATGAGGCAGCCAGAAACTGAATATAAGTAAGGCCTGACCAGTACAGAGTGTAGTCAGTCTGGAAAATGCCTTTCTGAATGCAACTTAGGATAATATGAGTTACTTTGGCTGTCCTGTTACACTATTTGTTCATACTAAACTTATTGTCCACTAAAACCTGCAAGTCTTTTTTTTTCATAGAAACACTTGGTTATCAATTCCTTGTCCATCCTATGCTAAAGAAATTGTTTTTTTTTTTCCATTTGGATAGAACTTACACATATTTCTTTTATATTTTATCCAATGGCATTCAGTCCATAGTTCTTTCTTGAGATCTTTTTAAGTCCTTACTTCAGTGTGTTAGCGAGGATTCCAGTTTGCAAATTGTTTAAGTGTTTTTTTCTGTGGTTTCATCCAAGTCATTGTGGGAAACATCAAATAGCATGTTGTATTTAGTTATTTCAATAGTGCTCACCATTTTGGGTCCCTATCTGCAGTTTTCTTGGCAAAGATACTGGAGTAGTTTGCCATTTCCATCTCTGTTTTCTCATTTTACAGATGAGGATACTGAGGCCAAAATTAAATGATTTGCCCTGAGTCACACAACGAGTAAGTATCTAAGACCAGATTTGAACTCAGAAAAAGGAGTCTTCTTAACTTCCCAACATTTTCTCCACTGTACCACATAGCTGCCCCAAATACCAGGGGACAAAGAATAGAATTCCTTCCCAAGTGGATATCATAAGGACTACTATTTGGGTCTGGTTACTCAGCCAGTTCTGAATCCAACTAACAGTCCTAACAGCCTATTCAGTCCCCATCTCCAACTTGTCTACAAGGAAAGTGTGAGAAACTTTGCCAGATGCTTTTCTACAGGCTTTCCCAATCCAATTAGCTCATAAAATAGAATGACAAAGGATTAGAATTATAAGAATCCTTATAATTATCTAGTCTAATCATTTGATTTTGTAGATGAGAAAAATGAGACCTAGTGAAGAAGTGACTTGTCCAAGATAATGCAATGTTGGATAAGCTGATACTCAAATCCGGTGCTTCTTAGAGCATCAATCTATCTACCACCTCACTCTGACTTTTCTTCCAGTAATTCTTTCTCCCTATCACTCCTGCACATACTGTTTCCTTCCCCCTAAAGAAGAACTAAATTTTAAAATATTCAAATCTCTGGTCCATATAAAAATACAAATCAAACTAATAATGTTAATAACTTTTGGTGTCAGTTAGAGAGCACAGTGGATAGTGCCAGGTCTGGAGTAGAGAGAACCTGGATTCAAATCTAGTCTCAGCCACTTCCCAACTGTGTGACCCAGTATAAGTCACAAAACCCTGTCTGCCTAGTTCTTGTCCTTTGTTCTTAGAATTGTTACTAGAACAGAAAGGAAGGGAAGAAGGAGAGAGAAAGGGAGAGAGAGAAAGAAGAGGAGAGAAGGAGGTGGACAGAGAGAAAGAAAGAAAGGAAGGAAGGAAGAAAGGAAGAAAGAAAGAAAGAAAGAAAGAAAGAAAGAAAGAAAGAAAGAAAGAAAGAAAGAAAGAAAGAAAGAAAGAAAGAAAGAAAGAAAGAAAGAAAGAAAGAAAGAAAGAAAGAAAGAAAGAAAGAAAGAAAGAAAGAAAGAAAGAAAGAAAGAAAGAAAGAAAGAAAGAAAGAAAGAAAGAAAGAAAGAAAGAACGTTTACTTTTATGTGAATTTGTTAAGGATCCAAAGGACTCTGGACTTCCCAGTTACTGCTATGAGGTCTACCCACTGCCTTTCACCTAGACTTATACCTACTTCTAGGCTCTTGCTCCTGTTGTCCTTCTGTTTACCTCTGTCATACTCATTTCACCAAATTCAGGTTAAGTCCCAACTCTTCCCAAAATTTTCTCTGCCTACTCCAGCCTATACTGATCTCTCTCACTTCTGAACTAATATACTAGGCCAGCAATAGCAATAGTTCCCATTTATATAGGAGGTTCCGGTTAATAAAATGTTCTTCCCAAGGTAAGTGGTGCAAACAGTAGGGTTTCTATTTTACAGTAGGGGGAAACTGAAGCTCTGTGAAGTTTAGAACCTGTCCCTACTGTATGGTAGATAGGACTTCAACCCAGATCTTCAAACTGGAGAAGTGGAAGGGAGCATAGGACTGAAATCAGGAAACTTGGGTTCATATCCTTAGCTTCACTATTTATTACCTAGATGACCTTGAGAAAGTCACCCAACCTCAATTTCCTCATGTGACAAATAAGAGCATTGGATCAAATTATCCCCATGGTCCTTCCAGCTCTAAATCCTATGAGTCTATGATTTCTGAACCAGTCTATCTCCACCACTATTCTCTTTGGTACCACACAGTTTAGGGTCGTTGTTCCCCAGTTGTTTCACTAGTGTTAGTTCTGTTTCCCTTGTCCAGACTAGAAGTTTCTTTAGCTTTCTCACATGCCACACTGCTTTGTACCTAGAAAGTACTCTGGAAAGTCATTGGTTGAATCATTATTGTGCCAGAATCCTCTTGCAAGTATGGGGCTGGGACTTTATGCCTAAATTAGGTTTGTGATTATCATTCATAGTACTCTGGATCATAGAAGTTGATTATAAGAAATTCCCAGAAGGCTGAGTCTTAATCAGAAATAAGCCAGCTGTGAGCCTCTGTTTCTCCCTCTGGCTACAACATACCCTGGTGGGTCCTCATCCACCCTGCACACAGCAGGGAACAGGCTACATGGCAGAGGGTAAAGAAAATCTAAAGAAGATGAGAACTTGCCTTTTGTGCCTCTCATTCACTAGTTTTACTCTTGTGAAGTGACTTTGTAAACTCTATACCGTAACTTTCAAATAATTCTCCTGATATCAGCTTGCTTTTCCTGGATTTGACTTTTTCACTTGCCTGAACCTATCCGTATTCCTACTTGACTTCTTGTCTGATCTACCTTTCTTGGAACACTGTATCTTGCCTATAATAAACTGTTCTGACTCATCTGGGCCAATTCTGCTATGACAGATCCACTTCCCACAGCTATAGTTACAGAAGAGAGACTAGCTTTCAATTGACTTTCATAAATTAATGAGATTGTTCTCCTCAGTCCATTACAGGCTGCCTATCCAGTCTTGGGATCTATTTCCCTAGCATGAGTTCTAACGAACGTCACAGCCGCCATGAAATGGAAGAAAACTTCTGGTGGCCTCTACTTGCAGACAGTATCTTTATATTAATTAATATTCTAGAATGTTACTTCTAGAATATTAATTAATATAATTATTCTAGAAAGTCTCAGCCAATAGAATCAGGACCAGGTTGGGGTTGAGTGATGGAAAGGACACTGGATGCTTATCTTGCATAGATATGATAGGTCAAGAGTTGGGAGAAACCTCAGAAGCTATCTAGTCTAACTCTCATTTTATAGATATGCAAGTTGAGTGACAGCCCCGAAGTCACACACCTAGTAAACATTTGTTGTTGTTGTTGTTGTTCTTGTTGTTCAGTTGTTTTCAATCCTGTCTGACTCTTCACAACCTCACTTGGCATTTTCTTGGCAAAGGGGCTGGAGTGGTTTGCTATTTCCTTTCCCAGTGGATTTTCCAGATAAGGAAACTGCATTTTGGGGTTAAGTACCCTGGGTTATACAGCTAGGAAGTATATGAGACCAGATTTGAACTCAGGTCTTCCTGATTCTAGACTTGGTACTCTATTCACTATAGCACCTAGCTGCCCTTCCAATCAGTAAGATGTGTGTTCAAATCTCTCCTCAGACATTTGCTACCTGTGACCTTGTGCAATTCTTTTAACATGCCTTTGATTCTTTGTCTTTGCCTATAAAAAGAGGGAGTTGGATTCTACAGCTTCTAAGTCTCCAACTAGAATTCAGTGGTCCTATGAATTAACAAACAAAAGGGCAGCCTAGACTCTGTCCTGTCAAAAAATCTGAATTAGCAGAATATAAATCCATATCACTTTACTGTAGAGAGTAGTGATCAAGCAACACATTTTCTTCTCTCATTCACAACAGCATCTGCAGTGAATGCAAATGGAGTAGAGCTTCTACTTTGGTATTTTTCTATTAAATGCATTGAAGGGAAGATAGGAAGAGCATACTTTTCCTCCCTAGCCCCACCAAGTACTACTTTTTAAAAGGAAAAAAAAACAAAACACAAAACAAACAAACCAAGAGCCAAAGCTACTTGACCACTCTGGCTCATCACTCATTAAGGGCAGATGTCATCATGCCCTTTGCTGAGGAGTGCATTGTGAAGCACCCACCAATTAACAGCCACAATATATGCCACACACACGCAGCCCCTTGAGGATCATGAGCATTTTCATTTCCCCTATTGAAAAAAAAATGATGCATTATTAAAGCTCACTCTTTAAGCCCTGTAAAAGCCACTCTGAGAACATGGTTCTATACACTTGGTGTTCTGGCACCTCTGCGTCCTGGCTAGAAAATTCATGTGCTATATTGTTTGACACACTCATTCTCTCAGGTGAAAAGCTGCGTGCAAAAATGCATAATTTATTAGGCTGATCCAGCTAAGCTGAATAATTAGATCATCTCCTTGTACCAACCAGGCCACATTTTATGATGATCTTTTTAACACATAATCTAAATTGGGCTGGGGGGTAAGGAAGGAGGGGGAGATGGGGAATGTAAAGTATTTAGCGGAACAGAGATGCTCTTTCCAACTTACTAGCAATATCTTTCCATGGCAACAAAAGGAGACACCCTTCTCGAGAGCTTTGAATTATCCATTTCGGTAACTAACAAAAGTCTCTTAAGTGTTTACTAATAGAAATGAGTGAGATATTTTTATTCTTTTTTTTTAATGGTACTTTAGTTTTTTTTTTTTTTGAAGAAACAAAATTCTGAAAACCAAGAATTGCATCGAGGTCAATTAGAGAGACAAGGACTTCAAAGCATTCTCAAGAAGGAAGGAAACCAGAAAGAAAACTACTTACCCTACTTTTCATCCACGCCTTCAAACCATAGAGATGAGAACTTTTTTCAATGATGCTGGACAGAGACCAAAGCCTGAGAAATAGACAGTCAGGGAGAGAAACCTATGTTTGGAGTCCTTGAGTGGCCAGAGTGGAGATGTGTCCAATGTGGCAGATTTCTGGTTTTTAGTAACCCACTCTCCTTTCTCACTAGATTCTCCCTCCCTCTGAGCACAGGAATGGATCTGTCATCCTTTGGAGATCTGTTTTTGAACTGCCTTTGCTTTCGATTGCTCTCATTTGCATTTCGTTCTCCTTGATTGATCAGCTGAAATGCATGGCCTAGTTGTTCTCACATTGGGTTGGAAACCTTGGCCTCCTGTTCAATAGCCAGACTAGCTGGTCACGGACCTCAGCCAGGGCTGTCGTGAAGATAATTCTTGCTGCGGTCACTCTGGTTCTGCATGGGCTCTCCTCTGCCTACCTGTTTCCTCCTTTTTTCCCCTTTCCCCATTACAAGAGGTTAAATTTTTACAAAATTTATATTCATAAGACATTTTTGTGACGGTTCGAGCTGATGGGAGATAAGAAGAGTTTGTACACCTGGCCTTCCCAGGGTGGAAAACTCCGTTTGAGAAACTAATTGGCTGTCTCCAGTGTTGGTACACGGACATTTTTTTTTATGGCTTAATGCAAGCAGGAGAGGCAAGTTCAAAGGAGAGGTCAAGACAGATCTTCCATGCACTATGATCTGATCACGTTCTCTTTGCTGAAGGACCAGGCAGTAGAGGAGTTCATTCAGCCACTGATGGCTAAAGCTATTTCTTTCTACAGGGGCAAATCTTAAACGGAGCAGCTTAGACCACCAAGGCTTGCTTTCTAGAGGTTTTTGTTGTATTAGGTTTTCTTCTTTTTCAAATCATAATTTTAAAAAAAGGAGAAAAATAAGAAGAAATAAAATATAGTTTTCCCCTTGACATTTAACAAAATGATTTGTGTGAATTTGCCTGGAGCATATAGTGAACACTATTGCTGCTTGTGTATTTACTGTTTCCTTTGAACATCACATAATTGGTCCCTAGATTTCCCTGAAATCTTATATTTTATTCTCAAAACCTTATATTTGTTAGGACTTTATCCGAAGGATCATTTTTCTTTAAGACTCAAGATCCTTTCCTTTGCTTTGGATATGGAGCTGTTCGCCCCAAGGCTCAGGGTAGGACCCTTTGGGCTTTCACTCTATTTATAGAATTCCTCTGCTAGCAAACAGTACAATTAAAAAAAAAGGTTGACAGTTTGGGTCTTATTTGTTTGTTTCTTTCCTTATAGTTCAGTCCGATTCAATAATGGTGCTAAACTCCTGCTGTGTACAAGATACTGTGATCAACACTAAATAAATTCAAACATTCAATAAACATTTATTAAACATCTGGTGTCTCTGCAACAGACACTGTGCTGAGGATTCCAAGTCAAAAATAAAACTGTCCCTGACCTCAAGGTGATTGCTTATGCTTATATACAATTCATACAAAACAAACAGAAGGTAATGTATAGTTAGAAAATCTTGAATGCCAAGACTACATCCCCCAGAATTCCTTTTGCATTCCCCAGCATCCTTTTCCCTTCATTTACATGCATCTTTACATTATTGGTTATAATTTTCTAGGACTCCTTGCTCTCTCTCTCTCTTCTTTGTTGAGACCACAGCTTGAGTTAGTTAGCTCCCTTTTAACTCTAGTTTTTATTTCAATAAATCTTATAAATATAATACTTGAGTTATTATATATTAATTTTAATTCTCACAGTAATCTTAAATGGGAAAACACTGCTAGCTGAAGGGGTCAGGAACCATCTCCTTCAGAAGGTGGTTCTTGAGGGGCATCTAAGTGGCTCAGTGGATAGAGATGGAGATGGGAGGTCCTCGATTCAAATATGACCTTAAAGACTTTCTAACTGTGAGATGCTAAGGCAGTCACTTAACCCTCATTGCCTAGCCTTTTCTTCTCTTCTGCCTTGGAAATGATACTCAGTATTGATTCTAAGACAGAAATTAAGGGGTTTAAAAAATAAAAAAAGAAGAAGATGGTACTTGAATGAAACTAAGGAAACTGGACAGCTAGAGGAGGGAGAACATAAGAAGTAGTCTCTGCCCTCAAAGAGCTTATGAGAGTAATATATTACCTGTTGCTATTAAAATGGTATCCTGAGCTCTGATTGAGGTGGGGGGGGGGTGAGGGGAAGATGTTTTTTTTAGGAACAGTGGAGCTGTAACTAGGGATTCTGACCCTAGGACAAATGCAACTGAGCTAGGGGAGGGTCTAAGGTGTAACAACTGTGAGCTTGTGAAGTAAATTACAAAAAAACTCACAAGAAGTTGAGGAGGTTAGGGAATTTGGATACCAGGTAGTTGGAAGGGTTAGGAAGGGGATGGTCCAGGAACTGAAATTATAATGGAAGAGAGCCAGTGACATGGTATCATATCAAGAGCAGTCCACCTCAATGAGGAGGCCTGTGAGGGAAGACAGATGACCAAAGGACCTTGATGAAGGTTATCCTTAGTTCAAGCCAGTGAGCAGGCAGACCAGGCAGGTAACGCAATATAAGCAGTCAGGGAAAAGGAGGTATGCTCCCCAGAAAGGTTGGCATCTGAGATTAGACTCCTGTTGAGTTCTGAGATTCAGTATATTTCCAACTTAATTCGCAGTTTTATCAAAAAATTTCCACTTGAGAATCCAACATGAGACCCATATTGAAAACAGAATGTGTGGCCAGAACAGGCAATTAAAAGTGAAATCTGAGTTCTTCCCTCAGTGCTCTCTAAAATTTGTTTTATGACCTAATGAAAAGAAATAGTCAGAATATTTCTTTCCTTTTCAAGAGCTCCATTTCAAGAAGCTAGCTCTCTCCCTCTTGGCATCCCTAGGAAGTATGATCAGAGTTGTACAACTTGACACTTATCCCAACTTTAAATTGCACTAAGATTTCTGGGACAGCTTGGACATTGCCATCCATTTCACATTTGAGAAAATAATGGCCAACAAGAAATTCACCCAATCTGACCCAGATTTTAAACAGAGCTGGAAAAACAACTTTCAGGCTGCTGCAAAGGAAATTAAGAGTAAATAGCTATTTACTCTAAATCAACTTTCTCCTCTTAAGTTAGGATTCTCCTGGTTCTCTTCTTTTCCTAGAGGTATTATCTGTATATAAAACATATGTAAGACAACCTTGCTTTAAGAAACCCTGAAGAAATAATTAATCACCACAGATAGGATTTGTCCCAGACTGAGCAATAAACCCTCATTTCACCTACATAGGATGAGCTTAATGTAATCAATTCTTAAATACCCTTTTTGTCTTCTTAGTTTTTCTTACTATATATAGGGTTAGCAGGCATTCTAGCCTCTGGCTGTTTCCTAGGCCCTAGGTAACCAATCAGTTGTCCCTCCTTTCATATACTCCCTAAAGTATATATATATATATATATATATATATATATATATATATATATACACATATATATATAAGACTCTGAGTTCTACAGTTCATTGGAAATTCCCTTTATTGATATCTTTCCTGGAGACAAGTGCTCCCAGAGCTTCCAGAGCAGTGACTCTGTGTGGTAGTCATTTGAGCATTGTCTCCATTGCCCCTGTCCCTTTGTTTTAACTAACAAATAGATGGGCTCTATTACAACTACTTTGATAATGCTCTGTTGTTTTTTTTTTTCAGGTTGGCACACATATATAGATGTAGATATATAGATATAAGTATCTATGGTCATCTTAGATAGGTGATTGAATCTTTCTCCCTTGAAGTCATTTTGGTGTATGTATATATAAGTGTATATATTTATAAGTATATGCTTATATTTACAAATATATATGTGTGTTTATATACATGTATGCATATACATATATGTGCATACATATATAAGCACATACCAGAAGACTCCAAGGGAAGGAGGCTTATATGAGAAGATATATGATTACATATGTAGAGCTAGAAGGAACCTTAGAAGGAATTCAGTTCTACCTATTATTTGTACAGATAAGAAACCTCCAAAGAGGTTAAAGTAATTTTCTTGGGGTCACACAGATACGAGGTAACATGGCATGAATTCAAACCCAGATCCTCCAACTCCCAATTCGATCCATTTTTCCTAGGTGCCATGCTATCTTTCTTTGGCACCAAGAATAAATACTGTTACTAATATGAAAGACTTCATTATCTTCATCAGGGGAGATCCATATGATCATCATCACCATTGTTATCATAATCGCCAATGGATTATACCCATAGAGTTCTTCATCTTCTCTCTCTCTTTTTTTTTTTTTGTTAATAGCATCACTTTTTATTCTTATAACTCTGTGAGATATACAGGGAATGTGTTACTATCTCCATTTTAAAAATGAATAACTTTAGGTAGAGGGTAGTAGGAAAAGGGATAAAGTTCTGGTTTTGCCACAAACTAGAGTCAGGTGACTTTAGACCAGCTCCTTCATCTATCTTGATTTGTTTCTTCACATGTAAGATGAGGAAATGGGACTAGGTAGGCTATGGTGGTTTTTACCTGGGGTCTATGAACTTTCTAAAAATATGTTTTTATAATTATCTTTCAACATAATTGGTTTTCTAATGAAATATTATATTATACTATATTTAAAAACAGTATTTTGAGAAAGAGTCTATAGGTTTTACCAGACTATTAAAGGGGGTTCATAGAGCAAAAAGGTTAAGAACCTCTTGGGTTGATGGTCTTAAGGCTACTTCCTTGTCTGACCTAGATGGAAATTAAGTTGGAGTAGAACTCTGAAGTTCATTATTTCATAGGATTTAGCACTCAATAACCTTTATACTATATGCTGATCTTTCTGGATGTTTTGGTTGCAGTCCCAACTGGATGGATTGCTACGGTCTTCAAATAATATTTTAAAATTCCTTCTAGCCCTGAGATTCTCTCATTTTTTCCTCTGTACTTCATCTACAGATTGACACTAATTTATACTGGAGAGGTCCTTGTGAGGCTTAATTGAGGACCACAAAAGACATAAAGATCTTCAAGTAGGTACCTCTGCATAATTTCCCCAAGCAGCTCACTCTGTAGAATTTCATTTTCAACATGAATGGTCACATTCCAAGCAATGAATGAGATGGATTGTTCAGGGGGAAATGACGCACTCAATATTGTAGTACTGCTCAATAGTCCCAGGGCAGCTCACCAGTGCGTCAGCATTTTCATTATAAACCCATCAGTGGTTTGGTAAGTATTCAGTGACTGACCCTGAAATCAATATTTTAAGTCAAGACTAAGAATTATTGGGCTGAGTGACTTAAAAATTCTGAAACAGAGACACACCCACAAAAATTTCCTCTTCCAGGAAGCCTTCCAAGACCAGATTCAATCCTCCCTTTACTCCTTACTGGGATCCCTCTGCATTTAGATATTTTGCTTAAATATTAATTATTTGCATATTTTGAGAGGATATTTGCTAACTGTATTCAGGCCATTTCTCACATATTTGCTTTACTTCTCTAACTAAGAAATGAATTTGTTAAAAGCTGGCTGCCTTCTATTTTTGTTATATCTTTCCCTTCTTTTTTCATAAAAACTTTTCATAAAGTGTTCAAACAAGCAGGCCTTGATGAATGAATAAGGTATGGAATGTGAACTGGTAGTGCTCATTTATTTGCCCTAAAAACATGCTAGCAAATGAAGCAAGGGAATTGGATTAATACCCATAAACTAGGTCAGATGTATAGATTTAGATTTTTAGCAAAGATAGGAGGTTTCATAGATTCACTGATTCTCAGTTTGATTGGACACCAAAGGTTATTCCCCCTGTCTCTCATCTGTATAAGAAACTGCTCAACAAAGTATTTGAGGGGAGAGAAATATGGTTAGAGATTCATAAATTCTTAGATCAGGTGAGTTCCACTAGATTTCCATTAAAGGTCATTAAATAATGAAAGTTTTACAAATGAGGTAACTGAGGCTCAGAGAGGTAAGTGGCAGTTTTAACTAAAATTCAGATATTTTGGCTCCAAAACCAAGGCTCTTCCCTTCTCACTCTGCTTTCTTCTAATGATGATGCTACCTTACCTGAGAAGTTCTGCCCTTTCCATGGTGGGGCCAAGAGAAAATTTGACCAGTCCTTCAAGCTTTGTATACAGATTTAAGTCTTCCCTGGCTATTTCTTTCTCTGATGGCTCCCTTATCTGAATTTCTATGGAGAGTCCAGACCAGCCAATTTATTCCTAATTATCTATTGCCTTATACCTAGCTCTAACTAAACATTACTTAGTTCCCCAATTGACAAGGGGTCAAATGATATGAACAGTTAATTCTTGGATGAAGAAATTAAAACTATGTTTAGTCCTATGAAAAAATGCTCTAAATCACTATTAATTAGAGAAATCCAAATCAAAATAACTCTGAGGTACATCACCTTCTATCTATCAGATGAATTTAACAAGAAAGGAAAATGATAATTGGGACATTAATACACTGTTGATGGAGCCGTGAACTGATGTAACCATTTTGGAGAACAATTTGGAACCATGCCCAAAAGGCTACATAACTGTAAAATCTTTGACCAAGCAACACCACCTTTCTGTCTGAATCCCAAAGAGATTAAAAATAGGGGAAAAGAACCTACCCGTACAAAAAATATTTATTACAGCTACTTTTGTGGTAACAAACAACTGGAAACTGAAGAGATGTCCATCAATTGGGGAATGACTGAACATGTTGTGGTATGTGATTGTAATGAAATACCATTGTCCCATAATGAAACAATGATCACAAAAAATCTTGAAAAGACATGTGAAGTGATTGCAAAGTGAAGTGAGCAGAACCAGGAAGAATATTGCACACAGTAACATACCATGATCAACTGTGAAGGACATAGCTATTTATTATCAGTGATGCAAGGATTCAAGACAATTTCAAGGGACTCATTATGAAAAAGGCTATCTACCACCATAGAAGAAAATTATGAATGCAGATCAAAGAATATATTCTTAACCTATTTCCACCATGAATTTTTCTCTAGTGTAAGCAATATGTCTTCTTTCACAATATAACGTACATGGAAATAGATATTGTATTATAATACATGTACAATCTATCTATCTATGTATCTATTACCATTTATTTCGGTGAGTGAAGAGGGGAGTGAAGGAGGGAGTGAACATGAATTATGGATCACAAAATGTTATAAAATGATTATTAAAAATTGTATTGACCTCTAATCTAGAAAAATAAATATAAAATAAAATAAAAATTTCAATCACTATTTAATCCTGTTATCACAGTGAGACATAAACTTCTAAAGGACAGGGCAGGGTCTACACACCTTGATTCTCTGGTATTCCTTCTCCCCACCCACTCTATCCCAACCCTCAGCTCAGTAGAGCCTGAGGCACTTAGTAGCTTATTAACCACTTAATGAATGATTCTTGATAATGAGCACAACTACAAGAAGATTCTACTGTACTAGGAAAGGCTGGATGCCTTGGGACCTTTAAGCCATAGATTTGTCACCTTCATAAAGAATTAAGAGGTGCTTGTAAACCCTGGGAAGTTAAAGGGTTCTCTATGACTCAGTCTCACAGATTCCCTAATTGGAGACTGTTATTTAACATATTTCTCTATTACTATCAAAAGCCAAAAAAGTATCAGTTTTGGGAGCAAATGCCATATATCTTTTCCCAAGACAGCATAATGACCAAAGAGGAAGGATTACTTCCATCACCAAAGTTTCCTCTGGTTTCCAAGAGGCCCAGGCCATATATTCATAGATACAGAATTGGAAGGGATCCTAGAGATCACCTCCTCCAACCTCTCACTCAGTTCTGGAATCGTCTTTCCAATATATCCAAAAAGGATTATTCAGCCTCAACCTTAATAGCAATAACAGGGAACTCATCATTTCACAAGATTTAAAGCTTTAGATTTCTTATTCATTTTATATTTCAGTTCTTCCCTCCTCCACTCCCTCTCCTATCCCTACCTTCTAGGGACTGAACCTGTGATTTTGTGGGTATAAGGGAGCTTTCTCTACCAATGCAGTTTGGTACCTTCTTTGCAACTTATTCAGTCTTAGTCCCTGTGACACTGAAAGGCCACATAGGGTTCAGGGTCACATTGGCATTTTGTGACAGAGGCAGGACTAGAATCCAGGTCCTTTCAGACTCCAAGGTTACCTCTCTCAAATATGCCATACTACTCACCTCCTTAGGATACTCAGGATAATAATTACATGTAGCCTTGGTCAAAAATCTTCACTTCCTCCTTTATCACCTATCAAGTAAAAGTAAATTCTCTTATCTGCCATTCAAAGACCTCCACAATGTGGTTTCACCTCATCTTTCCAGTCTTAGCTAATATTTTTTCCACACACTCTATATTCCAATCTAAACAGATTGCTCTGTTCTCCTACATGCCCTCTACATTCTTGAGTGTTTACCTTTGCTTAAACTATACCTTTACCCTATACCTCTCTCTCTCTCTATATATATATATATATATATACATGTATCCTCTACCTCTCTATCCTATACCCCTCTCTCTCTCTCTATGTACATATATCCTATACCTCTCTATCCCATACTTCTCTCTCTCTATATATGTACATATATCCTATACCTCTCTATCCTATACCTCTCTCTCTATATGTACATATATTGTATACCTCTCTCTATATATGTACATATATCCTATACCTCTCTATCCTATACCTCTCTCTATATATGTACATATATCGTATACCTCTCTCTCTCTATGTACATATATCGTATACCTCTCTCTCTCTATGTACATATATCGTATACCTCTCTCTCTCTATGTACATATATCCTATACCTCTCTCTATATACATACCCTATACCTCTTTTTCTGTTAGAATCCAATCCATCCTTTACAACCAAGCTAAAATGTCACACCTTTTTTGATCTCCCTTATCAGCAATGACCTCCGCCTCTGACTTCATAGAGCATAACAGTTCTAAGCGTATAGATGAGACCTCAGCTTTGTCTTATCTAGATTTTTCTTCTCTCAGGGATTGCTGTTCTTGGCATAGGAGGTGCAAAATGAACAGAATGGGAACTCAGTGAAGCCCATGTCATTGTTGTCCAAACCCAGTGTCCGTCCATCTTCTCCACACAGACATGCTTTTCATCACAAACATTAATGCCCTCCTTCTCTGCTCATCAAAATCCCCTCCTTTATTCCCCCGCTAGCTCAACTATTCCTTGCTCCAGGAAGCTGGCTCACAGGGAGCACTCCCTTCTCTGACCTCCTTCAGCTTTTCTAGTCTGAATTTTATCAGTGCCTGGCTAGGGAGACAAGCCTCAGAATGAAAGAACAATATTAAATTGTCAGCTCATCCAGGGAGCTGCCTCTCCTCCTGTTTTCTCTACTGAACCTAGCTCTGGGCGGAACACGCAGCACAGTTCTAAATTGACTAAACATTCCTTGAGTGATTAAAGGAACTGTACAAAGTAGGGAGAGGTGATAAGGTGAGGCTGGTTGAAATTCCTTCTTAGCAGGCAATGCTGGAGGGAAACCTTCTTGGGGATTTTTCTTTGTTTCTCCTGAGTTAAGAATAAGTACATAGGAGTTAGTGCTTGCAGGTAATGGGATAGCAATCCGAGGAAAGGACCAGAGAAAACCGAGCATCAGAGTCTGATGTCTGCAGAATTCCAAAAGTCAGAATATGAGGACAAATCAATCAACCAACAAGCATTTAAAAGAAAGCATGGCTCTATAGTAGCCCAGAGAGAAAAGGTAATGGGGAAAGAACTTTGAAATCAAGCTAGGTTTTCTTCCCAATGTTCCAGTGCCACCTAAACAAGAAGGCTTCTCTCTTGGCCTCAGTTTCCTCAGTCAGAAAATGAAGGAGCTAGATTGGAAAGTCTGAAGAGGTCCTTCCAGCTCTGACTTTCCAGGAGATTCAGCAGCAGGAGTGACCAAAGGTAGAGATATGGGGTCTAGCTCCACATAATCAAACCTCAGTTCATTTGGACCCCCAACTTCCAGGCAATTTGTTATCTTTTGGCAAGTTCTGGTCTGAAGTTCCCCTTTGTGCTATCTATGGAAAGAAGAGTTTGCTAAGCAAATTAATTGCCCAAACAAGGAAAATGTTTAGCCTACTTAAGAAGGAAGGCCAACAAACTGTTTCCAAGCAATTATAAAACCACTTTGTATGCAAATAGTGCCGCTAAACAGTGAGTGTGCTAATTACAAATTATTCTTTTCTCTCCACCAGAGCACTTACAAGATTCTCCAAAACACATATTATAGCCCAGCTCCCTTTACTCCAGCCCCCAGAGACAGCCCCAGGCTATCAGGAAGTGGGGAGGGGAAGCAGGGTGATTGCACCAGACCTTGCACTTGGGGACCCCCTGCTGCTTCTGTTGCAGAGTAGTGACTCAGGGAGTCAGCCCCTGAGAGGAGCGGCAGGTGCTTAAAAAGACTGATGGCTGCAGAACATCAGCCAGAAATGCAGCTCCCCACTCCCACCCCCTGATGTGAACCCCCTCAGGCTGCAAATGGCCCTTTTCTGACTTCTTTCCCCATCCCTACTAAGGCTGCCCTTGAGTCTCATTCTCTACTGACTTCACCTGGCTCCAAAGAGGGAGAGTGATCATGAGGGGAAGAGAATTCTATTCCCCCAGACACCTTCCCCCTGCCCTATCGCCATGACCCCCCAGCACTGAAGCTCTGTGGATATACTCTTGAAAGTAATCACAATGTGGCATCTTTTTTTCTTTAATGTTTTAAATTCAGACTTTTTAATCAGTGAGATTGATGCTCACAACTATGTTGGTTTAATTAAAGAGGTCTTGCTACGTGGGACATTACCATTATTATTATTTCTGTACTCGTCACTATTGCAATGCTTCTGCATGGTAGGAGGGTGGGGAGGAGGTTACCTGGAAGCTCTGCCTGGTCTTAGTAGGCTAAAAAAGCCAGGCAATAAGACCCTAGATCTGCTGAGGACTAGCCTGGCTCCATGCACAGAGAACCAAGAGGAGAAAGGGCCATCAGAAGACAATCCTACAGTAATGTCAGCTAGTAGAAAGTTTGAATATGCAACCACATATATGGATCTATATATTTTGATTCATAATTTTATTATAAATGTGTTTATATTTAATTTAATTATAAATGACAGATCTGGGCTACTATGACTCATTTTGCCCAATCGAAACCAAAAAAAAATAGGGATGTATTTGTGTGTGTGTGTGTGTGTGTGTGTGTGTGTAGGTCTTACCAGTTACTTCCCCACAGGACAATGATCAGATGAGAGGCATCTGTATTTTCTCAGTAACACCCATTTAGTTGTCCTGTAACTCTGATTCAGAAGAGGGAACTGAGAGCAGTTACTCAATAAAGGGAGGTATGGGAGTGAGAGAGTGATGGGATCAGGGAGGAGTAGTAGGATGGATGGTCAACTGCATCACTGGCTATCATTCATGAGGGTATGAGGATGCCTATTTTCCTGCCCTGTAATTGGCTGATTTCACATCTCTCTTGGGGTTACAAGAAGCCCAAACATCCCCCTTTGGAAACCTCTGGAGCTGATTTTGATTTGTACCAGTAGAGATTTGGGAGATAGTGGGACAAATGCACCAATGGAATCACAGATGTTTAAGATATTAAAGTGATATTACTTATACATTTCAATGTACCCACCTCTTCTGAGTGTGTTCTTTTTTAGTTGTGTCTGACTCTTCATGACTTTTGGGGGGATTTTTTGGGCAAAGATACTGGACTGGTTGCCATTTCTTTCCCTAGATCATTTTATAAGTGGGGAAAATGAGGAAAACCCACCTCAGATTTCCCCTTATTCTAAACTATCCTCTACATAGCTGCCAAAGGGCACCAAGTAAAACCCCACCACCAGCAGCAACAAACTCTTTAGATTCCCTATAACTTCCATGATTTAATATCAATTCCTCTGGCATTTAAAGTCCTAGATTCTACCAATATATCATTCCCTTCTTTCTGCATGCATGAAGCTCCTTTTATCACAAAGTCTTTTCAATGGCTATCCCACATGCCTTTCCATCTTCACTTCCATCACACAGAATTTCTGAAGTCTTTCATGACTCTGTTTAAGTGCTACATTCTGTAGGTAGCCTTAGAGCTTTCCATTCCAAGGTAATCAGTAATATGTTTGGAATATTTCTTGCATGTTCTAATAAACACATATATTGTTATATGCACATGTTGCCTAAAAATGTAAACCTGAAGGAGGGGCTATTTAACTCCTGTTTTTATAACTCCCAGCACTGATCACAGAGTCTAGCACACAGTAGAGGATTAATCACTGCTTGTTAGAGTGGTTATTAGATCTGTGATTTCAAGGATCTTAGTACAAATATATAGATTGTAACAAAGCTAGGATTTCTTATCCAGTTTCTACTGGGAACCTTCCTCAAGGATTTTTTTGCATTCATAGATATCAGTGAAGTACAAGGGCTGCCCAATGGTTATCCCTTACTCTTGATTCATGGCCAACACATCTTCCTTCCTTTCTTCCTTCTTTCTTAAAACCCTTACCATCCATCTTAGAATCAATATTGAATATCAGTTCGAAGGGAGAAGAGAAGTAAGTGCTAGACATTGAGTGGTCAAATGACTGGCTCAGGGTCATACACTAGGAAGTATCTGAGCTATGTAGAATGGGAAGCCATTCAAGGCAGTGAGACTAATTAAGAGTCTATAGCAGCTACAATCCTTTACTCAGTAGATCAGCAAGGCCATCTATCTGAGACATGAAGTCAGTGGGCTAGCCCCAGGAACAGTATATGTAAGGGATAGTACTCCCTCCACTACAAGAGGTAAACTTCTGTATAGGCAAAATAAAGGGGGGGAGGATCTGAAATGAGCAGAAAACAGAGAAAAGGCTTGACAGAAAAATGGAAAAATAGCTTAACAAGAAAGATGACCAAAATACAAGCCCAGAAGAGGACAGCAATACAAAAATGAAAACATGTGACAACCTGAAAGAGAATGTGAAAAGATGTCAAGCCCAAAATGAATCCCTGGAAAGGCTCCAAAAAGGATAGAAAAAACAATAATAAGTAACTTAGATGAAAAATTCAAAAATAAAATGACAGAGAAAATCAAAAGCTTAGAACAGAAACTTACATAAGAAAACAGTTTCCTTAAAAGAAAATAAAATACCTTGAATAGGAAAATAACTCTTAGGAAAGGAAGTACAAAGTCTGAAAAAATAAAATGGCTTCCTAAAAATTAAAATTGAACAAATGGATGCTTAAATTTTCTGAAACAATAAAATAAAATAAAATAAAAAACAAAAAATAATAGAAGAAAATTTAAAATGTCTCACTGGAAACATAACTAATTTGGAAAATAGATCCAGGAGAGATAATCTAAGAATCACTGGAATGCCTGAAAGTCATGATGAAAAAAGAATCTGAATATTATATTGAAAAAAATTATCAGAGAAAATTGCCTCTATGTTCTTGTTAACTTGAAATCTGGGAACAAGAGGAGAAAATAGAAACAAGGAATCTACTTTTGATTTCCTGAAAGAAATCCCAAATTTAAAATCCTAGGACTATTATATCTAAATTTCAGAACTCCCTAGCCAAGGAGAAATACTATGATCAGGCAGAAAAAAAAAAACCCAAACAATTCTAATATTGTGGAAAAATAATCAGGATGATACAGAACCTAGCAGCTTCTACATTAAAGGACTGGAAGGCATAGAAAATGATACTCTGTAAGGCAAAGGATCTAGACCTACTACCAAAAATACTAGTAAAACTGAGCATAATACTCCAGGGAAGAAATGAACATTTAATGAAATAAAGAGATTCCAGGCATTTCTGCTGCAATGGCTTTTTAGGGCTGAGCTAAAGAGAAAATTCAATGATCAAATTTGACATTCAAAAGAAGCATAAAAAGAAAAAAACTCAAGGCAATCAGTGGGGTTAAACTTATTACATCCCTGCATGGGAAATTGATAACTAGGATATTTAAGATTTCTATAGTACAAAAGATACCTAAAGTACTTAATATACTTAAAGCAATCAAGGGAGACATTAGGGTTAAAATGGAGAAATAATCACTAGAATATTTAAGATATTTATGGTCCATATTTAAGATGCTTTCAAGTAATCATGAACTATGAGGTTAAATGGATTAACGAAGGTGATAGCTAACAATCTATTGCAATAGACTACAAGAGATGCTGAGAACTAAAACTTAAAATTGTAGTTGTGTGGAAGGTGAGGAGTCAGTTTTTCTGACCCCAGGCTCTCCTCTCTCTATGCTCTCTTATATAATGATGTCAAACTGATCTTCATCAGCCATGAGATTATCTTTTTCCCAACTCTATTCCAAACAAGACCATTTACTTAGAATCTTCCTTGACTTCATATATTGAGCCAGCCAAGTTTTTTGAATCCTATCTTTAACTCTTTTTCCATCTAGGGCCATATAACATCTTAGTATAATAAATAATCATATAATTTAACATTTATATAATGCATTACTATGTGCCAGGCACTGTACTAAGTTCTTTAAAATAATTATTCATTTGATCCTTACAACAACCTTTATAGCTAAGTTCTCTTATTGTCCCCATTTTATAGAAAAGGAAACTAAAGCAAAGGTTGATTTGTGCAGGGACCCACAGCAACTTTCTGTGACTGGATTTGAGCTCATGTCTTCCTGACTCCAGACCTGGCTCTCTAGCCGATGTACCAGCTAGTTGTCATGAATACAGTAGGTCATCAACAAGTATTTGTTGCATTAATATTTTTCCTGATTAGGACAGAGCACCAGGAGACAGGAAACCTGGACCAAAGTCTTGCTTATCTTTCTGCTTCTGACTACTTTTGTGACTTTGGACTCCATCTATCTGAGGTTTAGTTTCCTCATCTCTAAAGTGAGATCTGAACATTTTCTAGATTGAAGAAATAAGCTATTCAGCACTGTCTGTACCCAAGGAAGCATATCTTCTAAGCCAGCATCAAATGGTCATCTAGCACATTGCTTTGAGTCCTCTAGTGAGAACTCAGGAACAAACTTCTTCCCAGGGCAGCCCATTTCATTTTGGGAGAGTCCTAATTGTTGCAAAGGTCTTTCCCAACATCAAGTCTAAATATGATTCTCTCCAACTAAATTCCATCCATTGTTGCTCCTTGTTATGACCAAGCTAATTAAGTTTAATCTTTCTCTTATCTGATATTCCTTCAAGTACTAAAAAATAAAGATGGTATCATTCACGCGCACACACACACACACACACACACACACACACACACACACACACACACATGGTTGGTGGTAGGAGAATGGAAAGAAAAGGGAAGAAAAACCATTTTTAAAAACAGCAATCTCAGCAGATTCTTTCCAACTGTAGCTGAGTTTTAATTCTTCCCCACCTTTGGGAGGGTAGAGGGGGAGGGAATGCAAAGTAGAAAATGGAGTTAACAATTTTACCAAAGCAAACTTCTTAGGACCACAATTATGTCCCATACACAATCAGGAAGATGATCAAAAGAGGATGGGAATCAGAAAACAAGCAATGAAAGAATTACCCTTACAATGCCTAGGCAGCTGCTCAGATATCTATTGACACTGAAAACAAATGGCTAGCACTCTGTCATTGCTGGGGGAAAGGTAGAATAAGTGTCATCCTTAATAGAGATGCCAACTTGGTGAAGGAGATCTACTGTGACACATTATCTGCTATGAAGAAAAACTGCTCACTGGGTGTGCATATCTGATCCTCTCCACAAAAAATAAAAATAAAAATAAAAATGGCTACTCTGATCATAAACTCGACATGCTTCTCTGGGCATGAGAGAAAAAGGTAATTACATGGCAGAAAGGAGAAATTCAAGTTCAGATTTTAAAATTATTTTCTCTTTAATAATATATTTCACTGTTCACCTTGGAACAGTCCCGGTGCCTGGAATGCTTTCCCTCCTCCCCCACAGCCTTTTCAAATCCCAAATTGTAGCCACCTTCAAGGATCAGATGAAGTGTTACTTCCCTCTTCTTCTGGTTACCAATGTCATTCCCCAACAACTGGAAATTTGTTTTTTATATATCCTGTATTTATTTATTTATCTGTGAACATGTTTCATCCACATGATAAAATAGTATCTCAAGGGTAGCTAGATTACTTAGTAGATTGAGAGCCAGGGAGGTCTTGGGTTCGAATATGACCTCAACTAGCTTTGAGACCCTGGGAAAATCACTTAACCCTCATTGCCTAGCCCTTACAATTCTTCTGCCTTGGAATCAATACCCAGTATTGAATCTAAGATGGAAGGTGAGGGCTTTTAAAAATGGAATTTCACTGAGAATAAGGTCTATCTCATTTTAAAATTTTGTGTCTTCAGGACCTATTACAATGCCTGGCACATAAGGTATTTAATAAATTTTGGCTGATTAGTGCATGGATTTACTTGTGATTTCATTGACAAAAGAAACTCCCTGGAGGAGCAACCTTCCTCTAACAATGAAGGTAAGCACCCCTTTTAATGATGTATAGTCACAGAAAATTGTCTGGGGCACTGAGTGGTTAAGCAATTTACCCAGGGTCATGTATCCGATATGTGTCAAAGGTAGGACATGGGGCTATAGACTAAAAAAGAACTTTGCTGAGGAAGGTGCTAGAATCTGTACAGTCAGGAAAGCTTTCCCGTAGAAGGTAGAGTTTGAGTTGAACTTTGAAGAAAACTAGGAATTCTAAGAAGAAGAGATGTCATCCTTTGTACTTGAAAAGGACCAATGACATCATGATGTTCAGGTCGGGATACAGTGTGCTTGACTGTGGCTTGTCTGGCCAAAATAAACTTAGAAGTCTCTACCACAGGTTGGGCACAAATAACCCATTTGAATATTTGTGATGGAGAACTTGCTAGATTTGCACACCTCACATTTCCCTTATCTACTGCGATTTTTGATTCCCCCATGGAGCATTGAGCTTTCTTTGATGTGGACATATTACACTGGGCTACCCTGCGCTGGCATCTCCTATGTCTCACAAATGATGCCAAAGTTCTTTACAGAGGTCTTGGGAGTGTTCTTGTACTATTCCTTCTCACCTCTGTGTGAGCACTTGCCTTGTTAGAACTCTTCTTAAAATAGACTTTTAGGTAAACGTGCATTTGGCAAGAGGCAGAGCATTTCAGGCATGGGGGACAAATGGTGTAAATGATAGGCAGGAGATGGACTGTTATATATGAGGAATACTAATATGGCCTGTGGGGTGGAATGCAGTGTAGAAGAAGGGGAATATGGAATAAGGCTGGAAAATCAGCTTGAGGTCAGGTTGTGAAGGACTTTCAATTCCAAATATAGAAGTCTATACTTGATCCTTAAAGTAATAAGACAGCCACTGGAGTGTATTGAGTGAAGGAATGGAATATTCAGGCACTTCCATTCTCCAAACTCCCAAACCTCCCTCTCCTCTCACCTGATTGATTTTTTAAAACTTATTGACATTTTGTGTCCAAAATAGTACTAATGCCACACTTTTGTTGCCTGGTGGTTGGGGCTTTTCTCACTCTGTAACACCATAGACTTTGTCTATGGGATTTTCTTGGTAATGATACTGGAGTGGATTGCCATTTCCTTCTCCAGTGCCTTGCCATTTTACAGATGAGGTACTAAGGCAAGTAGGGATTAAGTTAGTTGCCCAGGATCACACAGAAAATAATTGTCTGACATTGGACTTGTACTCAGATTTTCCCGAGTCCAGATTTGGTACTCTATCCATTGCACCACCTAGCTTCTCCAATGCCACCCTGGGAAGGGAAAAAATGTTCTCATCATCCATCCTTCCTAGCCTGACCCCTCTTGTAGTCAGTTGAATTTTTATGAATTAGAAGATTAAGGTCCAGGATACAGTGTAAGTAAATAACAAAGAGGTCAGATTCAAGACTTTGACCTCATTAGGACCAGTCTTTCTAGCTAAAATAATGTCACTTGACATTTGTGCCCTACTTTATTTATTTCAGAGCATTTCTACAATCATCATGTTATTTAATCACCACACTATCCCAGTGAGATATGAAGGTTATACATTCAATAATTCAATTCAAAGACATTTACTTAGTGCCTACTATGTTTTAAGAACCAGATATGCAAGTATTCAGGAAATGAGAAGTGAGAATGGAGTACATCCCTGACATGGGGCTATGGGGTTCATAAGCTTAGATGAATTCAGAGAGATGGAAATGGAACAATGAATTTACAGAGTAGTGAGCAAGTCACATAGTTTGTCTTGAACATAGAGTTGATAAAGAAGAGGCTGGAAAGATAGGTGGGAGCTAGATTATGTAGTGCCTCAAACACCAGAATAAGTATTTTATCTTGGAGGCAATGGGGACTCACTGGATGATTTTGAGCAGGGGGATACATGGTCATATCTATACCTTAGGAAGAATATTTTTAAAAAGATGTGGAGCATGGATTGAAGAGGAAAGACTTGTAATCAAGAAAACAATTAAGCTAATACAGTTGATAAAGAGATGATTGGGGCTATATCTAGGTCAAAGGCTTTGCAAATAGAGAAATATGAAATATGAATATGAGAGATAAAATGTGTAGGATTTGACACATTGTTAGATATGTGGAAGATATGAAAAGGAAGAGTAAAGGAAAATACCTAGTTACCTGGTACACCTAGAATCTGGAATATTGGGAGGATAGTGTTGTCCACAATGAAAATAAAATACAAAAGTTTGGAGAAGGAACAATTTTGAGACTAAGTCCCTTTTTATATGTGATAAGTTAGAAATGGTTATGGTACATTCAGAAGCAGATATCCAGCAAGATGTTAACAACATGTGGCTAAATTTGAAGGAGATTAGAGCTAGATTTGAGAGTCATATAAATTGAGAAGATATTTGAACTCATGGGAGTTAGTGAGATTTCAAGAGAATGTGTACAGTCTTTGGGATGTAGAATGTGCTGGAGCTGGAAGTGGGTGGGTGGGTGGTCATAGTTTGGGCATACATCATAAATGGCTTTAAATGCCAGAGTTTCTATTTCATCCTAGGAAAAATAAGGAGCCATTTGACCATTCTGTCATTCAATTTATGAGAGTAAATTCAATAGTTTGGATGAGGACCCTTAAGTATCTGTCCATGAGCATATCAATGTTTTCTTGAAGAATTAAACAATATGTAAATAGACTTGGGGAGCTATACCTTAATCCTCCAAATATATCCACCATTTTGTTTCACTTTCATAGCCAACTTTTGTCAATGTCCCTTTCAGGTCTTGGGTAAACTTTCCAAAAACATGGTTAATGATACTGATGATGAACTTCAAACTTGATTTATATTTGGAAGTTTCTCCATGTCTATGAAGTCCAATAAGTTGAAGTAGAAGTATTTCTATTTCTACAGAGTAGAAATATTTCTGGGAGGGGATACTTGGGAAGTTACCCAAACATGGAAATCTAAGATCATAGGTCTAGAACTGTAAAAGCCCTTTAACAGATGAGGAAACTGAAGCAAAGGAGATTAAGCAACATGCTCAAGGTCACTATAGTAGTAAGAATGTAAGAACAGAGTAACAATATGAGTGGTCATAAATATTAACAGATCATAGGATCTTAAATCTAGAGATGAAAGGAATTAGAACTAGAAGGAACTGGAGCTAAAAAAGAACCTTAGAAGCCAACTCTCTCATTTTAAATTGGAGTAAACAGAAGTTCAAGATGATGAAATAACTTGTGCAATGCTACATTGATGAAAAGAATCAGATGTGGGATTTGAACTCAGATTCTTCCAAGTCAAAGATAGTTCTTTCCACTGTACTATACCAACTCTACTTCCATTAAAACATTTTAAAGTATCAATTATCTTAAGGCAGGGCTACCATGCTTTTGATTATATCTTATGAGTCTACAGGACCCCTACAAATGAGTATCCATAAATATTAACAGATGGTTGTTCCACTCTCTGAATCCAGGAGGCCTCCATGTTTTGGATAATTAATAATAATCGGTGAATTGCATAATAGCTGCCTTTCCAGATTTGAGAAACAGGTGTGTATTTTCCTACAGTGCTTCCTGAAACAGATGAAAAATATTTTATAATTTGCCATGTTCTTTACTGGAGTGGCCCAGAGAAAGGGCTTTGTCCCAGGGGAAGCTTTATCAATAGTCACTTAGACTTCTGAATATTCCTTCCTGAATTACTAAGGAATGTAAACCAAGGGAGACTGAGGTGGATTCATGCAACTTCTGCTTTTGCTTATCAGAAAATTGTAGACAGCTCAATAATATTGAAATAAGGGGAAAATAATAATCCTAGTGACTTAGTGCTTATTTAAGAATAATCAGGGAATGATGCAAAGTGAAGTGAGCTGAACCAGGAAAACAGTGTATACAGTGATAGAAATATTGTATGACAATCAATCAAATTAACAAAATGTGGCTAAACTATTATAAGCAAAACAAGGTTCCAAGTTAACCCCCCAGGACTCATGATAAAAAACAAACAAAAAACACTATTTACTGCCAAAGAAGGAAATGATGGAATTTGATTGGAGAACCAAGCACATCATCACTCACTTTATTTTCTTCATTAGTTTTTTATTGCATGTGTAATATGTGTCTTCTATCACAACATGAAGAAAATGAAAGTACTTATTGCATGAAAACATTGCTATAACCTATATAAGACTATTTGCTGCCTCAGGGAAGGTGTGGGGAGAGGAAGGGAAGGAAAGAATCTGAATCAAAAGATCAGAAAACAAATGTCAAAGAATTTTTACAGTTAATTGAAAAAAATTAATAATAAGAAGAAGAAGAATTATCAAGGAAGAGGTCATTAAGTGGCTCAATGAATTGAGAACCAAAACTGGAAACAGGACAGACATCCTGGGTTAAAATCTGGCCTCAGATACATCCTAACTGTGTGACCCTGGACAAGTCACTTAATTCCCATTGCCTAGCCCTTACCACTCTTCTGCTTTTTGGAACATAAACAAAGTATTGATTCTAAGATGCAAGGTAATGATTTAAAAAAAAAATAGAGGAATCAGGAAAAAGACCAGTTATAATATTTAAGTAGCTGCAAATACTGTCTGCAACACCAATCCAGTAACTTTTAATCTACTAGTGTTTTTATTCAGGATTGGCATCAGACCAATTATAATTTAGTTGCACAGGTGAACGAAGCACTAAAAGTAAGGAAACCCAGAGTCCACAGTCTACCACCCACTATATATGATTTTTTTTAAAAAAATGTTTTAAACCGTTACATGCACCTGGACAAAAGAGCAGTCAAGGCTAGGCAATGGAGGTTAAGTGATTTGCCCAAGATCACACAGCTAGGAAGTGTCTAGGTCACATTTGAACCCAGGACCTCCTGTCTCTAGGCCTAGCTTTCAGTCCACTTAGCCACCTAACTTCTCCCTAACTTTATATCATCTTGACCAAACAATTTCATTTTCCTTATTTGTAGGTGGAAAAAGTGGGGAGCAGTGGTCACTAAGGTCCTTTCTAGTTCTATACTTCCCATGACCAGATTTCTCTATAGGCAGAGTATATGGTAGTCTTATGACCTGGTTTCAGGATTCCAAGGGTTTCTCATACCCCTGAAAAAAATACCCTCTCCAGCTGCCTACTGATATAATCATTTGTCATGTCATCATCAGTTTGTTGAAGGTCCCTATAAGAATTCACATCCCTGGGGCAGCTAGGTGGCTCAGTAGATAGAGATCCAACCCTGGAGATTGTTGGTCCTGGGTTCAAATTTGACTTCAGACACTTCCTAGCTATGTGACCCTGGACAAGTCACTTCTTCCCCATTGCCCAGCCCTTACCACTCTTCTGCCTTGGAAGTAATATACAGTATCAATTTTAAGATGGAAGGTGAGGGTTCAAAAAAAAGGCACATCCTATGGGAGGGACAAACTCTAATATGCATCACTAGCACAAAGTTTATTACAATAGGTCAGGCTAGGGATACAGAATGAGGATCTGAAAAAGGTATCTGAAAAGGAATGATGAGTTCTGCTTCAGCTAGTATTGGACAGTCTGGGTTACTATTTTTTATTTTATTTTATTGTTTCTTGATATCATCTTATGGTCTTTGTTTGCAGTTTGGCCATATTGATGCTACCAGTAAGAAAAGAAGAAAGGACCATAGACTTAAAACTAGAAAGGGCCTTAGAGGACATTTAGTTCAGACCTTCCCTAAATTCCCTTACCCTCCCACACCTGAATTTTATAGATGAAGAAGGTAAGACTCAGACGAGTTAAGTGATTTGCTCATGGTTATATAGGTAGTATCAGAGGTAGGATTTGAAACCATATCTTCTGATTTCAGAACCAATGATTTTTCCTCTATTCCCAAGACTTAAGATCATTATATCATAGTGGCATGAGCATTGAAACTCAGGCAGACTCTTATCAGGGGAATTCCTCTGCTCCCTTAGGTCCTCTGACTCCCAACACAAAACATCTGACCCTGAGAGGATTATCCTCCTTTGATTGTCCCATTGATTTGAGATGGACAAAGACAAGCCTCATCCATCAGTCCTCCAAATCAGGAGAACCACGCAATGCCTTCAGGCAAACCTTCCCCACCACCACCACCCACAACCTCTTGCTCTAGAGTCATATCCTCACTGCTGTAGAAGAATATAAAAATGCCAGAATGGAGGTATTCTGGGAGCAACCTCCAGGTTGTTCCACTCATGCTGTCTTGCTGGCCAAAGATTTAACATTACTAAGAGATCTTTCTCTTTACTTTTAAGGTAATTTTCGGAGTCTTGCATTCTTGTAAAAGGTATACTTCCTGAACCCCAAGGGTATACCTCTACACCCCACAACATCTGGTTCCCAATGTTTTTGGCTTCCCCTAGATCTTCCATGAGGATACAGCTTCTCAGGTAGGAAGGAACTTTTCTTGGACTCCTGAAACCCCATCTTTTGAGTGACATCATTGTGTCTTTCATGCTATCTCTCCCATTAGCCCCAGAAGTAAGTCTAGTCTGGCCACTGGATCTGGGGTCTTTAGACTCCCCTTTTTCATACTAGAAGACCTTCTGGTAAAGGGGAGACTCTCGCATCACTAATGTGAGTGCTTTTGGTCGGGCAACCTCTGTGGACTCACAGTTGTTGACCCTCGGTGTGGAATTGGCCATTCTGCATCAAAATGGGACAGAGATAGAGTATAAATTGAGATTCCCCTTTGGGGTGTATAGTTGAAAATTGGGAAAAATTGGATCTATACAACTTGTAAAAAGAGAAACTAATTTCTTTTTGTAATGTTAAATGACCACTTTACACTCTTTTTTTTTTTAAACCCTTTCCTTCCATCTTGGAGTCAATACTATGTATTGACTCCAAGGCAGGAGAGCCATAAGGGCAAGACAATGGGGGTAAAGTGACTTACCCAGGGTCACACAGCTGGAAAGTGTCTGAGGCCAGATTTGAACCTAGGACCTCCCATCTCTAGGCCTGACTCTCAATGCACTGAGCCACCTAGCTGCCCCCCACATTATACTCTTGTTAAGCAAGAAGCATGGGCTATCTATGGCACCCTAAATTATAATACCATCCAACTTGTTTTGCATGAGGAAAGGGAAAAAGACAGCACTCACCTATATTTCAACATTTATTAAACTCAGTCTGAATCCTGAGCTTAAGAGGGCTTGCCATATGCACCTTACTGCACCCTTGATGACCCCTACTGGGAGAAGTCCTCAAGAGGACATTTTGGATGATTCAGCACTCACTGGCAATTTGGCCTCCTAGAGGTTTTGATTTGAAAGGAAGCTTAGGAGATCCTCTGCTTTAGAAGTTCTTAACCTTTTTGAATCATGGATTGCTTCAACAGTCTGGTGAGTCCAATAGATATCTTCTTTAAATAATGTATTTTAAAAATCATAATTAGTAAGGAAATGCAAATTTTAGTTAGAATATAGTGAAAATAAAAATGCAATTTTCCCCAACCAGGTTTACAAATTCCCTAGAATCTATCCATTGACCACTTAGGAGCCCATGGACCCCAGATCCCAAGCCCCTGATCTAGTCTATTCCCACTTACAAATGAGGAAATTTAAGTCCTGGAGAGATGGAGTAGTTTATTCAAGGCCATAAAGATAAATGATAAGGAGAGGGGGGGATTTGTGTCAAAGGTTTTTGATGACTTCACATAATTTTTGAAGGGCAATCCTCCTATGGTGAGGCACTAAAGACAGTTAAGAGGAGGTGGGTGAAAAGGAAGTGAAGAGAATTCAGGGCATTATTTTGAGGAAAGCTACATCCTGTTTATGTTCTTAGCCCTTGCAAACCCTTTCTTGCGACATGGATACCCATGGAAGACTAATATTTCTGGCATAAATCTGTATGCGGAACATGTACTTGTCTGTGGAAAAAAACAAACATAAGTATTCAGAATGTCCTTAAGTGAACTCACCATCTACTCCACAGGGGAATGGACTAGGACCTCAAAATACCTAAAGAACTAAGAAAGATTTCTTAACTAAAAGGAATATGGTTCTAGTTCCAGGTTTCAGGAGTTATTTGAAAAATAAAAATTGAAGAAGGCAAAGAAAAGGAAGAGGTTCTCTTGAGCTCACTTCAATTCTTTTCCAAACAACTTTAAAATAATACTTAAAAACAAATTCTGTAGCAGCATAACGCATAAAAGAATAGAATAAGTCAATGTACTTGCTTAAGACAACTTAGAAGATTGGCAGAAATGATCTGTTGCATGAAAGTGAGAGTGAAGTGTAGTACAGTACAGGATGGGCCAGACCAGACCCCATCTTAGCAAGTCAGCACTGACCTTGGGGGTGTCTGAATCAGTAGCAGTGATTTCTAGAGCTCTCAGTCCATATTAGGTAAAGGAGATAGAAAACGGATTAGGAGATGACAGGGGTCCCTTTACAGGGTGCAGGACTCTATTGCATTAGCCATATACAGATCAAGGTCACAGACCCAGGTTGCAGTACCAGGGTGAAGGAGACTACTAGCAAAGAATAATTTGTTGTTGTAGGGGAGCAGCAACCCCAGTCACAGTTCTATGGGGGGAAAAGTCACCCATAGACATAGGTAAAGAGAGTAAACATACCTTTCTTTAGATCTTGGAAGAACTAAAGCCCTAGAACTAGCTCTGAAAGCATCTGCCAACCCCCCACAGAACCCCCTTCCCCCCGCAAAAAGAGAAAACAACAAAAAAATGACTTATGGAAAAATATTAATGGTGACAGGGAAGATAAAAACACAAACTCAGAAAAGACAATAGTCAAAATTTAAAAAATCAAATAAAACAGGAAGTGGCAAAATTGGGAAAAGAAATGAGAGTGAGATAAAAGAACCACAGAAATCCATTGAAGAGAAAAAATCTGTAAGAAGCAGAATTGGCAGAATTGGCCAAATTGGAAAAAAAATTGCAAAAATTCACTAAAAAAGGATTCCTTAAAAACTAGAATTGAACAAATGAAAAATAATGATACCATGAGGCATCAAGAAACAATGAAACAAGATCAAAAGAATGAAAAAAAAAATAGAAGAAAATGTGAACTATCTCACTGGAAAAACAACTGAACTGGAAAATAGATCTAGCTAATTTAAGAATTATTGGACTACCAGAAAATCATGATGAAAAAAAAAAATAGCCTAGGAAACATCTTTTTTTTTACTTTTTCTGTTTTTTTTTTTTGGAAAATTTTATCATTTTTCCTTGGTTACAAGAATCATATTCTTTCCCTCCTCTCTTCCCACACCTTCCAGTAGCCAACATGCAATTCCACTGGGTTTTGCATATGTCCTTGATCAAAACCTATTTCCATGTTGTTGATGTCTGACTAGGATAATCCTTTAGAATCTACATCAACAATCATATCCCCTTCAAACCATGTGATCAAGCAGTTATTTTTATTCAGTGTTTCTATTCCCACAGTTTTTCCTCTGAATGTGGATAGTTTTCTTTCTCGTAAATCCCTCCAGGTTGTTCAGGATCACTGCATTGCCACTAATGGGGAGGTCCATTACATTCGATTGTACCACAATGTATGGGTCTCTGTGTATAATGTTCTCCTGGTTCTGCTCCTTTCACTATGCATTAATTTGGAGGTAATTCCAGTTCACATGGAATACTTCCAGTATTATTCCTTTGAGTACAATAGTATTCAATCAGGGAAATTTGTTCAGCCATTCCTCAATTGAAAGGCATCCCTTCATTTTCCAACTTTTTGCCACCACAAAGAGCGCAGCTATGAATATTCTTGTACAGGTCTTTTTCCTTATTATCTCTTTAGGGTATAAACCGAACAGTGTAATGGATGGAGCAAAGGGAAGACAGCCTTTTAGTGCCCTTTGGGCATAGTTCCAAATTACTCTCCAGAATGGTTGGATCAATTCATAACTCCACCAGCAATCAATTAATGTCCCAATTTTGCCACATCCCCTCCAGCATTCATTACTTTTCCATTGCTGTCATGTTAGAAAATCTGCTAGGTGTGACATGATACCTAAGAGTTGTCTTGATTTGCATCTCTCTGATTATAAGAGATTTAGAACACTTTTCCATGTGCTTATTAATAGTTTTGATTTCTTTGACTGAAAATTGCCTACTCATGTCCCTTGGCCCTTTATCAATTGGAGAATTGCTTGATTTTTTGTACAACTGGTTTAGCTCTTTATAAATTTGAGTAATTAGACCTTTGTCAGAGGTTTTTATTATGAAGATTTTTTTCCCAATTTTTTTCTTCCCTTCTAATGTTGGTTCCATTGGTTTTGTTTGTACAAAAACTTTTTAATTTAAAGTAATCAAAATGTTTTATTTTACATTTTGTGATTTTTTTTCTAACTCTTGCTTGATCTTAAAATCTTTCCTTTCTCAAAGATCTGACATGTACAATTCTTTGTTCACCTAATTTTTTTATGGTTTCCTTCTTTATTTTCAAGTCATTCACCCATTCTGAGTTTATCTTGGTGTAGAGTGTGAGATGTTGATCCAAACCCAATCTTCTATACTTTCTTTCAATTTTCCCAGAATTTTTTTTTTAATCAAAGTGGATTTTGGTCTCAATCTTTGGGATCTTTGGGTTTATCACAGACTATCTTGCTGAGATCAATTTCCCAAAGCCTCTTCCACTGATTCTCCTTTCTGTCTCTTAGCCAATACAATATTGCTTTGATGACCACTGCTTTATAGTATAGCTTGAAATCTAGTATTGCTAGGCCACCTTCCTTCGCATTTCTTTAAATTGTTTCCTTGGATATCCTTGATCTTTTGTTCTTCCAAATGAACTTTGCTATGGCTTTTTCTAATTCAATTAAAAAAAAGGTTTTTGGTAGTTCAATGGGTATTATATTAGGTGGTTATTTAGTTAGGCGGTTTATGATGTAAAAGGGGACTACTGAGCAAACACACTGAGCAATAGGTAGTGAAGAGTCAGACCCAGTCTCCCTCCCGTCCCACCAACTTCCATTGTTCTCTTCCATTGGAGTGAAGCTGGTATTCACACTGAGTAGTTGACTGGAAATCAGACAGATAACTCACTCTAAATTTGTTAGAAATGGGGTTTATTTTAAGGAAGGAGGGGGAAAGGAGGCTGACTAGGAGAGAGGGGTTAGGATTTCCTTAAGCTAGAATAAATCTAAAATTGAATAACTAAAATTATATAATCTTATAAGAGGGATGTCTTTAACAGCTTTGAGAGGGTCTTCAGAGTCAAACTCCAATATCTCAGAGAGGAAATTAGTGACCAAAAGGTAGAGGAAAAGCCTCAGCTCGCTCTCCCAATGGTCTCAGAAAAAAGAATCAACCAGAAGCAGTTTTTGTGTTCCTGTTTATAATTGCCTTCTCCAGGTCACATTCTTCCCTGGAAATTTTCCTTGATGGATGGATCTCCAAGCTTCCATTCATTGCATCTTTTCTCCAGGTTTTCTGCAGTCTTTTTCTCTCACAATGTATTACTCTCTTACAACCCCCCATTTTGTGTTTTCCCAGAATGCAATCAGCATTCTGTATTAACGTTACTTACTTTGTAAGTTTATCTTCAAGAATTCCTAACTGTTTAAACTTTTCCCATACTATATCAACTATTCTACTATCCCCCAAAATAAAAAATCCCACTCCGTCTTAACTATTCGAACTAACTATTCCTATTCTAAGTTTGGGAATAGGAAAGTGGTATAGGTCATATAGATGCAGTACATAAATATGGTTTTTTGAGCATAATAGCAAACAATGTAACAATTTAAATTATTTTTGACAATGTAACTGTCTTATCTCCTAACGTCCATAACATGTTCTAAGTAAAAGTTTCTATGAATAACAATTGTTTCTAAGATTATTATGTAACTTAACTTCTATAATTAATGCTATTCATCTGTCCCTACATCATCTAGGATTTTGAACAAATTTTGTAAGCTTTCCCTATTTTGTTAGTAATTAGAACATTAATAACTTAACCTAAAATTACTAGTCTGTTAGTTCATTAGTATTTACAACTATACTTAGATTTTATCTATACAGATTTTACATATGTGCAGTTGTAATACAATGTTGTATGTAATTTCTGTGCAAAGTCATGCAGCTTAGAAAATTCTATTTGTCTGTAGTTTTCCACAGAAATTTATAAGTATATCAGTATGAATTTTGTGTGTTGCAATTATTCAATGTGTTGTATACTTACCCAGCCCATTAGATTTTCTTCCACGTGGTTGTGTGTAGCTGCATATGTGTGTACCTATATGTGAAGTTAACATGTATGTCACACTCTTACATGACCTCATGACCATTAGTTCAATATTCCAAAGTCTTTCCATGTATTTAGTGTTGATTGTAGAACATACATGTCTTGGGTTTTTCATCTGTGCTGCACACATGTGTTGACTGCCATCTCACCTTGATTGAAGTCCTGTGGTCTTTAACATACAGGAACATACAGGAATATGCATGCATGTAAGTTTTTCATATGCATGTATTAAAGATTGATTTCTGTTTCCTTGTGCATGGAAGTAAGTTTGAGCTCTTCATGTGTGCTTGTCAGTGTTCATGAGTTGATTCTTCATGTGTGGAAGTATGATATTACATATGATAATCTTCATGTATGGGTGTATATAATATGTTGTACTGTATACATTTTTCAGGATGTGTGTTATGAATTTTAAATATGACACTATCATATCATTTGATGTTTGATTTCACAAGGGGGTTTCCTTTGTATAGTTTGCTTCTCTAAGATGTTCATGTTAAAAGATTCTCCGCACTTTTGAGTTTATCTTGGATATCGAATTTTGCTTTTAGCTTGTAGTTTTATGTATTCTTATTATTATAGATAGAATGATACATGATGATATTATGTATTTCATAGAGTCATGTCTTCTTAGTCAAGTAACTTTGTTACATTTTCATTGTTGCAATTGTTGGCAGAGACACTTTTCATTGGAGCTATAATTCTAATGTGTATGTATTTCTGTCTGGAGCTATTCCATCTTTGCTTTTAAAGTGCTTGTTTTTGTTTTAATTTGTTTAATTCATATCTTTCCTTTACACTAACATATGCAATGCTTTCATGTGTGTTCTTTATGTCTTCTCATTCATAGCTTTCCATTTATAGGGACTGTTGACAAATATTGCTAAGGCTATTTGTTGTAGATGTTATTTTATTCCTCTTCATCGCTGGTAATATTACAGTTATAAGGCATTTTTACATGTAAAGCATGAAACCATGGATCTTTGTGTTCAACCTTTACCAATGTAGGTATAACCATGATGACAGTTACAGGACCTATGCATCTTGGTTCTGTAGGAGATTCTCTATTAAAATTCTTGACATATACTTTGTCTCCTCGTTTTATCTTCTGCAATGAAAAATCCACAAGTAATCCCAGCTTTCTTAATTTTTCCAGCCTATTTTGTATTTCCCTTACATATTCATGATGTACACATTCCCCTTCTAACATGGACAGAAATGATGGTTTTGCTGTCCTACCATGCCAAAGTGGTTGACCATATAACATTTCAAATGGCGATATGTGCAAGTCACTTCTTGGTCTTGTTCTTATTTGAAATAAAGCAAGAGATATAACATCTGTCCATTTCAAGTGTTTTTGAACAGTGTTTTCCTATTTGTGTTTTTAATTCTTTTTTTATTTTTTCCTCTTGGCCTGAACTTTGAGTTCTATAAACATCGTGATAATTGCATCTGATACCTAGGTTCTTGTATATTTCTTGCAGAATCTGGGAAGTGAAATGAGACTCCCTGTCTGAGTCTATGGTATCAGGAATGCCATGCCTAGGGATAATTTCTTTCAATAGAAATCTCACTACTGTGGCTGTATTATTTTTCTTGGCTGGATATGCTTCAATACATCTCGTCAATCTATCCACAATAACTAATGCATATTTGTATCCCTTGTCTTTGGGCATGTTCATGTAATTTATTTGGATGCATTGGAAAGGCATATAGCTGAGAGGTCTGCCTCCCAACGCTATGTTCTTAAAATGTCCTTGATTGTATTTTCTACATGTTTTGCATGCCTGACAAGTTCTAATGGCATTTGTTGCTATTCCAGGTGTCATCCAAAAATGTTGTACTGTATCCAGAATACCCTGTACCCCATAATGTCCTTTTGCATGAATCACAGTGCATAGATGTTGATACAATTTTCTAGGGAGAATTGGTTTACCCCCTTGAGCAACTCAGATGCCTTTGATTAATTTAGCACCCAGTTGCTCTTTCCATGACTGAACTTGATCTCCACTGTAAGTTTTGGTGAGTTTATGCTTATCCACCAGAGAGAAATTCAACACACGGTGGGGCCTGAATTTTGCAGTGTATTTTGCTGTAACATCTGCTCTTTCATTCCCTAGGGATATTTTGTCTTTTCCATGAGTATGTGCCTTGCATTGGATTATGACCACGTCTTTTGGAAGTTCTACAGGTTTTATAAGATGGTCTATTAATTTGCCATATTCAATTGGTTTCCAAGCTGATGTTCTGTACCCTCTGTTTTTCCAAATAAATCCAGATGAGTGAATAGTTGTAAAAACAAACAAAGAATCTGTGTATATGTTCAGTCTTTTGCCTTTTGACAACTGCAGGGCTTCAAGCAGTGCTTTTAACTTGGTGCCCTGTACACTAACATGACTTGGTAATGATGCATACCACAGCATTTTGTCATTGTTAACTACAGCAGCCCCTGTGACCTTTCGTCTTCCGAGAATGTTTGAGAATCCATCCATGTATAATTCCATATCAGGTTCACTAAGAGGCGTGTCTTTAAGATGTTTTTTAGGTTTATATATCATTTCCACAACTTGGTTGCAGTTATGCAGTGGCTCTCCACTGGCAAATCTCCAGTGGCAAATCTGGAATCAGAGTAGATGGGTTTAATGGTGCACATCTATGAATAGTGATTCCCTAGCAAAATGATTTCATAATGAGATATTCTTGCAACTGTAAAACAATGCATATTCTGCGATTATAACAGTTTTTCTATTTGATGTGCAGAATACACATGTAACTTGCATCCCAGTATAATATCATATGCTTTCTTCACCATGAGAGCAGTTGCAACAATGCTTCTCGGGCAATGCACTATTCCTTGTGCAACAGGATTGAGGATAGAACTGTAAAACGCTATAGCCCTTAAATTCAGCCCAAAATTTTGTGCTAATATTCTAAAAGCAATGCCCTTAGATTCATGGACATATGAGTGGAACTCCTTTTTATAGGCTTGTATTCCAAAAGCTAGAGCAATTAAAATGGCTTCTTTCAACTTTGACAAAGCATTTAACTATTTTTTGTTTAATTGCAAAAGTTCTTTAACTTCTTTCTTTGTCAAATCAGTTAAACATTTGGAAATATAAGAATACCCTACTATGTACTGTCTTGAGAAACCAGCCCCCATCCCCCCAGAAATACACTGAGTTCTTTCTTGGTATTAGGGATGCCTAGCTTCTGTATATCTGCTATCCTTTTACTTGAGATTTTCCTGGCATCCCCCTCCAGGCTAAATCCAAGATAGTTGACTTTAGGGAGTACCCACTGGATTTTCTTTTTTTAGAAACTTTATGTCTACTCTTATAAAATTCTATTAATCACATCTTTGAATCTTCCAAACATGTTTTGGGTCAGGTGATGCTAGCATCAAGTCTTCCACATAATGAATTTGCTACATTTGAAAGTTATGTTAGCTACATCTCTTTGTAGAAGTTGACAAAATATAGAAGTTGATTCACAACATCCTTGCACTAATCTCATGTAACAAAGTTGATTTTGTTCCCATTGGAAAGCAGAAATGTTCTGGGAGTCAGGATGCAATGGTATAGTAAAATATGCATTACTTAAATCCAACACTGTATACCGCTGGGCATCTGGAGGTAACTGCATGATTATATTGTTTGGTGAAGGTATTAGACTGTATGTCTTTTTTATAAACTTGTTCATTGTCCTAACATCCATCACAAATCACCAAGATTGTTTTCTATCTGCATTAATTTTGTTTTTCTTAATAGTCAGAATTAGACTATTAAATTCAGACACTGTAGGTCTTAAAATGCCTTGTTCCAACAAGCTGTTTATAATTGGTGTTATGCCTTCTATGGTTTCTCTACTTAATTTGTACTTAGGTATCTTAGGAAGAACTCCATCCCTAATTTCAGTCTTTACCAGTGTCACTGATCTTATTCTACCCACAACATTCTGATATTTAGCAAACAGCCCTTGTGGAATATCTTTTGGTATTTCATACATAAATGTGAAAATTTGGATTTTCTCAGGTCTACTTTTAATTGCTCCAGATATAATAATGGGTTGTGTTTTAGAGAATGTTTGGGCAAATGTAGATATAGCTTCCCAGAACATTCACATTGCAGGATTGCCTTGATCTTACATAAATAATCTCATCCTAAAAGGTTATCTGGTCATGAAGGGATCAATAGGAATGTATGATCAATGGTGAGAGGACCTAATTTAACCATCATGCCTTTGAGCTCAGGAACCTTTTGTATCTGTCCCAAAGCTCCAGCCACAGAAACCATACCTTCTATGTTGGTATCCCCTGGATATGTCTTTAGGACTGATTTTGAAGCACCAGTATCGAAGAGAGCTTTGTATTTTTTCTTCCCCACTTTAATATGGTTCTGGCTTTTGTGTAGCTATTGAGTTAATTGTTAGTGATTCATTTTGCACTGCACTGTTATCTTCTGCCATTTGTATGGTTGAACTAGTTAAATCTTCTTGGCTTAAATCATTTCCTAAGTAATCTTCATCTAAATTTGATTTTATAATGTTTTCTACTTCATTGGAATATGAATTTAAACCATAGTTATCTGTAAATTTCATATAGTTTTAATTAGCCAGACCTCCCCCCTCCATTTAGAATGTTGGCTTCACTTGGACCCTTGGCTATCCTAACATGTGCCCTCCATTCTATTCATATTTTCAAATTTAACTGCTGTTTCACTTCCAATACATTGAATATGATTAGTATTATCAATTGCATTTTTAGCTCTATTTACTTTTAGATTTGCAAATTTCCTAATTGTTTACTGTAGGATGAAAAATTTCAGTTTTTGGGTTCAAGCTAGATATTTTTTCTAAGGAAGTCTGTACCCTATAGTTTTTGAAGTTTTAACAGGTTCATGAAACATGAAAAAACATGAAGTTTTAACAGGTTTATTAAGTTCCCTCCCCCTTCTCTTTCCCTCCCTATTTCCACTCCTTGTCCCCTACCCCCCCTTAGTTTTTCCTTTTCCCTTTCCCTGTAGGATAAGATAAAATTCAAGACCTCAATGGATCTAGATGCTCTTCCTCTCAGAACTGATTTCACTGAGAATAAGGTTTAAGTATTAACTATTAGCACTCGCTTCCTCTCCTTTTAAGAGTATTCTTCCCCTCCTCTTCCCATGAGTATCTTTGTTTGATGATGATTATCCTATTTATTTTGTTTCTTTAAGCATCTCTTGGTGCCATCTTTGATTCCCTCTTCCCTTTTTCTTTTTTTGCATTTCATCTTATTGCACTTATTACCCCCAATATCTTCCTGTGAATGATTCTTTAATTACTATAATAGTGAATATAACTTTTGAGAGTTATAAATAACATTTTCCCCATATATTAATATATATAATTTGATCTAATTGTAGCCCTTAAAGAAGAAAATTTGAATAAAAAAAATTCCCCTTTTCCCTCTCTTTCTTATTTACTTTTTCATTTTTCTATTGATATTTGTGTTTGGATATCAAACTTTCCACTTAGTTCTGGTCTTTTCTTTACAAATACTTGGAAATCTTCTATTTTGTTGAATGTCCATACTTTCCCCTGGAAGTATATAGTCAGTTTTGATGGATAGGTGATCCTTGGTTGAAGACCCAATTTTCTTGCTTTTTTGAATATCATTTTCCAAGCCTTGCAGTCCATTAGTGTGGGAGCTGTCAGGTCTTGTGTGATCCTGATTGGTGCTCCTTGGTATCTGAATTTTCTCTTTTGGGCTTCTTGTAGAATTTTCTCCTTAGGTTGAAAGCTCTTGAATTTGGTTATTACTTTCCTGGTAGTTGTCTTTTGACAATTTCATGTAGAGGGTGTTCTATGTACTTTTTCAATGTCTATTTTGCCCTCTTGTTCAAGGACATCAGGGCAGTTTTCTTGGATGATTTCTTGTAATATGTCAAGATTTCTTTTTTTCCCCCTGGGTTTTGTAAAAATGGACTGGAAGCCAGGACTTCAATCCCCACAAGCCTTTGCTCCACTTCCCCAGAATGCTTTGTAATCTCACCTGAGCCGAGATCGAGAAGTTATTTAACCTGATTGCAAAAACTTTTGCAGGCTCTTTTGGACTTCTGTTTTGGGGCAGACGTGGCTCTTTCCATAATGTAGGTGAGGTCTTGTCTAGGCCTCTGGCCTAGGCACGTGTTTTTTCTTACTTGTATATTTTTAAATTCTCAACCTTTAATAAACCTCATAAAATATAATACTCCTTGCAGAGAGAAACTAATTTCTACCTGCCTCAGTCTCCCCTAAATTTTAACTGTTACAGCTTTCAGGTAGACTAATGATTATCTAATTGTCTCTCCTTGCTCTGTTTTCCTGATCTGTCATCTTCTCAGTGAGATGTTTTATATTTTCTTCTATTTTGTCAATCTTTTGAGTTTGCTTGATTAATTCTTCCTGTTTTGCAAGATCATTGTCTTCCAGTTGCCTAATTCTGGTCTTTAAAGACTGGTTTTCGTTTTCAGGTTGGTCTATCCTGCTTTTTGTGACTTCCAGCTATTTCTCCACTTGGGTGTTCTTGTCCTTTAAACTGTTATTTTCTATTTGAACTATTTCCCACTTTTCATCCCAGAAGGCTTCCATCTTTTTGATACACTCCAATTTAAATTCTTCAAGGGTTTGTGGACAATTTCCATTTTTTTTGGAAGGTTATGGTTCATTTATTTGAATTTCCTCCTCTATTTCCTCCGTAGCCTTGGTTTTTCTCCATAAAAACTTTCCAAGGTCAACCCCCTCTTTTTGCTTTTCTTGGTGGAGGGAGGTTGTAGCTCGTGCGCACAATTTGCCATCACTGTGGAGGTTTTTCCTTCCCTCTTTAGTCATAAATCTTAGTGAGATGGGCAGGCTCTCTATGCATGGAGTTAAGGAGCTAGGATTTTGCCTGAGGCAATTTCTCATATCTCCACAGCTTCTACTGTTTGCTGCCCTTCTCTGTGCTATCTTCCCACAAAAGGCCACAATCTGTGCTCTTCATCTCACTGGGGTTTCATCTGTAGCTGCTCTCAGGTATAGGTATTTGGTGGTCTTAGCTCCCAAGGACCTAGATGTGTCCCTTACTCACTCTATAGGTGCTCCTTGCTCACTCGCTGATTTGTGTGCATGCTGCCTCTGACTCTGTCTCTGTAGGTGGGGTGTGGGAGGGTAGATCAGCTCATGTTCTTGTGGGAGTTTTTTTACCCCATTATAGTGTGGAAATGCCCAAATCCCACGTACCTTGAATACTGCACCCTACTATAGAGTCCCCTTGTTCTTATGAATTTGGGTTTTTTGGTCTTTTGAGGTAGTCTATATTGGTGGGTGCTGAGGAGAAGAAGAGTCTTGGGTCTAGATTTCTGCCATGTTTACCCAGAAGTGCTGAAAAACATTTTCTAAATATGTTTTTATTTGTTTTCTGCTTTTTTCATGACTAGTTACTATGCCCCTTCTCTCTGAGTGTCTAATGTCAGCTTGCATCTGTGCAATTAGATTTTCAATCTTTTTATCTAACTCATATACTTGTGTCTGATTTTCACTTAATATTTTGTTTGATTTGTCACCATCCTTTCTCACAGACTCAATGAATTTAGTTTTCTGTTTCACCCTTGTATTTCCTCTTTTCTGTATTTGCTTTTGTTTTGTTCCAGCAAGTCCCTCATTGCTTGCTACATCCTGTAATACCTTTTTTCTATCCCCTTTTCCAATAATGAGTATTTTGTGGTCCTGGCTTTATAAATCCTTTCTCCCATGAGATCAGCATACTTGGGTTTAACCCCTGAATCAATTGCTGAATGCATGGCTTCAATGTCTGAAGCTTCTCAGACTGTCCTTAATTGGCAATGTTTACAACACTTTTTTTCTTTGTTCTTGTAATATGTTTTTCCTTGTCTGCTTTTGTTATTTGCCTCATATTTCTTTTTTAATTAGTAAGCCTTTATTAGGTGTCCAATCTTGTGTGGCATAGGAAGCACTTTCTGGTTTCTCTTTGTCCCCTACTCTGTTGGTATAATGGTCTGGAGTATGTCTTGATTGTGTGCAAATGCTTGATTTCCCATATCTCTTTTTGTTTTAAAGTTTCCTCTGTGTTATGCAGTTGTTATTTCAATTCTTTCATCTCTTTTTTTCTGCTCATTATGATTTTCCCACAAGTAGGATGCAGCTTCAGGAAGGTTAGACAGCATTACTATGTCATACTTAGTTTAGTAGTTCTTTAAAAAATTCTTAGGTGTGAGGTGCAATCCTTAAGAAAGTGTCCCCTCATGTGAGCCACAGATTCCTTTGAATCTTTCTCAGTTCCCACGATGGACTCGGCTGTTTCTGAGAGGCTATCAATAAAGCTCGCAGGATATACTAATCTGTCTTGAATTAGTTTATCAAACTTTCCCTATGCATTGGGCTTTGAGCAGAGTGATTTAATAGCTTGGAGAAGATCCTCCTTGCATTTTCTGAGATATGTCATGCATACGGGATTTAAAAAGTCAAAGTCTTCCTTTTGTTCCTCAGTAGGACACCTAGTTAGGGTGTTATCAGTCCTAGTTCTCTCAATGAATTACCTATGTTTGTGGGGGTTAAATAATTCAGAGAGAAGGAACTCTGCATCTTCAAAATTTGGCTCAAAAATTTTATATGCTCTCTTCAATTCTTTATGAGCTCTATGGGGTTTGGAGACAAACTTTGGAAATCTACGGTGAATGGAATCAAGTTCCTGTGTTGTAAACTGCTTATTGTAACATTTAAATTAGTTTTAAAGACTGATTATATTAATTATATTTTGGTCGCCAAGGATTTCACTTATGAAAATCCTAAATGAAACACTCAAGTCAGAACAATTTTTCAGTGCCCTCAAGACTGTCTATGGGCCATTAAAACCCACCACCACTCCCTTGCTATCCTCTGACGGTGACACTCTCAAAAAAGATAAAAAAGGCATCAGCAACAGGTGGAAAGAACACTTCAGTCAGCTTCTCAACCGACCCTCTTCAGTCGACCAAAGCGCCCTTGACCAGATCCCCCAAAACCACACCACTGAACAACTTGGCATCCCTCCTTCAATAGAGGAAGTCCAAAAAGCCATTAAACAAATGAGTACAGGCAAGGCACCCGGTAAAGACAGGATCCCAACCGAGGTGTATAAGGCCTTAAATGGAAAGGCGCTCCAGGCATTCCACATAGTGCTGACCAGCATATGGGAAGAGGAAGACATGCCCCCAGAACTCAGAGATGCCTCTATCGTAGCCCTATACAAGAACAAAGGCTCACAAGCAGCCTGTGACAACTGCAGAGGCATCTCACTACTCTCCACTGCTGGAAAGATCCTCGCCCATGTTATACTCAACAGATTCCTGTCATCTGTTTCAGAGCAGAACCTGCCTGAATCACAATGTGGCTTCCGACCAGATCTCAGCACCATCGACATGGTATTCATGGTGAGGCAAATGCAGGAAAAATGCCTTGAGCAGAACCTGAGTCTCTACATTGTCTTCATGGACCTGACAAAGGCATTCAACACAGTGAACAGGGACGCATTGTGGGTGATCCTTAGCAAGCTTGGCTGCCCAGCAAAATTTGTCAAACTGATCCAGCTCTTTCATGTCAACATGACAGGGGAAGTCCTATCTGGTGGAGAGACTTCTGATCACTTCAACATCTCCAATGGCATGAAACAAGGCTGTGTCCTCGCTCCAGTACTATTCAACCTATTTTTCACCCAGGTATTATGACATGCTGTGATGGATCTAGACCTGGGGGTCTATATCAAATACTGACTGGATGGCTCACTATTCGACCTTCGCCGCCTGACTGCAAAAACAAAGACAACAGAGAGACTCATCCTGGAAGCTCTCTTTGCAAATGACTGTGCTCTCATGGCCCACCAAGAAAATCATCTTCAAACCATTGTGGATAGGTTCTCCACCGCAACAAAACTGTTTGGCCTGACCATCAGCCTCAGCAAAACAGAGGTGCTGCTCCAACCTGCACCAGGGAGGCCAACAAACCAGCCTCACATTACAATAGACGGCACACAGCTTTCTAACGTCAACACTTTCAAGTACCTGGGCAGCACCATCGCCAGCGACGGGTCCCTAGACCACGAGATTAATGCCAGGATCCAAAAGGACAGCCAGGCACTCGGGCGGCTGCGCTCCAAAGTCCTCCAACACAGCAGTATAAGCACTGCGACGAAGCTCAAAGTGTACAACGCAGCGGTCCTCAGCTCGCTTCTGTATGGTTGTGAGACATGGACACTGTACCGGAAGCACATGGAACAGCTGGAGCAATTCCACCAATGCTCCCTCCGGTCAATCATGAGGATCCGATGGCAGGACCGAATCACCAACCAGGAAGTCCTCGACAGAGCCAACTCCACCAGCATCGAAGTCCTGGTCCTCAGAACCCAGCTACGATGGTCTGGACACGTCATCCGCATGGACCCACAGCGAATACCAAGACAGGTATTCTATGGTGAGCTGTCAGCTGGACTCAGGAAACAAGCCCAGCCGAAGGAAAGATTCAAGGACCAGCTAAAGTCAAACTTGAAGTGGGCTGGCATGACACCAAAGCAACTAGAACTCGCTGCCTCTGTCAGAAGCAGCTGGCGAACCCACATTCTCCATGCCGCCACCTCTGTGAAGATGAGCGACGTCGACATCTTGCCTCTGCACGTGAACGCCGACACCAGGCCACACCCGCACCTCCCGTAACAACTGGCGTCCCAGGCCCCATGTGCCACAAACTCTGCGCCTCAGCCTTTGGACTTCAAAGCCACATGAGGGTACACCATAGATGAAACTGTACAAAGACAATAGTCATTCTCAGTCACCGAGAGACTACCACTATAATTACAACAGGAGTAAGGAATTATTAGAGGGAGAGAGAGAGGGAGAGAAGGAAAGAGGGAGAGAAGGAAAGAGATTAACTCAACCTTCTGGCTCAGGCTAAGCCAGAAGTAGATTTAGACCTTGGAGGGCCAAGGCAGAGAAGGGAGACAGTCCTTATCACTCACATGACCAATATGAAGGAAAGCTGTCTGTGGGCCCCCTCCCAGCTAGAGCTCCAGGATCAAACTGGCATCTAGGGGGAAGCAGGGTAGCTCAGTGGATTGAGAGCCAGGCCTAGAGATGGGCGGTCCTAGGTTCAAATCTGGACTCATACACTTCCCATCTGTGTGACCCTGGGCAAGTCACTTGACCCCCATTGCCTAGCCCTTACCACTCTTCTGCCTTGGAGCCAATACACAGTATTGACTCCAAGATGAAAGGTAAGGATTTAAAAAAAACAAATAACTGGCGTCTAGCCCTCTACTCCAGAGGCTGTTCTCTACCTCACTTCCTGTGTCTCTCATGTGCCAATGGTGTCTCAAACTTGGCTTAGGACAGCCCAGGGGAGCAGTTAGTTGTTTCTGATTTGTCATTAGCTAGTACATGCCCAGGTAGTATGGGTGTGCACCTTCTTGGGTGCTAGACCAAGCAAGATGGAGGAAATTTAAAAATCATATTATGTACTTTTGAATGAAGCACTTCTGCATTATCTGAAATCTTAGCAATATCTCTTAATTGTAAAATTTTCTCAGCCTTATTGTTATTATCAGTGCTCTTTTCTTTGCTGTTGTCATGTGTTCCTGACTTGTTTTTTTTTCCCTTAGCCTCCTTGTTATCTTTATCCTTAAGCCCAGTATCTTCCTGCCCATTTCCCACCTTAGCCTGATCTAATCCCTGTTTCTTCAGAAACTCCTCACACATAGTTTTTCCTAGTTGTTCTAGGTTTGTATCAGTCACCATAATCTGGGCTGCCTTCTTTGGTGTCAAGAACTTGAAAATATTTCTCAGATAGGTGAAAGTCTGTACGGAAGCCATAGTGAACACAAACATCTGTGTAAGGATTTCCCATATCATGGTGTCATTGTTAAAAGACATGCTCATCATGAAGGAAGTTGTATTAGATATAAGTTCAATTGTATCCATCACAAAGTTAGTCACATACATTATGTTGTAGACACAATAGCAGCCTATGACAGAAAGCACCATCATGCCACATGCTACTTGCAAAAACATTTTTCTTCTTATGTAGCTTTCACTATGTTCTGGGATAGGGAAAGACCTTTTCAGGGTGCCAAATTATATTAGGTGGTTATTTAGTTAGATGGTTTATGTTAATAGGGCACTGCTGAGCAAGCACAGTGAGCAATACGGTAGTGAAGAGTTTGACCCTGTCTCCCTCCTTCCCTCCCACCAACTTTCTTTGTTCTCTTCCATAGGAGTGAAGCTGGGATTCAGACTGAGTAAATTGACTGGAAATCGGACGGATAACTCACTCTCTAAATTTGTTAGAAAAGGGGTTTATTTTATTTTATTTTATTTATCTTAAGGAAGGAAAAGAAAAGGAGGCTGACTAGGAGAGAGGGTTTAGGATTTCCTTAAGCTAGAATAAATCTAAAATTGAATAACTAAAATTATATAATCTTATAAGAGGGATGTCTTTAACAGCTTTGAGAGGGTCTTCAGAGTCAAACTCCAATATCTCAGAGAGGAAATTAGTGACCAAAAGGTAGAGGAAAAGCCTCAGCTCGCTCTTCCAATGGTCTCAGGAAAAAGAATCAACCAGAAGCAGTTTTTGTGTTCTTGTTTTTAATTGCCTTCTCCAGGTCACGTTCTCCCCTGGAATTTTTCCTTGATGACCGGATCTCCAAGTTTCCATTCATTGCATCTTTTCTCCAGGTTTTCTGCAGTCTTATTCTCTTACAATGCATTGCTCTCTTACAATCCCCCATTTTGTGTTTTCCCAGAATGCAACCAGTATTCTGTATTAACATTACTTACCTTTTAAGTTTATCTTGAAGAATTCCTAACTAGCCAAATTCCAGAGCATCCAAGTGAAGGAAAACATACTGCAAGCAGTCAGAAAGAAACAATTCAAATATTTTGGCATCAGTCAGGATAAGACAAGTTTTAGCAGCTTCTACATTAAAAGATTGGGAAGTAGAAATCAATTTGGTATTATGTATAGAAAGCTATAGAACCATGTACACTCTTAGACCCAGTAATATAATTTCTGAGTGTATTTCCCAAGGAGATCATGGGAAAAGGAAAACAGTCTCTATATTACAAAATTTTAATAGTAGTTCTCTTTGTGGGGGCAAAGAACTGAATATTGAGGGGATGTTCATCAATTGAGGAATGGCTAAAGAAATTATAGTGTACGATTGTGAGTAACCACTAAAATGATAAGCAGATTAATTTTTAAAAAAAATTTTAAAAGGACTACATGAGATAATGAAGAGTGATATGAATAGAATTAAGAGATCATCATATACAACTACAGATTTTATATTTGAAGAATAATTTGTGAATGGTCACCTCCAGAGAATGACATGAAAAATGGAAACACAAGAGACATAATATACACACATCTGTTTGCCAGATGATGACTTCTATAGTGTGGAAGAGGGGAGGAAGGGGTTGAGATACCCAGAAATCAACTCAATTAATAAAGTAATTTTTTAAGATCAAAAGGGCTAGAATGTAATATTCCAGAGGGCAGAGGGGCTAGGACAACAACCTAGAATCATAAACCAAGCAAAACTGAGTGTAATTCTTGAGGGGAAAGTGGATATTGAATGAAAGAGGACTTTCAAGCTTTCCTGATGAAAAGGCAAGAGCAGAATAGAAAATTTGGTTCTCCAAGACTCAAGAGAATCCTAAAAGGTTAAACAGGAAAGAGAAATCATAATGGATTCAACAAAGTTAAACTGTTGACATTCCTACTACATTGGAAGATAATAATTTTATTATTATTAGGGCAGTTACATAGATTATACATAAAAAGAAGGTATGAGTGTGAGTTGAAAATGATGAGATAATATTTTAAAAATAAAATTAAGGGCTGAGAAAAAGGAAGAGTGGAGAAGGAAAAAGGGAGAGGCAGAATGGGATAAATTATCTCACATAAAAGAAACATGAAAAAGATTTTACAGTGGAAGAGAATATGGGGAAGGTGTGAGAGAGTACTTGAACCTTACTTTCATCAGAGCTCTCTCAAAGAGGTAATAATATACCCACTCATTGGGTATAGAAATCTGTCTTACTCTACAAGAAATGTAGGAAGTGATGGGTATAAGAGAAGCAGGGAGTGTAGCTGGGGATAAAAGGGAAGAAGGGCTGGAGGAGGTGTTGGTCAGAAGCAAAAAAAATATAGAGGATAGACAGGGTGGGAAAAGAGAGAAAGTATAAATGGGGGGGAGAAATAGGATGGAGAAAAATACACAATAATTATAATTGAAAAAATTTACAGTGAGTTTCTCTGTTAAAGACCTAATTTCTGAAATATATAGAGAACTGAGACAAATGTATAGGAATATGAATCATCTCCTGATTAATAAATGGTCAAAGGATATGAACAAAGTTTTTAGATGAAGTGATGAAAGCTATCTATAGTCATGAAAAAGTGCTCTAAATCACTATTGACTGGAGAAGTGAATATTAAAACAACTCAGAGGAATCACACCTATAAGATTGGTTGATGGGACAGGACAGGAAAATGACAAATGTCAGAGGGATGTGAGTAAATTGAGGTATGGACAGTTGGGGGAGTTGTGAACTGATCCAATCATTCTGCAGAACAGTATAGATCTATGCTCAAAGGGCTAATTAAACCATACATATCCTTTGACTCAGCAGTACCACTATAGTTCTAAATGATAAAAAGATAAAAAAGAAAAAGATCTATATGTATGAAAGTATTTATAGTAGTTCTTTTTCTGGTGGCAAAGAATTTGAAATTGAGAGAATGTCCATCAATTAGGAAATGGCAAAACAAGTTATGGCATATGATTGTGATAGAATCTTATTGTGCTATAAGAAATGATGAGAGGATGCTCTCAGAAAAACCTGGAAAGACTTACATGATTTGATACAAAGTGAAATAAGCAGAACCAGCTGAACATTGTACACAGTAACAGAAATATTGAATAATGATCAATTATCAATGATTTAGCTATCTATAGTTATAGTCAATGATTTAATAAAATTCTGAAGGATTTATGTTGAAAAAATACTATCCACCTCCAGAGAAATAAATGATAGTCTGAATGCAGATGAAAGCATACTTTTTAAAGCTTTTAAAATTTCTCTTGTTTGTTATTGTTTTGGTCAGTGCTTTCTTTAACAACATGACTACTATTAAGAAAAGAAAGAGAGAGAGAGAGAGAGAGAGAGAGAGAGAGAGAGAGAGAGAGAGAGAGAGAGAGAGAGAGAGAGAGAGAGAGAAAGAAAGAAAGAAAGAAAGAAAGAAAGAAAGAAAGAAAGAAAGAAAGAAAGAAAGAAAGAAAGAAAGAAAGAAAGAAAGAAAGAAAGAAAGAAAGAAAGAAAGAAAGAAAGAAAGAAAGAAAGAAAGAAAGAAAGAAAGAAAGAAAGAAAGATGGAAACTTTTAACTTGATATATATGGTATAAAGAGCACTGGGCCAGATCATTATCTCTGAGACCTTGAATGTTTTCACAGGGCTTCAATTCCTTCTTTTGCAGAATTTGAGGACCGAACAAGACATACTCTAAGGTTCCTTCCAACCACATCATCCCATGATTTTGATGTTGTCCACAAAGAATGAATAAACATTTCATTGTACAAAATCCATCTTAAATGCTACTTCTTTCATGTCCCCACCAAGAAGTGATTTCCCTCTTCTCTCAATTTCTACAGAACTTTGTTCAGATATCTCCTATGGTCTATGGAGAGTTTGGTCATAGGAAGTAAAGAGGTAGAGAGACCTTAGAAAACATTGATCCCAACTTCCTCTCACAAGCAAGGAGACTGAGGTCTAGAAAACTGAAATGGCTTGTTAAATTTTGCACAGCTAATTAGTGGTAGGTTTGCTTGATTTCTATCTATTTATGTATAGATTTAATTTCCTTTAATAGTAGGATCTTAGGGGAAAGGATTGTCTTTTCATTATATTTGTATTTCTCAGAGTGTCTAGCATAGAACCTTATACAAAATGGATGCTTAATATATACATATTGAATAAATGAATATGTATAATACACAAATTATAACAAAAATCTGTTTTATTTGCTTACCTTCCTCTTATGTTTACTGTCAGCATCTTCATATGGCAGAATCACAGGATACCAACAGAGTAACAGTTCTCAAAGACTATTTAATTGAACCCATTCCTGACTTCATATGTTCTCTGAAATACCACATAATAAATTATCATCTGGCACTTTTTGAAGACCAAAGGAAAATTCACTACTCTGACAGACAACTCATTTGATTCCTGCACAGTTCTAAATATTAGAAAGATTTTCTCTATATCAAGCAAAAATCAGTCTTTCTGTATATTTCATTCATTGCTTTTAGTTTTGCCCTCTGACCCCAATGAGAACAAATCAAATGAGACTCTTAAAGTTAGGAACAGTTGGCAAGGGTTACCAATGCAGTTCTCCCATTCCTCAATAAGAGGCATTAGAGAAAATCATAGAATTGCAGAATTTTAGAGATAAAAGAGTCAATGAATGACTAAAAATTTAAATAAGACCTAGGTTCAGGCTTTATCTCTGTCACCACAAGACTATGGGCAAATTATTTAAATTCTCTGTCAAAAAGGTATAACTCTACTCAGACCCTCAACTGCAGATGGTTGCTATAAGAGGAATTGCTTTGTAAATTGTAAACTAGAAAGTGTTATATAAATGTAGTGCAATGTGGAAAATACTTTAGACTAAATTCATTCCTAGTTTGACCACTTCTGTGTGACCTTGAGCTAATTATTAAATATTTCTGGGTCTCAGAAAAATAATCTGTAAAGTAAGAGGGCTGAACTATAAGGAGTTCCTGATCTGAAGTAGATAATTTATTTTTAATATTTTAGTTATTGAATTTTAATATAATAGGTTTTCTTTGTAATCCTATGTATTTAATCTTTATATTTAAGACAATAGACTCTCACGAAGTTCAATGGGTTTTACAAAACTGGTTAATGAGGGAACTAAGCATAGAACTAGTGTCTCATTCTTAACTTTAAATTGGGCTAGGTGAGAAAATCCCATAAAATAAAGGTGTGAATATTCTCTTTCAAATTTATCTTCCACTGTTGTGAGCTCTCCCCTCTAGTCAAGTTCTTCTCTCCCAAACAAAGTAAATAAATTAAAATTTTTTTCCACTTAAATTTTTTCCTTAACTATTCTAATTCCATAGTGGTCTATTCTTCTGAAATCTCAAAACATTTATTGCCCATAGCATTTATTATTATAGGCCACACAGTGTGATTTAATTTTTTCACAAGCATCTATGAACCTAAATAATAGGTTCTTTAAAGAACATTTATTTTGTAGAGCAATTTGGAACCATGCCCAAAGGGCCATAAAATTTGAATACCTTTTGACGCAGCAATACCACTACTAGGTATCCCAAAGAAATCAAAGATAAGGTGAAAAGGTTCTACCTGTACAAAAATATTTATGGCACCCTTTTTGCAATGAAAAAGAATTAGAAACTGAAGGGATATCCATCATTTGGGAAATAGTTAAATAGGCTGTGATATATGATTGTAAAAGAATAATATTGTATCATAAGAAATGAACAGAATGATTACAAACAAAACAAAACATGGAAAGACATATGAAGCAATGCAAAGTGAAGTGAGCAGAACTAGGAGAACATTGTAAACAGTAATAGCAAGAGTATACAATAATCAATTGTGAATGACAGCCATTATCAGCAATGTAAGGATCAAAGACAACTCCAAGAGATTCATAATGAAAAAAGATATCTACTACCATAGAAAAAATTGAAGAAAAGTCTGAATACAGATTGAAGCATGACATTTTTCAGGTAATTTCCTTCATAATTTTTTCTTGTATAGGTAACATATATCTTCTTTCACTATATGATGAATATGTAAATATGTACTGTGTGATAGCACATGTATAGCGTATATTACCTGTCATCTCCGGAAGGAAAGAGCATAAAGAGGGAGAGGGGAAACATGGATAGCAAAATTTCAAAAAATGATTATTAAAAATTGTATCTACATGTAACTTGGAAAAGAAAAATTAAATTACAAATATTATAAATTAAATCTAATTAATTAATTAATCAATTTACTGTATTTTCCATGGTTACATGAATAATGTTCTTTCTCTCCCTTCCTCCCACACCCTTCCATAGCCAATGAGGAATTCCACTGGGTTTTACATGTCATTGATCAATACCTATTTCCATATTATTAATATTGCACTAGAGTGATCATTTAGAGTCTACATCCCCAGTCATATCCCCATTAAAAACCATGCAATCAAGCAGTTATTTTTCTTCTGTGTTTCTACTCCCACAGTTCTTCCTCTGAATGTGGATAGCATTCTTTCTCATAAGTCACTCAGAATTGTCCTGTATCATTGAATTGCTTCTAGTAGAGAAGTTCATTACATTCGATTGTGCCACAGTGCATCCATCTCTGTGTGTAAGGTTCTCCTGGTTCTGCTCCTTTCACTCTGCATCACTTCCTGGAGGTCATTCAAGTTCACATGGAATTCCTCCAGTTCATTATTCCTTTCAACACAATACTATTCTATCACCAATAGATACCATAATTTGTTCATCCATTCCTCAATTGAAGGGCATCCCCTCATTTTAAATTTTTTTTTTAAACCCTTACCTTCTGTCTTGGAATTAATACTGTGTATTGGTTCTAAGGAAGAAGAGTGGTAAGGGCTAGGCAATGGGGGTTAAGTGACTTGTCCAGGGTCACACAGCTGGGAAGTATATGAGGCCAGATTTGAACCTAGGACCTCCAGTCTCTATGTCTGGCTCTCAATCCCCTGAATTGCCCAGCTTCCCCCTCATTTTCCAATTTTTTGCCACCACAAATAGCTCAGCAATGAATATTTTGGTATAATTCTTGTTTCTTATGATCTCTTTAGGGTACAAATCCAGCAGTGCTTTGGCTGGATCAAAGGGTAGGCAGTCTTTTAGTACCCTTTGTGCATAGTTCCAAATTGCCATCCAGAATGGATGGATCAATTCACAACTCCACCAACAATGTATTAATGTCCCAATTTCGCCACATACCCTCAAACATTTATTACTTTCCTTTTCTGTCATGTTAGCCAATCTGATAGGTGTGAGGTGGTACCTTGGAGCTGTTTTGATTTGCATTTCTCTGATTATGAGAAATTTAGAACAGTTTTTCATGTGCTTATTGATAGTTTTGATTTCTTTATCTGAAAATTGCCTATTCATGTCCCTTGCCCATTTATAAACTGGGGAATGGCTTGATTTTTTTTGTACAGTTCATTTAGTATTTGAGTAATTAGACCTTTTTCAGAGGTTTTTGTTAGGAAGATCCCCCCCCCCCAATTTATTGCTTCCCTTCTAATTTTGGTTGCATTGGTTTTGTTTGAACAAAACCTTTTTAATTTCATGTAATTAAAATTATTTTACATTTTGTGATTGTTTTTCTAACTCCTGCTAAGTCTTAAAATCTTTCCTTTCCCAAATATCTGACAAGTATACTATTCTGTGTTCACCTAATTTACTTATAGTTTCCTTCTTTATATTCAAGTCATTTACCCATTCTGAGTTTATCTTGGTATATACTGTTTATTATTTTTAGGAAAGGTCCTCAAATTCCTATATTTTCTAGTGTTTTTTTCATTTAAATTAGTTTATTTAGTCAATTTAGAACATTATTCCTTGCTTAATCACACTATTTCCCTCCCTCCCCTAGACCCAACCATCCCACTGCCAACACGCAATTTCATTGGGTATTATTTGTGTCCTTGATCAGAACCTATTTTCATGTTGTTGATGTTTGCACTAGGATGTTCATTTAGAGTCTACATCCCCAACCATATCCCTTTGATCCATGTATTCAAGCAATTGTTTTCCTTCAGTGTTTTTACTCTCACAGCATTTCCTCTGAATGTGCATAGTCCTCCAAGTTGTTCAGGGTCACTGCATTGCCACTAATGGAGAAGTCCATTACATTCAAGTGTATCAGTTTTTGTGTACAATGTTTTCCTGGTTCTGCTCCTCTCACTCTTCATCAATTCCTGGAGGTTGTTCTAGTCCCCATGGGATTCCTACACTTTATTATTCCATCACCAAAATATACCACAATTTGTTCATCTATTCCTCAATTGAAGGGCATTCCCTCATTTTCTAATTTTTTGCCACCACAAAGTGCAGCTATGAATATTTTTGTACATGTCTTATGTCTTTTCCCCTATTATCTCTTTGGGGTACAAACCCAGAAGTGCTATGGCTGGATCAAAGGGCAGACATTCTTTTCTCGCCCTTTGGGCATAGTTCTAAATTGCCCTCCAGAATGGTTGGATCAATTCATATATCCACCAGCAATGCATTAATGTCCCAACTTTGCCCCATCCCCTCCAGCATTCATTACTTTCCTTTGCTGTCATGTTAGCCAATCTGCTAGATGTGAGGTGATACCTCAGAGTTGTTTTAATTTGTATATCTCTGATTATCAGAGATTTAGAACACTTTTTTGTGTGCTTATTAATAGTTTTGATTTCTTTAACTGAAAATTGCCTATTCATGTCCCTTGCCCATTTATCAATTGGAGAATGGCTTGATTTTTTTGTACAATTGGTTTAGCTCTTTATAAATTTGAGTAATTAGACCTTTGTCAGAGGTTTTGTAATGAGTGTTTCCCAATTTGTTTCTTCCCTTCTAATGTTGTTTGCATTAGTTTTGTTTGTACAAAACCTCTTTAATTTGATGTAGTCAAAATCTAATTTTTTTAATAGGAATGAGAATTGCATTTTGTCAAAGGTTTTTTCTGAATCTATTGAGATGATCATGTGCTTTTTGTCAGTTTGCTTTTTGATATGGTTATTTATGTGGATTGTCTTCCTTATATTGAGCCATCCTTGGATTCCTGGTATAAATCCGACCTGATTATAATGAAAAACTCTTGTGATCACTTGCTAGAGTCTTTTTGCTAGTATTCTATTTAAGATTTTTGCATCTATGTACATTAAGGAAATTAACCTATAGTTTTCTTTCTCTGTTTTTTGGTCTACCAGGCTATGGAAACAGTATCATATTTGTGTCATAAAAGGAATTTGGTTGAACTCCTCCTTTGCTTATTCTGTCAAATAGTTTATATTGTATTGGGATTAGTTGTTCTTGTTGCTCATGTTAAATAGAATTCCTTTGTGAACTCATTAGGCCCTGGGGATTTTTTCTTAGGGAGTTCTTTGATGACTTGTTCAATTTCTTTTTCTGATATGGTATTATTTAAGAATTCTATTTGTTCTTCTGTTAATCTAGGCAATTTATATTTTTGTAAATTTTCATCCATATCACCTTGATTGCTGTATTTATTGCCATATAATTGGGCAAAATAGTTTTAATGATTATCTTAATTTCCTCTTCATTAGAGGTGATGTCTCCCTTTTCATCTTTGATACTGTTAATTTAGTTTTCTTTCATTTTTCAAATTAAATTAACCAGTACTTTATCTATTTTATTTTTTAAGTACCAGTTTCTAGTCTTATTATTAATTCAATAGTTCTTTCACTTTAGATTTTATTAATTTCCCTTTTAATTTTTAGGATTTCTAATTTAGTTTCTATCTGGGGATTTTTTCTCTTTCTAATTTTTTAATTTGCATGCCCAATTCAATAACCTATCCCCTCCATGATTTGTTAATATATGCACTCAGGGATATATATTTTCCCCTCAGTACTGCTTTGACTGCAACCCATAGATTTTGATATGATGTCTCCTCATTGTCATTCTCTTCAATGAAATTATTTTTCTATGATTTGTTCTTTAACCAATCAATATTAAAGAATCATATTATTTAATTCCCAATGAATTTTTGATTTATATCTCTATGTACCCTTTCTAATTATTCTTTTTATAGCATTATGATCTGAAAATGTTGCATTTAATATTTTTGCTTTTTTGTATTTCTTTGCAAATTTTTATTCCCTAATCAATCTTTGTGAATGTAACATGTACTGTTGAAAAGGTGTATTCCTTTTTTCGCCATATATCTATTAACTCTAATTTTTCTAAGATTTCATTCAAATCTCTTACCTCTTATTTATTTTTTCATTTGATTGATCTATATCTGATAGAGGAAGGTTCAGGCCTCCTACTAGTATAGTTTTACTATATATTTCCTCCTTAAGCTCCAGTAGTTTTTCCTTTAAAAATTTGATGCTATATCATTTGGTGCATACATGTTGATTACTGATATTTCCTCATTGTCTATACTGTGTTTAATCAGGATTCCCTATCTTTTAAAATCAGATCTATTTTTACTTTGGCTTTGCCAGATATCATGTTTGTGGCTGCTGCCTTCTTTTTCTCTGTTGATGTCCAATAGATTTTGCTCGACCTTATCACCTTTACCCTATTTATGTCTACATGCCTCATGTGTGTTTCTTGTAAACAACATATTGTAGGATTTCAGTTTCTAATCCATTCTGCTATTTGCTTTCATTTTATGAGTGAGTTCATTTTATTCACATTCAGAGTTATGATTACCACCTGTGTATGCCCCATCATTTTGATTTCCTATCCTAATCCTGCCCTTTATTTTTTTTCACTATTTCCTTCTACACCAGTGTTTTGCTTTTAATCAGTCCCCCTAATCCCTGTCCTTATTTTACTTCCCTTCCCACTCCTTCCCTTACTATTCCCCTCTTATTTTTCTTTAGGGTCTATTAAATTCCCTCCCCCCTCTCTTTACTTCCCTTTTGATACTCCCGATTCCCCTCTCTCCCTTCTTTTTTCCCTCTTAACTTCCCTGTAGGATAATATAGAATTCTATACCCCAATGGATCTAGATGCTCTTCCCTCTCAGAATTGATTCCACTGAGAGTAAGGTTTAAGTATTACCTATCAGCACTCTCTTCCTCTCCTTCTTATAGTTGTATTCTCCCCCTGCCCCTCCCATGGACCTCTTTATGTGGTTTTCAAGTTTCTCTTGGTGCCATCTTCTATCCCCCTTTTTTACATATTATCTCAAACTACTTAGTACCCCAACCCCCCAACCTCTACCTATGAATATTTCTTCTAACTACTATGATAGTGAATATAGTTTTTGAGAACTACCAATATCATTTTTCTATTTAGGAATATAAACAATTTTACCTTACTGAAACCCTTAAATTTTTCCCCCTCTTTCTTGTTTACCCTTTCATGTTTCTCTTGAATTTTGTATTTGGATATCAAATTTTCCATTTAGTTATGGTCTTTTTTTACAAATAATTGGAAATATTCTATTTTTTTGAATGCCCATACTTTCCCCTGGAAGTATATAGTCAGTTTTTATGGGTATGTGATCATAGGTTATAGACTCAATTCTCTTTCATTTATGAATATCATATTCCAAGTCTTGAGGTCCTTTAGAGTGGAAGATGCCAGATCCTGTGTAATCATTATTGGTGCTCCTTGATATCTGAATTGTATCTTTCTGGCTTCTTGCAGTGTTTTCTCCTTGACTTGGAAGCTCTTGAATTTGGCAATTACATTCCTGGGTGTTGCCTTTAGAGGATTTAATATAGAAGGTAATCTATGGACTCTTTCAATGTCTATTTTGCTATCTTTTTCAAGAATATCAGGGAAATTTTCTTGGATAATTCCTTGTTATATAATGTCAAGGCTTCTTTTTTTTCCTGAGTTTTCTGATAGACCTAGATTCTCAAATTGTCTCTCCTTGACCTGTTTTCTAAATCCATGGTTTCCTCAATGAGATATTTCATGTTTCCTTCTATTCTTGCTGTCTTGTGATACCATTAGCTTCTTCTTGCCCAATTCTCATTTTTAAAGACTGGTTTTCAGCTTTGATCTTTTGATTTTCCTTTTCTGTTTGGTTTATCTTGCTCTTCATGGCTTCCAACAGTTCAATTCTCATCTCCAATTTACTTATTATTTCATGTGATTTCTATTCCTTTTTTTCCAAGTGGAAGATTCTGTCTTTTTAAACTTTTATTTTCCTTTTGAATTCTTTGCATTTCTTTCTCCCACTTTTCTTCCCATTATTCCTCCATCTTTCCTACTTAGTTCTTGAATTCCAATGTGACTTCCTCAAGAGCTTGTGACCAATTTCCATTTTTTGAAAGTTTGGATGTTTTTACTTGTTTGTCTCTCTTTGCTGTTGCCTCTGTCCTCTGCTCCTTTTTACCATAGAAGTTAACCAATGTCAGAGGCTTTCTCTGTTGTATCTTACTTTTTTTGGAATTTGTGGATTGTAGTTCTTGGGTGTTGGTGGCCATTACTGTGTTAGTTTTTTCTTCCCTCCTCAGTCAGAATTCTGAGTGAGGAGAGCAGGCAGCACTTACAGAGCAGTTTTTGCCCTGAAGGTATTTTTTGAGTCTCTGCACCATCTGCTGTGGGCAGCCCATCTCTGCAATATCTCTGATCCCATGCTCCTCAGGTCAGAAGTCTTGCTCCCAAGACTTTTCAGTGTCCTCAGTGGTAAGACTGTGGTGCCCTCAGCCAACTTACCAAAATTTAGAGATTTCCCTTGCCTTTGCACTGACTATGGTACAGTAGGTGGTATGTGTGGGGTGATAAGCTCTCACTTTGGTATTTGTAATTTTATCCCTGAATAGATAAGAAATTACCTAACCCCGCCTACCTTCAAGGCCATGCCCTATGGTGTAGCCCCTTTCCTTGTCCTTTGATTTTTGTCCTTTTGAGATCCTTTGTTGTGATTGGTAGTAGGAAGTGTCATGAAGTTCCTTCTACACTGCAGCCATCTTAGCCTGGATGTGACCTAAAAATCTTCAAAAAACAGTAACCATTATGCATTTTATTTTTTGTATCCTCATCCTCTATGTCCATGTTCAATGAATATTTACTAGTTTACTGATCTCATAGACTCTGGGATTGAAAGAGACCTTAGAGGTCATCTAGTTTAATATATCCCTCTCTTTTTTTTAATAGTTGATGAATTTTATATTTCAGGTGGGTAAGTAACCAGGTATCAGCCTCCCAGATAATAAGGCAAAAAGTAGTAGGCACAATATTTGAACTCCATGAAAATCCAGCCAACATTTCCCTACTATACTACAACTCCTTCTATTTCTTCTAACTTCTCACATATTTTCTAAGTTATGAAATATTTTCCCAATGTTAGACTTTCTCTAAGTTATAGTATAAAATGACTTCGAGTTATTCAATCCAAACATTTGTGTTTTCAGAGAAGTTAAGTCTTGAATGACCTCTAAGGAATCTTCTAGCTCTAAATTTTCAGAGGAACTGACAGAGAAATGCCCCTGTCTGGGAAAGGTTCGGGCTCTCCCCTATCATGCCATCATACCCTTATTCAAATCTAGGAGACAATGTGGTCTAGTGGAAATAGTAGTAGATTTGGGATATTAAGACCTGATTTCAAATTCTGACTCTATTACTACTACATGTATAACCTGTGGGATTCAATTAACTTTTCTGAATTTTAATCTCCTCATCTATAATTTGAAGAGACAAGAATAAAATCATCTCAAATCCCTTCTAGCTCTAAATTTTTGGTTTGAGTCATTCTCTACAGGGAACCAAATCTGTCACAACACTTCACAATTGTGGACCACAAGTGAACAATCCGCAGTGTATAGTAGAGTATAAAAAAGCATTGTTCCTGGAATCAAAGGTCTTGGGTTAAAATCTTCCCTCTGACATATCAACTTGTCTCAGTTTCCTGAACTATAAGTAAGAGGGTTGGATTAAATGACTTTAGAGGTCTTCCAACTTTAGACCTATAATTCCTTAATCATATGATTATGCCACTCCACACCCTTGAGTCTATGATTTTCTTCTTTAAATCATTCCCCACACTATCCCTATGCTTCCATAATAGCAGCTGATCTGGAAGCAGCTCTGCACATTTCCTTCCTATAGTGCTGGCTCAGCTTCTTGATTCCAGCTTGGCCAATAACGCTGGCCATGGTACTGACACAAGTCTGAAAACCAACAATACAATTGATACCTTTGCTCTCTGACACTAGCAGTATTTGGAGGATATGCTATATATTTACTGTACTTTAATGCTGGCAAAACTTGGTTTCACCTACAAAGGGGTTAAGTCAGAGCTATCATGACAAAACTTTTTGTATTATATTAACTTGTACTCTTATATTCATAAGCAAGCCCTCCAGAGAACCTCTATCACATATTTTCCCCCAAGCAAAGGAGTTAGGCTGACAAGACATTTGCCAAGACACTCAGCAAGATGTTTAGATAATTCTTAGACATATTTATCATCAAATTCTCTCTTTACCGTTAAAACCACTTTTCCAGTTGACCCACATTATGACCCTTAGACAGTCACCATTCATCACAGAATGACTTCAAGAATTTGAATGAATATACACCTAGGAGAAATCCCCTGGCTGCTAGATATAGGCCTTTCATACTACTCACTAAAGAAGTGCAGTTTAAGAGAAGAATTTTCAATTCCATTGCATTCAACAATTATTAATACTTACTAAATACATGATGCTGTCCTAGGGGATAGAGAAACAAAGGTGAGAAAAGAACAGTCCCTGTTCTTAAGTGTCTTACAGTCTAATTAAGTGTAAAAGATGTATAAGTAAAAAGGTATAATTCAAGGTAAAATGAGATGAAGGCAAGAGTAGATACAGATGGACACTAAAAAAATTTGAGGAGGGAAAGATCACTTTCAGTGGGGAGGATGAGCTAGATCTTGAATAAGAAGGAAAAAATTTGAGCACCTTCCTAGAATATTTTTAAAATCGATATTATTCTATTCTCTTTCTGTGTCTGAAAGTTCTCTAATTGTGAATAAATATCTCTTTCACTTACTCCAGAATGAGAAAATACTTGGTATGAAAGGGTTAAATGACTTGTGTCTGCAACATCAATTAATAATGAAAACAATAACACATTTATAGTACTCTTTCAGATTTATTGAGTGCTTTAAAAATATTAGCTCAATTTGATTTTCACAGTATTTTACAAATGAAGTCACAGATTTGGAGAGGTTACATAGGTTGCCCAGGGTCACATTGTTAGTATGTAAAGCAAGATTAAAACAAACACACTTCAAACCTCAAACTTTTTCCTCAAAAACAGGGTCTTCTTTTCTAGGTGGTCTTAGCATATAGATCATTTCAAAGAATGCTGGAACTGGAAGAAAACTTAAAGACCATCTATTTTCTTTTATAAAAATCATTATTTATTTTATTATTCTTTTTAAATTTTGACTTCCAATTTCTCTCCCTCTCACCTTTCATACACCTGCTGAGAAGGTAAGCAAAATGATATTAGTTATGTATGTAAAATCATGCAAACCATATTTCTGTATAAGCCACATCATAAAAAAATCCAAGAAAAATAAAGTGAGAAAATTATACTTCACTTTTCAGTCAAAATTTATCAGTTCTCTTTGGAGGCAGATAGTATTTTTTCATCATGAGTCCTTTGGAATTGTCTTGAATCATTTTATTGTTAAGAATACTCAAGCTTTTAAGAATTAATCATCACTACAATATTGTTGATACTGTGCATAATCAATTATTTCCTGGTCCTCATTTCACCTTATATTAGTTCACATAGGTACTGCTGCGACCATCTACTTCCAGTTACTCATTGTAGTAGTAGTAGTAGTAGTAGTAGTAGTAGTAGTAGTAGTAGTAGTAGTAGTAGTAGTAGTAGTAGTAGTAATAGTAGTAGTAGTAGTAGTAGTAGTAGTAGTAGTAGTAGTAGTCTCTTGGTAACCGAGGATGATGATTGTCTTTGTGCGTTTTTGTGCACAAAGACACTTGTGCCTGAAGATTTAAGTGGAAAAGTTGATGCACAAAAACAGTCCCACTCTCTCGGCATTGGAAGCCTGGGTTCATTGGCATGAAAAGTCATTACACCTGGAGACTTCCTCAGCTGCATTGGATGGCCATGTTGTCCTTTGTGCTCCAACACTCCCTAAGCACTCCACAGTGCTTTGCTGCGTCGCCATCTCAGCCGTTGAACCTTCTTATTGGTTTCTTCCTCCTGTTCCGCCAAAACAGTCTTCACAAGCTGGGTAATCAAAGCCCTAGTTCACCAGTTCACCCTCCATACCAAAGATATTACTCCTCCCTGAGCACCCCATATACCCCTTACTCATTGTACAGATGAAGAAACTAAGGTACAGGGAATGTAATTGATTTCTCAAAGGTAACACAGAGAATTAATTGAATGCCCTGGTCTAAAACCCAATGTGGTATACTGTCAGGAGCATTGAACTTAGAGACAGAAATTTTGTTTTTTGCTTTTAGTGTATTTATTAATTATTCAACTATGGACAACCTAATTTAACTCTAAATTTCAGTTTCTTCATCTGAAAAATGAGGGGATGAAGCTAACTTATCTTTAAGTTTTCTTCCAGATTCTATGAATGCTAGACAGCTAATGTTTTTTTTTTTCTTTTTTACATCATACTCTGTAACCTGTTTGTTTTGCTTTTTCTCACTTTCTGAAAAATAGTTTCCAATCAGCCAAAGTGGAATGTTGATGATCCAAAAGAGCATAAAAAACTTCAAGTAATGCCAAATTTCAATTCTTTAAAGGATGACTATCTCATTAATGTATTACCAATTTTTCAGCTTCTCTGTCATACCCTTGCTCCCTAATTTTATTTATCAATTCTCAGTGCTATCATTGGACAAGATGTGTGGAGAAAAAGATGAAATTAAATAAGTGAGTTATTGAATCCAAAACTACTAAGTGAGAAGGAAAGAATATTGACACTCTTCCAAATCAAGGACCCCACCTCCTTTTTTGTTAAACCCTTACCTTCTATCTTAGAATCAATTGTATATATTGGTTCCAAGGCAGAAGAGTAGTAAAGGTGAGACAATGGATGTTAAGTGACTTGCCCAAGGTCACAGAACTAGGAAGTATCTGAGGTTAGATTTGAACCTTCCTATCTAGAGGCCAGGCTCTCTCTCTACTGATAGATATTTAGATGCCCCCAGGACTCAAACTTATTCTACTCTTCTCACAATTTCAATAGACTCATAGACCTGCTGCCTATAATCTGAATGACTGACAAATGTTGATGAATTAGCTTATGTGGGACAAGAGGAAGAAATCCAAGTGAGAAATAACAGGAATATTTATGCGATAAAAGGAATATTTTTGGGGCGGAGTCAAGATGGCGGCTTAGAAGCAGCAACAGTTCAGACCTCTGAAAACCCTTCCTTACTGATCACAAACTGAATGCTCCTAGGGGACTGAAATTCAAACTTAACAACAGGACAGAGGCAGGGAACCCTCCTTCTGGACTCAAATCAAAAGTTATGCCTCCCAAAAGCCAGAATCCAAGAACACTTGGGTCTAAGGGGAAGGCAGAGGGAAGATCCCAGGACCCCTCCCCCTCAACCCAGAGGGCTGAGCCCCCAGTGGCAGCGGGCACCTCTGGGCAGGCAAAGGTCCTGGTTTGGAGGGTCTACCTTGTGAGCAATAGGGCACTGGGCTTGGAGCATCCAGTGTGGACAGCGAGGAGGAAGCCAGGGAGAGATCAGGCCCATGGCTGGGTCCTTCCATCTGGTTCCAGTCTCACTGGGAGGTTTTTGCCTCAGGGCACATACAGACCAATCCAGTTGAACCAAATCCCATCAGGACTCCTCAGAGCTCAGGGAGGCCAGGACCACCACCCCCCTTCCAGAGTGCAGGGCCTCCAGCAACGACAGAAACCTCCAGACAGGCAAAGGCACTGGGGAAACTTGCAGACAGCAGAGAAGCAGCTGGAGAGAACTGGAGAGAGCCTGGGCGGCCCAGCCTTCCAGGAGTCTTCAGCATCAGAGCACATACAGCCCAACCCAGTTGAACTTAATCGGATCAAAAGCCTCCAGAGCACAGGGAAGCTAACATTCCTCCCCTAGAGGCTGTACCGAGAGATCTGACAAAGCTCCAAGAGGGGAGACTGACAGCCCCAAATCCAAAAAAATGAGAGGAGCAAGAGCATTGATAAATACGGAGAGCAAAGAAGGGGTAAACTCGAGCAAACAACAGAAAAAGAAGAAAGAAATTACAATAAACAGCTTCTGCACAGGTAATAAGCAAAGAGTGAACGAAACAGAGGGGGAGGGATCAGCAAAGGAAAAATCAGAAATCCCAGAGAATTGGAAATAGGCTTTGGAAGAACTCAAAATGCAATTCAAAACATAATTAAGAGAGGCTGAAGACAATTGAGAAAAGAACTTAAAAACTAATATAAGTCATCTGGAAACAGAGACACTTGAATTAAAACAAGAAAATAGTGTCTTGAAAGCCAAAATCAACCAGCTGGAAAATGAGGCAAAGGAGATGAAAGATGAGGCAAAGCAGATGAAAGATGAGGTGAAGAAGATGAAAGATGAGAAAAAGGAGATGAAAGATGAGGTAAAGAGGATGAAAGATGACTCCAAAGAAAATCAGACCAAAAGGAAAAGGATGACCAAAAAGCCAAGGATGAAATCCAGTCTTTAAGAACCAGAATAAAACAACTAGAATCAAGTGATATCACAAGGCAGCAGGACACTATAAACAAAACCAAAAGAATGAAAAAATTGAGGAAAATATGAAGCATCTCATTCACAAAACAGAGGATTTAGAAAATAGTTCAAGGAGAGGCAATTTAAGAATCATTGGTCTACCAGAAGACCATGACAAAAGAAAAATCCTGGACATTATATTACAGGAAATTATTAAAGAAAAGTGCCCCGATATCCTACAACAAGAGGGAAAAGTGGAGATTGAAAGAATCCACAGGTCACCTCCTGTACTTAATCCCCCACTGAAAACACCCAGGAATGTTATAGCCAAATTCAAGAACTATCAGACCAAAGAAAAGATATTACAAGCTGCCAAGAAGTCATTCAGATACCACTTAACCACAGTGAGGATAATGCAGGATCTGGCTGCATCCACACTGAAAAAAAGAAAGGCATGGAATATGATATTCCAGAAAGCAAGGGAACTAGGTCTACAACCAAGAATCAACTACCCAGCAAAACTAACTATATTCTTACAGGGGAAAGTATGGTCATTCAACAAAATAGAAGAATTTCAAGAATTCATAAAGACCAGACCTGAACAGAAAATTTGATACCCAAGCACAGAACTCAAGAGAATCATCAAAAGGTAATTAAAAAAGAGGGAAAAAAGAAAAACAAAACAAAACCAAAAAGATTTTAAGAGACTCAATAAGTTAATATGATATGTATCCCTATAAGAAAAGAGGTCATTGGTAACTCTTAAAAACTGTTGTTATCACCTGGGCAGCAAAAAGAAGTACACTTAGAGGGAGCAATGACAAACAGTATAGAATGAAAGGACAAGACATAAATAGGTATATAGATATATGCATGAACAAATACATACACTTAAGCATGCATATATATATATATATATATATATATATATAAAACTAGAGCTTAAAAATGGGTTAATATTAAAAGAAATGGGAAAAGAAACAAATGGGGGTAAATTCGTATGTCACAAAGAAGCTCATGGTGGGAGGGGGGAGAACATCAATACACTGGAAGGGTAAAGAGGTTGGCGACAGGAAATACTCAACTTTTACATGCTTTGAAATTGACTCAAAGAGGGAAAAACAATCTAATCCATTGGGGGCAGAGAATATATTTGCACCCTATAGGGGAGTAGAAGGGTAACAAATGGTCTAGTGGGGAGGGAAGCAGTACAAGGGAGGGAGGGAGAAGTGTAAAGATTAAAATTTAGGGGAGACTGAGGAAGGTAGAAATTAGTTTCTCTCTGCAAGGAGTATTATATTTTATGAGGTTTATTAAAGTTAAGGATTAAAGAAAATACAAGATAAGAAAAACATGCCTAGGCCAGAGAGGCCTAGACAAGATAATCTCACATCATGGAAGAGCTGCGTCTGCTCCAAAACGGAAGTCCAAAAACCCCCACAAAAGCCTTTGCAATCAGGTTAAATCCCTTCTCGATCTCGGCCCACCTGAGAATTCAGTGAGATTACAAAGCATTTTGGGGAAGTGGAGCAAGGGCTTGTGGGGATTGAAGTACAGAGTTCAAGTCCATTTTTTACCTTACCCCGTATGATCATTTTTGGAAAAATTAATTTTTTCCCCAAAAGGATCATAAAAACATAATCAACTTAAAAGATTACAATAATGTGAGGATAAGAGAAAAAGGAAAAAAAAGAATAAAACCAATAATTGCTGAACACATTGACAAAAAGCCAGTTAGGGGGCAGTCCCCTTTGGCAAGAAAGTATACATACAAATAAATGTTCAATCAACCACACCCAAAGTTCATTTTGATCTTGTGCAGCATGTGGTCTGGAGGCTTCTTCATGGAGGCTTCTCCAACAGTTCAGTTTCTGGATTCAGAGAGGTAGCATCTTTTTTACCTAATATTCTTTTCAAAAGGAATTTAAACTTTGCAATTTAAATAATGATATTTTTTTTACATTTCCCCGTGTTGTGGGTAATTGAAAAATGCATGATTACTTAGGGATGCATGGCTGAAGTATGAGGTATATGAATCAATTGGTAAGAGAAATTAACAAAAACATCAGAAAAATCAAAAAAAAAAAAGAAAGAAAGAAAAAGAAAAAAACTCTGGATGAAAATATAGACTATCAAAGTCTTATGTGAAAAAAATTTCAAGTAAAAGAAAAATAAATCAATAACAGGTCCTTGAATCAGGGCCCAATCAAAATGATCTAAGCAATGATGCATTTACCCAGTCAGTAGCCAGGACTACAGAAAGGTACCACACTATGAGAGGCAGAAAAGGAGACCAGATTATAGGAGCCAAGGCTTTGGGGATACTCATCTGTGAGTATCTTCAGAGAGAGTGTGGACACAAGGAAGGCCTACATCTTAACATAAGTCAAGTGTCACAACCCCAAGTCTCACACTAGGTTCAAAACCTTTGCATTGGCCTAGAAGTGCATCAAACCATCTTGGATTGGGTTTTCTTTGGCCCTGTGCAATGGCTCTTGTGTGTATATCTTGTCCTGGAATTGGACAGAATCATTAAGCAAAGTCCCATAAATTATTTCAATAAATAGTGGCATCATTTTTATAGTCACAAGCTTTTTAGGGCATGCATTAGCAAATGTATCTTAAACTTGTAGTACTGAAAAATCAAAAGGTTAAAGAAAATCTTAATGCTGGTGATGTGCTTCAAATATAAAAAAGAGAGAAAAAAACCTGAAAAAGCATATTGCACATGCAAGAAAAATATAATAATAAAAGAGCTTTAAAAAATTAAAAAATGTAGCTTATAAACATTGACACTCTGTATCAGCTAAGAAAATATAGAATACAAGGCTTTCTCACCAAAAATGAGATCCATTTCCTCTTCATGCCTGGCTATGATCTACTGTGAGTGAATGAATTGAACAAGGTATATTTTTCATTTTAAAGAACAGTAGTACAAATATGTAGTTATCAAAATACCCAAAATTCTCAATAGCCCAATTAATTACAATAGCAAACAAACACACTATCATATTTCACATAAGTTGCTGCATGGCATTTTTCAAACCTATGAATTGATGGACATTTGTCACAAGTTTTTACAAATGTAGCAATCTTTCAACCTTGGTATTTAAACATATTTTTTAAAAAAATAAAGTAAAACTTATCTTGGGTTAAGAACATAATCAAGAAATCTATATATCATTCTGGTGGAAGTAAAGTAGTGAGCTGAAGAGTATAAATAAAAGGTGCTCCTTTTTGGAGGCTTATTAGGGGTACAAATGCCCTGAGATTAACTGCTCCAACTTCCATTCACATATTTAGAAAGTGGGAAGGTTGTGGGTTATAAAATGTATTTCACTTCAGCTATTAGAATGGGCCTTACACCTCATGGTAGGGGCAGGCAAAATAACCAGAAATTGTTAAAAAATTACAAAAATCATATTTAAAAAACCCTTAAAATCATTGGAGGTATTTAGCACATTAAATTTTCCAAAGGTTGTTATACAATTATAACCAGTCCTGAAGTCCATCTATCCTGTATGTGACAATTTACAAAGTCAAAAATAGAAAGGTTGTTTTTTTCATATATAGGCTTATTCAATAATATTTTTTCAATATATGGTTATAGGGGAAAAGCAACAGAATTTTAAAACTCAGTACATTAAATGAACAATATAACAGAATAATATTGAATTCAGTAATATATGAACTTAAAATCACAAAGTTAAACCTTAAACAAAACAATCAGGAAAAATGCAATAAAATGCAGAGTTTTGTATAAATCATTGGAGTCTGAAATGCCTTAGAATATAGCCTCTAGTCTCTTCAATGTTCTTTGGGGTTGTTTGTTTTTGTTTTTGTTTTTTATTAATTATCCATTTATTTTTTTTTGAAACATTATTTTATTTGGTCATTTTCATACATTGTTCATTGGAAACAGATCATTTTCTTTTCCTCCCCCCCAGCCCCCACCTCACCCCTTCCCTAGCCTAGGCGCAATTCGTCTGGGTATCACATGTGTCCTTGCTCTGAACCCATTTCCTTGTTGTTGGTATTTGCACTAGGGTGCTCATTTAGCATCTCTCCTCGATCATGTCCCCTCAACCTCTGTAGTCAAGCAGTTGCTTTTCCTCGGTGTTTTTACTCCCTCAGTTTGTCCTCTGCTTGAGGATAGTTTGTTTTTGTTTTTTTGTTTTTTTTTTCTTGTAGATTGCTGCAGGTTGTTCAGGGACATTGTAAAGCCATTCCTGGAGAAGTCCATTGTGTTCTCTTGTACCACAATGTGTCATTCTCTGTGTAAAATGTTCTCCTGGTTCTGCTCCTCTCACTCTGCATCACTTCCTGGAGGTTGTTCCAGTCTCTATGGAATTCCTCCACTTTATTATTCCTTTGAGCACAATAGTATTCCATCACCAACATATACCACAATTTGTTCAGCCATTCACCAATTAAAGGGCATCCCCTCGTTTTCCAATTTTTGGCCACCACAAAGAGTGCAGTTATGAATATTCTTGTACAAGTCTTTTTCCTTATTATCTCTTTGGGGTACAAACCTAGCAGTGCTATGGCTGGATCAAAGGCAGACAGTCTTTTATCGCCCTTTGGGCATAGTTCCAAATTGACCTCCAGAATGGTTGGATCAGTTCACAACTCCACCAGCAATCAATTAATGTCCCAATTTTGCCATATCCCATCCAGCATTCATTACTTTCCTTGGCTGTCATGTTGAACAATCTGCTAGGTGTGAGGTGATACCTCAAAGTTGTTTTGATTTGCATCTCTCTGATTATAAGAGATCTAGAACACTTTTTCATGTGCTTATTAATAGTCTTGATTTCTTTAACTGAAAATTGCCTATTCATGTCCCTTGCCCATTTTTCAATTGGAGAATGGCTTGATTTTTTGTACAACTGGTTTAACTCTTTATAGATTTGAGTAATTAGACCTTTGTCAGAGGTTTTTTTATGAAGATTGTTTCCCAATTTGTTGCTTTCCTTCTAATTTTAGTTCCATTGGTTTTGTTTGTACAAAAACTTTTTAATTTGATGTAGTCAAAATTATTTATTTTGCATTTTGTGACTCTTTCTAAGTCTTGCTTGGTTTTAAAATCTTTCCCTTCCCAAAGTTCTGACATGTATACTATTCTGTGTTCACCTAATTTACTTATAGTTTCCTTCTTTATATTCAAGTCATTCACCCATTCTGAGTTTATCTTGGTGTAGGGTGTGAGGTGTTGATCCAAGCCTAATCTCTCCCACACTGTCTTCCAATTTTCCCAGCAGTTTTTAGCAAATACTGGATTTTTGGCCCAAAAGCTGGGGTCTTTGGGTTTGTCAAAGACTGTCTTACTGAGGTCATTTACCCCAAGTCTATTCCACTGACCCTCCTTTCTGTCTCTTAGCCAGTAGCAGATTGTTTTGATGACCGCTGCTTTGTAATATAGTTTGAGATCTGGGACTGCAAGGCTACCTTCCTTTGTATTTTTTTTCATTATTTCCCTGGATATCCTTGATCCTTTATTCTTCCAAATGAACTTTGTTATTGTTTTCTCTAATTCAGTAAAATAGTTTTTTGGTAGTTCAATGGGTATGGCACTAAATAGATTAGTTTGGGTAGGATGGCCATTTTTATTATGTTAGCTCGTCCCACTCATGAGCAATCAATGTTTTTCCAATTGTTTAGATCTAGTTTTAATTGTGTGGAGAGTGTTTTGTAGTTGTGTTCATATAGTTCCTGTGTTTGTCTCGGCAGATAGATTCCTAAGTATTTTATATTGTCTTGGGTGACTTTAAATGGAATTTCTCTTTCTAATTCTTGCTACTGAACTGGGTTGGAGATATATAGAAATGCTGATGCCTTATGTGGGTTTATTTTGTATCCTGCAACTTTGCTAAAGTTGTTGATTATTTCGATTAGCTTTTTGGTTGATTCCCTGGGATTCTTTAAGTAAATCATCATATCATTCACAAAGAGTGACAGCTTGGTCTCCTCATTGCCAATTTTAATACCTTCAATTCCTTTTTCTTCTCTAATTGCTACTGCTAGTGTTTCTAGTACAATATTAAATAATAAAGGTGATAATGGGCATCGTTGTTTGACTCCTGATCTTATTAGGATGGCTTTGAGTTTTTCCCCATTACAGATGATGTTTGCTGATGGATTTAGGTATATACTGTTTATTATTTTTAGGAAAGGCCCTTCTATTCCTATACTTTCTAGTGTTTTCAATAGGTATAGTTGTTGTATTTTGTCAAAGGCTTTTTTTTTGCATCTATTGAAATAATCATGTGATTTTTGTCGGTTTGCTTGTTTATGTGGTCAATTATGTCGATGGTTTTCCTAATATTGAACCATCCTTGCATTCCTGGAATGAATCCTACCTGATTGTAGTGGATAACCTTTGTGATGACTTGCTGGAGTCTTTTTACTAGTATCCTATTTAAGATTTTTGCATCTATATTCATTAGGGAAATTGGCCTATAGTTATCTTTCTCTGTTTTTAACCTGTCTGGCTTTGGGATCAGTACCATGTTTGTGTCGTAAAAAGAATTTGGTAGAACCCCTTCTTGGCTTATTCTGTCAAATAGTTTGTATAGTATTGGGGTTATCTGTTCTTTGAATGTTTGATAGAATTCATTTTTGAATCCTTCTGGACCTGGGGATTTTTTCTTAGGGAGTTCTTTGATGGCTTGTTCAATTTCTTTTTCTGATATGGGGTTGTTTAGGTAATTTATTTCTTCTTCTTTTAGTCTAGGTAATTTATATTTTTGTAAGTATTCATCCATATCACTTAGATTGCCATATTTTTTTGCCATATAATTGGGCATAGTAGTTTTTAATTATTGCCTTGATTTCCTCTTCATTAGAGGTGAGGTCTCCCATTTCATCTTGGATACTGTCAATTTGGTTTTTTTCTTTCCTTTTTTAAATTAGACTGACTAGTACTTTGTCAATTTTATTTGTTTTTTAGAAGTACCAGCTTCTAGTCTTATTTATTAAATCAATAGTTCTTTGACTTTCAATTTTATTAATTTCTCCTTTGATTTTTAGAATCTCTAATTTAGTCTTCATCTGAGGATTTTTAATTTGTTCACTTTCTAGTTTTTTAATTTGCATGCCCAATTTATTGACCTCTGCCCTTCTTAATTTGTTTATATATGAACTCAAGGATATAAATTTCCCCCTGAGTACTGCTTTGGCTGCATCCCATAGGTTTTGAAAGGATGTCTCACCATTTTCATTTTCTTCAATGAAGTTATTAATTGTTTCTTGATTTGTTCTTTAACTAGCTGGTTTTGGAGAATCATATTGTTTAATTTCCAATTAATTTTTGATTTATCTATCCATGTACCCTTACTAATTACTAATTCTCTCACCTCTTTCTTATTTATTTTTTTTATTTGATTTATCTAGTTCAGATAGGAGAAGGTTCAGATCTCCCCCTAGTATAGGTTTTCTATCTATTTCATCCTTGAGCTCCTCTAGTTTCTCCTTTAAAAATTTGGATGCTCTACCATTTGGTGCATACATATTGAGTACAGATATTTCCTCATTGTCTATACTGCCTTTTATCAGGATGTAATTACCTTCCCTATCTCTTTTAACTAGATTTATTTTTACTTTGGCTTTGTCTGATATCATGATTGCTACTCCTGCCTTCTTTTTATCATTTGATGCCCAATAGGTTTGGCTACATCCTCTTACATTCACCCTATGCGTATCTACCTTCCTCATGTGTGTTTCTTGCAGACAGCATATGGTAGGGTTTCGGATTCTAATCCACTCTGTTATTCACTTGAGTTTTATGGGTTAGTTTATTCCATTCACATTCAGAGTTGTGATTACTAGCTGTGTATTTCCCAGCATTTTGATTTCTACTCCTGGTTCTGCCTTTTCTTCTTTCACTATTTCCTTCTATACCAATGTTTGTTTATAGTCAGCCCCCCCTTTCCCTCCCTTATTTTACTTCCCTTTCTATCCCCCTCCCTTCTTATTCCCTCCCTTATTTTCTTCTGTATTCTTTTTAAAATCCCCCCCTTACTCTCTCCCTCCCTGGTACTGCTTTCCTCCCCACCAGTCCTTTTTTTACCCTTCTACTCCCCTATAGGGCGCAAATCTATTCTTCCCCAATTGATTGGGTTGTTCTTCCCTCTTTGGGTCAGTTTCAAAGTACATAAGAGTTGAGTATTTCCTGTTTCCAACCTCTTTACCCTTCCAGTGTATCGATGTTCTCCCCCCTCCTGCCATGAGCTTCTTTGTGACATATAAATTTACCCCCATTTGTTTCTTTTCCCATTTCTTTTAGTCATAATATCTTTTCTTTTTTAGCTCTAGTCATTTATATATATTCATACACATGTATATGTATTTATGTATGCATATATCTATATACCTATTTATGTCTTGTCCTTTCATCCTATACAGTTTGTCATTGTTCCCTCTGAGTGTAATTCTTCTAGCTGCTCAGGAGATAGCAACAGTTTTTAAGAGTTACCAATGACCTCTTTTCCATTTAAATATCTATTGTCCGAAGGCAGAGTGTTAAGGGCTAAGCAATGGGGTTTAAGGGATCTGCTCAGGGCCCCACAGCTGGGAAGTATCTGAGGCCAGATTTTAACCCAGGACTGCATGTCTTTAGGCCTGGCTCTCAGTTCCCTGAGCCACCCATTTGCCCCTTCAAAGTTGAATCTTTGGGCTGAATCTTTCTTCTGGCATGCAGGTGAAATCAGTGAAATTACCAGAACAGTCAAAAGGTATTCTTTTAAACAACCCTTTTTAAGTTTTTTTTAAGTTGCTTTTTAAGTTCCTGCTTAAAAGTCTGTTTCTTTTCCTCTCCCTTTCTCTCTCCCCTCCTACACTCTGATCCACCCACGTGGTCAATACCCCAAGTTTGTTACCAGCTGGTAGAAATGAGTCCTGAGTGATCTCCTCCAAGGATCTGGGTGATGAGCTGGCTGGGGTCGTGCTCGTGGTACTGGGGCGCATAAACAGGCAGGTAGTGGCCAGCGGATGGCTGTAGGCAGGAACACAGGCAGGCAGGGCTGGGAGAGCGGGCACCAGGTGAGAGGCCAGGAGCAGGAGCCAGAGCCGGAGCGGGCTTCCGGGGTGGGCAGGGCCTGGACCAGGACCAGGATGGAGAGAGGTCAGGATCGGGGGCTGCAGGCAGGAGCTGTTCAAGATGGTTTTCTAAAAAAGCTTCTTGGAGAAACGTGGCTTAAAAAAATTCATTATCTAGGCTAAAAAATTTGAGAAGTTCTCATCCAATCTAGTGGTTGCCAAAAACTGTAAAGATTAAAATTTAGGGGAGACTGAGGGAGGTAGAAATTAGTTTCTCTCTGCAAGGAGTATTATATTTTATGAGGTTTATTAAAGTTAAGGATTAAAGAAAATACAAGATAAGAAAAACGTGCCTAGGCCAGAGAGGCCTAGACAAGATAATCTCACATCATGGAAGAGCTGTGTCTGCTCCAAAACGGAAGTCCAAAAAACACCATAAAAGCCTTTCCAATCAGGTTAAATCCCTTCTCGATTTTGGCCCACCTGAGAATTCAGTGAGATTACAAAGCATTTTGGGGAAGTGGAGGAAGGGCTTATGGGGATTGAAGTCCAGAAATCAAGTCCATTTTTTACAGAGGGGGGTTAATTTTAGAAAGACTACAGGGAAAATAAGGGGGGAAATGAGAAGGGAGGGGGGTAGAAAGGGAAGTAAAATAAGGGTGGGAAGAAGGGGGACTGTTTAAAAGCAAAATAGTGAAAGAAGAAAAGGCGCAGGAACAGGAGCAGAAATCAAAATGATGGGAAATACACAGCTAGTAATCATAACTCTGAATGTGAATGGAATGAACCCACCCATAAAACGCAAGCGAATAGTAGAGTGGATTGGAATCAAAAACCCTACAATATGCTGTCTACAAGAAACACACATGAGGAAGGTAGATACACATTGGGTGAAAGTAAGAGGGTGGAGCCAAATCTATTGGGCTTCAACTGAGAAAAAGAAGGCAGGATTCACCAAGATGAAAAAGGAGACCTCACCTCTAATGAAGAGGAAATTATGGCAATCATTAAAAACTACCATGCCCAATTATATGGCAACAAATATGGCAATCTAGGTGATATGGATGAATACTTATAAAAATATAAATTGCCTATACTATAAATGGGCAAGGGACATGAACAGGCAGTTTTCAGCCAAAGAAATCAAAACTATTAATAAGCACATGAAAAAAATGTTCTACATCTCTTATAATCAGAGAGATGCAAATCAAAACAACTCTGAGGTATCACCTCACATCTAGCAGATTGGCTAACATGACAGCAAAGGAAAGTAGTGAATGCTGGAGGGGATGTGGCAAAGTTGGGACATTAATTCATTGCTGGTGGAGTTGTGAATTGATCCATCCATTCTGGAGGGCAATTTGGAACTATGCCCAAAGGGCGATAAAAGACTGTCTGCCTTTGATCCAGCCATAGCACTGCTAGGTTTGTACCCCAAAGAGATAATAAGGAAAAAGACTTGTACAAGAATATTCATAACTGCACTCTTTGTGGTGGCCAAAAATTGGAAAACAAGGGGATGCCCTTTAATTGGTGAATGGCTGAACAAATTGTGGTATCTGTTGGTGATGGAATACTATTGTGCTCAAAGGAATAATAAGGTGGAGGAATTCCATGGAGACTGGAACAACCTCTAGGACCTGATGATGCAGAGTGAGAGGAGCAGAACCAGGAGAACATTGTACACAGAGACTGACACACTGTGGTACAATCAAAGGTAATGAACTTCTCCATTAGTGTCAATGTAGTGTCCCTGAACAATCTACAGGGATCTAAAAAACACTATCCACAAGCAGAGGATAAACTGGGAGTAAAAACACCGATGAAAAGCAACTGCTTGACTACAGGGGTTGAGGGGATATGACTGAGGAGGGACTCTTAATGAACACTCTAATGCAAATGCCAACAACATGGAAATGGGTTCGAATCAAGGACACATGTGAAACCCAGTGGAATCGCGCTTCAGTTATGGGAGAGATGGTGGGGGTGGGGGAGGGAAGAAAAGAAAATGATCTTTGTTTCCAATGAATAATGTTTGGAAATGACCAAATAAAATAATGTTTTAAAAAATAAATAAAAGGAATATTTTTGCAATAGATGATCTGTAGAAGCACACATGTAAATGAAATTTTTTTTATTACCATCAAAAGTTAGATGTACTAGGCCAACTCAATATTGAAAGGTAACCAGACTAACCATATCTGCTTTTTTGATAGGATTACTAACCTAGTATAGGAGAGTATTATCAATTTGGTTTGTGTACATTTTAGCAAATATTTTGATGAAGCATCTTACATGATTCTTGTGGAGAGGATGTGAGATATGTATTAGATGACAGTAAATTAGACAATAATAAAACCAGATGCATACAGAGTTGAGTGTGTGTGTGTGTGTGTGAACTCAGTGATTAGTTGTCAATAGCATTGTATTAATGTGGCGAGAGGTCTCCCGTCAAGTACCTGAGGAATCCTCTGATACAAGATTGTTATTTTTTTTTCAGTAACCTGCTTTAAAAAAAATATGTAAAAACATGTACACTCAGTCAATTTGCAGATAACACAAATAGAGGCTAATACTCACTCACACACATCTTTGCAAAAGAAAAACTTAGGCTCAATGCTAGGAAAAACTTCCTAACAAATAGAGCTATCCCAAAATGGAATGGGCTGCTTTGAGAAACTTACTGTCTCCCTCTCCTTGGAGGTTTTCAAACAGAAGCCAGATGACAATTGGTCAGGTACATTATTGCGTAGAATTCTTTCATATATGTTTTGGGCTAAATATCTGCTGAGGTTCCCTCCAACTCTCGAGTTCTATGATTCTTTGTGAAAATCTAGGCACTGTGCTGAGCTCTGAAGATATTAATAAAAAAGAGAGACTGTCTCTACCTTCCAGGAGTTTACACTTTAATGAAAGAGATGATCCATAAAAGAGAATTTAGCTAAAGGGTAGATGGCAAGGCCCTGAGGTCTAGAGGATATAACAGTAGAGCAGATTTCAAAGGAATATAAATCAGAGCAGTGCATAAATAATCCCTATTCCAGAATCAGAGGAGAAAAGTTGTTTTCTGTATGTTGATATTTACACAATTGTTCCCTTTTATCTTTCCTGGCTTTTTGAGGTTTGGTCTCTGATTGCCTACCTTGACCCATGGTATACCACTGCTTCTCTCTACAAACTCAGTCTTCTAGGCTCTGAATTTAGCTCACTACCACCAACACCACCACTATGGACCTATATTATTCAAATGTTCCTCCCTTTATTAATTGACCCTGTGGTTACCATCCACTTTCTACCTAGATCCCCGAAGTCAGCTATAGCTACCTCCCTTTTCTCATGGCTGCCGGAGCCCTGTCATGACAGGTGCAAAACTGCAAGTCTCATCCTTAAAAAAATGGAGGCACTTGATTGATTACCAAGTACAAATAGAAAGTCTGGAAAATTATCAGGAAAGCCCAGGAATAGTTAAAAGATCAAAAGGGATATTCTCTGATGTCTCAACCTACAGACTGATAGGAGAAGAAAAGTGACCCATTTTCATTACAAACAGAGTATGTGAGAAGGGGGACACAATGCCAGGCAAGACAGAGAGGCCAAGATTGCCTCTTTTTCCAGATACTCAGCCACAGTGAACAATCCTTCCTTATCCCTTCTGCTGCCACTTCTTTTTGGTGTTTCCCTTTCATCTCTGAAATGTACTGACACTGTTCATTATCCTAGAGAGCAGCAAGATTCAATTGGTTTCTACAGGGATGTCCATTTGAAGAGGCAGAATGTGAATGAAAGACCTTAGGTGTAAGTGGTGCACTTATAATGCCAGGACTTTAGCATGTCATTCATTAAGCAAATAAATTAATGTCAGGCCTCCTCATCTCTTATGCTATCAAGGGACAGATAAGTTCCTTGACAGGACTCTTTGATGTACACTCATTTGTGTGAGAGAGTGAATAGCTTTGTGAAAGTCTACATGTAAGTACCAATGAATAAGTACATTTCCCAGTTAAGCAGGTATTGTAGGTAAAGGAGAGAACCAAATCAGTCCTCTGTCTTTGGGGCTACCTGACATAGGGAAGGGAAAGAGCACAGAGCTGAGACTCAGGGGACCTATGAACACATCTTCACTCTGCTGATAACTTACTCCGTGTCTTAGGGCAAATCACTTCACCTTTATGGATCCTAGTTTGTTCTTTTGTCAAATGGAGATGATCCTACTTGCCCTACATATCTCACAGTCTTGTTCGACACCATGGACCACACTCTTCTTCTGCATACTCTCCCCTCTGGGTTATCACAAAACTTCTTCCCTGATTCTCTTCTCTGTCTAAGATCTACTTCTGAAGCTTTTTTCATGCATTCATCATATGATTCCCACTGAACTGTTTAAACTCCAAGCTTCTATACTTGGACCTCTCCTTTGACTTGATATTCTACTTCTTGAGGATCTTATGAGATCCCTAGATTTAACTATCATCTCAATGCACATGGTTCATATATATATATATATATATATATATATGATATTCATATATATGTAAAGATAGATAATATATAGTATACATGTATGTGTATACAGAGTCCCACTCTCTCCTATGAGTACTAGCTACAAGTCTCCAATTTTCTATTAGACATTTTGATGTAATTTATTTTATTTTTTATCAAGTACATGTAATGACAAATTTTCACATTAGTTTTATGAAGTAATATGATCCAAATTGTCTCCCCTCCTCCCTTTACTCCCCCTTCATGGAGCTGGCAAGCAATTTGATCTGGTTTATACATGTGTTATCATGCAAAACATATTTCCATTCTGTTGGACATTTCAAATAGATGCCCTGTAGCTATCTCAAACTCAACATGTGCAAAATATAAACCATTATCTTTTTCCAATAGCCTGTTATTATCCCTAACTTCTGTATTTTTACCAAAGGTATCATCATTCTTCAAGTCATCCAGTTTTAAAATTGTGGCATTATACTGGATTCCTCATTCTCACAGCCCATGTATCTAATTACTTGCCAAATTTCCACTCTGCCTAGATGCCTCTGGCCCAGTTCTAATACTTCTTTCCTCCTTTAGGAAGTGGATCCCCTTTGTCCTTTCTGTATCACATAACTGGGACCCTGATGGTACACAGTGCTTTGCAGATATCAGGAAGACCTCAAGTGAAAATGTGATTTGATTTGATTTGATTTTGACTGTCTTGCATCATTCCTTGTTGTTTTCTGTCATGAGTTTTCTCTCCAATTAAACTGCAAACTCTTTGAGGTCAGGGCTGTACTTTACACTTCTTCTTTATACTTCTTCTACATTCCCCACAGATAAAGCAGGTCTCAGTAGGTATCACCTATTATATATCTAATAGATGATCAATAACTTTTTTCTTCAAGGTAATTGATTGGCAAAGTCAGTTTCTCATGTATCTCTCATGTCAAATTTACTTAATATTTCATTATTATTAATAGCAGCTACATTGAGGTAAAGCTGAGAACATACCCTTTGTATGAAAAAAATATTGTACAAATAATGGAAATGGGAATCAAAAGCTCTGGAGTCTGGTTCCAACTTTTCTTCTCAGTTACTATATGATCTTCATCATTTCTTCTCCTCTATAATACCTAACATTTACATAACTCTCAAAGGTTTACAGATATTCTACATCTCTCTCTCAACTGATATTCCTAACAATCTCACAAGATGGGTGTTATTGTTATCCCCATTTTACTGTTGAGTAAACTGAGGGTCAGAGAGGTTAGATGATTTGACCAGTGTCTGAGGAATGTGTCTGAGGAAGCAGTCAAACCAAACCCAAGTCTTCCAGACTCCAAGTTTGGTGCTTTTCCCTTTATGCAATACTGCTTCCCACCTCTCAGTTTCCTCATCTGAAAAATGAGAGTACAATTCAATTCAACAATCATTTAATAAGCACCATCTACTCCTGTTAGATACAAAGGGATACAAGAGCAAAATAAAATATCCTTGAACTGCTGAGGAGCTAGCTTTCTATTGGGGAGAAACTGTCTACACCCAGATAAATCAGTATAAAGAAATCAAAAAGAGCCCCACATAGGCAGTGTCTCTTAAACTTGTCTTTGAAGGAAACTAGGGGTTGTTTAAGGTTGAAAAGAGAAGGGGAAACAGTGGAGACAGAAGGGAGAACGGAGTCAACAGAGATCATCAGGAAGGCCAGCTTGGTCAGACCACAGGGTGACTTCATAAGATCAAGGAAGAGAAAAATCATCAACTTAAATGGTTCTGAGAAATCTAGTCTACAGTCCCTTCTAGCTCAAATGTTCAATAGTTTATTTCATTCAACTTAGACTTCATTCAATGATGTTTGACTGGTGAAGCACTTCATTCTAAGGTTGTGCTCTGGCATGGAGCTCATGGTGTATAAACCAAAGGGCAGCTATTTTGAAGAGGTCCCGATGTGTGTTTTTTTTTTAAATAATCCTTACTTTCCTTCTTAGAATCAATACTGTGTATTGATTCCAGCAATGGGTGTTAAGGGACTTGTCCAAGGTCACACAGTTAGGAAGTGTTTGAGGTCAGATTTGAAAGCAGGACCTGTCTTTGGGCCAGGCTCTCAGTGTTGAGCCACCAAGCTGCCCCTGCCCCCAATGTATTATTATTATTATTAAATATACTTAACAACACTTCATATTTACATAGCACCTTTATGGGTATGATTTTACTGACTAGTCACAATTATATTGGGATGCTGCTGAGGGGTGGAGGGAAGGACAAGTTTATTATCCTTATTTTAAATGGAGGTAAATGGAGGCTGTTTACAAAGCTTAGCTTACCTATGTGATGCCAAACAAATTACTGTGGAAAGAATACTGAATTTGGAGTCAGAAAGGCCTGAATTCAAATCCTGTCACACACTGGCTGTGACTGGGAAAGTCTCTTAATCTCTGCCTTGGTTTCCTCATCTGTAATAGGAGGGTAGCAATAACACCTACCTCCTAGGGTTGTTGTGAGGATCAAATGAGATCCTATTTGTAAAGTGCCTTGCAAACCTGTATAAATTCTAGCTATTATTGTTAACATTGTTCTATATCAGCATTTTTTAGTCCTTAATTCTCCAGATTCGGAGCTCTTCTAGAATTCACACAAATGCAACCTTTCAAAGGGGGGAGGGGTTAGTGATGGGAATGAGGCAGCACCATTTGAATAAAGAAGGCATTATGATCAGCTTAGTCCCAAGATGAACAACCTGATGGAATGGGCATCAATAGTCACTCCATCTGATCAACCTCTAAGAGGATATACACAAACTTCCTCAAAGTCCCTATCTGACATGGATGATGCTGATTTGGGTTACCTTATAAAGAATAGTCAAAAAGTCTTTCAGAAAGGACCGCAGAAATGCTTTAATTTAAGAATGTGACCTCTGAAGGTGGACAAAATTTGAAGGACTATATTTTGTTGTTTGAATTGCTGTGTCTAAAAAAAATGCTAATTGGTAGTTATCAAAGTATGCTTAATAGCTTGCTTGTAACATGGAGCCTTAGTCTTAGAAATGGCATTGAGGAGCCCAGATAATTTTGTAGAATTTCACAACTTTTGAAAGTGTCCTGAGTCCAAGTTCTACAGATTCGCTCAGTTTACTCATTACTTTAGGATCTAGGGTGAAGGGAATATAGGGTGCCACTCAGTGAAGCCCTGCCCCTCGCCATAAATGGAGGTACTAGGATGCCTTTTATTTCCCTGACTATACACTGTCCTCCCCATTTTAGCTGGTCTTAAATAAAGTGATTTCACCTCACTCTTGATAACATGAGGTGAAACCCGAGAATCTTGTAGAGAAAAGAACACTGAACTTGGATGTTAGGAGAATTAGGTCCCAATTCTACTTTGTGATAGAAAGGTCATCCTGGGAAAATCGCTTGACCTTTTTAAGTCTTAGACCCAAGCTTTAAAATAGACATTAATCCTTGTACCACATAAGGATCGCCTATGTCCTGGAGCCTTAGACTTGGAAGATGGTATTTATCAGTCCAGCCATTTTATAGATGATTCCAAAAGGCAATGAAAGATATTTTCCTCCCTCTCATATGATAGATGTTCATCTTTCTTACTTGAAGGGAAAGGAGGAAGGAGGAGAAGCTGGAGAAAACAACTATGTAAATGTGTCAAGGTGAGTACTTTAGAAAGATATTTAGAGAAGATATGCATCCTGTAGATTGTGGAGGTGCTAGTACAGGGAATAAGAACCATCTCAATCAGTCAGTTCACACATGGTACATACATTTTTTTCTATCTTATAGGATCACAGGATCTCAGAATTGGAAGAGATCCCAAAAGTCATTTAATCTCAAATTTCTCTGAATATGAGTCTCTTCTATCTCTTGTGAGCATCATCATCCCTGCAGTAGTAGTAGTAGTAGTGGTAGTCTCTCGGTGACCGAGAATGACTATTGTCTTTGTGCAGTTTCATCTACAGTGTACCCTCCTGTGGCTTTGGAGTCCAAAGGCTGAGGTGCACAGTGTGTGGCACACGGGGCCTGGGACTCCAGTTGTTACGGGAGGTGCGGTTGTGGCCTGGTGTCGGCGTTCACGCGCAGCAGCAAGACGTCGACGTCGCTCATCATCAAAGGTGGTGGCAGCATGGTGAATGTGGGTTCGCCAGCTGCTTCTGACAGAGGCAGCGAGTTCTAGTTGCTTTGGTGTCATGCCAGCCCACTTCAAGTTGGACATTAGCTGCTCCTTGAATCTTTTCTTTAGCCGGCCTTGTTTCCTGAGTCCAGCTGACAGTTCACCATAGAATACCTGTCTTGATATTCGCTGTGGGTCCATGCGGATGACGTGTCCAGACCATCGTAGCTGGGTTTTGAGGACCAGGACTTCGATGCTGGTGGAGTTGGCTCTGTCGAGGACTTCCTGGTTGGTGATTCTGTCCTGCCATTGGATCCTCATGATTGACTGGACAGAGCGTAGGTGGAATTGCTCCAGCTGTTTCATGTGCTTCCGGTACAGTGTCCATGTCTCACAACCACACAGGAGCGAGCTGAGGACCACTGCGTTGTACACTTTGAGCTTCGTCACAGTGCTTACACCACTGTGTTGGAGGACTTTGGAGAGCAGCCACCCGAGTGCCTGGCTGGCCTTTTGGATCCTGGCATTAATCTCATGGTCTAGGGACCCGTCGTTGGCAATGGTGCTGCCCAGGTACATGAAAGTGTTGACATTAGAAAGCTGCGTGCTGTCGATTGTAATGCACGCCTGGTTAGTTGGCCTCCCTGGTGCAGGTTGGAACAGCACCTCTGTTTTGCTGAGGCTGATAGTCAGGCCAAACAGTTTTGTTGTGGTGGAGAACCTGTCCACAATGGTTTGAAGATGATTTTCTTGGTGGACCATGAGAGCACAGTCATCTGCAATGATAGCATCCAGGATGAGTCTCTCTGTTGTCTTTGTTTTTGCAGTCAGGTGGCGAAAGTCAAATAGTGAGCCATCCAGTCAGTATTTGATGTAGATGCCCAGGTCTAGATCCATCACAGCATGTCGTAATACTTGGGTGAAGGATAGGTTGAATAGTACCGGAGCGAGGACACAGCCTTGTTTCATGCCATTGGAGATGTTGAAGCGATCCGAAGTCTCTCCACCAGATAGGACTTCCCCTGTCATGTCGACATGAAAGAGCTGGATCAGTTTGATGAATTTTGCTGGGCAACCGAGCTTGCTGAGGATCACCCACAATGCTTCCCTGTTCACTGTGTTGAACACCTTTGTCAGGTCCATGAAGACAATGTAGAGACTCAGGTTCTGCTCAAGGCATTTTTCCTGCATTTGCCTCACCATGAAGACCATGTCGATGGTGCTGTGATCTGGTCGGAAGCTGCATTGTGATTCAGGCAGATTCTGCTCTAAATAGATGACAGGAGTCTGTTGAGTATAACACGGGCGAGGATCTTTCTGGCAGTGGAGAGTAGTGAGATGCCTCTGTAGTTGTCACAGGCTGCTCGTGAGCCTTTGTTCTTGTATAGGGCTATGATAGAGGCATCTCTGAGTTCTGGGGGCATGTCTTCCTCTTCCCATATGCTGGTCAGCACTATGTGGAATGCCTGGAGCACCTTTCCATTTAAGGCCTTGTACACCTCGGTTGGGATCCCATATTTACCGGGTGCCTTGCCTGCACTCATTTGTTGAATGGCTTTTTGGACTTCCTCTATTGAAGGAGGGACGTCAAGTTTTTCAATGGTGTGGTTTTGGGGGATCTGGTCAAGGGCGCTTTGATCGACTGAAGAGGGTCGGTTGAGAAGCTGACTGAAGTGTTCTTTCCACCTGTTGCTGATGCCTTTTTTATCTTTTTTGAGAGGGTCACCATCAGAGGATAGCAAGGGGGTGGTGGTCAGTTTTAATGGCCCATAGACAGTCTTGAGGGCACTGAAAAGTTGTTTGTAGTTTTTAGTATCAGCAAAATGCTGGATCTCTTCTGCCTTTTTTTCCCACCATTGGTCTTGCATCTTCCTGATCTCATGCTGCGCCGTGGCTTGGAGAGACTTGGATCTGTCCTTTTTAGGAGCAGAGTTTGGGTTATTTTGCCACTCCATAAAGGCTTTGTTCTTTTTGCTCAACAGGTCTTCAATAGCAGTGTTGTTCTCCTCAAACCAGTCCTGGTGATTGCGTTGTTTGGGGCCTTGGACTGCCTTTGATATTTCCTTCACTGCGTCTCTGAACTGGTTCCATTTCTTGGTTGAGCTTCCAGTGAGTGGTCCCTTGGCAGACAGCTTGTTGTCCAGGCAGGACTGGAATGTTTGCAAATAAGATGGATCTCTAAGATGACTCATGTTGTAAAATGCGCAAACTGTCTGGGCGTGTTTTGGGTGGCGAGGTGCAATGCACATTTGAAGAGTCACTCTAACCAATCGGTGGTCTTTCCAGCATTCAGCTCCTTTCATGGCTCTGGTGATCTTTACATCCTGGATGTCTCGCCAGTGTACAATGATGTAGTCAATGAGATGCCAATGTTTTGATCGTGGGTGCATCCATGTTGTTTTATATTTGTTTGCCATTCTGAACACAATGTTAGTGATGGTGAGTTCGAACTCTGAGCATTTGCTGAGTAGCAGTAGGCCATTGTTGTTCATTTTGCCCACACCATGTTTGCTGAGCACTCCTTTCCATCTTTCATGGTCCTGGCCAACGCGGGCGTTGAAGTCTCCCAGGAGTATCAGCTTGTCATGTGTGGGCACTGAGTGCAGGAAGGCACTCAGGTCAGAGTAGAACTGCTCAATGGTCTCCTCTGTGCTGGTCAGTGTAGGGGCATATGCGCTGATGATTGTGGCATACTGGTCTTTGCTGAGAGGTAAACGGATCTTCATGAGCCTCTCGCTTGCCCACAGGCAAGTCTGGCAACTTTTTGAGTAAACTGGTCTTGATGGCCAGGCCAACACCATGGATTCTGTCTTTATTTGAGGCTCTGCCTTTCCAGAAGAAGGTGTATCCAGTGGTGGGTTCGCTGAGTGATCCCTCTTCTGGTAAGCGTGTTTCGCTTAAGGCTGTGATGTCGATGTTATATCGCGCCAGTTCTTTACCGATTAGAGCTTTTCTTCTCTCAGGTCTTGGGGTATTCTCTCTGTCAAGCAATGTCCTGATGTTCCATGCTCCTAGTAGGAGTTTCTTTGTATTTTTTCTTTGATTTCGACCGCTTAAAGGGATGACCTGCCAGCCGCGGTGTGCTGACCGGGTGTTTGTAGGGCAGGCAATGTTTGGGACACCTTTTCTAGTCCCCTCCCTTGATTAGGGTGATCAGTGCTGTCCTAGAGAGGCCTGCTCAGTTGCCCAGGATGCTGCCGAAAGTCCCTGCTGCTCACAGGGTTGAGCGACCACTGGTCCGTGGGCCGCCTACGTGCAGGATCGTGACTACAACTGCCAGTGGTCACCTCCACCTGTTGTGTCGCCACTCCTCCATCGCCGCAGGTCTTGAAGAGGGTGGATGGGGTTAGGATAGATGAGTGTGCACAAAGATACTTGTGCGTGAAAGAGATTTAAGTGGAAAAGGGGTATATGGGGTGCTCAGGGAGGGGTAGTATCTCTGGTATGGAGGGCTTGTCGTGCCCTCCTAGGGCAGCTCTCCAGCCTCTGACCCCCACCTGACACCCAGCTCTCACTTGTGGCTCCCAGTAGCTGTTAGCATGTGGCAGCGGCCACACCCCAAGCAACGGCTTTGACAGGCCGGCCAAACCTTGTGAGGGTAGCCTTCGGGTCATCAACCCCTGGTGAACCAGGGCTTTGCTCACCCAGCATGTGAAGACTGCTTCGGTGGAACAGGCAGAAGAAACCAATAAGAAGGTTCAACGGCTGAGTTGGCGACGCAGCAAAGCACTGTGGAGTGCTTAGGGCGTGTTGGAGCACAAAAGACAACACGGCCGTCCAATGCAGCTGAGGAAGTCTCCAGATGTAACAATTTTTCGTGCCACTGGACCCAGGCTTCCAACGCTGAGAGAGTGGGACTGTCATCCCTGCATTTTGTTGATAAACAGAAGCAATGTCCAAAAAAGTTGAGATTTGCTTGGTCACACAATGGTTTGGTGTCAGAGGTGTCTGGAATGCAAATCTCCTTACTTATAGGTCAGTGTTCTTTCCAAAATTCCATCTCAAAGAAGCCTCAAGTAGATATAGAATTCACTTATCAGGAACCATAAAATATATGACTCCTTATTACCAAAGCAACTTAATAGAATCTTTGGGATGGATTAAGAGCCAGGCCCAGAGAAAGGCGATCCTGGGTTCAAATCTGGTCTCCGGCATTTCCTAGCTGTGTGACCCTGGCAAGTCATTTAACCCCCATTACCTAGCCCTTACTATTCTTCTGACTTAGATTCAATATACATTATTAATTCTAAAACAGAATGTAAGGGTTTAAAAAGAAAAAGACCTCAAGGCTTTGCTTTTTTTTTTTTTAAGTCTCTGATAAAATTCCTTACAGTAGACTTTCTTCATGCCACGGGACCAGAAAATCATATAGCAGACTTATTTCACTCATGTAAGGAATACCAGTTTGGAAATTCCCTCCACCAAAATAGATGGACAACTTAATCAACTTAAAAAGTTGGTGGAGCACCAAGAATTGATGTGACTTGATTATAGTCATGCAGCTAATATGCTTCAGAAATAGAACTTAAATTCTGTTCTTCTTGGCTCCAAGAACCATGAATCAAGAATAGGAAGGGTTCTGAAAGGGCTTATAGTACAACTTACTTTATAGATGGAACTGGAGGTTGAGTTGCTGAGATCACATGAATTTTAGGTAAGCATCAAAACTGAATTTGAACACAGGTCCTCTGACTTCAGGGCCAAAATTCCATCTACTGTAGAAAGCTGCTTATCTTTCAAGTTAGAAGACTGAAAAATATGCATAGGGGACAAATGATTCCCAAAGATTCCAAAAGGACAGTGAAAGATATGGCTTTCTTCGTCCAATGTGACAAATGTTCATCTTTCTGACTTGAAGTGGAAGGGGGAGGCAGGAGAAACTGAAGCCTAGAGCCCTCGTGGAAAAGATTCAATCCCTTATAATTAATGGGGACCTCCAAAATCAGAAGCAAAGGCCATTAATCATTCAGCCAACTCTCTATGAGGCTGGCATCACCCCCTCACCCACATACCTTTAACGACTCAATTCACAACGGGTAACATTTAACTGCAGAGACAGTTCTCGGAACAGAGTTTTAAAACCCCTGCCAATAGAACATGCTGGATACTGTCATTAAATCAATGAGTCTGTTCCCTTTTCATTCCATAAAGGTTGCTTACAGAACATTTCAAGACAAGCAAAAGAGGAATGTTGCAATTACTTCAATGGGTGGAAATTACATGGAGGCAGATTTTGGCTCAGCATAAGGAAGAGCTTTCTAATAATTGGAACTGACTTAACAGTGGAATAGGCTATCTTGGGAAGTAATGAGCCCTCTGTCATGTGAGATGTTGAAATAGAAACTAGATCATTATCAATCCAGGATCCAGTCCTTGATCTAGATGGAAAAGATTGAATGATTTCTAAGGTCAAGTTCAGTTCCTTGATTTTATGATTCTTTACTTAGTTTGCTTTCAGTGTTAATATATTTCTTCTACCAATGTTAATACATAGAAACAATATGTAGAAACAAATATATAGAACAGTTAATATATGGAAACATGTTCCTGGAATCCAATTCTGTTCTAAGTACCAAAAGGTGAATTGATAATAAAATAGTGAGAAATCATCATTATAAATAACAACCTCTTCAGTCCTTGATATTCCCAAAAATTTTGCCAGTGGTCCCAATGATTTTACTAGGAAACAATCTTCATTATTGCCTCTCCTGGGCATCTTAAGTCTTATAATGAAGAGAGCATTGATTGGAGGCAGGAAGACCAGCATTCAAATCCTGACTCAGACACTTACTAGTTCTGAAGGTAGCCTGGGTAGGTCAGTTAACTGCTCTTAGCCTCAGTTTCTTCACTTTCAAAATGAGAGTAATAATAATATTACTTCATAGGATTATTGTGGGGAATCAAATGAAGTAACTTCTGCAAGGTGCTTTGTAAACCTTAAATATATAAATGAGAGCAGGGGATATTAATAATTTTTTTGCTTGTGATTTATCAAAAAGAAGCAGAAATCCCGATCATAAAATTAGAGCTCAGAAATCTTGGAACACAATAAATTCAACCTCCTTTTTTTGTTGATGATAAAACTGAGGCACAGAGGTGACTCTCCCAGAACCACATAGTAAGTATCCAAGCTCAGATTCAAACCAAAGTGTATTTAATTCTAAATATACATCCACTGCACCATGTTGCCTTTTATGGGTGACAAGTAGCAAAATTTTTTTTCTTTAACAAAATGAAAATTAAAAACAAAATCCTACCATAGATATCCTGAACTCCAAATATCTTCAGCCTCCTCTCCTCTATTTATTCCATCTCTAGCATATGACAATAAGAATTCATGCTCCAAAGGCTGGCCCTGTCAGAGAACCTCTGGAAAAGAAAGATTCCATTAATTCCACTAACAAAAACAGGATGTGGACTCATACATTTTAGATAGATTTTCTCATACTTAGACATGCATAGTTTTTAAGAAGGATCAAAAACAAAACAATTCACTACTTAATATTCAGGTCACCAGAAAATTAAATTGAACTAAACTATCCCTTTCTGTAAAAGATTCTGGTAAATTGAGCATTGACCATATTATGACCTTACATTTGGATAGTTTTCACTATTTTGAAAGTTTTTATGTGTAGGAATAACTATAAATTTAAAATTCTGAAGTATTTGGAGAATTAATTTTCTAAAAGCACTCTGAGAAATTGGTAGTGCAAATACTATTATCTACATTTTATACATGAGGAGACTGAGGCCCAGAAAACTTGCCCAATGTAAGTAAGTGGCAGATGGAATTTCAAGTGAGATTTCCTGACTATAAGTCCTTTGTTCTTTCCATTATTTCTTAATGGATTGGATGGAAGGAGAGATCAAGTGGGATTTTAGGAGGTGAAAAATGGCAACCATTCTAATTAGAGTGAAGATAGATGTAAGTAATTCAGAGGTCAGCCTTTGGATAAATAATTAAGCCAAAGCATCTGAAAGAATACATCCCTAAGAGTGAATATACCTGTAGCCTTTTCTTAACTTTCAAGAATACTCATGAACATTTTTTTCTTGGTTCAACAAGATAGACAGAGTTATGGTTATGGATATATTATATAGATATAATTTATTTGTATATATATATACATATATATGTGCATACACATATACATGTATCCTTTGGTGTCCACCCACCACCCAGATCTCACCAGTGGCTCCAAGAATCTGTAGCATTGTCAGTAATAAATAAATAATAAATAAATAAATAAAAACTAAATAAAACCATCTCAGCAATGGACTAAATCAGGTTTAGGGTAACCAATAAGTCTCCAACCCAGTGGGTGGTTAGAGAGGATATTACCCAGGGGTAGATGAGAACAATTTGTTCCAGGAGACATGAAATTAGTTGAAGCAGGTATAGTGGAGCTGATAGAGATCCATCAGACATCAAAGATGCCAAGTTCATCACTACATCTGGGGCTGTCGCCAGTTGTCTTAACTTTTGTCTTGCCACTGGACTTGGATGACTCTGAAAGAGAGAATGGAGCAGATAACTTTGTGCTACACTCTCACTTAAATCCAGTTTATACACAAGTTGAAGCATCAACCTTTGGTGTCGTTGATCTTTTTTTGAAAAAAAAATAATGAACAACAACAACAATAAACATATATTGATAGAGATATAACTATCTGGATATTGAATATTGTTATTGACTCAACCACATATATCTACATTTAAGTATAAATAAACATGTACATATTTTTTTAAATGAAGGGGAAAAGGACCTTTACTCAGTCTTTTTTAAAAGTAATATAACCAATAACACTTGAAACTATTCACTCAGATTTATTTAACGTATTAGAAAGACAGAAAAAGGCTAAGTAGAAAAAAGGTTAGTGAATACATATTTGTATTTGAATGAATATTAGTGTTATGGACTCAAAATCACATTAGGGAGCCACATTCAAATATTTTCAGATGCTCATAGTTGGGTCTTTCATAGAAACATTTGCATGTAATGTACACACTTGTACATGAATATAGTTGTAAAAGGACATCTAATTCCTACTACTGTGAAGATCTTGCTCTCTCAAAGATCACTACCAAATCCAGTGATTTTTGGGCTCTTTAACCTCTCTTCAACTTTGAACACAATGAATTGCCCCCCTGCCCACCAAAATTTGTAGTGCATTTTCCTCTTGGCATCAGAGACACAACACTTTCTTGGTTCTCCTTTGATGAATCTCACTTTTTTTGCCTCCTTAGATGGCTTCACCTTCTTTTTTTCCAGTTCCCTAAAGGGGACATACCACCAGAGTTTTGTCCTCATCACACTTCTTTGGTTTCTATTTTCTTTCCCACTGCAATCCTATTCTCTACCACAACATCAACTAACACCTCTAAATAAGCATCTCCAGCTCCACTATACTATTCAGTGTTCACCTAATTAACTTATAGTTTCCTTCTTTATGTTCAAGTCATTCACCCATTCTGAGTTTATTTTGGTGTATGGTGTGACATGTTAATCCAAGCCTAATCTTTCCCATACTGTCTTCCAATTTTCCCAGCAGTTTTTATCAAATAGTGGATTTTGGTTCCACAAACTGGGATCTTTGGGCTTATCATAGACTATCTTGCTGAGGTCACTTACCCTAAGTCTATTCCACTGATCCTCCTTTCTGTCTCTTAGCCAGTAGTATATTGTTTTGATTATTTGCTTTATATTATAGTTTGACATCTGGTACTGCAAGGCCATCTTCCTTCACATATTTTTTTTTCATTATTTCCCTGGATATCCTTGATCTTTTGTTCTTCCAAACAAACTTTGTTATGGTTTTATCTAATTCAATAAAAAAGTTTTTGGTAGTTCGATGGGTATTACACTAAATAAGTAAATAAGTTTGGGTAGGAAAGTCATTTTTATTATGTTAACTCATACTACCCATGAGCAATTGATGTTTTTCCAATTGTTCAGATCTAGTTTTAATTGTGTGTAGAGTGTTTTATAGTTGTGTTCATAGAGTTCCTATGTTTGTCTCGGCAGATAGATTCTATTGTTTAGGATGATTTTAAAAGGAATTTCTCTTTCTACTTCTTTCTACTGAGATGTGTTGGAGATATATGGAAATGCTGATGACTTATGTGGGTTTATTTTGTATCCTGCAACTTTGCTAAAGTTGTTGATTATTTCCACTAGCTTTTTGGTTGATTCTCTAGGATTCTTTAAGTAGACCATTATATTATCTGCAAAGTGTGATAACTTGGTCTCCTCAATGCAAATTTTAATATATTTAATTTCTTTTTCTTCTGTAATTGCTACAGCTACTGTTTCTAGTACAATGTTAAATAATAGAGGTGATAATGGGCATCCTTGTTTAACTCCAGATCTTATTGAGATCTAGTTTATTCCATTGTAGATGATGTTTGTTGATGGTTTTAGATAAATACTGTTTATTGTTTTTAGGAAAGGACCTTCTATTCCTATACTTTCTAGTGTTTTCAATGGGAATGTATGTTGTATTTTGTCAAAGGCTTTTTCTTTGTCTATTGAGATGATCATGTGATTTTTGTTGATTTGCTTCTTGATATGGTCAATTATGTAGATGGTTTTCCTAATATTGAACCATCCTTGCATTCCTGGTATAAATCCAACCTGATTATAATGAATAACCCTCATGATGACTTGCTGGAGTCGTTGCTCATTTTCTATTTAAGATTTTTGTATCTATGTTCATTAAGGAGATTGGTCTGTAGTTTTCTTTCTCTTTTTTTTTTTTGATCTGCCTGGCTTTGGCATGAGTTACATATTTGTGTCATAAAAGGAATTTGTTAGAACTCCCTTTTTGCTTATTATGTCAAATAGTTCGTATAACATTGGAATTAGTTGTTCTTTGAATATTTGATAGAATTCACTTGTGAATCCATCAGGCCCTGGGGATTTTTTCTTAGGGAGTACTTTGATGGCTCATTCAATTTCTTTTTCTGATATGGGATTATTTGCATATTCTATTTCTTCTTCTGTTAATCTAGGCAATTTATATTTTTGTTAGTATTCATCCATATCACCTAGATTGCCATATTTGTTGCCATATAATTGGGCAAAATAGTTTTTAATGATTGCCATAATTTCCTCTTCATAGGAGGTGAGGTCTCCCTACTCGTCTATGATACTGCTATTTTGGTTTTCTTCTTTCCTTTTTTTAAATTAGATTGACATGTAATTTGTTTATTTTGTTTGTTTTTTTCAAAACACCAGCGTCTAGTCTTATTTATTAGTTCAGTAGTTTTTTCCCTTTGGATTTTATTAATTTTGCCCTTAATTTTTAGGATCTCTAAATTAGTTTTCATCTGGTGATTTTTAATTTGTTCACTTTCAAGTTTTTTGATTTGCATGTCGAATTCATTGACCTCTGACCTCCCTAATTTGTTAATATATGAACTCAAGGATATACATTTTCCCCTGAGTACTACTTTGCCTGCATCCCATAGTTTTTTGAAAGGATGTCTCATCATTGTCATTTTCTAATTATTAATTGTTTCTATGAGATGTTCTCTAACTGATTTTAGAGAATCATATTATTTAATTTCCAATTAATTTTTGATTTGGCCCTCTATGTACTCTTAGTGACCATTATTTTTATTGAGTCATGATCTGAAAATATTGCATTTATTATTCCTGCTTTTATGCATTTGTTTGCCATGTTTTTACACCCTAGTTCATGGTCAATCTTTGTAAATGTTCCATGTGCTTCTGAAAAGAAGGTGTATTCATTTTCGTCCCTATTTATTTTTCTCTATATATCTATTTACTCTAATATTTCTAAGATTTCTTTCACATCTCTTCCCTCTTTCTTATTTATTTTTTAATTTGATTTATTTAAATTTGATAGTGGTAAGTTCAGATCTCCTACCAGTATAATTTTACTATCTATTTCCTCCTTCAGATCCACTAGTTTCTCCTTCTGACATTTGGGTGCTCTTCCATTTGGTGCATACATGTTGATTACTGATATTTCTTCATTGTCTATACTGCCTTTTGTCAGAATGTAGTTACCTTCCCTATCCCTTTAAATCAGGTCTATTTTTACTTTGGCTTTGTCAGATATCATGATTGCACATCCTGTCTTTTTTCTATCAGTTGAGGCCTAATAGGTTTTGTTCCAACCTTTAATTCTAACCTTGTAAGTGTCTACTTGCCTCAAGTGTGTTTCTTGTGGACAACATATGGTAAGATTTTGGTTTCTAATACAGTCTCCTATTTGTTTTCTTTTTATGGGTGAGTTCATCCCATTCACATTCAATGTTATGATTACCACTTGTGTATTGCCCAGCATTTTGATATCCTCTCCTACTTCTGTCCTTTTTTCTTTTGCTATATCCTTTGAAACCAGTGGTTTACTTTTAATCAATCCCCCTAATCAACACCCTTAATGTGCTTCCCTTTCTGCCACTGCCTTTTTGTTCTCTTCTTATTTTAAGGGTCTGTTAAGTTCCCTCCCCCCTCTCTTTCCCTCCATTTTTGTACTCCCTGTCCTCTACCCCCTTTAGTTTTCCATTCTCATTTTCCCTGTAGGGTAAGGTAGAATTCAAGAATCCAATGGATCTAGATGCTCTTCTCTCTTAGAATTGATTTCACTGAGAATAAGGCTTAAGTATTACCTATTAGTACTCTTTTCCTCTCCTTCTTATAAGAGTATTCTTCCCATCCCTTTCAATGTGTATCTTTGTGTGATAAAGATTATCCTATTTATTTTATTTCTTTAAGTATCTCTTGGTGCTATCTTCAAATCCCCCTCCCTTTTTCTTTTTTTTGCATATCATCTCATACCACTTATTATCCCAATCTCTTCCTGTGCATGATTCTTCTATAATCTCTCTCTCTCTCTCTCTCTCTCTCTCTCTCTCTCTCTCTCTCTCTCTCTCTCTCTCTCTGTGTATATATATATATATATATATACATATATATATATATAATTTCTTATAAAGTTACTATAATTGTGAATATAATTTTTGAGAGTTACAAGTAACATTTTCCCCATATACTAATATAAATAATTTGATCTTATTGAAGCCCTTAAAGAAGAAAGTTTGAATAAAAAAACATTTCCCCTTTTCCCTCTCTTTCTTATTTACCTTTTCATGTTTCTTTTGATCTTTGTATTTGGATATTAAACTTTCCACCTAGATCTGGTCTTTTCTTTATAAATACTTGAAATCTATTTTGTTGAATGCCCATACTTTCCCCTGGAAGTATATAGTCAGTTTTGATGGATCTTTGGTTGAAGACCCAATTCTCTTGCCTTTCTGAAAATCATGTTCCAAGCCTTGTGATCCTTTAGTGTGGAAGCTGCCAGATCTTGCATAATCCTGATATTTGTATTACCTGATATCAGAATTGTCTCTTTTTGGCTTCTTGTAAAATTTTTCCTTAGCTTTGAAGCTCGTGAATTTGGCCATTACATTCCTGGGAGTTGTCTTTTGAGAATTTAGTGTAGAAGGTGTTCTTTGAACTCTTTCAATATCTATTTTACCCCCTTGTTCAAGAATATCAGGGCAGTTTTCTTGGATAATTTCTTGTAGTATGATGTCAAGATTTCTTTTTATTTCTGGGTTTTTAGGTATACCAATGATTATCAAATTGTTGCTCCATGATCTCTTTTCCTGATCTGTCATCTTGTCAGTGAGATATTTTATGTTTTCTTCTATTTTGTCAGTCTTTTGACTTTGCTTTATTAATTCTTGCTATTTTGCAAGATCATTGGCTTCCAATTGCCTAATTCTGCTCTTTAAAGATTTGTTTTCCACTAAAACCTTTTGATTTTCCTTTTCGGTTTGGTCTATCCTGCTTTTTGTGGCTTCCATCTGTTTCTCCAGTTGGGAGTTCTTGTCCTTTAAACTGTTATTTTCTTTTTTAACTATTTCCCACTTTTCTTGCCAGAAGGCTTCCATCTTTTTGATAAGCTCCAATTGAAATTCTTCGAGGTTTTCTGGACAAATTCCATTTTTTTCAGAAGGTTTGAGGTTTATTTGAGTTTCCTCCTCTATTTCCTCTGTAGCCTGGGTTTTTCCTACGTAAAAATTTTGAGGGTCAACTGCTTTTTCCTGTTTTTCTTGTAGGCTGTTTGTTGCTCCTAGTCACAATCTGACATCACTGTGGGGGGTTTTCCTTCCCTTTCCAGTCAGAAATATGAGTGAGATGGGCAGGCTCTCTGTGTATGGAGCTAAAAAGCAAGGATTTTGCCTGAGGCCAGCTCTTGAGTCTCTTAACCTTCCACTGTTAGTTGCCCCTCTCTGTGCTATCTCCTTGCTGGTACCCATGGTCTACACTCCTCAGCCTGCTGGGGCTTCAGGTCTAGTTGCTCTCAGGGGTAGGTCTTTGGTGGTCTCAGTCAGCTGCCAAGGACCCAGAGGGACCCCTCACTCACTCCAGAAGTGCCCCTTGCTCACTCACTGATTCTAGCAAGAGCAGGCTCTGACTCTGGTTCCATTGGTAGGGTGGGAGAGGGTGGATCAGCTTGTGTTTTTGTGGAAGATTTTTCACCCCCTTATAGTGTGGAAATGCCCAAATCCCATGTACCTTCAATGCTGAGCCCTACTGTAGAGTCCCTTCATTTATATGTATTTGGGGTTTTTTTGGTCTTTTGAGGTAGTCTGTATTGGTAGGTGGTGAGGAGGGGAAGAGTCCTGCATCTAGACTGCTGCCATGTTTTACCTGGAAGTACTTTCTAATAGTTTTAATAGGAATTCATATTGTATTTTTCAACTTTTCAATTACCCATCAATATGATCATGATTTTTTTCCTCATTCTATGGTTTATTATACTGATAGTTTTTTTCTAATAATGAACAAGCCCTATAATCCTGGTATAAATTGCACCTTATCATAGGTAATATCTTTGGGATATATTGCTGAATCTTCTTTCTGACATTTTATATAAATTTTTTGCATCACTTATTCATTAAGGAAACCAAAACATAATTTTTCTTTCTCTCTTTTTTCTCTCTATCAAAACTATACTTGGGCCATAAAAAGAATTTGGCAGGATACCTTTTTACCTATTTTTTGAAATTGTTTATTGTTTGAAAATGTTTTGAAATTGTTTGAAATTGGGATTAATTATACCTTAAATGTTTGGGAGAATTTGGTTGTAAATCCATATGGTCCTGGGGATTTTCAATTAGGGACCTCATTTATGAGGCTCAGGCCTGGAGTAAGGAGGATCTGGGTTCAAGTTTGATCTCAGATGCTTCTAAGGCAGGGGTATTTAAGTATTCTATCTCTTCCTTTATTAATCTGGGAAGTTTTTATTTTTGTGAATGTTCATCCATTTCACTTAGATTGTCAGTTTTGCTGTCATATAATTTGGCAAAATAACTGTTAAGAATTGCTTTTATTCTATTTCAATTGGTGGATACTGGTAATTATCTTTTCTTTTTAAAAAAAAATAAAATTAATCAATGGATCATCTATTTTTTTTTCTTTTTTTCATAGAACCGGGTCTTAATTTTATTTCTTTGGCTCAATATTTTTTTCTTCAATTTCATTAATCTCCCCTTGGATTTTTTGGATTTCTATTTTGGTGTTTAACTGGAAGTTTTAATTTTTTTTCTAGATTTTATGACTGAATGTCCAATTTATTGATCTTCTCTTTCTCTCTCTTTTTTTTTGATGTAAACACAGATATAAATTTTCCCATATGTATTACTTTGGCTGCTTTCCACAAATTTTGGTATATTCTATTATTGTTGTTATTACCTTTAATAAAATTGTTCTTTGGCTCATTCATTCTTTGGACTACATCATTTGGTTTCCAATTAATTTTTCAAATATACTTTGATAGTCCTTTTTGGAATTTAATTTTTATTGCATTGTAAAGCGTTTTATATGTTAAACATTGGGGTTTATAATTGATTCTAAAGGTTAATAAGGAACCACTGAAGTTTACTGAATAGAATGATGGCATGTGCAGATCTTCAATTTAAGAGAAAATTATTTTGGTAACTGATGACAATGGAATGATTTGGGAAGATGTGAGACAAGAAGACTAATTAGTAGGTATTGCAATAGTAAAGGAGAATGGTGAAAAGACATCTAAGCTTAGGTGGTAGCTCTGAGTGTAGAGAGGAGACATATATGAGAGATATCTTGAAGTTAGAAATAACATTATTTTGTTGAAGCTAGGTATCACAGAGGATAGAGTCCCAGGACTGGAGTCACAAGGACATGGGTTCAAATCTGATCTCAGATACTTCCTAGCTCTATGACCCTGGGCAAGTTACAACCCTAATTGCTTAGACCTTGCCACTCTTCTGTCTTAGAATTCATAACAAGACAGAAGATAAAAGTTATTTAACTTTTTAAATGAAATTATTTGGCTACTGATTAGCTATGGGTTGGGTGAGAATATAGAGTAAGAATAACACTGTGGTCCTGAACTAAGGTAGCCAGTATGATGGTAGTATCCTTAACTAATGGAGAATTCAGATGAGTATTGGGTTTATGGATAAAAGATAATGAAGGGGGCAGCTGGGTGGCTCAATGGATTGAGAGTCAAACCTAGAGACGGGAGGTCCTGGGTTCAAATTTGGCCTCAGACACTTCCCAGCTGTGTGACCCTGGGCAAGTCACTTAACCCCCATTGCCTCGCCTTTGCCACTCTTCTGCCTTGGAGCCAATACACAGTATTGATGACAAGACGGAAGGTAAGGCTTTAAAAAAAAAGATAATGAATTTTGTTTTGGACATGTTGAGCTTGAGATTCTAATTTGAAATATCTAATAGGCAATTCTGATGTATGAAATCTCAAGAGAGTTGGTCAGGCTTAATGTATAGATTGCATTGTCATTTGCATAGACATAATTGAACTTATGGGAGTTGATGAGGTCACTAAATGGATGAGTATAGAGAGAAATAAAAAGTGGGTCCAAGATTGAATCTTGTGAATACAACTATAGTTAATGCGTATGTCCTGGAGAAAATATGGTAAAGAAGACTAAGAAGGAGTAATATTTCTTTAAAAAGATGAGAGTGATTTAAGTAAGAATGAATGGTTAACAATGTCAAATGCTGCAGAAAGAACAAAAAAGATTTGGCCAAATAAAGCCATTGGGCTATGCAATTAAGAGAGTGATGGTAACTTTTGAGAGAACAGTTGATTCATAGTATCAAAAGTCAAATTGTAGTTGGTTTATGAGAATGAAAAGGGAGAAGTAAAGATATCTTTTATAGATGGCTTTTTTTGAAGAGTTTAACAGAAAGGGAAGAGGAATTTGTTAAACAGATATGAAGAATGGTAGGATTTCAAGAAAACTATAAAGAGCAATATGTTATTGATATGATAGATACTGTGAATCTTAAAAATTCTCAGACCCTACTTCAGAACACTTGGTTAAGACTATTCCCCATTTTAAACAATGTGAAGGGACTTGGTCAGGAATGTGAGAACTCTACTCCACCCATACTTAAGCATACTTTAGGGGAAGATAAAGTTGTAAACTCTTTACTGAACAATGAAAAGTACTTAACTCATACTTAAAGTGAAGCAAAAGCATTAAGGTAAGTCTCTTTTTAGGAAGGTGCCAAGTACCTATGAAGGTCAAGAAACTTGCAAACTTGTAAGGGATGAGCCTTAACAAAAGAGGTGTGAGGTTTTAGTCTACTCAGGTGTGAATTACTCAAAAGTTTAGTCTACTCAGGTGTGAATTAAGAACAGTCAGTCCTTTGGAAAACGTCTACTGTGATTGGTAGATGTGAGAACTTAGGGGAGGTGACATAGGAGAAAATTCTCTTTAAAAGGAGGTCAGAAGCTGAGAGCAAAAAACTCTCTCTGAGAGAACTCTCTCTGAGGATGCAGCTTGCCAAAGCAGAATGCAGCCTTGGAAGCAGAAATGGAGCTCAGGATCTGAACTGGTGGGTCTCTCTGAATACTAGAATCTTGCTTGGGACAAATCTTGTGGTGAGTAGATTAAAGACTGACTGATCTCTCTCTTAGGGCTTGGGCCTAGGCTGGCCTAGAATGGCCTTGGATGGCCTAGCCCTTTTCTCATTATTTCCTCTTACTCTCTCTCTCCCTTTCATTAATTCCTTAATTTGTATTAATTAAAATCTCTATAAAACCCAGCTGACTTGGGTATATTTGATATTTGGGAATTTTTCCCTGGTGACCACTTTATATTTGATTTAACTCAAGACAATGTCTTGAAACCATATTTCCGTGGTCATAGTTTAAAGCAACCACTCTTTTATCTGTAATAGTTTATGGCAAACACTACTTTAAATGCCACAATACTGAAGAAGTTATCCAATAGTGCCTTTTATACTATTTAATTCTTTTTAAAAAAAAAATAAAACCCTTACCTTCCATCTTGGAGTCAATACTGTGTATTGGTTCCAAGGCAGAAGAGTGGTAAGGGCTAGGCAATGGGGGTCAAGTGATTTGCCCAGGGTCACACAGCTGAGAAGTGTCTGAGGCCAGATTTGAACTTAGGACCTCCCGTCTCTAAGCCTGGCTCTCAATTCACTGAGCTACCCAGCTGCCCCCTATACTATTTAATTCTTGCAAAGCCTTTGACTCAGTTTTGTACTCATAGCACAGTTAAGGAAACAAATTCTTTGCTTTTCTTCATATCCTTACCAATTAGAACAGTGTCTGGCACATAGTAGTCATGAATAGATGTTTGTTGATGAAATATTGACTGATTATTAAGCTCTCATGTTCCAAGTACTATTCTAAATACTGGGAATACAAATACAAGCAAAAATATACCTAGTATAATGGCCAATATGACAGTAAAGGAAAATAATAAGTGTTGGAGAGGATGTGGCAAAATTAGGACACTAATACATTGCTAGTAGACTTATGAATTGGTCTAACCATTCTGGAAGACAATTTGGAATTATGCACAAAATGCTTTAAACGAATGTATGTGCTTTAATCCAGCAATACCACTAATGGGTCTGAATCTCAAAGAGATTAAAAAAATGGGAAAGGTTCTGTTTGTACAAAAATATTTATTGTCGTGCTTTTTGTGGTGTCAAAAATTTGGAAAATAAGGGGATATCTCTCAATTGGGGAATGGCTGAACAAATTGTGGTATATGGTAGTGACGGAATACTATTGTGCTATAAGGAATGATGAACTGCTTGATTTCTATAAGAACTAGAAAGATCTCCATGAACTAATGTGGAACAAAATAAGCAGAAGCAGAACATTGTACACAGTAACTGAAACATTGTGGGGTGACCAAATATAATTGATTTTGTTACTAATAGCAATTCAATGATCCAGATCAATCCTGAGGGACTCATGAGAAAGAATGCTATCCACATCCAGAGAAAGAACCATGGGAGCAGAAATACAGAAGAAAATATATGATTTATCACTTGTTTACGTGATTTGGAGTTTTGGTTTTAAAAGATTATTACAAAAACAAATAATATGGAAATAGGATTTGAGTGATAATATATGTATAAACCAGTGAAATTGCTTGTCAACTCCAGTGGGGAGAGGGAAGAGAGAAGGGAGAGAACAAGAATCATGTAACCATAAAAAAAAATTTTTAATGAAATTTAAAAAATGCAAGCAAAAAGGAAAAATAGTCCCTGTCCTCATGGATCTTATGTTCTAATATGAGAAAATAATACATAAACAAAACTTAAAAGTGAAGAGAAAAACCCAAAAATGTGTGTGGGGAAGGAGATATGTGGTATTGAGGCAGAAGCATAATCTGGCAAAGGATGGAAGTTTGGCCATTCTTGGTTCTTCTCCAAAATAGAGGCACTCGGAATAACTTAACAATGCTAGAAGGGGGAGAACACATCAGAGGGATGTTCCAGCCTGAGACATGCACAAGAAAAAGAGAGGCTCTCAACTGTAAGCTAGAGGCAAAACAAAACTGATGTATGAATGTTGATATGTTAAATACCTTAGCCTCCTATAGGCAAGGTACATGAATTATAAAAATATCAAGTAAAACACAGTTGCTAAGTACATTTGCATGCTGGCATCCTGTAATCAAAGCTGAATAGAAGGAACAAATTTAATGTAACTGATACCTACAACATACCAATCTTAGGGCACATTTGTGGAACTAGAAAATGGATTATAAGATAATTGAAACATATCCTAACAAAACCCCAAATAATATTAACAAATCATGAGGTGATTTCCTCATCAAGAAGGAAGAAGAGAATTGCTAGTCATTCCCAGAATACATAAGAAAAAGGTTTTTAAAAATCTAAAATATTTGTATAGCAACTTGGACCATTTTATATCTGAATTCAGTTTTAAAAAATAGGAACAGGATAATATCTGACAAGAAGTATTCATCCCTGGATGTTACTAAATTAACCAAAACCTGAAATAGTTGCTCTCTAAATAGAGCCTATAAGATACTTAATGTACAAATGCATAATTAAAAGGCCATTCATAGGTAATATCTACATAACTCAATTGGCAATTGGCAATATATTTACAGAAAAAAATCAAAGATGTTCATGATAGTGATTCAGGGCCAGGTCATTACTGCCTGGAAAATGTACCTGTTAAATGGTCCAAACATTCATCAATACAGGTTTTACAATGTAATGGTGGAAACAGTGCAACATATCAGAATAGTCTATAAAAGTTTAGCATCTACTGAATACCTAGAAGGACATGATCAGTAGCTAGAAGTATACACTAGAAGTATAGAATCCTTTATAAATGAACAGAAGATAAATACTCCACATTACCAGAAGTAACCCCCCAACACCCTGAAGATTTATCAGCTGAACTACACTATGACTGGAACATCATACCAGACAGATACCACTACCTGGTATAACACTGATCCATAAAGAGTTGTTAGGTGGGGGGGGGTGTTTTTTTTTAAAATAAATACATTTTTATTAAAATTTTTAATTTATTTTTTAACATTATTTTATTTGGTCATTTCCAAACATTATTCATTGGAAACAATGATCATTTTCTTTTCCTCCCCCTGCCCTCCTCCCACCACCTCTCCCATAGCCGACGCACAATTCCACTGGGTTTCACATGTGTTCTTGATTCGAACCCATTTCCATGTTGTTGGTATTTGCATTAGAGTGTTCATTTAGAGTCTCTCCTCAGTCATATCCCCTCAACCCCTGTAGTCAAGCAGTTGCTTTTCATTGGTGTTTTTACTCCCACAGTTTATCCTCTGCTTGTGGATAGTGTTTTTTAGATCAATGCAGATTGTTCAGGGACACTACATTGACACTAATGGAGAAGTCCATTACCTTCAATTGTACCACAGTGTCTCAGTCTCTGTGTACAATGTTCTCCTGGTTCTGCTCCTCTCACTCTGCATCATCAGGTCCTAGAGGTTGCTCCAGTCTCCATGGAATTCCTCCACCTTATTATTCCTTTGAGCACAATAGTATTCCATCACCAACAGATACCACAATTTGTTCAGCCATTCCCCAATTGATGGGCATCCCCTCGTTTTCCAATTTTTGGCCACCACAAAGAGTGCAGCTATCAATATTCTTGTACATGTCTTTTTCCTTATTATCGCTTTGGGGTACAAACCCAGCAGTGCTCTGGCTGGATCAAAGGACAGACGGTTTTTTAGTGACCTATGGGCATAGTTGGATGTTTTTAATAAATCTTGCCATACCAAATACTCATAATCTTCAAGTTACCTAGAAGCAAAAGATTTCAGAAGAGAAAAATCTAGTGGAATAAATTAAAACCATGTGGGAACAGACTGAGCTACCTGCCATCTCCATCAACCTATCTACTACTGGAGTTGTACCAAAGATCTTACACAGGAATTAGTTTCACATTCCAATATTCTTAAGCGAATGGAAAAGATGAGATCACATTCTGATATTCTTGTTCAATCACAAACAATGGTCAGTTTATCTACTTGTGCAATAAATAATCTAGAACATTATATATAAAAGAGTAATAGTGGTTAGGAACTTGTCCTCAGACTATTCTTGTCTGAACCACATCAAAAATGTGAGAAGATTTAGATTTCTTTTGCTGATAATTGGTATTTTATAGTGCTTTTATATTTGCAAAGCACTTCAATATATCATTTGGATCTCATAGTAATCTTGGGAATAGTAATAGTTTGGATTTAAATTGTACTTGAAAGTTTACAAAAGCACTTTAAATATCATCTAATTTAACCTCACAACAAACCTGGGAGATAGGTGCTATTATTATCACTGTTTTACAGCTGATGAATCTGAGGCACATGAAGGTTAAATGATTTGCCCAGAAGGTAGTAAATTTCTCAAATGAGATTTGAATTTAGGGCTTCATAATTAAAGATCCAATGTAGAAGGTTTTTAAAGGAAAAGTAGGCATTTTAGCCCCATTTTATGCATGAAGAAACTGAGATCCTGGAAGCCCAAGTTTCCACTAAGTTAGCAAGAGTTAAAGATAGAGCCTAATGCTATGTCATACTAACTCTAGCTAGTCCTTTTTAAAAAAGTAGAGATCTTGTAATCTGGCATTCCAGAAAGCAAAGGATATGCATTTATTGCCTAGAATGACTTACCAAAATGGAATATAATGCTACTATGGAAGAATAAACCAAACAGGATTTATACTAGATATAAATGAATGGTTTACTATAAGGAAAACTATTAACATAATTAATTATATCAACAAAAATTAATAAAGATTATATAATTATATCAATAGATGCAGAAAAAGCTTTTGACAAAATACTACATTCATTTCAATTAAAAATACTTGAAAGCCAAGGTATAAATGAATTTTTTTCCTCAGAATAATAAAAAGTACATTCTTAAAACCATCAACAAACATCATCTGTAATATGGATGTTATAAGCCTTCCCTATAAGACCAGAAGGGAAACAAGGATGATCATTATCACCAATATCATTTAATATTATACTAGAAATGCTAGCAGTAACAATAAGAGAAGAAAAATAAGTTGTAGGAATCAGAATGGGCAATGAGGTAATAAAGCTATCTCTTTTTAAAGTTGATATAAAAATAGAGAGAAAGTTCTAGAGATTCACAGAAACTGTCAATAATTTTAGCAAAATAGCAGGACATAAAATAAAACTACATAAACCATCAGCATTTCTATATATCACCAGCAATGTCCTGTGAGAAAAGATACTAAGAGATAACTCATTTAATTTAACCACATTTAGAATAAAATACATGGGAGTATATCTGCCAAAATAAACTCAGGAACTATATAAAAGAGATTATAATATATTTTATGCAAATAAAGATAGATTTAAATAATTGGAACAACATTGTTTGTAGGTGGGCAGAGCCAATATAATTAAAATAAAAATCGTACCTAAATTATTTATGCAATGCCATCCTAATTTAAATGACTTAGAAAAAATATTTTATTGAACTAGAAAAAATTGATTTGGAAAAACAAAAGATCGAGAATATCAAAAGAATCCATAAAAATATAAAGAAGTCTAGCTGTTCCAAATTTTGAACCATTTTATAAAGTAATCATGATAAAAAAAAATCTGGTACTGGCTTAGAAATAGAAAAGTATATCAGTGGAACAGAACAGATTTACAACAAATGGTTGTAAAAAAAATCAGGATGACCTTGTTTTGACAAATGTAAAAATCCATGTTTTTTGAAATAAGAATTCTCTACTTGGTAAAAAAAAAAAATTGTCAGGATAACTGGAACCTGGTTTAGCAGAAAGTAGATATAGAAAAATATCTTATACCTTTTGCCAAGATAAGATCAAAATGGATACATGATTTAGGCATAAAGGGAGATATCATAAGCAAATTAGAAGAAAAAGAACGTAGTACCTATCAGATTCATAGATAGGAGAAGAATTCCCGAATAAAAATGAAATAGAAAGCATTGGGAGATATAAAACAGATAACTTTGAAAACATTAAATTGCAAAGATTTTGTCCAAATAAAAATAATGTAGGCAATTTCAGAAAAACCTGGAAAGAATTATATGAAGTGATATAAAGTGAAGTAAGCAGAATAAGGAGGACAGCGTACACAGTAACAGCAATATTGTACAATGATCAACTGTGAGTGATTTCATTATTATTATCCATGCAAGGATCCAAGACAACTCCAAAGGACTTATGATGAAAAATACTATCCACCTCCAAAAAAGAACTGATGGAGTCTGAATGCAGATCAAAGCGTATCATTTTCACCTTATTTTCTTCATGATTTTTTTCTTGTATGTGTGACATCTGTGTTCTTTCATAACATGACAAATATGTTTATATGTACTGTATAGCCTATATCAAATTCCTATCATCTCAGGGAGGAGGGAGAGAAAGAAGAAAGGAGACAGGGAGGGAGGGAATTGGGTTACAAAATGTCAAAAAACAAATGTTAACAATTATTTCTACAGAGATAGTTGGATGGCTCAATGGATAAAGAAGCAAACCCAGAGACAGGTGGTCATGGCTTGAAATCTGGTTTCACACACTTCCTAGTTGTGTGACTTCAGACAAGTCACTTAACCCCCATTGCCCAGCCCTTCTTACTCTTCTGCCTTGGAACCAATACACGGTATCAATTCAATGACAGAAGATAAGGGCTCTTTCTGTTTTTCAATTGTTTCTATGTGCAATTGGAGTGGAATAGGATAAAACATTACTGGCGAAAAAATGTTTAAAGGAAATTCAATTATTAATGCAGACAAACAAATATTCCATAACTTTAGTTTTAGAGAATTGACAGGAATATTGTGACATTAAATGAGTTGTTGGTTAAAATTTGCATACAATAAACTTTTATAACTTTTATAAACCACCAAAAGAATCCAAACCTTTAATATTATCTATAAAATGTGACCCTAGGCCTTTCATTTTTTAGAATGATAAAAATTCAGAGCTGAGTGGGATCTTAAAGATCTTTCCATCTAAATCCCTGCATTTTGCAGATGAAGAGACTGGGGACCAGTGTGTAAAAGTAATTGTTCTAGAGTCACACAGGTGTTTAATGGAAGAGATGAGACTAGAACCTGGGTCTCAAAACTCTCAAACCAGTATGCTTCCAAGTACATACAACATTCTACAGTCTGAAAAGGAGCCAGGGAAAGCATGGCTATGTGTCAGAAATTAAGACCTAATACTTGCAAAGGGTTAATGAAAATCAGTCTTGGGTCTACACTGAAGCCATATTTCTAGATTGAGAGGAATCTAGAAATCCAAATAGATTTCTAGAAGGAGAGGAAATTCTGGATAAATTAGGGCATTAATTGAATATTGGAATCCTTGAATTATTTTTTTTAAACCCTTACCTTCCGTCTTGGAGTCAATACTGTGTATTGGCTCCAAGCCAGAAGAGTGGTAAGGGCTAGGCAATGGGGGTCAAGTGACTTGTGTAACAAGGGAATCACTTTAAAGGACTGGTATATATTAATTTAAGGTCGCTAAGGAATTCAGCTATGTAATTCCTAAATGAAAAACTCAAGTCAGCCGTCAGCCTTTCTTGGAGTTTAATTACAATAGGAGCAAGAAAGGAATTAGAGATAGAGAGAGAGAAAAAGGGAGAGAAGGGAATAGGGCTTAAATACCCCTTCTGTTTAGGCTGGGCCAAAAGGCCCAAGCCCTTAGATAGCTGGGGCAAAGAAAAGAGATCAGTCCCTATCACTCACGTGACCAAAATGGAGAAACAGTCTCAGAGGCCCCCACCTTCAGCTTCCTTCAGCGCAAGCTTCTCCGAGTCCACCGCAATCACCCCGACCAAAACTCTTCCACCCCCCTGGAGTCTTCAGACCCCCTATCTTTAAGGAAAACCCTCCAAGTTCCTCCCCTCAGTTCTCCCATCTACCAATCACTCTTCATCAATTTCCCTGTGCCAATGGAGGCTCTAGCTTAACCCAGGACTGCCCAGAGGTTTCTGGCTTTTGCACATGTCTGTTGAAGGTCATATTTTCAAATGATTAAATCTTTACTCCTTTGCTACAGCCCTTTCTAAATCCTGTTAACTTGAGTAGGGTAGAGATTGGAATAATTAAATTTTGATCTAGGCTGCAGCCCTTACTCAATCCTATTAGGACTGAATAGGGTGGAGATTTATTCCAAGTATCTCCATTGTATCAATTCTAAAATCAATCAAGACTCAAAGAAATTCCTGTTCTATGCTTAAGCATAGGTCAAAGTCCTTTCCATTGTTCAGCAAAGGGTTTCTGTCCTAAAGTAATCTTAAGAAGGGAAGAGAAAGAACCTCCCATGCCAATGGGGTTCCCATTCCAATAGACTATCAGTAAGAAATTTTCCAAGTATGAAATATCCCAATGGTGAAATTTCCAACATTTATAAGTCTAAGGAAATTTGAGGTTTACACTTGCCCAGGGTCACACAGCTGGGAAGTGTCTAAGGTCAGATTTGAACCTAGGACCTCCAGTCTCTAGGCTTGGCTCTCAATCCACTGAACCACCCAGCTGCCCCCTCCTTGAATTATTTTAAAGGAAATCTCTAAAAATATCTTAAAAAGTTGGAGAAGGTGGGCAAAATCATTGGCACAGTAAGTAGAAAGAGTGCGACAGGACTGGAGTCAGGAGAACCCGAGTTCAAATCTGACTGTAGATTCTTCCTTGCTGTATGACCCTGGGAAAATTACTTAACCTCATTTGCCTGGTCCTGGCCTTTTTTCCTGGAATTGTTCCTGGGATAAAAAGTAAGGGTTTAAAGAAATAAGTTAGAGAAAATACCACCAAGGCTTGATGGGAATTTAATGTTTCATGGGATTTAGAGCTGAAAGAGGACCAATGACCTTTTTTTCATCTTGTTTCTAATGCCATTGGTTTACCCTTAAAGGAGCCAAGGCTCAAGGAAGTTAAATAGTTCCTCCAAAGTCATATAAGTAGTGAATGTCAGAGATAGAATTCAAATCCAGTTCCCTTTTGAGAAACTGTGCTCTTTTCATTGGGCCACATTGTACTTGTGAGTGTTACACTATCAGAGGAAACAACACTAAAGTTACATAGGACTTTGGTATGCTTCATATAATTAAGAGCTAGAAGGGACTTTAGGAAGGAAGGGAAATAAGCATTTAATTGATGTCTTCTGTATGATAGATACAGTGCTAGGTGCTTTACAGATATCTCAGTTGATCCTCGCAAAATGTGGGAAATACAGACTCATTTTCATTTTCAATTGGGAGAATTGAGGTATACAGAGGTCAGCTACTTGTCCAGGGATGAACAGCTAACAAGAAACTAGCTAGATTTCAATTTGTCTTCCTGACTTGAGGCCCAGCTCTCTATCTATTCCACCACTTAACTGCCTCCAGAAATCACCCTGCCCTCATTTTACCTACAAGGACATCAAGTCACAGAGCAGGGAAATGGCATGTCCAAGGACACATGAGTACAAAGCAGCTGAGCTAAGATTTAAATCTCAGTCCTTCACTCCTACTACCTCAGTACCTAATCCCACATGGCAGACCATGTTGTAGAAACCATCCACAAGTACCAAAGAGAAATGAGCAAGAAAGACAGTTTTCCCCCAGCACAGAGGTGCCTACAGCCACTCTCAAAAGGACCCTGTCCTCCCAAAATAGATGTCTGATCCGCTTGGATTAAAATTAGACGTTAGTCAGCTGCCACTGTTGACACAGTCCTCTCTGGCAGACAGGGTGGAATCCAATCAGGATGACCAACCTCATTTGACTTCTCTGAAAACACACAAAACTTGTGGATCACAACTCCTCCTCCTCCTCTTCTATTCACCAACACCTTCCTCTGCCCCCAAAATACCCTGTCCTGGTCTGTCCTCCCCCCGACCCCAGATGTGCACAGAACAACACAGAAATATAGGGTTTCTTGCCCCAAGAAGCCTTGTGGTTTGAATAAACCATGTCCCATTTTGGCTAGGGATGCAAAGCCCTAAGATACTTGGGTTAACAAAAAACTAGAAACATTCATCATGATCACAAGAAAACTTTGCCCGTGTAGACCTTTTGCACTCTTTAAACCATTGTCTCCATGTATGATAACAACAAAGGTGGGGAAGGTATTTCTATTCGTTCTTGAAAGGGACAAGGGGAGAGTCTGAGCAACTCGCTCAAGGTCAGCTAGTAAGGTAAGGACAGAACTGGAAGAGGAAGAATCCAGCTCTTCCGGTCCAGTGACTGTCTCTAGTATATCCACTGCAGGTCATTTCAGCTCCATGTAGCTGAATGCAGGAGATCTCTTTACTCACAGTACATTATTTTGCAAAGTGATTTCTTGAAAACCAAAAAGAAAGAAGAGTTTAGGAGTGAGGCTGCTTCCCAGAGTTTTGGGGAACTAGCATTTGCTCCCACAAAAATAATGATTTGGGGGCAGTGTGGTAGCTCAGTGGATTAAGAGCCAATTCTAGAGATGGGAGGTCCTGCCTACTTGCACAAAAATATTTATGGCAGCACTTTTTGTGGTGGTAAAGAATTGGAAATTGAGGGACTGTCTTCATGTGGGGCTGAGCAAATTGTGATATATGATGAACTGATGAAAATGATGAACTGGAGATCCTGGGTTCAAATATGATCTCAGACACTCCTTAGCTGTATGACCCTGGGCAAGTGGCTTAAGCTGCATTATCTATCTCCTACCACTTTTCTGTCCTGGAACCAATACAATTCTAAGATGGAAGGTAAGAGTATAAAACAAACAAACAAAACAACAAAAACAAAAACAAAATAATGATTTGAAGATAGCCTGTCACATAATGTGCATTTCACAAATAATTTTCTGGGAATGGGAGCCACAGAACAGAAAAAAAATCCACTTCATTAAAGTCTAAACCTTAGAAGGCAATGAAGACAAAGGCCAAGTCTCCATTAGGAAAGGAATACTTATGCGATGAAGAAATTATCTGGAAACCAGACCAACTTATTTTGAGTTTGGAACTTATTTGTCTATATAACTATCTTTTTTTTTTTTAATCCTTACCTTCTGTCTTAGTAAGAGTTCCAAGAAAGAAGGGCAAGAGCTGGACAATTTAGTCTAAATGACTTACTCTGAGTCACATAGATAGGAAGTATCTGAGGTTAGACTTGAACCTAGGTCCTCTCAAATCCAAATCTGGTTCTCTATCCACTGTGCCACCTAGCTGCCCCTAGATAATTATTTATTTATTTGTTTTTTAGATTTGCTTTAGAGTCCAAGTTCTAAAGCCATGGACTTTTTTTTTTTAATTTTATAATATTTTATTTGATCATTTCCATGCATTATTCATTAAAACAAAGATCATTTTCTTTTCCTCCCCCCGGCCCCCAGTAGCCGACGCATGATTCCACTGGGTATCACATGTGTTCTTGATTCGAACCCATTGCCATGTTGTTAATATTTGCATTAGAGTGTTCGTTTAGAGTCTCTCCTCTGACCTGTCCCCTCAACCACTGTGGTCAGGCAGCTGCTTTTCCTCGGTGTTTCTACTCCCACAGTTTGTCCTCTGCTTATGAATAGTGTTTGTTCTCCTAGATCCCTGCAGATTGTTTAGGAACATTACACCGCCACTAATGGAGAAGTCCATTACGTTCGATTATACCACAGTGTATTAGTCTCTGTGTACAATGTTCTCTTGGTTCTGCTCCTCTTGCTCTGCATCACTTCCTGGAGGTCGTTCCAGTCTCCATGGAATTGCTCCAATTTGTTATTCCTTTTTGCACAATAGTATTCCATCACCAACAGATACCACAATTTGTTCAGCCATTCCCCAATTGATGGGCATCCCCTCGTTTTTCAATTTTTGGCCACCACAAAGAGTGCAGCTATGAATATTCTTGTACAAGTCTTTTTCCCCATTATCTCTTTGGGGTACAGACCCAGCAGTGCTATGGCTGGATCAAAGGGTAGACATTCTTTTATCGCCCTTTGGGCATAGTTCCAAATTGCCCTCCAGAATGGTTGGATCAGTTCACAACTCCACCAGCAATGAATTAATGTCTCTACTTTGCCACATCCCCTCCAGCATTCATTACTTTCCTTTGCTGTTATGTTGGCCAATCTGCTAGGTGTAAGGTGATACCTCAGAGTTGTTTTTATTTGCATCTCTCTGATTATAAGAGATTTAGAACACTTCTTCATGTGCTTATTAATACTTTTGATTTCTTTATCTGAAAACTGCCTATCCATGTCCCTTGCTCATTTATCAATTGGAGAATGGCTTGGTTTTTCGTACAATTGATTTAGCTCTTTATAAATTTGAGTAATTCTTTGTCAGAGGTTTCTATGAAGATTTTTTCCCAATTTGTTGTTTTCCTTCTGATTTTAGTTACATTGGTTTTGTTTGTACAAAAGCTTTTTAATTTGATGTAGTCGAAATTATTTATTTTATATTTTGTGATTCTTTCTATGTCTTGCTTGGTTTTAAAGTCTTTCCCCTCCCAAAGGTCTGGCATGTATACTATTCTGTGTTTACCCAATTTACTTATGGTTTCCTTCTTTATGTTTAAGTCATTCACCCATTTTGAATTTATCTTGGTGCAGGGTGTGAGGTGTTGATCAATTCCTAATCTCGCCCACACTGTCTTCCAATTTTCCCAGAAGTTTTTATCAAATAGTGGATTTTTGTCCCAAAAGCTGGGATCTTTGGGTTTATCGTATACTGTGTTGCTGAGGTCGTTTTCCCCCAGTCTATTCCACTGATCCTCTTTTCTGTCTCTTAGCCAGTACCAAATTGTTTTCATGACTGCTGCTTTGTAATATAGTTTGAGGCCTGGGACTGCAAGGCCCCCCTCATTTGTGATTTTTTTTCATTATTTCCCTGGCTATCCTTGATCCTTTGTTATTCCAAATGAACTTTGTTATGTTTTTTTCTAAATCAGTAAAGAAAATTTTTGGTAGTTCCATGGGTATGGCACTAAATAGATAAATAAGTTTGGGTGGGATGGTCATTTGTATTATATTGGCTCGTCCTATCCATGAGCAGTTAATGTTTTTCCAATTGCTCAAGTCTAGTTTTAGTTGTGTGGAGCGTGTTTTGTAGTTATGTTCATATAGTTCCTGTGTTTGTTTCGGGAGATAGATTCCTAGGTATTTTATTTTGTCTAAGGTGATTTTGAATGGTATTTCTTTTTCTAGTTTTTGCTGCTGAGCTGTGTTGGAGATATATAGAAATGCTGATGACTTATGTGGGTTTATTTTGTATCCTGCAACTTTGCTAAAGTTGTTGATTATTTCAATTAGCTTTTTGGTTGAATCTCTAGGATTCTTTAAGTAGACCATCATGTCATCTGCAAAGAGTGATAACTTGGTCTCCTCCTTTGCTATTTTGATGCCTTCAATTTCTTTTTCTTCTCTAATTGCTACTGCTAGTGTTTCTAGTACAATGTCAAATAGTAGAGGTGATAACGGGCATCCTTGTTTCACTCCTGATCTTATTGGGAATGCATCTAGTTTATTCCCATTGCAGATGATATTAGCTGATAGTTTTAGATATATTCTGTTTATTATTTTTAGGAACGACCCTTCTATTCCTATGCTTTCTAGTGTTTTTAATAGGAATGGGTGTTGTATTTTATCAAAGGCTTTTTCTGCATCTATTGAGATAATCATGTGGTTCTTGTTGGTTTGCTTGTTGATGTGGTCAATTATGTGGATAGTTTTCCTAATATTGAACCAGCCCTGCATCCCTGGTATAAATCCTACTTGATCATGGTGAATGATCCTTCTGATCACTTGCTGGAGTCTTTTTGCTAGTATCCTATTTAAGATTTTTGCATCTATATTCATTAAGGAGATTGGTCTATAGTTTTCTTTCTCTGTTTTTGACCTGCCTGGTTTTGGAATCAGTACCATGTTTGTGTCATAAAAGGAGTTTGGTAGAACTCCCTCTTTGCTTATTATGTCAAATAGTTTGTATAGTATTGGGATTAACTTTTCTCTGAATGTTTGATAGAATTCACTGGTGAATCCATCAGGCCCTGTGGATTTTTTCTTAGGAAGTTCTTTGATGGCCTGTTGGATTTCTTTTTCTGATATGGGATTATTTAAGAATTCTATTTCTTCTTCTGTTAGTCTAGGCAGTTTGTATTTTTGTATATATTCATCCATATCACCTAAATTGGTGTATTTATTGCCATATAATTGGGCAAAGTTATTTTTAATGATTGCCTTAATTTCCTCTTCATCGTAGGTGATGTCCCCCTTTTCATCTTTGATACTGTTAATTTGCTTTTCTTCCTTCCTTTTTTAATTAGATTGACCAGTGCTTTGTCTATTTTGTTTGTTTTTTCAAAGTACCAGCTTCTTGTCTTATTTATTAAATCAATAGTTTTCTATCACTTTTTTTTCTATCACTTTCGATTTTATTAATTTCTCCCTTAATTTTTAGGATTTCTAGTTTGGTTTTCTGCTGGGGGTTTTTAATTTGGTCGCTTTTGAGTTTTTTATTTGCATTTCCAATTGATTGATCTCTGCTCTCCCTTGTTTGTTAATATATGCACTCAGGGATATGAATTTACCTCTGATTACCACTTTGGCTGCATCCCAAAAGGTTTGAAAGGATGTCTCGCCATTGTCATTTTCCTCGATGAAATTATTAATTGTTTCTATGATTTCTTCTCTAACTAAATGATTTTGGAGTATCATATTGTTTAATTTCCAATTAGTTTTTGATTTGGTTTTCCATGTACCATTACTGATCATTATTTTTATTGCCTTGTGGTCTGAAAAGGCTGCATTTATTATTTCTGCTTTTCTGCATTTTTGTGCTATGTTTCTGTGACCTAATGTATGATCAATCTTTGTGAATGTGCCATGTGGTGCTGAGAAGAAGGTGTATTCCTTTTTATCCCTATTTATTTTTCTCCATATGTCTATTAATTCTAATTTTTCTAAGATTTCATTCACTTCTTTTACCTCTTTCTTATTTATTTTTTGATTTGATTTATCTAAATTGGTAATGGTTGGTTCAACTCTCCCACTAATATGGTTTTACTGTCTATTTTTTCCTTCAATTCTCCTAGTTTCTCCATTAGAAATTTGGGTGCTATATTATTTGGTACATACATGTTGATTAGTGATATTTCCTCATTATCTAAAGTCCCTTTTAACAAAATATAATTACCTTCCCTATCCCTTTTGATCAGGTCTATTTTTGCTTTGGCTTTATCAGATATCATGATTGCCACTCCTGCCTTCTTTCTGTCAATTGAGGCCCAGAAGGTCTTACTCCATCCTTTAATTCTGACCTTGTGGGTGTCTACCCGCCTCATGTGTGTTCCTTGAAGACAACATATGATAGGGTTTTGGATTCTAATCCATTCTGCTATTTGTCTACATTTTATGGGTGAGTTCATCCCATTCACATTCAAATTTATGATAGTCACTTGTGGACTCCCTGGCATTTTGATATTTTTTCCCTAATTCTAACCTTTCTTCTTCAGCTCTACCTTTTAGTCCAGTGATTTACTTTAAATCAGTCCCCCTTATACTTCCCTTTCTACCCTCCTCCCTTCTTATTCCCTCCCTTATTTTCCCCTGTAGTCTTTTTAAAATTTCCCCTCCACCCTCTCCCTCCCTTGTACTGCTTCCCTCCCCACTAGTCTGTTTTTTACCCTTCTACTCCCCTATAGGGCACAAATCTATTCTCTTCCCCCATGGATTGGATTGTTCTTCCCTCTTTGGATCAGTTTCAAAGTACGTAAGAGTTGAATATTTCCTATCTCCAACCTCTTTACCCTTCCAGTGTATCGATGTTCTCCCCCCTCCCGCCATGAGCTTCTTTGTGACATATATATTTACCTCCATTTTTTCTTTTCCCACTTCTTTTGGTCATAACCTCTTTTCTTTTTTAGCTTTAGTCATGAATATATATATATACACATACACATGTATATGTGTTTATGTATGCATATATCTATATACCTATTTATGTCTTATCCTTTCATCCTATACAGTTTGTCACTGTTCCCTCTGAGTGTAGTTCTTCTAGCTGCTCAGGTGATAGCAACAGTTTTTAAGAGTTGCCAATGACCTCTTTTCTTATAGGGATACATATCATTTTAACTTATTGAGTCTCTTAAAAATTTGTTGTTGTTGTTGTTGTTTCCCCTCTTTTTTAATTACCTTTTGATGATTCTCTTGAGTTCTGTGGTTGGACTTCAAATTTTCTGTTCAGGTCTGGTCTTTTATTTATGAATGCTTGGAACTCTTCTGTTGTGTTAAATGACCATACTTTCCCCTGTAAGAATATAGTCGGTTTTGATGGGTATTTTATTCTTGGCTGTAGACCTAGTTCCCTTGCTTTCCGGAATATCATATTCCATGCCTTTCGGTCCTTCAGTGTGGATGCAGACAGATCCTGTGTTATCCTCACCATGTTTCCATGGTATCTGAATGGCTTCTTCTTGGCAGCTTGTAATATCTGTTCTTTCATCTGATTGTTTTTGAATTTGGCTATAACATTTCTTGGTGTTGTCAGTTGGGGATTAAATACAGGGGGTGATCTGTGGATTCTTTCAATCTCCACTTTCCCCTCTTGTTCTAGGATCTTGGGACAGTTTTCCTGGATAATTTCCTCTAGTATTATGTCCAGGCTTTTTCTTTTGTCGTGGTCTTCTGGTAGTCCAATTATTCTTAAATTGTCTCTTCTTGAACGATTTTCTAAATCATCTGTTTTGTGAATGAGATGCTTCACATTTTCCTCATTTTTTCATTCTTTTTGTTTTGTTTTGTTTTATGGTGTCCTGCTGCCTTGTGAGGTCACTTGATTCTAGTTGTTTTACTCTGGTTCTTAAAATTGGATTTCATCTCTGGCTCTTTGGTCATCTTTTTCCTTCTGGTCTGATTTTCTTTGAAGATCGTCTTTCATCTTCTTTACCTCGTCTTTCATCTCCTTTGCCTCATCTTTCATTTCCTTTGCCTCATTTTCCAGTTGGATGATTTTGGCTTTCAGGACACTATTTTCTTATATTAGTTCAAGTGCCTCTGTTTCCAGATGACTTATCTTAATTTTTAAGTTCTTTTTCCAATTGTTTTCAGCCTCTCTTAGTTGTGTTTTGAGTTCTTCCACAGCCTGTATCCAATTCGCTAGGATTTCTGGTTTATCATTTGCTGATCTCTCCCGCTCTGTTCCATTTGCTGAGTAGTAGCTGTCTATTGTAGTTTCTTTCTTCTGTTTCTGTTGTTTGTTCAAATTCACCCCTTCTTTACTCCCCGTATTTGTCTGTGCTCTTGTTCCTCTCATTTTTTTTTTGTTTTTTGGGGACTTCTATTGGTCTCCCCTCTTGGAGCTTTAACAGAAGATCTCTTGGTGTAATCTCTGGGGGAGGGTTGTTGGGGGTTTGAGCTTTCCTGTCCTCTGGAGGCTTTTGATTGGCTTAACGTCCAGCAGTCAATGAGGATGGATGGGGAGCCTGGGCTTCCCTACATTCTGGAGACTTTTGATGGGATTGAGTTCAGCTCAGTTGGGCTGTGTTTACTTTGAGTTTTAAACTTCCTGGACAGCTGGAGCAAATATGGAGGATCTCCAAAGCTCTGGCCAGGCTTCCAGGTCTATGCTCCTTCTAGGCTGACATCTTGACTTTGCCTCTAGGTTTCTATTTTTTCAGAAGACCCTTCTCTCTAAGGGGGGAGGGGTCATGGCTTCCCTGGGCTCTGAGGGATCCTGATGGGATTAGGTTCACCTGGTTTGGGCCTAATGAGCCCTGAAGCAAAAAACCTCCTCCTCCACAATCTGTGTTGAATGCCTGGAGACTGGCCCACTGGCCCGGGTTGTTTTCAAGGTAAGCCCTTCACAGGCACTGAGGTTTTTGTTCTTTCAGAAGCTTTGAGGGCTCCTGATGGGATTAGGTTCAGGTGGTATGGGCCGAATGATCCCGGAGCCAAAAAAAGGAAGGAAAAAAAACACAACCTCCTCCTCCACAGTCTGTGTTGAATTCCCGGAGACTGGCCCGGGTTACTTTCAAGGTAAGCTCTTCGGAGCAACCCCTTTGCCAGCCCTGAGTTTTCTGTCCTTTCAGTAGCTCTGAGGGCTCCTGATGGGATTGGGTTCAGCTGGTGCCCTAAAGCTGAGACCTCCCTTGAGACTCAGATGGAAGGACCCAGCCAGGGGGCTACAGGCTTCCCCCTTCTCTCTATGTTTCCCTGCCGTCTGTGTTGGGCACCCCGGAGACTGGCTCAGGTTGCTTTCAAGGTGAGTCCTCAGAGCCCTGAGGTTCCCGCTGCTGCCATGGGCTCAGCACTCTGGGTTGGGGGGGGGGGTCCTGGGACCTTCCTTCTGCCTACCCCTTAGATCCGAGTGATCTAGGGTTCTGGCTTTTGGGGTGCAGTACCTTTTGATCCAGGTCCAGGAGGAGGGTTCCCCAGGTCTATCCTGTTGTTCAGCTTGAATTTTGGTGTCCTAGGAGCACTCTGTTTGCAATCAGTAAGGAAAGGTTTCCGAGGTCTGAACTTTCGCTGCTTCTACGCCGCCATCTTGCCTGGAAGTCCTACGCCACCCCTAGATAACTATTTTAATCCCCTGTTTTGCTACCTATGTCCAGTCCTTAGCATCTCTTGCCAGAATTGCTACAACTGCCTTCTGACTAGTCTGCCTGAGCTGAGGCTACTGAATGATCAGACATTCATTATGCACCTGCTGTATACAAAGCAGAGTGGAAAGAGAGGTGAGCTGAAAGCCAGGAATATTAAGTTCAAGTTTCAGCTCTGACATAACTTTCTCTGTAATTCTGGGCAATTCATTTAATAAGCCAGAGCTCTAGGCAACACTTTAAGGCTGTAAATGTCAGAGAAGGCTCTTACCTGCTAGGGTAAAGTGATTTTCCTCATACTATAAAAGTTAAAATTAGATCTCAGTCATGAAAATATTTTATTTTAAGGGATTTACTAATGATCATTAGAAATAAAGGAATAAGAGGGATACACAATAAAGGCCCCATGCCCATGGCTAATCAGTCAGTTCAGATGCCTGCCTTACCACCATGCTTGCTGTCATCAAGCCAAAAAGAGGCCAGGACCTTCTATGTCACTGCCTAATATCCCTTGTCTATAGGAAGTACATAATGACAGGAAGTCAGTGGGCTCCTGGGAAATGTAGTTCTCTTTTAGGGTAACAGATTTTTAATTATACAATCCAGAAAATTATTTATATCAAGGAAATCATGGGTCCTGTCCCTCTCCCTATGTACAAAGCACTATACTAAATTTGAGGAAGATGTAGATTGAATAATACCTGATTTTAAGACTTTACAATGTTAAGGGGATTGTTTTTTCAACCTTGGCCTACTATTCCATCATTTTTTAAACCCTTACTTTCTGTCTTAGTATCAATTCAAGGGCCAGACAATGGCAATTGGTGACTTGCCCACGTTTGGCTAGGAAGTATCTGAAGTAACATTTGAACCCAGGACCTCCTGACTCTAGGATAGATAGTACTCTATCCACTGTGCTACCTAGTTACTCTTAAAATTAATTTTTGAATTAAAACAAAACAAACAAACAAACAAAAACCTTGCCTCAGTGTAAATTAGCAACTAGTCTGCTTTGCAACTAATAATCTCCATTTCCTACAGTACCAAAAGGCTAAGCTAACTTTCCCAGGGTTACTCAAGTTAGTACTTGGTAGAGGCAGAATATGGGCCTCCCTCTTCCTGACCACAAATAGGGCCCTCTGTCCACTATACCAAGATGAGGGTGCTAGGTCTAAAAAAGCATGGGTTCTAGGCAATGTGAATAAGTCATTTAACCTCAGGAAATTTTCTAGTGTGGAAAACAATCTATCAATGAGTATTTGTTGAGAACACCGTCAGTTACAAAATAAAAATGCAAAAAAAAAAACCCAAACAATTCTAGAATATTAATTTAATGAAAGCTTACAATAAATTTATAACCTCATAGACACAAGAACATGTTAAGATATAGAAATATAAGTTGAATATACATATGTAATATACATGTTATATATACTGGTACTAATAATTAGATATAGGGTAGTTTGGGAGGTGGGGTGCTACCAGTCAAGGGGATCAGTGAATGCTTGTACCTGAGCTATAGCTTGAATAAAGAGGAGGATTCCATGAGGTAAGATAAGTAGGGAAAATATTCTAGGCATGAAGAGTTCCTAGTATAAAGACTCAGAGATAAGAAAAAGAATATCATGGGGAGGAGCCTTTTCTTCTAGATTGGCTGGAGAGTTAGAGACAGAGTAATGAGGAAAAAAGCAAAGAAGTGGGGATAGAGTTACCATTCCCACACTAGAAGATACCCATGGAAACATCACGGATCTCTTGTAAACAAATATGAAGAATGGTTAGGATTTCAAAGAAGAGGCTGATGGGAGAGGACTCCAAATGGAGGGAATAGTCTGAGAAAAAGCCAAGTGGGAAAGCAGGAGTGTGTTTGCCCAAAAAAAGAGGAATCTAGTTTGGCTAGAGGCAAAATATGCTTCTGAATCTCCCTGTTTGGGTTGAATACTAGTTTGGTATCTCCATATCATCCCCGATTCTTATTTCTCCCTCAGCCTTAATATCCAATCTCTGATTCTATCTCCAGAACACCTTATCCATTTCCTTTTCTATTTGTATGCAGCTACCACCCTTATCCAGGCTCACCCTCATCACTTCTACAGAGGCTGCTATAATAAATAGCCTCTTGATTAGAGAGGGGAAAGAAATGTTTAGGCTCAAACCAATTCTCCTCTAGCCACAGCTCTTACTGTGTCAGATGATATACAAAATAGAGGGTAATTTACTTTGAAAAAGTTCTGAAGTTGGAAGTGAGCATCTAAACTGAGTCCTGAACCCATTCCACATAGATTTTACCTCTGAATCCATAGGATCCAGGTCACCATGTGAGGGGTCATAGATTAAATCATCCTTTCACCTAGAACTCCAGACCATTGACCAGACCTCCTCAGTGAAATGCTCTATGGGATCACGGTTGGATGAGGCTTGGCTATTTCCACCAAGTCTGTGTTCCAAGACCATCTCTAGTTGGATTTTACTCTGGGTAGGTAGCTTGGGATTAGTAGGAAGGAATCCAAAGAACTGTGTCTTTTGGGGCCTCTCTCTATTCTAAACTCTGGGAGGTAGGGCTATTGGGGATCACTCTTTCTTTCCTTTCTGCACCAGTCTCTCCAGGCCCCCACCTCTTGTCCCCCCACAGTATCCCAGCAGCTCTCACCACATCCTGGATAGAGGAAGATGAACTGCCACAGGGTTTTCTCTCAGTCAGAGCCAGACATTTCCTCTTCCCACAAGCCCCACCACATGCTGGCAGTGTATCACCAAACCAGTCAATTGAGGTCACCCTCCAATGCACACGCCATGACTATGGTTTGGTTTTCCTCTAGGAAGAATCTATTATGCTCAAACTCTTCTCTAATATATCAATTGTACAAGGAAAAAATGTGTATTTTCAGAACAAGCATATTATAGCACAACTGTACATTATTCTCCTTTAGATCACACACACACACACACACACACACACACACACACACACACATTCCCCAAACATCAAGAGCAGGCACACAGACAGACACAGAAGTACCAGACAATGTGGGGAAGAGGAAAATGCAGAATGAGGAATACAGGAAAAGAAAACTTTAGAATTTATGGAGAATCAAAACCAGAAGAAAACTCCAGACAGAGAAGAGAGAAGGAAAGGGAAGGAAGAAATTGAAACACTCAATGAGATAAAGTGGAAGAGGAGAAGGAAACAGCCAGACTCAATTTGGCCCAGATAATGGTTTATTGGTACCAGCATCTTTATATTATAAACTCTAGGAGAAGGCTCAAGGTGGGAGAATGTCACATGTACCAAGAAGCAATCTGAATCAATTCCTTCCCTAAGGCCATGAAAATAGGACACACTATGAGGAAGGGTTGCTTGGTGCCCACCAGAAAAGGAAGGAGAGATTTCCCGACTACTGAGCAAGTTTAGTCTGAGCCCTTCTCTTTGTGTGTATTAAAAATGAAATCTTTCTTGGGGGCAACTGGGTGGCTCAGTGAATTGAGAGTCAGGCCCAGAGACAGGAGGTCCTGGGTTTAAAATTGGCCTCAGACAATTTCCACCTGTATGACCCTGGGCAAGTCACTTACCCTCATTGCCTAGTCCTTACATCTCTTCTGCCTTGGAACCAATGCATATTATTGGTTCTAAGATGGAAGGTGAGGGTTTAAAAAAAATGAAATCTTTCTTATTCAATGTATTGCTAACCTGAGTTATTTCAGGGTAGCCAAGTTATCCTTAAAGAGATATTTGCTAAATTCTGAAGTTAGGAGAACTCTAGATAGTGTAAGCCAAATACTGATCTTCTCAGAAAAGACCCTAAATTAGGTACAAATGATCTCAAATATTTTTTATCAGAGAGATGAAGGCAGTTCATGGTATCAGAGATGCTAGGACACAACTGACACTTGACTTTCTTCCATTACTACATTTACTATCTCTGTCCTCTGGGAGATGCCATCTCCTATGCCTAGAATGTGCTAGCTCTTCATCTCTGCCTCTAAGGCTCCCTATCTTCCTTTATGCCTCAGCTTAGATGTTAGCTCCTTTGTAAAGTCTTCTCAAATCCCCTTAATTATGAAAATCTTGATGTGGGGTCTATAAATATTTTTTATAATTATTTGATACAATTAGTTTCCTTTGAAATCTGATGCATTTTATTTTATTCAGTTAGAAACACTGATTTTTTTTTGAGAAGAGGAAACACAATTTATTGAAGTGGCAATAATTTCTTTACTGCAGTGTCTGCACATCATAAGCATTTAATAAATTCTGGTTGCTGAGTGTCTTCAAACTGATTTTCTCAGTCTATTTCTTTGAAGAGCAGTTCTTTATCCTTCAAATCATTCTAGTCATTCAACTAGCATTTGTTAAGTGCCAGGAGTGTGTGCTAAAATCTATAAATACAAAGAAAGGCAAAAGAAAGTTCTTTATCACAAGGAACTCATAGTCAAATGAATAAAAGAACATGCAAACAACTATGTACAAACCAGTTCTATTCATTACATGTTGGAGATACTCAACGGAGAATAGGGAAAATTAGAAACACTGTTTGGAGAAAAGATTCATAGGCTTCCACAGACTGACAAAGAAGTTCCTTACACAAGAAAGGTGACTCCTCCAATTAGCACTCTATGCCTCCTCAAGTCAATCTTTGATTTTTGTTTTTTATTCAGTAATTTGTCAGTCCTGTCCAACTCTCTGTGATTCTACTTGGGGTTTTCAGTGGTTTGTGATTTCTTTCTCCAGCGAAAACTAAGGCAAACCGGGGCAAGTGACTTGCCCAGGATACACAGCTAGTGTCTGAAGCTAGATTTGAACTCAGGTTCTCCTGACTGCAGGCCTAGTGCTCTATCCACTGAGCCACTTACCTGCCCCTACTGCTATATTAGGTCCTCCATATTCTTTGATTTAATTAAGTATATGTTACTATTATTGGTCACTTCTGGCCATTCTTGGATGGTGGGTACAAATTTGTATTAAATGTCCTTAATTTGCTTCCATGACCATAAAAAAATAAATCTTATTTCCTATCCATCCTTTATCCTGTTATTCGAGCAATACAGCTACATTCCCCAGTAGTATGAGTAATAAAACCATTGAAGTAGCTGCATGTATTTTAATTTGCATTATTTAAAATTATAATGATGTAAAATAAGATAATTTTTTTGCTCAGTAGTCAGCAAGTTTTAGTTATAGGACATTTGTTTTTTCACCTGATTTTTAAAAGTCTTAATTTGTGCAAACACAGGCTACTATCTCAGAGTAGACAGTAGCAAGTTTTCTTCTCTATTTTTTCACTGATTATCATACAACATAACCCAATGGAAATATACAGTACAGATTCAAATAAAACAACATTTGAATAGATTCATTATTTGCACTAATTGAAACCTAGCTGTATTTGCAATAGAGCATTCTGATCATGTCACTAACCCCTCCCTGTGTGAGGAATAAATATAAGCTTTATATCTACCTGGTGTTCCAAGCCTGTCGTGATCTCTGGTTCTCACTTACCTTGCCATAATTAGCCCATCATACGTCCACAAAAGCTTGAACAAACTAGATGAATTATCTAGTACAACTCTTGGTTTACAGATAAAAAAATGAACTCTCAGACTATTTGCCCATGGTCACTCAGTAAAACATGGCAGATGCAGGACCTTCTGCATCCTATTCTTTTAAATTGGGCATCGGTGTACTCTCCAGGACACAATTATTTTCCCCTTCACAGTCTATATTCTATCCAAAGCAGACTGCTTTCCTCCCTCTGTACTTGCCTTGACCTTTTCAGTCCTTATACCTTGACTCAAGCCACTCCTCCCACTCCTTTCTATTTCTATTAAAATCCCTCCTTTCCCCATAAAGTCTAATTCAGATGCCACTCCTACATGAAACCTTTCCTGATCTTTTCAGACTAAAGTTACTTGTTCCCCTTCAAGTTTCTTTAAACATTTAGATGTATAGATATGTTGGAGGTTTTTCATGAGACCACCTTGCCACACCCACTGCCATTTCCATGGCAACATCTCTCCAGAAGTAGTTTCCTGAGTCCCGAGTTACCATGGCAATGCCTTTGGGTGTGGTAGGGCCTGCTACATTCTGGGTTCCAGCATTTATCATGAGCTTGGAGGTTTGTGGCTATGCCTTTCTTTCCATTAGACTCTAAGCCCCTGAAGTCACACTCTGTATTCTTAATACATCCACTGCCTTGCACATAGTAGATACTTTAATAAATGTTTCTTGAATCAAATTGAATAATCAACACCCAAGTAAGAATTGCAAAGATTCCTAAAGTGATGAACAATATGGATAGAACAAAGCCTTTGTGTCCTTCAAGTAAATCTTAATGGAAAAGAGTGATCTGCCTCTAGTTTCTGCTTCCATCGCCTGGATCAAGATCCTCATCTCAAGCATTTTTGATTTTTAACTCTTGTTCTTGCTTTAGGGAGAGAGCTACCTTATGGGTTTCCCAGGAAAACATTTCATGTTAATATTTTTCATTCCATTTTGAACTCTGGGATGCTTAGGCTGGAAAAGAACAAGGAGGTTTGTGCCCAGCAGGTTCCCAGGATATTAAGGGGCCCTTGGGGACAAACAGCAAGTATTTGGGTCATAGCATCCTTTTCTGAGGGAAGGTGCCTACATCATGGTCATTGTTTCTGGCTCACCATGGACTCTGTCACATCCAGAACCTCTAAACCTCAGACCAAATAGAGATACCAACATTGTCCTGGTCCCTGGAACTGTAGGCACTCATGTCCTTTTGTCATTCCATTTCTTAAATTTGGAGTCCTCCTTGACACTACCCTTTCACCTTCATATCCATCCAGCTGCCCAGTTTTCTTGCCAAGTTGCCAAGAATTTGCCAATTCTACTTCTAAAATATCTCTTGTGGGGGCAGCTGAGTGCCTCCGTGGATTGAAAGCCAGACCTAGAGATGGGAGGTACTGAGTTCAAATCTGGTCTCAGACACTTTGTAGCTGTGTGACCCTGGGCAAGTCACTTAACCCCCATTGCCTGTCCCTCACCACTCTTCTGCCTTGGAACCAATACATTTTGGGCAAATCATTCTAAGACAGAAGGCAAGAGTTTAAAAATAAAATAAAATAAAATAAAATAAAATAAAATAAAATTTCTTGTATCCCTTTCCCCACACCATAACTACCTTGGTTCAGACCTTCATTAAATCTCACATGTAATAGCCTCCTAATTAGCTTTTCTGCCTCTAAGTTGCCCGAGCTATATTCCATACAGTCGCCAAATTATTACTCCTAATGCATATAAATGAACATGCCACTCTCTTGCTCAAGATCCTGCCCCTTCCTTGTACAGCTTATTTGATTTGGGGGTGCACAGGTTGTTCAAGGAATATTAGCACTTCTAGTGTGAGGGCTGTTCATCCACCTTCTGTGTCCATCTTTCTCCCAGTTCTCACTTGTGACTCCAAGAAGCTGTAGCATGCACAGTGGCCATGGCAGCCCAGTAAAACTGCCTCAGCAGATGGAATAACCCAGAATGAGAATAATCAATAGACCTCAAAGCCAGCAGTGAGTTAGGGAGTATGTATTCCAAGTATGTGAAGACATCCTCCAATTGAATGGGCAGATGAGACCAAGTTCCAGTGGCCATAAAGGAAACTGAAGCAGAGCTTGGTCAGACATCAAAGACACCCAAGTCATTATCCACAGCTTGGACCACTACCAATCACCCTAATTTTTGTTCTGCTACTGGACTTCAATGACTTTGGAAGAGTGAGACTGACAACTTCATAAAATTCTGCATCACTTAAATTTCATTCAAACACATCAAGATATCATGCTGTGGTGTCATTGCTCTATGGCTAAAATGAAGGATAAACAGCACAAATATGATTTTGGGCAAATCATTTAACTTCTCTAGTCCTCAGTTTCCTTCTATGTAAAATAAGAGAGTTGGACTAAATGACTTCAAAGGTAACTTCCAGACTTAAAACAAAGACCCTTTGGACTTACAGTGGTGCCCTACAGTCTCTAGCATAAAATAGGAACCTCTGTTTGGTCCTTCTCAATCAGACTCAAGTCAGGCTTCCCAAGATGATTATACAAAATTTCATCTCTCTATAAGGAAGTCAATCAGGTAAGTCCCTTCCCCTATACTCTGATTGGAGTATTTCCCATGGAGCTAGGCATGCACCCTTCTTCCCCCAGCTATGCCAGGGGCTAGCAAGTGACACCATTTCCTTCTGCCATATTTTTATCAAGGGGAGCCCAAGACTGGATTTTAAGGTTCTGGTTGATACTTCTTTGTTTTTATTTCCCTAAACACAAGTGACAGAATACCGAGCCTGAGACAGAGATTCCTAGCCTTGGAAGCAATCTTATAAGTTTTGAATGTGGAGCTCTAGGGTGTGGGTACTTGTTGGTTAGTGGGGAAGTGCTTTCTGCTATGACAATATTTCTCAGAAGAGAAGAGAAACATTGTGAAGAAGACATCACAGATCCTGGAGGCCTAGGTAGGGGCTTTAATGAGTCAGAAAGTTTGAGAAAAGCCTGATCTTCCTTTTGCAGAGTTTGGAATCCTTCAGAATTGAATCCTGAATCAAGAGTCAGGACTCTTGAGGAGTAAAAGGTGCTTTTTCCCATCACAAAATAATATCATAAGTTACAAATCAAGTTGAACAGGTGACTTCCAAGCCCTAAAGTTTTTACATCTCCCTCTACCTTTTTTAAAACATAAAATAAGAGCTAAGCATTTCACAGTCTTCTTAAGTCTTCCCCACCCCCTTTCCTGTCTACCAGTAAGGCTGTGTGAATGATCAATAAGTCAATACTTGTTTATATTTCATTGATTGATTTCTATTTAAGGCAGGGCCAACCCTGGACAAATTTTGAAGGAACAAAATTGGCAAAGCTTGCCTCCAGGCAATAAATAATGCCCATCTTGCTTTATTATAACACTGCCACCCTTCCACTGGCCACTCACTCCAATCCTTTAAGACATTGAGAGTTCTTATAGAATGCTGGAGGGATCCAGTTGGCAAGAAACATATATCATTATGGGAAATAGTGAGGAACAATGGAAAGAATATTGAATTTGGAATCAGTTAACAAGTTCATGCCCAAGTTCTGTTATTTATTCTTCATTTGATTAACATATTTTCTCAAAATCTCAGTTTCTTTACCTGTATTAAAGAGTATTAGATTAGATCAAGGATTCTTGAGCATTTTTGTTTCATGGACCCCTCCATAGCCAATGTGGTGAAGCCTATGCAACCCTTCACAGAATCATGTATTTAAATATATAAAATAAATTACAAAGACATCAATTATATTGTAATAGTTATTTTTTCTAAGTTAATGAACTCCAAGACAAGAACCCTTGAATTACATGATCTCTAAACTCTCTTCATCTTTAGATCTATCAAATCAAATCAAATTTTTTTTTTCTTTTTCTGGCACCTGAGGAAACTATAGTTCAGAGAGGGAGCCATTTTCCTAGTATCAACTATCAATGTAGGAAAGAAAGGCATTATTACACCAATTCCATGATAAAGGCAATGTCTCTCTTTGAAGAGGAGACTATAAAAGCCATCCAAAGGTAAAAGAATCAATCTCTAATTGCAGAATTCCCAGCCTCATGATGGGTTGTTGGAGAGATATTTGGGGACCACGGGGCCTGCTCAGGGACCACCTGCTCCTAAGGTTTAGCCTGCCAATACCCAACTTCACTTTCTTTCAAGTCTGGCTTCCATCTCATCTCCTGCAGGAAACCTTCCCTGATTAAGCATCTCCCTACTTTGATTGCTCCTTTATTCTGCATCCCCTTAGTATAAAATTAATTTGCATTCATTTGTGCTTAGCTTTGGATATGCTCTCTAGTCATTTCATATATATGTGCTCTCTCTCCAGCTAGAGAGTAAGCTCCAGGGATCAAGCTTTCAATTTCTTTTGTATCCCCCACAGCGCCCAGAAGAGCACTCAGCACACAGTGGGCTCTCAGTCAGGGTTATTAATGGGCTAGAAATAGACACTTTGTGCCCCTTTGCATATCCCTGAATTGTTCTTCTAGCCTGGCATAGTGGGAGACACACTGGGCTAGAAATGAGGAGACATGGCTTCTACGTCTAATTCTGCCACTTCCTTGGACAAGTAACTTTTTCCTCTCTAAATATTAATTTCCTCACCAGCGAAAGGGAAATTAGAATACCTGCCTTGCCTAACTCACCAAAATATAGCCTCCATCCAGTGAAATGATATGACTAAAAGTGCTTAGAAAAATATAGAGATATTAGAAAATTTCTTTGAGAATGATAACATGAAGGTCAGAGGATCAGGTCTATAAGGAAGCATCAGGGTGCTGCATGCCAAATACATGAAAATGCTTTGTATCTACCATTTTAGGCTTGAAATGATTTAATTTCCCACACCATGGGGCCAGAAGTGGCCCCTGAGGAACACGACTTATTGTACCCCAGGGTCTCACAGCATCGCCCATGGCCAACTAGCAGCTCTCTAAAAATCCTCTCTTAGTCCAGACACTAAAATTGGGCATATCTTTCAATTATTACTGTGGGCAATAAATATTATTCTGAGTAGTCCTTGGGTTTCATCAGACTGTCAAAGAGCTCTATGTCACACAAAAAGTTAAGAAGCCCTCTTTTAGAGGCAGATAGAAGCCTATCTTCCCGAGCCTCGACAAGGGTGGGATAATTAAGATTTGTACCAGGGCATTACAAGTTGTAAGGTGTTGACAAGTACACTTTTTCAGAAGGTAAAAAATAAATGTGTGGCACCTAGTAACAAGGAACAGTTGAACTTAGGAAGCAACCAAATAGTCAGATTTATTCTTTACCACCTCCATTTTCTACCACACAACAGAGGAGCTCCTCTTCAATCCAATCCAATTCAAATTGTTCCATCCTTCAACAGTGACCTCGCTAGCTGCGGGTTCCCCAGAAGTATTCCAGAGTCTATCCCTACCATAAGGCAGTATCCCCTCCAATTGTGTCAGAATGACTAATATCTCCTGCTTGATCCCAAACTGAATTTGTCTTAAAAAATTGATACAAGGGTGTCTTTTAGAGTGTTTGATGGCTATAGTACTGCTTCTAAAAATAAGGACTCTTTTCTTTTCAGTTTGGGAACTACAGATGTGGAACCCTGCACATATCAGACTTTTTTACTGGGTTATTTGTGCTTACTTTTTAAAAAAATCTTTTTTATTCTTTGATATAAAAGGTGGCTTTCTGGGAGAGAGCAGGAAGATGGATACACTGAGAAATATAGATGATTTAAAAAACAAAGGTGTTTAATAAAATTGTAATGTGAAAATAAAATAAAAACAAAATGTGCCCTAGCAATCCTTCCCCGTCCTTCAGACACTCCAGGTGATATCTTATAAAATTTGTGGATATAATCAACAAGAAGAAGCCCAACTTAGTGGATAGAGAGCCAGCCTCAGGGGTATGAAGCCATGGATTCGAGTCCTACCTGTGATATATAATTAGTATGTGCCCTTGTCACTTAACCATATATATTGCCAAGAAGGTGCTCATCTGTTTTGGAAAAGAAGATCTCTGACTCCTATCTCCCAATACCAGTGAAATCACAGGTCTGGCTGGGTAAACAAAAAATTCATATTGGATAGTGGACATTACCCATTCCCTCTGGTTTGGCCTCATGGCCCAGGATCTAACCTCAGTATTGCAATGGTATTCTCAAAACGTGTATTCTTCATTGTTTCCCTACCATTTCTATGCAGCTGACCCAGCACTTCCCAGGCTTGACCTGTAGGCTTCACTCTCTCCCCCTGCCAGTCAGACCTGGCCTGATGAGTCTCAGTCCTGGCCCTGACAATATGACACCTAATAGGAACAAAAGGAAGCGGGGGGGGGGGGGGGGCTGGGGAAGGCCAAAAGGAAGCCAATAAGGGGATGCACAGGAGTGCTGCCTCCTCTTAATTACGATGGGATAATGGGGCAGCATAATGGAAAAATCTAGCATGGGGCGGACAGTAATTTTGCCAGGCCTGTTATGCAGCAGGCAGCGAAGCATGTTTTATATTTATAATTATTGTGTGCTGTCGTTAGAGGGTGGGTGGTTGAATTCCCACAATACATCACATTACTAGCCCCTGACATGCCCCTTCCCTCTGGCTTCCCCTGGATTGGAATGAGCTGATTTGTTTTTGCATTATTATTGTTTTTATTATTTCTTGCGACCCTTGCTTTAAAGTTTTCCATTGGCTTTAATTAAAATGTCCTTAGGCTTATGAAGCAGACAGCAGTCCCAGCCATCAGGCAGGCTTTCCCTAGGCCCCTGGGTTCTTCAGGACAATTAAAAAAAATGAGGTGTTCGAATGAGGAGACATCAAATTTTGTCGCTCACATATAGAAGAGCATGAGAATGTATTATGGACAGACATTCCCAGAGAACAGATCCAAGATGTCGCTGGGGCAGCCACGGTAACAGAGGTGGGATGAGGGTGAGGGCTCGGCAACAGAATTCAAGAGTCAGTAAGCAGTAAAAGACACACGGCCACAGCAGGTCAAGGAGAGCAATAGGTTAGGCCAGCGAGAGGATGGATTGAGGAGCAGAGATTTACTAGAGTCAAGGAGAGCCCATAAGTCAAGAATCCCTAGAAGACAGATGGACAGGAATAGAAATGCAAGGCCCTATGTTAGAAGGGGGCCTTATGCCTGGGCAAAGGTTCCAGATTCAGTAAAACAATTTACATATGTCAAAAAAGAATTATAATTCTTTAAAAAATGTTAGGAATTCATTAATAATCAAACCATCTAATTATTTAATAAGGTCTACCTTCTTTAAAGCAGACACCCCAAAGAACCCAAACACACTGAATTAATTAATGAAAAAATTAGTTATGAAGTGTGTACTGTATATGAGTTATTGCTAAGCACTGGGCACACCAATGGAAAAGCGAGATCATCCCTGCCCTCAGGAGCTCTCATTCTAATGGCAGAGACAACATACATAGTAGAGTTCAGCTATGAAGGTGGTCCTTAGAGTTCAAAAGTGAGATAAATAGTAAAGCTCAGACAAAACAGGCAAGATGACAAGAGCCAGGATCCAGAAGGCATAGAAACAAGGAAGATCAAAAAGCCCAGGGCTCCTTAGGTATCATGGCAGGGAAAATGGTAAGGCCCAATGGTCCTCCACCTTTCCTGGACAAATAGTATTCAATGGTTTCTTAGTCAATGAAGTGGTATGAGCATACCCAACCTAGAGACACAAGCCTGGAGGGGCCCAAATGTAGAATTGTTGGGAAGGGAAGATACCAGCAGAATCTCACCAGAAGGCAGTCTGGGGCACTGGGAAAGGGCACTCTTGGAGCCTGATTAGCTCTGAATTCTGGCACCCATCTGATGAGGAGCAGAAGTGAAGGCTGAAGTATTGGCATTGCCCAAAGCATTCTTTCATAATGGTCTTCAAAGTCAGTTTTTAAACTATTATCCTAGTAGCCTAATAAATGGGATTGACACACTTTGATTATCTACTGTGTTCATCATTCTTGAAACTAAATCATTTTTTACTTTCTTCAAAAACCAAATCTAATCTCAAAGATAAAGATTTACTTCCTCCTACTACTACTGAAGATACTTAAAAGAATATACAGAGCACAGCTGGGTGGTCCAGTGGATTGAGGACTAGATCTGGAGGTCCTGGGTTAAAATCTGTCCTCAGATGCTTCCTTGGTGAGTGTCATTGGGCAAGTAATTTAGTCCCATTACCTAATCCATACTATGAAGTACAATCAGGAGGTAGGTCCCCAGAGATATATTTTTCAGTGGTTTCAAATTTTCTGCTCTCTAGAGATCAGCAAAACTCCCAAATATAACTCAACCAGGGTAAAATATATTTGGGGAATGTTAAACAAAATAAGTTTAAAAAATGCAACATAGATATTATTAATTCATTATTTCTAAGGCAGTATGTGAGTCTCAAGGATCCATTTCTATCTAAATTTGACATCAATTAAGTAATAGCAACTGAGTAATATATCTTGATTTCATATATTTGATTCATTTCATTTCATATATATATATATATATATATATATTCTGGTATACTAGATTTTTATCAGGGATGTTGGATGCAAATTTTTTTACCCACTTGGTTTTTTCCTCATTTTATCGCCATGGATTTTGTTTTTGCAAAAACTTTCAATTTTTATGTATTTTTTTTTAAATTTACCTTTTAGATTGACTTGTATACCCTACATTGAAAAAAAATGCTCCTCAAGACATTGTAATGAGTTGTATCTATGTCATTTCTCTTCTAATTTTCATTTTTTATGATGTGATCTTTTATATTGAAGCTGCATATCCTTTGGATGATTATTGTGGTAAATAGGATAGGATGCTCTCAAATCCAGTTTAAACCAACCTGCTTTTTAGTTCTCCCAGCAGTTCATGTCAAATAGGGAATCAGTCCCCTAGTAGTTTAAGTATTGAGTTTATCAAATGCTAGGCTACTGTTTTCAATGGATTCTACTTTCTATTTTTCAAACAAGACTAAATTCTTTTGTTGATTATTACTTTATAATATAGTGTGAGACCTGGTAATGCTATATCATCTTCATTCCTAATTTTTCATTCTTATTTTCTTTGATGTTCTAAAACTTTCATTCTTCTGAAGGGGGTTATTGTTTTTCATATTATTCATTATTATTTTTTATTTACTATAATTACATTATTTTTATTTCATCTATTTCTATTATTTTATTTTTATTATTTTGTCCAGTTCTCTGAAGAACACTCTTGATCCCTTGGAATAGCAATAAAATATAAATTTATTTTGGTAGTATTATTATTTTGACTGTATTGGCATAACCCAAACATTAGTTTTAAATACCTTTCAAGTTGTTTTGTTAGGAGTGTTTTATAATTGCATTTTTCTAAATCCTTTGTATGACTTAGGCTAAAATCCAGATATTTCTTGGCTATTTTCAATGCCTTTTCTTTTTATAATTTCCTCTTGACTTTTGTTAATATTACATAGAAACAGAGATCATTGTTATAACACCCTACAAGAATTTAAGCCCTTTAAGACCAGGTTTCCATTTTTGTATTTGTATCCCCAGTGCCTAACACTGATCTGAAAAACTTCTTGTTATTCAGTCATGCAAATTTGTCTGATTCTTTGTTACCCCCATGGTCCAACTGTCTATGAAGTTTTCTTGGGAAATATATGAAAGTATTTGGCCTTTTCCTTCTCCAATTTTATGCAAGGGGCTGAGGGACTTGTCCAGGGCCAAATATCAAGTAAGTAATTGTGGTCATATTTGAACTCTGGCCTTTCTGATGATAAGCTTGTGAGCTATCCACTGTACCACATAACTATTCCTTTAGGAAGATATTAAGCAGTTAATAAATGCCTGATAATTAATTTATTATGTATCCTGACACCTTAGGGGAAAAAAGCTATAAATAATTTCATATACTTTTACATTTTAATTCTCTGGGGTTTTATAAGTAAAATATCAAGTTTTCTACAAATAGTAATCATTTTGTATTATCTGTGATAATGTACATTCTTTTTTAAAATTTTATTTAGTCAATTTAGAACATTATTCCTTGGTTACAAAAATCATATTCTATCCCTCTCTTCCCTACTCCCACACTTCAAGTAGCCCACATACAATTCCATTGGGTATTACATGTGTCCTTGATCAGAACCTATTTCCATGTTGTTGATGTTTTGACTATGATGTTCATTTAGTTTCTATATCCCCAATCATATCCCCCTCGACCCATGTAATCAAGCAGTTGTTTTTCATCTGTGTTTCTATTTCCACATTTTTTCCTCTGAATGTGGATAGGGTTCTTTCTTGTAGAACCCTCCAGGTTATTCAGGATCACTGCATTGCCACTAATGGAGAAGTTCATTACATTCAATTGTACCACAGTGTGTCAGTCTCTGTGTACAATGTTCTCCTGGTTCTGCACATTTCACTCTGCATCAATTCCTAGAAGTAATTCCAGTTCACATGGAATTCCTCCAGTTTATTATTTCTTTAAGCACAATAGTATTCCATCACCAACATATACCACAATTTGTTCAGCCATTCCCCAATTGAAGGGCATCCCCTCATTTTTCAATTTTTTTTTGCCACCACAAAGAACGCAGCTATGAATATTCTTGTACATGTATTTTTCCTTATTATCACTTTGGGGTACAAATCCAGAAGTGCTATGGCTGGGTCAAAGGGCAGACAGTCTTTTAGTGCTCTTTGGGCATAGTTCCAAATTGCCCTCCAGAATGGTTGGATCAATTCACAACTCCACCAGCAGTGCATTAATGTCCCAACTTTGTCACATCCCCTCCAGCATTCATTATGTTCCTTTGCTGTCATGTTAACCAATCTACTAGGTGTGATGTGGTACCTCAGTGTTGTTTTGTTTTTCATCTTTCTGATTATAAGAGATTTAGAACACTTTTTCATGTGCTTATTAATAGTTTTTATTTCTTTAACTGAAAATTGCCTATTCAAGTCCCTTGCCCATTTATCAATTGGAGAATGGCTTGATTTTTGTGCAATTAGTTTAGCTCTTTATAAATTTGAATAATTAGACCTTTGTCAGAGGTTTATGTTATGAAGATTGTTTCCCAATTTGTTACTTCCCTTATAATTTGGTTGCATTGGTTTTGTTTGTACAAAAACTTTTTAATTTAATGTAATCAAAATGATTTATTTTACATTTTGGGACTTTTTCTAACTCTTGCTTGGTCTTAAAATCTTTCCTTTCCCAAAGATCTGACATATATACTATTTTTTTTTTTTTTAGCCCCACTGTAGCTCTAATTTATTTTTTTTTTAAATATATTTTATTTGGTCATTTCCAAGCATTATTCGTTAAAGACATATATCATTTTCTTTTCCTCCCCCCCCACCCCCCATAGCCGACGCGTAAGTCCACTGGGCATTAGATGTTTTCTTGATTTGAACCCATTGCTTTGTTGATAGTATTTGCATTAGAGTGTTCATTTAGAGTCTATCCTCTGTCATGTCCCCTCAACCTCTGTATTCAGGCAGTTGCTTTTTCTCGGTGTTTCCACTCCCATAGTTTATCCTTTGCTTATGAATGGTGTTTTTTTTCTCCTGGGTCCCTGCAAGTTGTTCAGGGACATTACACCACCACTAATGGAGAAGTCCATTACGTTCGATGATACCACAGTGTGTTTGTCTCTGTGTACAATGTTCTCCTGGTTCTGCTCCTCTCGCTCTGCATCACTTCCTGGAGGTTGTTCCAGTCTCCATGGAACTTCTCCACTTTATTATTCCTTTTAGCACAATAGTACTCCATCACCAACATATACCACAGTTTGTTCAGCCATTCCCCAATTGATGGGCATCCCCTCATTTTCCAGTTTTGGGCCACCACAAAGAGCGCAGCTATGAATATTTTTGTACAAGTCTTTGTGTCCATTATCTCTTTGGGGTACAGACCCAGCAGTGCTATGGCTGGGTCAAAGGGTAGATATTCTTTTAGCACCCTTTGGGCATAGTTCCAAATTGCCCTCCAGAATGGTTGGATCAGTTCACAGCTCCACCAGCAATGAATTAATGTCCCTATTTTGCCACATCCCCTCCAGCATTCATTACTTTCGTTTGCTGTTATGTTGGCCAATCTGCTAGGTGTGAGGTGATACCTCAGAGTTGTTTTGATTTGCATCTCTCTGATTATAAGAGATGTAGAACACTTCTTCATGTGCTTGTTAATAGTTTTGATTTCTTTATCTGAGAACTGCCTATCCATGTCCCTTGCCCATTTATCAATTGGAGAATGGCTTGGTTTTTTGTACAATTGATTTAGCTCTTTATAAATATGAGTAATTAAACCTTTGTCAGAGGTTTCTATGAAGATTTTTTCCCAATTTGTTGTTTCCCTTCTGATTTTAGTTATATTGGTTTTGTTTGTACAAAAGCTTTTTAGTTTGATGTAGTCAAAATTATTTATTTTACATTTTGTGATTCTTTCTATATCTTGCTTGGTTTTAAAGCCTTTCCCCTCCCAAAGGTCTGACATATATACTATTCTGTGTTTACCCAATTTACTTATGGTTTCCTTCTTTATGTTTAAGTCACTCACCCATTTTGAATTTATCTTGGTGTAGGGTGTGAGGTGTTGATCTATTCCTAGTCTCTCCCACACTGTCTTCCAATTTTCCCAGCAGTTTTTATCGAATAGTGGATTTTTGTCCCAAAAGCTGGGATCTTTGGGTTTATCGTATACTGTCTTGCTGAGGTCGCTTTCCCCCAGTCTATTCCATTGATCTTCCTTTCTGTTTCTTAGCCAGTACCAAATTGTTTTGATGACTGCTGCTTTGTAATATAGTTTTAGGTCAGGGACTGCAAGGCCCCCATCATATGTGTTTTTTTTCATTATTTCCCTGGATATCCTTGATCTTTTGTTCTTCCAAATGAACTTTGTTATGGTTTTTTCTAAATCAGTGAAGAAGTATTTTGGTAGTTCAATGGGTATGGCACTAAATAGATAAATAAGTTTGGGTAGGATGGTCATTTTTATTATATTGGCTCGTCCTATCCATGAGCAGTTAATGTTTTTCCATTTGTTCAAGTCTAGTTTTAGTTGTGTGGCGAGTGTTTTGTAGTTGTGTTCATATAGTTCCTGTGTTTGTCTTGGGAGGTAGATTCCTAAGTATTTTATTTTGTCTAAGGTGATTTTGAATGGGATTTCTCTTTCTAGTTCTTGCTGCTGAGCTGTGTTGGAGATATATAGAAAAGCTGATGACTTATGTGGGTTTATTTTGTATCCTGCAACTTTGCTAAAGTTGTTGATTATTTCAATTAGCTTTTTGGTTGAATCTCTAGGATTCTTTAAGTAGACCATCATGTCATCCACAAAGAGTGATAACTTGGTCTCCTCCTTGCCTATTTTGATGCCTTCAATTCCTTTATCTTCTCTAATTGCTACTGCTAGTGTTTCTAGTACAATGTCAAATAGTAGAGGTGATAATGGGCATCCTTGTTTCACTCCTGATCTTATTGGGAATGCATCTAGTTTATCCCCATTGCAGATGATATTAGCTGTTGGTTTTAGATATATACTGTTTATTATTTTTAGGAATGACCCTTCTATTCCTATGCTTTCTAGTGTTTTTAATAGGAATGGGTGTTGTATTTTATCAAAGGCTTTTTCTGCATCTATTGAAATAATCATGTGATTCTTGCTAGTTTGCTTGTTGATGTGGTCAATTATGTGGATGGTTTTCCTAATGTTGAACCAGCCCTGCATCCCTGGTATGAATCCTACTTGATCATGGTGAATGATCCTTCTGATCACTTGCTGGAGTCTTTTTGCTAGTATCCTATTTAAGATAATAATGTTATCTTCTTCTTTTACTCAAACTCTCTTCTATAAGGACTACATTTATATCAACCTATGTATACTAACATGTGGGGAAAATGTAATGTATAAATAGGGGGTAAAGAAAGACCAAATAGAATAATCATTCTCACACAAAGATTCACATGGGAAGGGGAGGGGAAGAAAACTCCTATAAGAAGGAGAGGAAGAGGGGGGGGGGTTACTTAAACCTCAATCTCAGGGAAATCAGCTCTGAGAGGGAAAAACATCCAGATCCATTGGGATCTTGAATTCTATCTTACCCAACAAGGGTAAGGAGAAGGGAAAAGCAAGGGGGGGAGGGGGAGAGGGAGAACAAAAAGGGAGGGAAAGAGAGGGGGGAGGGGGAGGGTACAAAAAGGGAGGGACTAAAAAGGGAAACATCAAGGGAGGGGACAAGGGGGACTGTTTCAAAGTAAATCACTGGACTAGAGCCGAAGAAGAAAAGGTTAGAATTAGGGAAGGCAATCAAAATGCCAGGGAGTCCACAAATGACAATCATAACTTTGAACGTGAATGGGATGAACTCACCCATAAAATGTAGACGAATAGCAGAATGGATTAGAATCCAAAACCCTACCATATGTTGTCTTCAAGAAACACACATGAGGCGGGTTGACACCCACAAGGTCAGAATTAAAGGATGGAGTAAGACCTTCTGGGCTTCAACTGATAGAAAGAAGGCAGGAGTGGTAATCATGATATCTGATAAAGCCAATGCAAAAATAGACCTGATCAAAAGGGATAGGGAAGGTAATTATATTTTGTTAAAAGGGACTATAGACAATGAGGAAATATCATTAATCAATATGTATGCACCAAATAATATAGCACCCAAATTTCTAATGGAGAAACTAGGAGAATTGAAGGAAGAAATAGACAATAAAACCATACTAGTGGGAGACTTAAACCAACCATTATCAAATTTAGATAAATCAAATAAAAAAATAAATAAGAAAGAGGTAAAAGAAGTGAATGAAATCTTAGAAAAATTAGAATTAATAGACATATGGAGAAAAATAAATAGGGATAAAAAGGAATACACCTTCTTCTCAGCACCACATGGCACATTCACAAAAATTGACCATACATTAGGTCACAGAAACATAGCACACAAATGCAGAAAAGCAGAAATAATGAATGCAGCCTTCTCAGATCACAAGGCAATAAAAATAATGATTAGTAATGGTACATGGAAAACCAAATCTAAAACCAATTGGAAATTAAACAATATGATACTCCAAAACCGTTTAGTTAAAGAAGAAATCATAGAAACAATTAATAATTTCATCGAGGAAAATGACAATGGCGAAACATCCTTTCAAACCTTTTGGGATGCAGCCAAAGTGGTAATCAGAGGTAAATTCATATCCCTGAATGCTTATATTAACAAACAAGGGAGAGCAGAGATCAATCAATTGGAAATGCAAATGAAAAAACTGGAAAGCGATCAAATTAAAAACCCCCAGCAGAAAACCAAATTAGAAATCCTAAAAATTAAGGGAGAAATTAATAAAATCGAAAGTGATAGAACTATTGATTTAATAAATGAGACAAGAAGCTGGTACTTTGAAAAAACAAACAAAATAGACAAGGTACTGGTCAATCTAGTTAAAAAAAGGAAGGAAGAAAAGCAAATTCACAGCATTAAAGATGAAAAGGGGGACAGCACCTCCAATGAGGAGGAAATTAAGGCAATCATTAGAAATTACTTTGCCCAATTATATGGCAATAAATACACCAATTTAGGAGAAATGGATGAATATATACAAAAATACAAACTGCCTAGACTAACAGAAGAGGAAATAGAATTCCTAAATAATCCCATATCAGAAATTGAAATCCAACAAGCCATCAAAGAACTTCCTAAGGAAAAGTCCCCAGGGCCTGATGGATTCACCTGTGAATTCTATCAAACATTCAGAGAACAGTTAATCCCAATACTATACAAACTATTTGACATAATAAGCAAAGAGGGAGTTCTACCAAACTCCTTTTACGACACAAACATGGTACTGATTCCAAAACCAGGCAGGTCAAAAACAGAGAAAGAAAACTATAGGCCAATCTCCCTAATGAATATAGATATATACTATTTTGTGTTCACACAATTTACTCATAGTTTCCTTCTTTATGTTCAAGTCATTCACCCATTCTGAGTATATCTAAGTGTAGGGTGTGAGATGTTGATCCAAACCTGGTCTCTCCCATACTGTCTTCAAATTTTCCCAGTAGTTTTTATCAAATAGTGGCCCAAAAGCTGGGATCTTTGGGCTTATCATAAACTGTCTTGCTGAGTTCACTTACCCCAAGTCTATTCCACTGATCCTCCTTTCTGTCTCTTAGCCAGTACCATATTGTTTTATGACCACTGCTTTATAGTATAGTTTGATATCTGGTACTGCAAGACCACCTTCCTTCAATTTTTTTTTTTATTATTTTCCTGGATATCCGTGATCATTTGTTCTTTCAAATGAACTTCGTTGTGGTTTTTTTTCTAATTCAGTAAAAGGATTTTGGTAGTTTGATGGGTATGGCACTAAGTACTAAATAAGTTTGGGTAGGATGGTAATTTTAATACGTTAGCTCGTCCTACTCATGAGTAGTCAATGTTTTTCCAATTGTTGAGATATACTTTTAATTGTGTGGAAAGTGTTTTGTAGTTGTGTTCATATAATTCTTGTGTTTGTCTCGGCAGATAGATTCCCAAGTATTGTATATAGTCTAGGGTGATTTTAAACGGATTTTCTCTTTCTAATTCTTGCTGCTGAGATGTGTTGGAGTTATATAGAAATGCTGATGACTTATGTGGGTTTATTTTGTATCCTGCAACCTTGCAAAAGTTGTTCATTATTTCCACTAGCTTTTTAGTTGATTCTCTAGGATTCTTTAAGTAGATCATCATATCACCGGCAAAGAGTGATAGCTTGGTCTCCTCATTGGCAATTTTAATAACTTCAATTACTTTTTCTTCCCTAATTGCTACTGCTAGTGTTTCTAGTAAAATGTTAAATAATAGAGGTGATACTGGGCATCCTTGTTTCACTCCTGATCTTATTGGAAAAGTATCTAGTTTATCCCCATTGCAAATGATGTTTGCTGATGATTTTAGATAAATACTGTTTATTATTTTTAGGAAAGGACCTTCTATTCCTATGCTTTCTAGTGTTTTCAATAGTAATGAGTTTTGTATTTTGCAAAAGGCTTTTTCTGTGTCTAATCATGTGATTTTCGTTGGTTTGCTTGTTGATATGGTCAATTATATGGATGATTTTCCTAATATTGAACCATCCTTGCATTCCTGCTATAAATCCCACCTAATCATAGTGAATAACCCTCGTGATGACTTGCTGGAGTCTTTCTGCTAGTATACTATTTAAGATTTTTGCATATATATTCATTAAGGAGATTGGTCTATGGTCTTCTTTCTCTGTTTTTGACCTGCCTGGCTTTGGAATGAGTACCATATTTGTGTCATAAAAGGAATTTAGTAGAACTCCCTCTTTGCTTATTATGTCAAATAGTTTGTGTAATATTGGGATGAGTTGTTCTTTGAATGTTTGATAAAATTCACTAGTGAATCCATCAGGCCCTGGGAATTTTTTCTTAGGGAGTTCTTTGATGGCTTGTTAAATTAATTTTTCTGTTATGGAATTATTTAAGAATTCTATTTCTTCTTCTGTTAATCTAGGTAATTTATATTTTTATAAATATTCATCCATATCACCTAAATTGCCACATTTGTTGCCATATATTTGGGAAAATAGGTTTTAATGATTTCCTTAATTTCCTCTTCATTGGAGGTGTCTTCTCCCTTTTCTTATATGATACTGCTAATTTGGTTTTCTTCTTTCCTTTTTTTTTATTAGATTGACCAGTATTTTGTCTATTTTGTTTGTTTTTCCAAAATACCTGCTTCTAGTCTTATTTATTAGTTCAATAGTTCTTTTGCTTTTGCTTTTATTTATTTCTCCCTTAATTTTTAGGATCTCTAATTTAGTTTTCATCTGGGGATTGTTGATTTGTTTGCTTTCAAGGTTTTTGATTTGCATGTCGAATTCATTGACCTCTGCCCTCCGTAATTTGTTAATATATGAACTCAAGGATATAAATTTCCCCCTGAGGACTACTTTGCCTTCATCCCATAAATTTTGAAACAATGTCTCATCATTTGTCATATTCTTCAATGAAATTATTAATTGTTTCTATAATTTATTCTCTAACTAACCAATTTTGGAGAATCATATTATTTAATTTCCAATTCATTTTTGATTTGCCTCTCCATGTATCCTTACTGATTATTATTTTATTGCATTATGATCTGAAAAGGTTACATTTATTATTTCTGCTTTTTGGCATTTTTTTGCCATGTTTTATGCCCTAGAACATGGTCAATATTTGTGAATGCACCATGTGCTCCTGAAAAGAAGGTGTATTCCTTTTTGTCCCTATTTATTTTTCTCCATATATATATATATATATATATATATATATATATATATATTAACTATAATATTTCTATGATTTCATTCGCATCTCTTACCTCTTTCTTATTTATTTTTTAAATTTGTTCATCTAAATTTGACAGTGGTAAGTTCAGGTCTCCCACTAGTATAATTTTACTATCTATTTCCTCCTTCAACTCCACTAGCTTCTCCTTTAGAAATTTGAATGCTATACCATTTGGTGCATACATATTGATTACTTCTATTTCCTCATTGTGTATACTGCCTTTTATCAGGATGTAATTATGTTCCCTATCTCTTTTAATCAGATATATTTGTACTTTGGCTTTGTCAGATATCATGATTGCATCTCCTCCCTTCTTTCTATCAGTTGAGGCCCAATAGATTTTGCTCCAACCTTTAATTCTAACCTTGTGAGTATTTACCCACCTCATGTGTGTTTCTTGTAGACAGCATATGGTAGGATTTTGATTTCTAATCTATTTTCCTATTTGTTTTTGGTTTATGGGTGAGTTCATCCTATTCACGTTCAAAGTTATGATTGCCACTTGTGTATTCCCCAGCATTTTGATATTCTTTCCTAGTTCTGTCCTTTTTTCTTTTGCTATATCTTTTTAAATCAGTGTTTTGCTTTTTAATCAGTCCCTCTAATCCCTGCCCTTAATAAGCTTCCCTTTCTGCCCCCTGCCTTTTTGTTCTATTCTTATTTTTTTAAAGTCTGTTAAGTACCCTCTGCCCTCTCTTTCCCTCCTTTTTTGTACTCCCTGTCCCTTATCCCCCTTAGTTTTCCCTTCTTAATTTTCCTGTAGGGTAAGATTGAATTCAGTACCCCAATGGATCTATCAGAATTGATTTCACTGAGAGTAAGGTTTAAGTATTACCTATTAGTACTCTTTTCCTCTCCTCATAAGAGTATTCTTCCTGTCCCATTTCCATGTATATCTTTGTGTGATAAAGATTATCCTATTTATTTTATTTCTTCAAGTATTTCTTGGAACCATCTTTGATTCACCCCTCTCTTTTTCTTTTTTTGCATATCATCTCATACCACTTATTACCCCAATCTCTTCCAGTGAATGATTCTTCTAATTGCCATATTAGTAAATATAATTTTTGAGATTTACAAACAACATTTTCCCCATATACTAAATATAAATAATTTGATCTTATTGAAGCCCTTAAAGAAGAAAGTTTGAATAAAAAAACAATTTTTTCCCGTTTTCCCTCTCTTTCTTATTTACCTTTTCATGTTTCTCTTGATCTTTGTGTTTGGATATCAAACTTTCCACTTAGTTCTGGTCTTTTCTTTACTACTACTTGGAAATCTTCTATTTTGTTAAATGTCCATACTTTCCCCTGGAAGTATATAGTCAGTTTTGATGGATAGGTGATCCTTGGTTGAAGACCCAATTCTCTTGCCTTTCTGAATATCATATTCTGAGCTTTGTGGTCCTTTAGTGTGGAAGCTGCCAGATCTTGTGTAATACTGATTGGTGCTCCTTGGGAACTTTAGATTACTCCACCCTCCTTAGTCTAACAAAAACAGTAATGTCTACACCCATACTTAAGGATTAAGTATTTAGGAAGATGTCCTATGACAGACATGTGCTAGCAAATGACAAATCAGAAACAAGTAACAGACCCCTGGGCTGTTCTAAGTCAAGCTTAAGCTACCATTGATACATGTGAGATGCAGGAAAATGATGTAAAAACTGTCTATATATTTCATGTCACTTCCTCTCTCTGACCTCTTTCCGTGAAGAGGTGACTCTGGCGGCAGCTTGTGGAAAGGTAGCTCTGGCAGCAGCTTGCTGAGCGTTTCGGCATCTTGGCAAGGTGGCAGTTATTGTCTGGGTTTGGCGGTGAGTTTCCCTTGATACTATGCTGGGAGAAGTTTACTAGCCTAGTTCAGGTGAGGCATCTTCACTGAGCTCTTTCTGAGTTTAGGTTGATTCTTTTCTCCTTTACTTTACAAACATGATCCTCTTAAGAAAGCCTCTAATCTTCTTCAAAGACCTCGTGGTGGAGGTCTTTTTGGCTTCTTGTAAAATTTTCTCCTTAGCTTGGAATTTCTTGAATTTGGCAATTACATTCCTGGGAGTTGTCTTTTGAGAATTTAGTGTAGAGGGTGTTCTATGAACTCTTTTAATGTCTATTTTGCCCCCTTGTTCAAGTACATCAGGGCAGTTTTCTTGGATGATTTATTATAGTATGATGTCAAGATTTCTGTTTATTTCTGGGTTTTCAGGTAGACCAATGATTCTCAAATTGTCTCTTTGTGCTCTGTTTTCCTGATCCATCATCTTTTCAGTGAGATATTTTGTTTTCTTCTATTTTGTAAGTATTTTTACTTTTTTTTTAATTCTTGCTTTTTTGCAAGATCATTGGCCTCCAATTGCCTAAATCTGGTCTTTAAGGACTGGTTTTCCTTTTTGGTTTGGTCTATCCTGCTTTTCATAGCTTTCAGCTTTTTCTCCAGTTGGGAGTTCTTGGCCTTTAAACTGTTATTTTCTTTTTTGAACTATTTCCCACTTTTCTTGCCAGAAGGCTTCCATCTTTTTGATAAGCTCCAATTTAAATCCTTCAAGAACTTATGGACAATTTCCTTTTTGGGGGGGTGAAGGTTTTGTTGCATTTATTTGTATTTCCTCTTTAATTTCCTCTGTAGCCTGCATTTTTCCTCTGTAAAAATTATCCTGGGTCAATCCTTTCTTATTGTTTTTCTTGGTGTTCCTGGGCACTGTTTGCCATCACTGTGGTGGTTTTTCCTTCCCTTTCCAGTCAGAAATATGAGTGAGATGGGCAGCCTTTCTGTGTATGGAGCTAAGGAGCAAGGATTTTGCCTGAGGCCAGCTCTCGAGTCTCTGCAGCTTCCACTGTTTGCTGCCTCTCTCTGAGCTATCTCCTTGCCGGAACCCACGGTCAGCCTGCTGGGGCCTCAGGTCTAGCTGCTCTCATGGGTAGGTCTTTGTTGGTCTCAGTCAGCTGCCAAGGACCCAGAGGTGCTCCTCACTCACTCCAGAAGTGCTCCTCGCTTACTCACTGATTCTAGCGAGAGCTGGCTCTGACTCTGGTTCCATAGGTGGGGGGCCGAGGGTGGATCAGCTTGCATTTTGGCGAAAGCTTTTTCACCCCCTTATGGTGTGGAAATGCCCAAATCCCTTGTACTTTCAATGCTGCACCCTGTTGTAGAGTCCCTTTATTCATATGAATTTGGTGGGGTTTGTCTGTTTGTTTGTTTTTTTACTTTTTGAGGTTGTCTGTGTCTGCTGCCATGTTTATCCAGAAGTCCAATGTATATTCTTTTAATTTCTCTCTTTTGCCTAATTGTTATAAATCACATTTCTAAAACTAGGTCAAATAATGCTGTGGTATGGATTGTGAGGATGGGGTCTCTCTTTAGTATTAAAGTTTCAAGCATTTATCCAATGTAAAGTATAAACTTTTGGTTTTAAGTATATAATTTTGATCATATTGAAAACATTCCTTCCAAGATCATGCTTTTTGGAATTATATATATGTGAATATGTCTAAATGTTATATTGTGCCAAAGATTATGTTCCTTTGGATATAATCATGCGGCTTTTGTTGATTTTATCCTATTAATTGTTACATCATCCTTGACTCCACTTTGGTAATAATGAACCATTTCCTGGATATTGTGCTATAACATTCTTCTAAGGATCTTATTTAAAATGTTTACATCAATACTCATTATTGATATTTGCCTATAACTCTCACTCTTCTTTTTTTTCTTCTTTGGTCTGTTTATCAGGACCATAAAAGAAGTCATAAAAGGAACATGGTAGGGTACCTTGGATATCTTTGACAATTATTTTCATAGCAAATGTTTTATGTTCTTTAATTGGTTGATAAAATTAATTTATAAATCCATATCTTTTTCTACCCTCAATTCCTCATTTGATGTAAGATCCTAGGGTCATAGATTTAACTCCTGAAAAGGACATTATAAGTCATCTAATCCAATCCCCTTATTTTATAGAGGAGAAAAAATGAAATTCAGAGAGGTGAAAATCTAGTACTGAATTGATTTTCTTCATGTAGGATATTTTAAATTTCATGTAATTTGAATGAGGGCTTCTTTTTTGTGTGATCTCTTGCCTAATTAAGAATTCTCAATCTAGCCTGATCTTTGAAAGACACATGATTACATTCTTTTTCTTTTTAAAAATTTCATGACATTGAATTTGATTCATGTATTCATTTTGAACTTATTGTGGCATATAGTAAAAGATCTTGGTCCAAACAATTTCTGACAAATTGTTTTCTAGTTTTTTCAGAAATTATTATCTAAAAGGGAGTTCATCCTTCAAGTAGTTTATGTTCTTAGGGTTTATCAGATATTGAATTTGATTAGATTCTGATTTTGTTGGTCTAATTGGTTTTACACTGACCCATTTTTCTATCTTTTATTCAGTACCAATTAGTTTTGTTTATTGCTACCTTATCATGTTCTGTCTGGAATTGCTCATATCTCCTTATTGCCACTTTTCTCCCATTTCTCCTTTGAGATTCTGGATTTTTTGGTCTTGCAAATGTCTTTTTAAACATTTATTTTGCCTAGATCTATAAAGTATCCTCTTTGATAGTTTGATTGGAATAGCATTGATCTATAAATTAATTTAGGTAGTATCATCACTTTTCACATATTGGTATGTCTTAACCATTAATATCCCTTTGATTATTTAAGTCATTCATTATTTTTTCAAAGTGTTCTGTAATTTTATTTATATGTCTTGAGAGTGCTTTTTATATCGACTCCTAGATTATAATGTGTAGTTATTTAAATGGGATTTCTCTTTCTATTATTTCCTCCTGTATTTTAACACTGAAATATAGAACTGCTCTGGGTTTTTACAATTTGGCGTGCCATAAATATAGTTTATGTAGATTTTAGCAAGGCATTTGATAAAGTCTCTCATGACATACTTGTGAATAAGATAGAGAGATGTGAGCTATACAATGATACAGTTAGATGGATTCAAAACTGTTTGAATAGTTAGACCCTAAGTATAGCCATCAATTTCTCAGTGTCCATTAAGAAGTCTCCAGTGGAGGGCTCCATTGCTGGTTACCATTTTTATCAATCACTTAGACAAAATGTAAAGATGGCATACTTATCAAACTTGCAAAGGACCTAAAATTCCAAAGGGATAGCTAACAGACTCAGCTGCCTTCCTTTTACTCCATGTTATACATACTGATTGTGAGGTGTCCCTCATTAGAATTTAAGCTCTTTGAGGGCAAGGATTGTAGGCTTTTTGCTTTATGTTTTTGCTTTGTATTCTCAGCATTTGGTATAGTACCTGGGAGATAGTAATCAAGAATAAATGTTTGTAGATGATTGATTGATGACAGAATCAGGATTCAAAAGATTTTACCAGACTAGAACAAATAGAAAATCTTAAATTCAAGATGAGTAAGACATATTTAGATAGTTTGCCTCAAAAGATATAGGGGATATGTGGATTTCACATTCATTATGATTCAATAACAATAACATTTTATGAAGTGCTCTAAATCTTGCAAATGACACATTAAAATATTTTTCTCATTTTGTTCTCACAATAATTTGGGAGGTAAATACTAACATTGTGCCCATTTTACAGATGAAGAAAATGAGGCAAAATTTAAGTGTTTGTCCAGGATGACACAGCTAATAAGTTTCTGAGGCAAGATGTGAACTCAGGTCTTCTGGACTCCAGTCCAGTTCCACAGAAATACCTAGCTTATATGTTGCCAAAGGAAATTCTATTGTGACCTTAGGCTGTATTAAGAAAATATAGCAATCAGGAATAAAAACAGGTGATAGTCTGATTGTTCTCTGCCCCATAGGTTATATCTAGAGTATCATATTTTCTTGAACCCTATACTCTAGGGCAATTATGTAGCAGAATTTATAAAGCACTGGGTCTGGAGTCAGAAAGGTCTGTATCCAAATCTAACCTCAGAAACTGACCAATTTTGTGGCCCTGGGCAGGTCACTTAACTCTGTTGTCATAGCTTTTCTATGTTCATTTACTGCATATAGTGTGCTCTATATGGATATTCCTCTCTTCTCCATCTATTTTCCTTTCCTTATTCCCTTCCAAAAAAAAGAAAGAAACAAAGAAAAAAGGACCTTGGGGAAAAGAACTTTTACCTCTTCATCAGTGGTATGGACCTTTCCTTATCTGAAACATATGAATGTTTGGGCAACAGAATGGAATGCATATATGCCCAACACACACATAAATTATAGAATTCCTAACCTGCCACTTACTATCCATGTGATCTTGGAAAAAATCCATTAAGATATGTGAGCCTTGGCCTTCTTATTTGCAAAATGAAGAACTTACAATGGATGTTCTCTAAGTTTCCTTTCAGTTCCAAATCCTAGAATGGAATATATGGAAAATATGAGTGTGAGGTGGGAAAAAAACACTCCATTTTGATCTTGCCATTTATTAGTTGTGTGATATTGGATAAATCGTTCATTCTCTCTCAGCCTCAGTTTCCTCCTCAGTAAATTGAAGGATAGGATAGGTAATCTAAGTCCCTTCTGGCTCTAAATCTTATAATTTTCCATTATAGTTGAAGATAATTTTGCAGAGTAGGAATATAAGGATCTGTCAGATACATGAACAAATGAACAATTTGCAATTTTAAAGGTTCTAATTTGACCCATAATCTTAACTGGTGAAATATTCATCCAGCCCAATAGTCTCCATTTTAATACTGTTATTTGTTCTTGCCTGTCTCCATCCTCCTAAGTAAAAGAAAAATCAGTAGATTTAAAGTTATTTTTTCATTCTGACAATAGCCTTTATTCCTACATACACACACACCTTTATTTGTGCAAATGAAAATCCACTCTTAAGGCTCAAATCATGTCCCATTTATGAAAGGCAGTAATGCCTAATGGAAGGGGTTTTGGGCCTGAATTAGAATCCTTTCTCCTTCTGTCTATGCAACCTTGAGCAACTTCCCATCTGCATAATCATCACAAGACAACTGTATTTATAGCCAGTAAGTGGCTAAGTCTATGATCCTAATATCCATCTTCCAAAAAACCCTCCATTGCCTGCTGTAGCCCACCATGAAACTCACTTCCTCTAAACTTCTATAGACTAAATTTCTATGCCACTCATTTGGAACTCTTGTTATACAGAGTCCTCACTTGTGTGGCTTGTCTCTCTATCGAAATTGTTTGCACAGTGAGAGCAAGAATCACATCTTGTGTATACATGCATACAGTGTAGCAATAATATAATCTCTGCAGTGTATACTTAACTCAATACCCAGCAAACAGATCAAGGAGCTAGAAGATAGCCTAATCCAACCAACTCATTTTCTAGAAGAAGAAAAATAAGTTCAGAATTGACTTACCCAAGGTCATATAGGTAACAAGTGAGAGAGTGAGAATTTGAACTTTAGACCCATGACTCCAAACTCATCACTTTTTCAATTGTTCAATGCATTCTGCCTCCCAGTATGTGATCCATAAATCCTGGACAAATAAAGATCAAACCATTTCCAAGGGAGTTGACTGAACTGTGAGTCAAATGTGATCTATGTGCCTTTGTGCCTCACACTTTGACTCTCCTCCAGTGGAATTCCCATGTATTGCAGCCCCAACGATTCCTCTAAGCAATCCAAGGGTAGGTATGAAGGGCAAAGATTCCAGTGGTCTCCCCACTAATGGGGTGGTGAGGAAGGCCCAGACGTTACATACTGTATTTAATGTTGACGCTGTTCAGTGAAACAATGATTACAATCAATTTGACTACTAATGTGACTTATCTTGTAAATTGCTGGGTCATTAACCTCGACAACATCAATGTACTGTCACTATCCAATTCCACCAAATTAGTGTCCGAGGTAATAGAAGGAAGAATGTATTAGTGCATTATTGGTGGCTAATAGAGACAGCAAGTCTCTAATGTAGTATGGAGAACAGCTGAGACACAAGCAGCAAGGCTAAGGTAAGGAAAACAGTAAGCAGGGTGGCATGAGAGATCAGCTATGGCTCCTCACCTAGTGCTCTGATACTATGGAGCCTGAGGAAACCAGAGGCAGGAGGGAATGCCCTGGGTTGGGACAAATAACAGCAGCTTCTTTTCTTCAAGGAGTTTGAAAACCCATTGAGGAAAAAATGTTTGGAATTAGGTATATATACTAAATCAAAAATCTCTCACAAAATTGAATGTTGTAGGCTCTTTGTGATGAGTAAACTGTTCTTCAGCTCTTATAGGTGAAATATTGTTCAAAGGTCCAAGTCTGCTTTTATAATCATCTTCAATCACTTGAGTGAATATTTGTTATGTGCAGAATACTGTGGATTTTTTGAGAGGTATAAAATCTGATCATTTACTCCTTGGAAGATATGATCTGTCATAATCAGATGTGTGCAGTGTAGTATAAAACTGCACTGGATTTGGGGTGAGAGGATCTGGGTTCAGGTCTTATATGGCCACTTACAGGTTAATTCCACTCTCTTGGCTTTGCTGTTCTCATCTATAATGGATTGAACAATATGAAGTCTTATGTCCAATTTTTAAACATTTTGCTGATATTTTTAGTTTCCCGCCATAGTTATTTCCCTTGCCCTTCCTCATCTTCCCCCCACCCACTGAACCCTTTCTTGAATGTGAGTATGTAATATTCTAAATTTATTTTCCATCTCTGCCTATTATGAGGAGGAAGAACCTTATCAGTTCTCCAGGACCATGGTTGCTTAGTATAATTTATCAGAGTTGGACTATGTATTAATATTATTATTATCATTGTATATGTTTTCTTTTGGCTCTTCTTTATTTACTGTATCAATTTATGTGTCTTTTTGAGTTTCCTTGGCTTCCTTTTTATTCCACAATGACATTTCATTTAATTATGGAATGAAACACACTTTAATTCTGAAAATTCAGCTATTTCCCATTTGATAAATATTTGTTTTATTTCCAGATTTAGATATCATAAAGATTATGGCTATAAATATTTGTGTGTTTAATAGTATATGAAATATAAAATATATGTATGATAGTATATATGTGAGATATAAGAAAGCCTTTCCAGTTCTCTTCAATGCAATGCCACAAGTATTCACTGAGCATCTATAATGCATAAGGCATGATAGACTCTAGGTCCTTGAAGAAAGGGACCATTTCACTTTTGTCTTTCTATCTCATGGACCTAGGACAATATTTACATATGTTTATACTTAATAAATGCTTTAAATTTTTTTAGCCCTTATCTTTTTTCTTAGAATTAATATTAAATATTGGTATTAAGTCAAAAGAGTGGCAAAGGATGAATGATCAGAGTTAAGTGACTTGCCTAGGGCCACAAAGCTGGTATTTAAAGCCAGATTTGAATCTAGGTCCTTCCAACTCCAGACTTGGCTACTACTGAGTCTTTTAGTTTCCCTTAATAAATATTTATAGACTGAAGTCACTATTCTAGGCCCTTTCTGGACCTCGGTTTCCTATTCTGTAAGATGAGCAGGTTCAACTAGATGATTTCTAATGAACTTTATAGTAATTTAAAAAAAAGATGGAAGTGTGTCAGAGTCTTTTGGTGAGCCCCAGCTACAGCTGCCTGGCTACCTTGCCTGAGTTTCATACTCTGCAGTGTGCCTGACAAAATCCATCTAGACCATGACTGTCAACCATCTTGTCTTTCAGCTGGAGGGCTGGAAGTGACAACTTGGTCTATTAAGAGGCCTCTGCATGAATAGTAAGATGTCGAGTTTCATTACAGAGACCAAGCTGGGAGGCACACGATAGTCACTCAACAGGGTTTTTGTTGAACATCCAAATGGTCCGCAGCTGTATAACAGGTGTGGGCTATGCATGGATGTGTCTGTTTCTTACTATGTCTCTTAGACCAGTAAAATGTTTGTTTCTGTCATGTTTATAAGAGAAACTTCTCTATCTATATCACTATTGCTTAGATTATTGCTTTCTTCATAAAGAATTGCCTGTTTGATTTTCAACTAGATAGATGGGTATTTAAGATACTTCATATGTGATGTTGGATTTGAGATCTCTGCTATAGAGCCAAAGAAAAAGTCAAAGGGAATCATTTTCTTCTGGAAGGCCATCTTCATCTGACCTGCTTTTCCTATGATCTACTCCTTATTTGAATTCACTTTTAAATGATCAATTTCTACATACAGGCAAAGAATATCAGAGCTAGAAGGAAACTTGGAGCTTGGAATAGTGCCTGGAACATATTATATTATTAATAAATATTTTTGATTGATTGGTTTAGGTCAACCTTTGATTTTACAGATTAAGATATTGAGGCCAGTCAGGAAAATCAGCTTATCCAAGATCATTCATTTAGTAGTCACATTAGGACTAAAACCAATGTCTTAACTCCCCCCAGCTAATTCAATACTTACTTCTTATAGTTGTTATAAGAATTTTAAAATCTATGTGAAATTTTTTAACAGATTAATATGTTTTAGATAAACAGTAGTTAGATTGAGGGGATCAATCAGGGAATTCCTCTGCACTTTGGACCATAAATCTAGAGTCAGAAGGATGTCAACTTAATTAGCTTATAGGCTGATGACTTTGCAGCTCATGGATTGAGGATAAATGGGATGATTAAAACTGTTGTGGATAGGACTCATCTATTTATTTTAGGCTATAAACAACAGAAGGTAATATCAGAGTTTCTCCTTTTCCCTATTCCTTTCTCAAAGACTCTGTTAGAGCACACGATCTAAAAGGAGAACTGGGGGGAAGAAGAGAAGCCTATGTATACATTCATCCTTTCCCTGGCATTCCCTAATGACTGTCTTGGACCAGATGACATTCCGATATACAGTTGAATATTTCTACCTATGTAGTCATTGAAGAGAATTCTAGGATATTGGGTTCCTGCACCCTGCTATAGAGAGACAAAGTTCAGGGCTCTTGAGCCCCAATCACTCAGCAGAGAGGATGTCCTGAGCCTGGTCAATGTTATGTGATCCAACCTTCTAGCAAGGAAAGGGATAAAAATTGCATAGAATTGGCAGAGATACCAGTCCATTCTGACTGGCACCAAACACTGAATCCTTTCTTACCTCTCTTCTAAGAACTACAAAAGGATTCAATAGAGTTGGCAAAATTTATGGACTTTCATGTTCTGTTTTTTGGGGAAAATAATTTAGAAATATGCTTTAAAAAAACAAACAACAAAAGACTTCTTGAGTGATGGGAAAGGGTCATGATATGGCCAGAGGACAGGAATTACATTTTATCCTCCCCTACTACCATGGTTTATTCAGTGGAGAGTTAATTGAAAGGAAGTTTCCATTAAAGTAGCCTCTGGTTCATTTTCCTTCTTAGAGGGGGTTTAAGGTTTTTTGGTAATACTATAACTATGGAGGCCTACAAGCATCCCTTGGGTGAAAGTGGAACTTATAATGTCAAGGATTTGGTCATCTAGTCTTTCCAACTTGCTTCTTTTCAGAGGGGAGTTTAAGCCACAGGGAGGCACTTAGAGTCTGGGACTCTGTGTATAGGGTTTGAAAGAAGATGGGATTCACCATAAAGGGAGGTTCATACTGATGCTTTATGGGCTACTGTGAGTCTTGTATGTGTTTTTTGCATTGTTTATGAGCCCTTGTGACTCCTTTGTGCTTTCTATATTCTGTCTGCTGGGTAAAATAAAGGCACTCATGTACCATATATGTACTGCTACCTTGAGTGCTTGTACGGGAGCTGGGGACTCATTTACCAACAGCTGTGGAGACCTAAACATGAGCTATATCAAAGTTATATTTTGAGATTTCCTAGAAAGAACTCTAGATGGGAGTTGAACTAGTCAAAAAGAGAATGATGAGGAGCCATCTCAAAAACTGAACCTAGTCTGTATATGCCCAGGGTTGAGACATTGGTCCCTAGGTTACAATTTAACTTTCAGAAACCAACTCAAGGTATAGGATTAAAAATCGAAAGCAGGAAGCAACCCAGAAGCCATGTAGTCTAACTTTTTCATTTTACAGGTAAGGAAAGTGAAGTCAAAGGAAATTAATAGGAAATTCATATGATGCCTCAAATATAAGATTTGAACCCAGGAACTCTCATTTCTAGGCTTGGCTCCTAATCCACTGAGCCATTTAGCTATGCCATTAATATTCATTCTCAAGAATGAATAAGAAGAAACTTAAACATCATAGGCAAGAGAGGGCTATATAGGAGCTTTTAAAGTGTGGACATTCTTATAGTGACTGGATCTGATTCCTGTCTTTGGTTTAATTCCAAGAGATTTGGTTTAATTCCAACAGAAAAGAAATTCCTCCATGTACTTTATAACCAAATTGTTTTAGCAGAACATCAGGTGTTACCCATCAACTATTGTACAGATTCATTCTGAATGTTCAGAATATGAAAATAACAAATATTTAGAGATTCTTAAGCCTTTTTTGCATGTCATAGACTTCTTTGGCAGTCTGGTGAAGGTTCTAGATCCCTTCTTAGAGTAATGTTTTTAAATGCATAAAAGGAAATCTATAAAATTACAAAGGATACCAATCATAATGAAAGAAAAAGGTAACTAAAAAAACTTATCCAAGTTGAGTCCCTAACAGTTATCTACAGAAAAATAAAAAAGAAAAGAAGAAAATTCTACACTATAATACTTTTAGGTGTGTCAAGTCATATGTATATATGTATGTACATTTCATCCCCATTTTACTTTTGAAGAAACTGAGGCTTAACCAAGTTAAATCACTTGCCCAGGAATACAACTAGTAAGTATAAGAATCAGGATTTGAAGTTGTCTTCCAGACTCCAAGTCCTGTTCTCTATCCATCATGCCACCCATACACCTCAATGAGAATGACTTGGGATCAAAGTCTTCTGCCCTGCCAGGAAGGAGACAGTGGGCCAACCCCTTGGCCAGGGTTCCCTAGTCATTTGCCTGCACTCCTGTCTTTCCCATTCACAGATGGCATTGTGAGTGATGGAACACTGTAAGATACCATAATTTTTCTTAGCATGCAATAAAGCTTCCTGAATTCAGATGGCAGAAAGCCAGGATGTGGGAAAATGTGTACTTGGGTTGGGCTAAAGTTCACCATTTATGGAAAAAAGGGGGTCTGCTAAGCAAATTAACAGTGTAAACAAGGTTATAAGGGGAGCCATTTCTTCTACTCCAGAGACTAAGCTATTTGCAGGCATTTAAGTTGTACACATTTATAAACAAGGTGTAAATTGTAAATGATTGATCGCTTCTCATTCAAACATCTGGCAGGCCTCCTGCTTTGCCCAACTTGGTTAGCCATCACTATTTGTACTTGAATGTGGTACAGATGTAATTCTTTTTAAAATATTTTATAAATGTTATAGAATGTGTACTGTTTGCCCTCATAATGTTTTTGAAAAACAGAAAGGAAGCTTACCACTGTGAATTAGAATATTGAAAAGTAATCTGATCTTTTCCTTTCCCCAATAAATTCAGTGTTATAATGGGTTTCATTCCTAATCAAGGACTTGAATCATAAAAATCACAACTATGACTGAGAATGTGTCATAAACGCATATAAATAAATATCCTGCAAAGATTATTTGAATAATAAAGTTATGCTCAATATCCTATAAAATGAACATAAAACTACAATATATATTGATTCTGGCTTCAGTGCTTACTAACTAGGTGACCTTTGGTAAGTTACTTAACTTTTATGAATTCTGGTTCCTTTATTTGTAAAATAAGGCTAATAATATTTGTATTTCCTACACAATGAACTTCAGAAAAAATTGTTTTGTAAATCTTGAAGTACTGCATAAATGTGAACCATTGTTAAAACTATTATTATATATTAAAACCTAATTATACGTAGGATTCATAGCACATAGGAAATACAAATTGATTTTATTATAAATTGGATTATATATGGCTAATATACTATTCTTTGATAAGCATTTAATCAACAACAATTTTGTCTTCCTTTTTTAGATTTTTAGAAGGGCAGTTATGAGATTTAGATGACCCATATTTCTTTCAAAGCTATCCAAGAAAGTCTGAACTGATGAATTATGTTTCTCTTAATAAATTTCCCTGTAGCAAGCAGAGACATTCAAAGTCATTCCATTGACCTTAGTGCTGTGCTGAACACTGAGATCATTCTTTCCGAAAACAACTATTGTAGCATCAAACTATTTGAAGGCCTCACGAAGGACGTTTAGCAGTGAAGAGATGGGAGGTGGAGGTTTCTCAGTTCTGGTTCTCTGATTTATCTTATTTACTCTAATTACCCAATATCATTAAGGATGGGCATGACAGGGAAAAGATATCATACGAGGATGACCTGAGGAATAAGTATAGGCAGTTAGATGGTACAGTGGACTGAGTACTGGACCTAGAGTCTGAGTTCAAATCCTGCCTAGGATAATTTCTAGCCATATGACTGTGGGTAAGCCACTTAACTTCCATTTTCCTCAGTTTCCTTTTCTATAAAAGGAGGGATAATATAAGCATCTACCTCCTAGAATTGTTGACAGGCTAAAATGAATAATATTTATAAAATGCTTGGCATTCAACAAAGACATATATATGTATATGTAAATGTTATTAAGCATATGAGGAATGGAAATAAAGTAATCAGACTATCTTCTTTCTTGCTACCTCATCTTGTTTAATATTTGTAGAAATAACCCTTTAGAAAAAAAAAAAACATTAGTGAGCAGATTAAGGTAGAAAGAAATGCTACATGACATGGAATCGGGAGGGGAGGGGAGGTTTGGACTAGACATGATTTCATTGGAATAAGGAACTGCCTGAATGGAAACTCCCTCTACCAAGGCACATAAGCAGTTGTGAAGTTATTTTTCATGGGTGACATAGCTGGTATGTGGGGCTTGAAACAAGGTCTTCTTGAATATAAAGTCACCTTTCTGCCCCCTTTGTCATTCTGCCTTCCCAATCCAAGTGTTTATAAGAAGTCATCTAATAAGCAGAACAGGGTACTTAGGTGGCACAATGGAAAAGAGTCCTGGAGTCAGGAAGACTGGACTTGAAATTTGGCCTTACATACTTACTATCTCTGTGACCCTAAACAAGACACTTAACCTTCTTTGCTTCAATTCTTTGTCTGTAAAATGGGAGAAGATAATGGCAAACAACTCCAGTCTCTTTGACAAGAGAATCTTGTACATGTAGTCCATGAAGAGTCAAATACATTTGAGTGACCAAACAACAATAAACAGAATAATAAAGTATGAAGTTCTAGAATTCAGGGCTTGCCTGTAATATTAAAAAGTTTCATTGATTTAAACTACCCTTTCCACCAGCTCCCAAAAAGAAATGGCCATTCAGAAATAGTGAATTTAGAGTCCTTTATATGCTTGACCTTGAGAAACTCCCAACTTCCCTGGGCCTTAGAAAATGGAATATGAACAAGGATCGTAGATATAGAGCTGGAAGGGACCTCAGAGACAATTAATACAACCCCATCATTTTACAGTTGAGGAAACTAAGAGGAACAATAGCATCACCAGGTGATATCTCAACTTGAACTCAGAGTTAGATTAATTAATTAAGTAATTAATTAATTAATTCATTCATTCATTCATTTATTTAATAATATTTTCCCATGATTACATGATTCATGTTCTTTCTCTCCCCTCCTTCCTCCCTCCTGTAGCCAATGAGCAATTCCACTGGGTTTTACATGTATCATCGATAAAGACCTATTTCTATATTATTAATATTTGCAATAGAGTTATTGTTTAGAGTCTACATCCCCAATCATATCCCCATCAAACCATGTGACCAATCAGTTGTTTTTCTTCTGAGTTTCTACTTCCACAGTTCTTTTTCTGGATGTGGATAGCCTTCCTTCTCATAAGTCCCTCAGAATTGTCCTGGATCATTGCATTGCTACTAGTAGAGAAGTCCATTACTTAGTGATATTTAAACAAGGCAGAGTAGCACAATACCATCAGTCTTGCTCTTCTAGCATCTTTGAAGTCTAGTGGCAAGACAAAAATCAGAATATCTGGTGATGGGCAAGGATGCAGTAGATGATCTTAGAATCTTCTATATCTGACCAAGCTCTAAGTGTTCCACAGAAATTGCTTCAGCTGCTTTGATGGCTGTTGGAACAAAGTGTTCTCATCCTCCCATCTCCTTAGGAGAAATCTTCACATGTTTGAGGTAGATATCATTCTAAGTCATTGACAGGTTTGAGGTCCATCAATTACCTTTAACCTGATTTATCTCATGTGTCAAGACAGTTCTACTGGGGGGTATGGATGCTTCTTGGAGCCATAGCTGAGAGATGGTTGACAGATGGCATCAAAGGAGGATGAGCAGCTGTGAAAAGGGGTTGAGAAGCCCTCACACCAGAGGAGTTAGTCCACCCAAAGCACCCCATACATGCTTCTATGATCCTATGAACTGTTTAAAAAGTACTCAAGGGACCTGGTTGCCAAGTTATATTCAAACACCACTCCTTTTTTAGGTATGAGATAGACACAAACTTTTAAAACAAAAGTATGTACCTAAGAGGTTTTCCAGCCCCAAAGGCACCACCTTGTTTTCGTTAAGAATGCTTTGGACATCTTCTATTTTATTAAATGACCATACTTTCCCCTGCAAGAATATAGTCAGTTTTATTGGGTAGCTGATTCTTGGTTCTAGACCTACTTCCTTTGCTTTCCAGAATATCATATTCCATCCCTTTCGGTTCTTCAGTGTAGATGCAGCCAGATCCTGTGTTATCCTAACTGTGGTTTGATGGTATCTGAATGACTTATTTGTAGTAGTTTGTAATATTTTTTCCTTGGTCTGGAAGTTCTTGAATTTGGCCATAACGTTCCTGGGTGTTGTCAGTTGGGGATTAAGTACAGGAGGTGATCTGTGGATTCTTTCAATCTCCACTTTTCCCTCTTGCTCTAGAATGTCAGGGTAGTTTTCTTGGATTCATTCCTGTAGAATGATGTCCAGGCTTTTTCTTTTGTCATGATCTTCTAGTATACCAATGATTCTTAAGTTGTCTCTCCTGTACCTGTTTTATAAATCTTCCATTTTGTGGATGAGATATGTTTCATATTTTCCTCAATTTTTTTTCATTCTTTTGGTTTTGTTTTATAATTTCCTGCTGCCTTGTGAAGTTGTTTGCTTCTAGTTGTTGTATAATAGTTTTTAAAGACTGAATTTCATCCCTGGGTTTTTGGTTATCTTTCTCCTTCTGGTCTGATTTTCTTTGTAGGTCATCTTTCATCTTCTTTGCCTCATCTTTCATCTCCTCTGCCTCATTTTCAAGCTCATTAATTTTGGCTTTCAAGACACTATTTTCTGTTTCCAGATGATTTATTTTGCTTTTTAAGTTATTTTCCCATTTGTTTTCAGTTTCTCTTAATTGTTTTTTGAATTGTATTTTGAGTTCTTCCAAAGCCTATGTCCAATTTGCTGGACTTTCTGTGTTTTTACTTGGGGTTCCTTGATCTTCCTCTGTTCCATTGATTCTCCTTTGTTCATTACCTGGATAGAAGCTGTCGATTATAATATCTTTTTCGGTTGTTTACTCATATTTCTCCCTTCTTTCCCCCATGTAGTTTCCTGTAATCTTGCTCCTCTCATTATGTGCTGGATCTGTGGGTTTGGGCTGTTCTGTCCTGAAGGGGCTTCTTCTCTGTTCTGCTGATTGAGCAGGTTAGTCATATCTTCCCAGATTGACAGCAGAAGTTGAAAAGGAGCTGGTCTTCCCATCCTGTTGTCAAGGTTGTTGCCTGTAGTTTGTTGTAACTTTTGCTTTTGGAGCTTAGTCAGCAAGGCTCTCAGATCAGTCTGTGGGGGAGGGGTGTTGGAGCTTGAGATTCCCTGCCCTCTGAAGACTTCTTATCTGCCCTATTAGTGAGATTGAGCCAGGGCAGAGGAGTTGATCTGCAAAAGTGGGTATGCCCTGAGGTCAAAACCTCCAGAAAGGGGAGAGGGGCAAGATGGAGCATCTTAGCTGCAACTAGGTTGCCTGATTTGCACATTTCCTCCAGCTGCCTCTATACCACCTGTGTTCTACCCCCTGAACCTGGCACAGCTGTGCCAGCAAAGTACTCCTTCCAGACTAGTGCCCTTGCCCTCCCAGTGAGCCCAGTGATTCCAGCCACCTCTGGAGGCTCAGCACTGCAGGTGGGGGAGGGGTCCTGGGACCTTCCTTTTTCCTTCCCCTTAAACCCACATGTTCTAGAATTTGGGCTTTGGGGGGGGGGTGGGAATACCTTTTAAGTTGGGTCCCTACTCTGTCCTATTATTAGATTTGATTTTTAGTCCCCTGGAAACATTGTGTTTTTTATCGGTGAGGAAGGGTTTGTGGAAGTCTGAACTATTGCTGTCTCTAAGCCACCATCTTGACTATGCCTTCCTCCACCATCTTGTTTTCAAAGTATTGAAACTGAACCATTATTAATTCTCCCTGTTGAGGAAATATTTTCTTTGTTGATGTCATTTCACTGCATCTCAGCACATCTCCTTGTATTGCATTGAATAATTTCTCTCCCTCCTTGGAAGTTAAGCACTTCAAATATTTATAGGATGTTGCTTGAACAGTCTGAGGGTGATGGATCGTTTTACTACCTGAGGGACCTCTTCATTTTCCAAAATTGCTATAGGAGTGTAATCTTTCATCGTCCTTTGCTCCTGATTTCTTTAGATTAAGCATTTGTGGGTGGCAGCACTTTTAGCTGACACTTCCAAATTCCTCCTTCAGAACTGTAACTTCTTTCCTAGAAACTTATTATGAGCTTCCAGGTGAGTAAATGGGCTCTGTTCAGTTCATGAGGGAAGAGTGCTACACATACTGGCACTTCCTGTTGCCAGATATCACAAGTGTAACCTCAGCTAACTGGAATTCTCTTGCTCTTTAGATAATGTCAAGATTGGTAGTGACCAGGCTCCTTCAACATCCAGTATCTTTGGCTAAAGTCTCTTTACCATCATCTATAGACTTAGACCTATACCAAACCTTTGGGTTCAATGACCACAGAGAGAGGGGGGGGGAAGGAAGACCCATAGGTCAAGTGTTTGGCATCAAGTTTCTCTTGTAGCTGCTCCAATTCAGACCTTGAAACCTTGCTGTATTAGTCAGGTTTTTACCTTGGCCAGTGGGCCTGCCTCATAACTCTAACCCCCTCTCTTCCTGCACTGAAACTATATGATTGAGGCTCCATCCTGCTCTAACCAGATCCTTTTCAAGGACTAGTCTTCCTGTGAATCACAGTCCTTATGCTGGTATTCACCTGACTAGCCTATTTTTCTGTTCTTCTCACCTGCAGCCTAACATGCCAACCTTTTACATCCCCGTTTCTCTACATATTTCCAGCTGCCACAGTTTCCCGAGTAAAAACTAAAAATAACTCATATCAAAAGTGTCATATGGTTTACAAAGGACTTATATAAAGTTTATAAATATAATGGCTTTGAGCAATAGATTCTACAATTTATTATCCCCATTTCACAAATAAAGCAACTAAGACTGGGATGGGAGGGCAGAGTATCATTTGTTCGCTGTCCTCTCACTAAAATGTATCAGATCCATGTCTGTAACTGAGGTTTTCTGGCTCTAGAGATAGTGTTTCTTCTACTAGAACATACTGCTTCTCTAATATAGGACCTTTAGCCCAAAGACCTTAAGATTTATTTTTGATTGCTTAGAGATCTTTCCTGCTTACTTTTTGGTTTTATCTCTCTATGAGCTAGGTGATATTCTAATATGGGTAGCAAGATGGCATAATGGTTAGAATGCTGGGCCAGAAGTCAGGAAGGCTTATCTTTGTGAATGTAAGCCTGGCCTCAGGTACTTTCTGGCTGTGTGATCCTGTGCAAGTCACTTAACTCTATTTTCAAATCTCTCATCTGTCAAAGGGTCTGGAGAAAGAAATTAAAAAAAAAAAACACTTCAGTGTCTTTGCCAAGAAAACCCCAAGTGGGGTCAAAAGGAGTTGAATATGACTGAAAAACAACTAATTTAACTAGTTACTACTCCCCTCAAAATACTGGATCAGAAAGACCTTCAACTAAACAGTAAGAATGCCACTGACCTTCCTGTGCATTAGCTCTGCATAGAATGGGCTTTTTTATGCCTGAAGCAAAAACTAGATGCCAGCAGCTACTTCATGCCTTAGTCCCCCTAATCAGCCAATTTCTGATGATGGTCTCCTTGTCTCTTTAAAAGGAAGCCATTCCATTCTACAGGACACAAGTTTTTTTGTTTGTTTGTTTGTTTGTTTTTTATCAAAGGATAAACAGCACTCAGATACTTTTACATGTGGGGAGTGTTTCATGGACAGAATTTGGGGGGGGAAACTATTGTTGAATCCTGCTTCTATCAAATACATTTAGAAATTCAATAATGGAAAGGGATATTTTGTTCGGTAGTGAGTGCCAAATATTGGAAGTATTGTAGGAGAATTCCCTGGTCCAGGATACTAGCAGAAGAGTCAATGAACTACCATCCAACTCTCAATTCTATGAATGAAATTATTTGAATCCATATTAACAACAGGACATTTCCTAGGTCCTAGAAATAGTTTTTTTAAAACTGACCCCTTCTATTTCTATGAATTTTACTTGTGCAATGGCCTTTTCCCAGTCCTCATTCTTCTTGACCTCTGTGAAGCATTTAATAATATTAATCACCCATTTCCTTCTGGTTATTCTCCCCATTCTGGCATTTTGTGACAATTCTCTCACCTAACGTTCCTCCTATTAGAATAGTATTTCTTCCATTTCCTTTGCAGTTTTGACCTCCAAGCTCATTCCTTTGCGGGAGAGAAGATTCTCTCTTCTCTTTACACCCTATGTGCTCTCTTCATGATCTTATCAGCTTGCATGTCCTCAACTATCATCAGATTACTCCCGAATCTATACATAGATTTAGTTCTCATCATTTTATTATACATCTCCAATTTCCTGTTTTCAATCTCCATCTGGTTGTCCCATAAAGTCAAACTCTCCATGTTCAAATCCCAACTCATTATCTTTCACTCAAATTCTACCCATCTGAACCTCCCTATTTCTACTGAATGTGCCATAATTCTTCTGGTCACACAGGTTCACAATCTAGGAGCTATTCTTAACTGTCCACTTTCATCTCCCATAACACATTAGTTGCCAATTCCTCCTCAACGTCATGTGCATCTGTACCCTTCTTTCTATTCATACTCAAACGTTAGTTCAAGTCCTCATTAGCTCTTGCCTAGACTACTTCAATGGCCACTGCACCTCAAGTCTACCTCTCCAATCCTCCTCCAGGCTGTCAGCAAACTGATATTCTTAAAGTGCAACTCTATGTCACTCTTCTGCTCAAGAAAATTCAGTGGCTCCTCATTGCCTTTAGGATAACCTACAAACTCTTCCATTTCTCATCTAAAGTCCCTTACAATATGGCTCCAGGCTATCCTTACAGAATAATTACATGCTACTCCCAACTCACACACACTATTCTCTAGACAAGTTGGCCTATTTGCTATTCTCTACATAAAGCATTCTATCTCCCACATTTGCACAGTCTCTTTCCAATGCCTGGATACTCTGTCTCTACCTCTACCTCTTGCAATCCCTAATTCAATTCAAGATACAGTTCAAATGCTACCTTCTTCAATAGGCCTTCTTCATTCCTTGAATTAGGCCTGCCACCCTGCCCCACACTACATATTTACTTTCTAACATTTTTTATTATATCACCAATGCCTATTACAGATCCTGGTACATAATAAACATTTCATAAATGTGTGGTCTCATTCAAAACACCTCAGAAACATAATCATAACCTTGACATCACATTTCTCCCAAAAGAAGTGTGAACTAAGGATCTGAAAGCAGGGAGAAGATAGAAGGTAAAGAGAGAAAATCACTTGGTTTGGGCAATCTTGAGATTGGAAGGCCACTCCCAAAGGAGGAAAAGGAAAGAACCAATATCCCAACCTTTGTTTTCAGTTTTGCTAAGGTTAGAGAAATGGGTGGAAATAACAGAAAAATATTTTAGCTTGATATGAGGAATTCCAACTATCCCAAAGTAGATTAGGCTGTCTCTCAGTGAATTTCCCGTCGCTAGGGATTTTTAAGCAGAAGCTGGATGACCACTTGTCTAAGAGGTTGTAAAAAGAATTCCCATTTGGTGTAGGATAGATGAGATGATGCCCAAGGTCCTTTCCAACTTTCAGATTCTGTGGTACTTAACATCTTAGTGAAACCCTGACTAGAATCCCAGCTTTCTCTCACCCAATAACAGCCTGACTTTTCCCTCTTCTTTACTTCTGCAAGGGGCTGCTGCCACCTCCACTTCCCTGCTGATTGTTCACAGGTGGCTCCCCTTATTTGTTCCCACCTGTTCAGTTTCTCCCAGTGTCCAAACAGCTGTCCCATGTGCCTGTGGGGAAAAGTTCTCAGACTCATTAACACGCACAGTCTCCTGAACAGTTACCACTAAATGTCTTCTGGACCCATCCCAAATGTATCACTTTATACCTGTCCAAATGGCTTGCCATCAGCCAAACGATAACTTACATTTCTCTAGCCTTTAAAGTTTCCAAAATGTTTTACTCGCAACAACTCAGTGAGGCAAGGAGTTCAAGAATAATTATCATCCTAGTTTCACATGTGATGAAGCCCCGGCTTAAAAGAAGTAAATGTCTCACCTGTGGTTACACTGCTAAGTAAGTGACAGAGTTAATATCCATACTCATACTCCTTCACAGCCTACCACCCCCATGGTCCAATCACCAGGTAATATTCTGCTCAGCAAGCTCCCCATCCTCTTACTGATGTGTTCGTCCCAGAGCCTCCATTTTGTGAAAGAGGCCCATCTGTTTGCATTCTCTAGCTGGACCTATTCCTAAATTTTTCTAGATCTCAAAAAAATTCCTTTGCACCAGATAACCTCTTCTCTTCCCCACCCCAACCATCTTCAGATTCCATTTATATTTTATCTTCCTCCATTAGAATATGAGCTCCTTAAAAGCAAGGACTATTGTTGGGTTTTATTCAGGATTTATATCCCCTTTTTATGTAGGGTACTTATTTATATCCCCAGTGCTTAGTATAGTGTCTAGCATATATATTAATCACTTAATAAATGCTTTTAACCTTCTCTCCATTCTTTCCTTCCCTCCCTTCCTTCTTCCCTCTCTCTCCCCCCCTTTCTTCCCTTATCTTCCTTCCTTTTTCTCTCCCTCCCTTTCTTCTTCAATCCAGTTTGATTTTCTTTGTATTTTCTACTTAAAAAAAAACTTACCTTCCATTTTAAAATCAACACTTTATATTGGTTCTAAGGCAGAAAAGTGGTAAAGGGCTAGGTAATGGGGGTCAAGTGACTTGCCCAAGGTCACACAACTGGGATGTGTCTAAGGCCAAATTTGAACCCAGGACTTCTCATCTCCATGTCTGGCTCTCAATCCACTGAGCCACCCAGTTGCCCCCTTATCTACTTTTTAAAAGACATTTTCCACATCTCTTTCTATGGCTCTGATTCTGCTTGATGAGTTTTGGCCTTTCTGGCCCCTTTATCTAGGATAGGGGGGTCTAGAACTCAGGTCTTCTAGTTCTTAGCCCTGTGCTCTTTTTACTCTTATTTGTCCTATCCATGGAATTTTCTCAAAGTGGGAATAAAGCAAATCTAGGTCAGTCAGATACTCAAGTGGAGAGCTCAAGGAAGCCAGGGGGCAATACCTCATCCAATTATGCCCTTAAGTTCTCTATGGTTCAAATTTCTTCCTTCCTTTATTCTCTTAGCCTCTTTTCCCAGGGTTAGCCTCTTTTATGGGGAAGGAAAACTCTTATTAAATTAATTACTGATATCTTACTCTTTTCAGAGCATCCTCAACCACCCCTCATTTTTTAAAAAGGTATTCATTAGTTTAAAGAATCTCTAATTGGAGAAAATTCAGGTATGAAAAATTGAAAGATTTCAAGCAATGTGGGGGAAGTGCATAGACAATAAAAGGGAATGGAATTAGCTGGCAGCCAAGATCTGATGTCAAGTGACAGTTCATAGCATTTATTCATTTGGCAAGCATTTATTTAGTACCTACTATGTGCTAGGCATTATGCTAGGTGCTGGGGTAGAAAGACAAAAAGAAACTATTCCTGCCTTTAAGGAACTTGGAACTTACATATTTAAGGGTGATAGGCAGAAATGTATACAGAAAATTAAATCCCAAATATATACAAAATAATTTCTAGGGTGAGGATTCTAGCAGAAAGGGATGGGAATTAAGATACACTTCCAGAAGGAAATTATATTCCTGGACTTGATTCTTGAAGAAACTTAGAGAATCTACATAGTGGAGGTGAGGAAGGAGAGAGTGCCTTTCAAGTTTGGAGGATAACCTGTGCAAATTCAAGGATATGCATGACAGAAAGTTGTGGGTGAAAAACTGCAAGACCAACATAGCTAAAACATTTGTAGATTAATATGTAATGAGTCTGGAAAGTTAGGCTTTAGGGATGGGTATGGGGGTGAATGCCTGTAATCTCTACTATTAGAGAGATGAAGGCTGGTGAATCTCTTGGACTAAGAAATTCTGAACAGTGCTAAGACCTATAAGGTGTCCTTTCTAATTTCTGAGCCAATATGGGAAGCCTCCAGGAGTAGGAAGCCTACCAGGCTGTCTAAGGAAGGAGTGAAGTAGCCCAGATAATAAATGGGGAAAGTCAAAGTTTCCATGAAGAACAGAAGTAGAGTTGAACCCATAAGCAGTTACTCTACTTACAGCATAAGAGGGATACGGAGATCCAGTCTCAAAATGAATGAATAGGAAGCTACTAGTTGGCTAGGTGGATTGACAGTCAGACCTAGAAATGAGGATTTGGGCAAATCACTTAACCCCCATTCTAGCCTTTACCACTCTGATTCTAAGATGGAAGGTAAGGGTTTAAAAAAATAAAGACAACATTTTTTTAAGAATTTTAAAAGTCAGACAAAAAGTTTGTAGTTTATCATAGAAGCAAAATAAAACTAACGACTTTCTTGGGCAGGGAAGTGACATAATAAAACTTGTTTTAGGAATAGAAAACTGGCATCTGTGTAGAGACTGAATCGAGGAAGGGAGTGACTAGAAGCAGGGAGACCAATTAGGAGATTGTTGCAATAGACCACGTGAGAAGTGATAAAGGTCCAAACTAGGACAAAGGCCGGATGACTCCAAAGAAAGAGGGGGACACAAGAGAGGTGTAGAGGTTGCTCAGTAATTGGGTGGCTATTAGTGGTAAGTGATAAGGAATAATCAAAAAGGAGTCTAAGGTTGTGACCAAGGGACTGGAATAATGATGTTACCCACAATAGAAATAAAGAAGATGAGGACAGGAGGATTTGGGAGAAGAATGAACATGACCATGGAGTGAGAGTCACTTCACTTTTCTTGATCTCTTTCTTGCCTATAAAATGAAGGGACTGGGATTTCCAGTGTCCTTTAGGGTCATGTAATGCAAACTTTGAGTACATGAAAATAAACTCAGTAATACATTTTGAATTATATTCAAAGAGATTTTTTAAAATTTTCTTTTTGTCAATTACACAGAGTAACAAATTTCCATGCAAGTTTTCCTAAGTTGTATGATCCACTCCCAGAGCTGGCAAGCAATTCAATCTGGGTTATACATATATTATCATGCAAAACATATTTCTAAATTGTTCATTTTTATAAGTGAATAATATTATAAAACCAAAATCCTAAAACATATGCCCAAATAAACAAGGGATAAAATCATATGCTTTATTCTACATTTCTACTCCTACATTATGGTTCTTTCTCTTTAGGTGGATAACATTCTTTGTCAAAAGTCCCTCAGAATTTCCCTGGATCACTGTATTGCTGACAGTATCTGTCTATCACATTTGACCATTCCACAATATTGCAGTTACTATGTATAATGTTCTCCTGGTTCTGCTTATTTCACTCTACATCAGTTCATGGAGGTCTTTCCAGTCCTTTCTGAAATCACCCAGTTCATTCCATCACCATCATATACCACAATTTGTTCAACCATTCCCCAATTGATGGGCATCCCCTCAATTTCCAATTCTTTGCCACCATAAAAAGAGCAGCTATAAATATTTTTGTAAGACCAGGTCCTTTCCCATTTTTTTTTATTTTTTTGGTATATAGAGCTAGTAGTTGTATCAGTAATAAATTCTAAAAGAATTCAATGAAGAGACTACCAGGAAGATAGAATATGCCTGTGGACTTCACCTTGATTTAGAAAATGACAAATTAACATTACCTATGTTGCAATATATTTCACAAAATACTTCCCAATTACAATGTAAACTGGTTTGGGCTACATGGGGGGGGTTTCCAGAACCTGATACTTCTTGCATAGAGCTCTAATGGGGGTAAGTGATTTACTCAGGGTTATAGAATAACTTTGGAGGCATGACTTAAATTTGGATCTTACTGACTACATGATATATAATTTTAAAAAAAACTAAGGTATTGCAAAAAGTTATTGATGACAACATGAGACTAATAGGATAATTTAATATATTCCCTTCATTAGAAGAATCTGGAAAGATAAGCAGGAAGAAACATGTAAATATGAATTATTAAAATAATGTTGACTGACATCAATTTCTTAATAAAAATACATTGATAAAATACATATTTCTCGACAATTGTTACCTTTAAAAATTAATCATTCACTGGCACATAATCATAAACCAAAGTATAAAAATTCAAATATAATAAATACATTTGTAATATACCTGTTGGATTACTTCCATAAGGCTTGGATACTAAACAAATGAAGTTGGTGGTTGGCTTTTGGCAGACAATTTTCCATCCCAGAATTCCTAAGTTTTGAAGGAGTTTCAGATATAATCTAGAAGCAGACTACCCAGAGTGCATTTGAGCTTGATCGGGGTGAGGGAACTTATAGATAACATATAGAAACCAATTGAGTAGAGATGAGGAAAGAAGAAGAATAGAATGGAGGTCAAGAAAGTCAACACTAGTGGGAAAATACAAAGCATAGTTGGGAACTGTCAATGAGACATGAGCCATGAAGCTGTGCCAGAACCTTGTGCTGCTATTAAGAGCTGGCAAGGAGGACAGCAGTAGAGATCTACTGTTCAGGGGATTCAGAGCCTAAAGAGAGTAGAGATTGATCCATTAATTCCTTCCATCTGCTTGTGAAGCCAGTTGTCAATTTTTTGTTAGCTTGCCATAAAAACTTGTTTGTTCTTTATTTAGTATGTTCAATTTAGATTTTATTTATGTTCTATAAGCTGTTCTTTATTGTATTTAATGTTTACAGGTGGAGATGATAAAAGAGAATTCCTTGTTTCAAAGAGATGTAATATTTGGTTCAAATTGCATCTAGAGGCTTGGCATTAATGTAGAACTGTTGAGTGGATTTAAAAAGAGAGGGGAAAAACAAATTGTTAATATACAAAATGAAAAAGGGGGAAGTCACAAAGAACAAAGAGGAAATTATGTAAACTATTTTGACCAATTATATGCCAACAAAACTGATCACTTAAATACAAAGGAAAAATAAATTTTAAAATATAAAATACCTAGACAGAATCAAAAAATTAAGAATTTAAATAACAATTTCAGAAAAATAAGTTAAACAAGTCATAAATAAATTTTCAGGGTCAGATAGATTTGCCAGTGAATATTTATGAAATATCCAATGAATAATTAATTCAAATATTATATGAACTGTTTTGAAAAATGGGACAATGTAAGCTAAATCTCTTCTAAGTTACAAATACAGAACTGGTATTTAAACATATAGGTCTAATTTTTAAAATAACAAAAGGGAGATCAGTAGTAATCATTTTCAAGCTTGGCAAAGAATTTAGAATCAAGTTACCCCAAGAGAAGAAACAAGAACTGTTAAATATCCTAAACTATGCCTGGGACAAAACACAGCAGTTATTACTATCATTTTGTCCTGACGGTCAACATATTGTTGTTTGGAATAAAGAGTGTTTGAAGGAAAGCCACAGTTCCACAAAGGAATGAGGAGATTTGTTGCTTAACAGTACAACATCATACACTTTAGGAAAAATAATTTATAAGGGTAAGTTTTATGGGAAGGGGGAAAATCCAGGATATAGTAGAATTTTGTTTTATAAGAAACATACAAAATTAATGATGAAAAACTAATCATAAACATTCTAAAAAGTTAAAATGTTTGATACTTATATGGAAACATGTTGTCTAGGGCCTATGAAAATGGCATCATTGCCTGGGTATTTTAAAGGGTGTATATGCATGGAAAATGTGAAGTCAAGATGATTGCAATGGAATGAGCCAAAATGGTACTGGAGTAGATGGGAGGAAATAGGGTTGGAGGAAGGAAAGTCAGTTGGGAACCCAACTATTCTGGACTTCACTTCTCACTTCTCTTTCAATGGAAAAGGGTCTGAAGACATCATTTCATCCTCTCTAATCAACCCTTTTCTATCTCTAATTGGAGCTGAAGAAAACTGTCTTGCCCAGAAGACTCATAGCAGTGTTTGCTGTTATTTCTTCCCTCTGGGGAAGATATTTTTGTTTCATTGGAAATGATTTACTTTCAGAGCTCTCAGTCAGTGTTACAAATTTAATTTAGGAATACCTTTTTTGTCCTCCTTCCTAACCTCACCCTTATACCCTTCTCCCCCAAAAGAATAAAAGGCACTTTAACTAAAGAATTTAGTCTAAAGGGTAGTTGTTATTAGAGGGAGAAATTTGATTTAACTTCTGTGAGGAAATCTCCATTAGATTTTCTTAGTGAGTAGAGGACAGGAAGTGGAGAGGGGAAACGCCCAAGATTCATTTTCTTTCATTGCTTACTTCCTGGTGTAACTTCTCTGGATTTCCAATTATATTTCACCCAATTCTCACTCTAAGACAATTTTGGCACCTCCGAAAAAGCCTGCACCAACCCCAGGCTACTAGATATAGATCAAATAGAAAAATGATGCTGCAAATTCTAATTGGAGTATCAGTGTTAACTATTATAGCATGTTACAGGTTATACAACATTGTTCATAGAGCATTGACTGGATTTATGATGGAAACTTTAGGTCTGATAGCCAACTCCACAGCATTAATGACGATGATGCCTTTTACTGACAAACAATGTTGTATGGCAAATAATCACCCAAGTCTTTTTGCAATGTCAAATTTGCAATGGCTGCTATCCAAACCTTTACATACATCAGAAATGTTTTCAAGTTCTTTACACCTAAAAAAGGCAGCCCAGATTTTAGTGCTAGATGACACCTTCAAGCAACTAATCAAAAAGATGTGTGCTGAATACTTAGACAAGCAGGAAAAGGACAAGTCAAGGAAGAGAAGGGGGAAAGGACAAAAGTACTGGCAAATACAGAGAATAAGGACAAAGAAAAGAAAACAAAGGACCAACATAAGAATGGGGCAGAGGGAAAAGATAAAAATGATACAGAAACTAAGAAGATCCTGCCATTAAGAGACTGCAAAAATTTCTGATACAGTTGGAGTTCTTCACTCAAAGGTCCACAAACCATTCTCTACCCAGGAATTGGATTTGATAAAACTCAGATTCCCAAAATTTTTATCAGAAAGGCACTTTAGTAATAGCTCTCGGAAGCCGAGAATGACAATTGTCTTTGTGCATTATCATCTATTAATGTACCCTCATGTGGCTTTGAAGTCCAAAGACTGAGGCGAAGAGTTTGTGGCACATGGAGCATGGGACGCCAGTTGTTACGGGAGGTGTGGCTGTGTCCTGGTGTCGGCGTTCACGCGCAACGGCAAGACGTCGATGTCGCTCATCTTCAAAGGTGGTGGCGGCATGGTGAATGTGGGCTCACCAGCTGCTTCTGTCAGAGGCAGCGAGTTCTAGTTGCTTTGGTGTAATGCCAGCCCACTTCAAGTTGGACTTTAGCTGATCCTTGAATCTTCTCTTTGGTCAGCCTTGTTTCCTGAGTCCAGCTGACAGTTCACCATAGAATACCTGTCTTGGTATTCGCGGTGGGTCCATGCGGATGATGTGTCCAGACCATCGTAGCTGGGCTTTGAGGACCAGGACTTCGATGCTGGTGGAGTTGACTCTGTCGAGGACTTCCTGATTGGTGATTTGGTCCTGCTATCAGATCCTCATGATTGACCAGAGGGAACGTTGGTGGAATTGCTCCAGCTGTCTCATGTGCTTCCGGTATAGTGTCCATGTCTCGCAACTGTACAGGAGCGAGCTGAGGACCACTGCATTATACACTTTGAGCTTCGTCACAGTGCTTACACTGCTGTGTTGGAGGACTTTGCAGCGTAGCCGCCCGAGTGCCTGACTGGCCTTTTGGATCCTGGCATTAATCTCGTGGTCTAGGGACCCATCATTGGCGATGGTGCTGCCCAGGTACTTGAAAGTGTTGACATTAGAAAGCTGTGTGCTGTCGATTGTAATGCACGGCTGGTTAGTTGGCCTCCCTGGTGCAGGTTGGAACAGCACCTCTGTTTTGTTGAGGCTGATAGTCAGGCCAAACAGTTTTGTTGTGGTGGAGAACCTGTCCACAATGGTTTGGAGATGATTTTCTTGGTGGGCCATGAGAGCACAGTCATCTGCGAAGAGAGCTTCCAGGATGAGTCTCTCTGTTGTCTTTGTTTTTGCAGTCAGGTGGCGAAGGTCGAATAGTGAGCCATCCAGTCAGTATTTGATGCCCAGGTCTAGATCCATCACAGCATGTTGTAATACTTGGGTGAATAATAGATTGAATAGTACCAGAGCGAGGACACAGCCTTGTTTCATGCCATTGGAGATGTTGAAGCGATCAGAAGTCTCTCCACCAGATAGGACTTCCCCTGTCATGTCGACATGAAAGAGCTGGATCAGTTTGACAAATTTTGCTGGGCAACCGAACTTGCTAAGGATCACCCACAATGCATCCTTGTTCATTGTGTTGAACGCCTTTGTCAGGTCTAGGAAGACAATGTAGAGACTCAGGTTCTGCTCAAGGCATTTTTCCTGCATTTGCCTCACCGTGAATACCATGTTGATGGTGCTGCGATCTGGTTGGAAGCTGCATTGTGATTCAGGCAGGTTCTGCTCTGAAACAGATGACAGGAGTCTGTTGAGTATAATACGGGTGAGGATCTTTCCAGCAGTGGAGAGTAGTGAGATGCCTCTGTAGTTGTCACAGGTTGCTCATGTGCCTTTGTTCTTGTATAGGACTAAGATAAAGGCATCTCTGAGTTCTGGGGGCATGCCTTCCTCTTCCCATATGCTGGTCAGCACTATATGGAATGCCTGAAGCGCCTTTCCATTTAAGGCATCGTACACCTCGGTTGGGATCCCATCTTTACCGGGTGCCTTGCCTGCACTCATTTGTTTAATGGCTTTTTGGACTTCTTCAAATGAAGGAGGGATGTCAAGTTGCTTGATGATGCGGTTTTGGGAGATCTGGTCAAGGGCCCTTTGGTCAACTGAGGAGGATAGGTTGAAGAGCTGGCTGAAGTGTTCTTTCCACCTGTTGCTGATGCCTTTTTTATCTTTTATGAGAGTGTCACCATCAGAGGATAGCAAGGGAGCGGTGGCGGATTTTAATGGCCCATAGACAGTCTTGAGGTCACTGAAAAATTGTTTATAGTTTTTCATGTCAGCGAAGTGCTGGATTTCTTCTGCCTTTTTCCCCACCATCGGTCTTGCATTTTCCTGATCTCACACTGTGCCATGGCTTGGAGAGACTTGAATCTGTCCTTTTTAGGAGCAGAGTTTGGGTTATTTTGCCACTCCATAAAGGCTTTGTTCTTTTTCAGAAAGGCACTTTATAGTGCCCTTAAAGAACTGAAAGGAGCATTTAAAATATTCAAACCGGATTTTGAAGACTCAGACCTTCTTTTATCTGAAGTATTTAGCCCTCATGAGCATAGGCAATTTATTGATAAGACCAGACAGGACACTTCCCTGACAAGTTGGCCTACAGTAGAGGAAAGGGAACATTTTGATTTTGCAAACCTAACAAGCTTGGCATACCTTAAGAAATGCAGGGAAGACCTCCTGCAGGCAGTCAAGTCATTTTGTTCCAAGCCCAAAGCTTGGAGAAAATTTGACAAGTTGAGTCAAGAAAAAGATGAACATCCTGCAACATTCAGACAGACTGACTGAAATGGTTGAATCAATCATGGGTTTGAATCAAGTTTCACTAGAATTAGTGGCTCATGTCAGGAAATAATTCCTGAGAGGTTGTAATTCCCATCTAAAATTTTTTTACAGGAATTATTTCCCCAAAGATGACAGTATAACAATCAATGAACTCAGAGATGCTGCTATTTATTTGTTTGAAAGTTATAAGGAACAAGAATGAGAAAAATAAAAATTAAAAGAAAAACTACAAAATACAGAGGAATCTCTTAAACAAAAAGAGATTGAACAAATCAAAAATTTGCAAACAATTAAAATATACTCTATACCCTCATACCAGCAACAGAGAGGTCAAAAAGTGACTAGAAAATGTTTTTTATACCATAGAGTGGGCCACTTGGCAAAAGATTGCTATTTAAAAAGGAAATATGAATAAAATAATAAAAACAACAAAACACAGGGAAGAAAATATTATAGATCAAACTCAAACTGATGCTATGAGCACTATAATCTTAAGGATTCAAAAAGCCCAGACCTTGAAAGCATGAAACTGGCTATAAAGATAGGGGCAAAGTCTAAATATTCAGAGGTTTTGATGAAGGGAAGTTATTCATTATGAGGACAGGATTTTAAAACAATTGAAAATAAGAAAGGGAATGGAAGAAACTAATGGCAGAGTGTGACACTTAATAAGGGACTTACAGGATTGAAACCTAAAGATACAAAGGGAGAAGAAATTCCATGGCCGGTACCTAAAAATGAATTTATAGGTCCTGTGAGAATTTCTGATGAAGAATCAAATCAAAACTTAAGTGAACAGCAGAGACAAGTTAAGGAGATAGAACAAGAGATAAAATATAGGATAGCAGAGATGAAAACGGATATTGGACATTCATGCAGGAGGTACATAGTAACCAGCCAAGAGAAAAGCAAAGAACAGATCAAAACATATTTTAAAAATTTCTTTGAGTGCAGATTGGGTTCAGGGATTGAAAAGAAGAGAAAGAAAATTCATAGAAACTTACATAAACAAAATCATAAGTTGATGAAAGAAACAAAGAAACAAAATTTCAATTCCCTGCAGCAAGATAACCACATGAATGAACAGACTAAGGTTACTATTGCAGATATATATTTAGGAGCTAGAGGCAATGTAAATAATCTCACAGACATGGATACAACCCCACTTGGACCAATTAGAAATTCAAAAAGCTATTTGATGCAGACTTTCTTAGAGAAAATATCTAACTTGAATTCAGAAGCAGAAATATTTCACCCTATACAAAACAACTTCGAAAATTGAAATCTAAAGGATAATGGAGCTGAAAAGACAGTTAATATTTATAACCATGTTCAAAAAATTGAAAGTGTAACATCAGTTAGATTTGAAAACACAAATAGAATGCAGGACACAACAACTGCCATGATGGCCAAGGGTTCAAGAAACTTCCATGAAGCCAACATTCAGAATGGAGGGGAGAGGTCTGACCAAGTCAAAGTATATGAACTAACAGATAACTATGGTTTAAATTCATATTCCAAAGAAGAGGAAGACAATACAGAATCAAGTGTAAAGATCAGTCAGGAAATGAATTAATATAACATACAAAATTAGAAGATTATACATCTTAACATACTGAGAAACAGGAGAGAGGGGAGGGAATAAGGAAGGGCCAGAGATAGACAAAGGAGGGACCAACCAAAGGAAAGTCATTTAAGGGACTAAAGGACTAAGAGAAGGAAGAGAAGATTAAGAAAAAGTAGGACAAGGAGATAAGACAAGTGACAAATACCAAGAAGAAAGTATATTCAAAGAAATAGGGGGTGGTAAGGTGAGGAGATATGGGAGAGACTCATAGGATAAGATAAGGAGGGCTTTTTTAATCAAATCCATAACAAGAAATAGAAGAGCAAGGCAGGGCAGATAAGGTAGAGAATTTTGGAAAAGTAGATATAACAGGAATGAAAAAGTAAATGGGGAAAGACAAGGAAGAGATCCTTAGAAAAGTGGGCCAATTTTGAATTAAGAGGGCAAAAGGAGAGGATAAGAGAAGAATTCTAAGAAGGGGTACAAATTGGAGAGATTGTAGACAAAAGAAATTGGACATTCGAGGAGAGAAATAGCAAAGAGAAAGAAAGAAAAGGAAAAACAGTAATGAAAAAGAATGGAGGGAAATACAAATCAAGTACTTATGACATTAAAACTATGAATAGGCTGAATTCACCCATAAAATGAAAATAGATAGTAAAATGGATAAAAACAAAAATCCAACAATATATTGTTTAAAAGAAACACACTTAAAAATGAGAGACACATATAGAGTAAAAACAAAGGGCTGGAACAAAATAAATTATGCCTCGGCTGATACAAAGAAAGCAAGAGTAGCAATCATGATCTGTAATACAATTAAAGCTAAAATAGATATAATCAAGAGAGATAAATGGGGGGATCTGTATTGTTAAAAGTACCATAAATAATGAAGCATAATCAATGTTAAATCTACATGCACTATATATTTCTTTCTATAAATCTATAGCTTCCAAATTTTTAGAGGAAAAATTAAATGAGTTATAGACAGAAAATTTTAACAAAACAATGATAGTGAGGGACTTTAATTACCCCTCTCTCAGAATTAGAAAAATATAATAAAAAACAAATAAGAAAGAAGTCAAAGAGATGAATAGAATCTTAGATAAGTTAAATATGATAGATATTTGAAGAGAACTGAATGGGAACAGAAAAGGGTATACCTTCCTCTTAGAAGTATACGTCAGCTCCACAAAAACTGATCATATATTAGGACACAAAAATATTTTAGTTATATATAGAAAAGCAGAAATATTAAATGCAACCTTCTGTGACTATAATGCAATAAAAATTGTATATAATAAAGGACCATGGAAACAAAAAAGTAAAAACTAATCAGACTGAATAACTTAAGCTTAAAGAATGAGTGGGCTAAAGAACAAATTATTGAAACAATAAATTATTTAATTAGAAATGATAATAATAAGACATGTCAAAAATCCATGGGATACAGTAAAACTGTAGTTAGAGAAAAATTTCTATGTCTAAATGCTCATGTTAAAGAAATAAAATATCAATGAATTGGGAATGCAACTTAAAAAAAAAAACTAGTAAAGAGCAAATTAAAAATCTCCAAGTAAACACCCAATTAAAAACTCCTAAAAATAAAGGTGAGATCAATAAAATTGAATGTAAGAAAGTTATTGAGGAAATAAATAAATCTAGGAGCTGGTTTATGAAAAAAAATCAACAAATTGATAAACCATTGGTTCATCTAATGAAATAAAAGTGAGAAGAAAACTAAATCATTTTCACTAAAGATTAAAAGGGTGAACATACAATCAATTATTAGTATTTGTTTGACTCAATTATAGGAAAACAAATTTAATAATGAAAGAGCAACAGAAGAATATTTACAAAAAAAAAAAAACTACCTAGATTATTAGAGCCAGAAACAGTATACTTAAATAAACCTATTTTAGAAAAAGAAATTGCATAAGCTATACATTCACTTACTAAGGGGGAAAAAAATTATAACCAGATAGACTATAAGCAAATTCTACCAAAGCTTTAAGAATCAACTAATTCTAATATTAAACAAATTATTTGAAGGAACAGGTAAAGAAGGGGTATTGCCAAACTCCTTCTTTGAAACAAATATGATACCGATACATAAACTCTGAAGAACAGAAATAAAGACAATTATAGACCAATCTCATTAATGAATATGGTTGCAAAAGTCTTAAACAAAGTACTAGTTACAAGAATAAAATAAAATATCACAAAGATTATACAATGTGACCAAACAGGATTTAATATCAGAAATTCAGGGATGGTTTAATATAAGGGCAACAATATAATTGATAATATTAACAACAAAAGTAACAAAAATAATATATTAATAGATATAGAAAAAGCCTTTGACAAAATATAGCATTGATCCCTATTAAAATCACTAGAAAGCATAGGTTTAAATGGATTTTTTTCTTAAAATGATACAAAGCATCTACTTAAAATCATCAACAAGTATTATCTGTGAGGCGAAGAAGCTAGGAGCCTTCCTAATAAAATTAGTTGTGAAATAACCCATTATCACCAACATGGTATTAGAAATACTAGTAATAGAAATAAGAGAAGAAAAATAAATTGAAGGAATGAGAATGGTCAAAGACATAAAAGAACTATTTGCTGATGAAATTTGTTTTTTTGTGGAACATCTTAGAAATTCAACCAAAAATGGAAACTATCAATAATTTTAGCAAATAGCTGCATATAAATAAATCCACAAAAATAATCAGTATTTTTACATATTACTGATAAAGGCCTATAAGAAGAGATAGAAAAAGATACACTATTTAAAATAACCACAGACAGAATAAAACACCTGGTGGTATATTTATAAAACAAATCTGGGAACTACATGAACATAATTATTAAACACTTTTTAGATAAATAAAGTTAGATCTAAATAACTGGAAAAATATTAATTGTTCATGAATGGACAGAGCTAATAAAATTAAAATTAAAATCTTACCTAAACCAATCTACCTATTCAATGTCATTCCAATTAAATTATAAAAAATTTATTTTATTGAGTTAGAAAAAAATAAAATTCATTGGAAAAATAAAATATCAAGAATATCAAAGGAACTAAGGGGGGGAAACATAAAGGAATGAAGTCTAGCAGTGCCAGATTTTAATTTATTATAAAGCAATAATTATCAAAACTATCTGGTACTGGCTAAGAAATAGAAAGGGAGATCAGGGAAACAATAGATATACAAAAACAATAGCAAAATATTACAGTAATGTTGTATTTTTAAAATCATAGATCCAGGTTTTAGAGATAACAAATCATTGGTAAAAATGGCTAGGATAACTGGCAACTATTTTAAAGAAATTAGGTAGAGAACAATATCTTATACCATGCACTAAGATAAGCTTAAAATGGATGTATGATCGAAATATAAGATGAGATATCATAAGTAAATTAGAAGAACAGGAAATGTACTACTTATCAGATTCATGGAGAAGAGAAGAATTTATGAATCAATAAGAGATTGAGAGTATTGTGAAATGCAAAATCGAAAATTCTGAGTACATTAAATTGAAAAGGTTTTTTATACATATAAAATAAATACTGCCAAGATTATAAAAGAAGCAAAAAATTGGAAGGGGAGGAGATTTATACAGATAGCTTCTTGGACAGACATTTCATATCTACAATATTTAGAGAACTTTGTCAAGTTTATAAGAATAAGAACCATTCCCAAGAGATAAATGGCCAAAAGATATGAATAGGCAATTTTTGTATGAAGAAACCCAAGCCATATATAAATAAATATATGAAAAAAATATTCTAAATAACTATTGATTAGAGAAATGTAAACTAAAACAACTCACCACTCATCATACTGGCTAAAGAAAAGGACAAAGAAGCAAATGTTGGAGTGGATGGAAAAATAGTCTAAATAAATAAATAATTTTAAAAAAGGATCTCACTATTGTATATTTATCTAGAACAAATAGGGGTAAAGCAAGCATGAACTTTGTCCACTATTACTTGGTATAAACAACCTCATGAAAGAAACTTAATCAAGATGATCAATAAACTCAACAAGTTAAGAAGAAACAAAATAAATTGACAAAAACCCTCCCCATTTCAATGTAGTGATAGGAAAGAAATTATAAAAAGAGAAATTCTACTCAAAATGCTTAAAACAACTGAAATTTGTGCAACAAGACATTCAAGATTTATAAAAGCAAAACTATAAAACACTTTAGAAACTGAGGGCAATTGATAACTGGGAGAAATAGATCATGTTTGGATCATATTAATATAATTAAAGTGATAATAATACTACCCGAGTTCTTTTATATACCAATAAAATTACCAAGCAAATACTTTTTGGAACCAGACAATATAGATAGGCAGAGTATGGTGATCCAGTAATAAATTACTGACAAAATTCATTTGGAAGAAGAAAAGCTCAGAATTTCAAGGAAAATGAGAAATACAAATGAAGGAAGCAGAACATTATCAGATTTCAAACTCTGAACAATTTTCAAATAATGATTTACAAAGTAGAAACAGCCATATGAAAAACATGATCTAAATCTCTAGTGGTTAGGAAAAATGCAAATTAAAACAACTTTGAAGTTTCACATCACAACATGCAAATTGGCAGAGATAACAAGAACTGGGAATAATCAATGCTGAAGGATCTGTAGGAAGGCAGACCCAGTAATATTCTGTTGGTGAAGCTGTGAATTGGTCCAACATTCTGAATATCAATTGAGAAAAATTAAATCAATGAAAATTCACTTTTTAAGTATTTACTATAGCTCTGTGCCACTAATCCTTGGTAAAATGCATATTAAAAAAAATGTTGCTGGCCACAAGGAGCTTATATTCTAACATAGTAAAAATAATATACTTAGGTGAGTGGTAGCCAGAGTACAAATGATTGACATGTCTATTCTAGGAATGTTAGCATTGACCTGTGTAAATGCCAAAACTCTAAGGATAATTTTAGTATTTTGACTTTGGGCCCAGCAGTAGTTAAAGGCCTAGGCCAAAGTGGCCTCCCTGATCCCAAGGGAGAGAGAGTCAGTCTTATTACTTACCACAAGACTGTCTCCAAGCTGAGTTCTTACACTCCGAACTGAAATTCCTCTCCAAACTGAATTACCTCAACTGACTTTTTACCCCTTCTTTTTAAAGAAATTTTCTCTTGTCACCTCCCCTAAATTTTCACATCTACCAATCACAGTAGACACTTTTTTCCAGGACTGTCCATTCTTAGTTTTCACCTTCTTTGATTTTCATCTTCTCTGGTTAGATTAAGTCTTCTGAGTACTTCACACCTCTTTGTTAAGCTTGCCTTTTGTAAATTACTTGACCTTTTTAGGTACTAATTTAATCTTTACAGGTACTTAACACCTTTTTGTATTAGATCTAAAAATAGATCTAGCTTAAGGTTCTAGCTTTACTATAAGGTATGAGTTGGGGACTTTCATTGTTCAATCAGGAGTTTACAACTTTATCTTCCCCTAAGGCACTGTCTTAGTAGGGTGGAGTAATTTTTAAAGTTCCCAATACATTCCTGGTCAAGTATGTCCATTGTTACAATAGAGGAATAGCTTAACCAAATCTTCTAAGGTACTGTCTAAGTAGTTTTTAAGATTTACACCTGGCAACTATTTATAGGACTAAAGATAGAAAGATCGAGTATAGGAAGGTATGAGCCTGTGACAGGGCATAATGAGGACAGGAGAACAGCAGCCAGTGTGTTGTATCTGGGTCCAGCTAGCTATGGAGAATTCTCATCAATTCATCAAGATTACAAAGCTCCATTACACTGTTTATATCTTTTCATTCAGTGGTCTCACTTCTAGGCTTGTATCCCAGGAAAATCAAAATGGAATCAAAGTATCAAGATATAGAAACATATTCATAAATCTCATTATAGTAGCAAAGAGTTAGAAACAAAATAGGTGTCCATCACTTGGGGAATGAATGAAAAAAATACACAATAATATTTAAAGTAATGGAATATAATGTAAAGTGATGAATTGAAAGAATCATTAGATTTGTTAAAATGATGTAGAGAAAAATAAAGAGAATTTTTAAAATCCAGTACACAAAATTGCTGTAACAATAGAAATGAAAAGATGAGTAACAATGTGTTTATTTTGCTTGTGACACTTAGTTTCCTTTGTAGCCTTGAACACCTCCTGACATTTCAAATTCTTATCTGTAAAATGATAATTGGATTAATTGACCTCCAAGCCTTTTCTAACTTGATATCTATATTCCTATGCTCCTAAATTTGACTAAATAATTTATTTAAATTATTGCATTTCCTGCAGAACAGATGATGAAACATTGCTTGCTCTCTCATAGCAGTGAAGTGTGGTACTTGGGTCAGAATATGGTCTATATTGTCATATCATTCTAATGGATGTTTTTGCTTAATTGTTTTTATTTGTCACCAGAGGCAGATGGGGAGTTTGATATTTGATATGAAGACATAGGGCATCAGCAGAATACTTTAAAGAATTCAATGTGTATTTTCACAGTAAAACCCTAAATCAAAGAATAGGATTAATTGGTTTATCTGTTGTCCTGTTGAGTCAACTTGGGGGACTCTATTATCCTTTAAATCCTTTCATCTTTACACAAAAGCCTGATACTTTTATGGTTGTTAAGCTCCAACTTCAGTCCCATTTGCTACAGGAATCCTTTTCTCACCATTCCAGGCCACACTGATTATTTTCTTCTTTGATTTCCTAGAACACAATACCTATAGCAAAAAAAAAAAAAATGGATCACTTGACTAGGTACAGTGTTATAGGATTTTCTCATTGCTTCCTATAGTTCCATTTTCTTTCATTCAAAAATCTATTTATCAATATTACTATTTATCAATATCATTGATATAGATATTACCAAAATAATTTTTCAATAATACACAGAAGTTCTTTAAGTTTTAATTAAATAAAATTAACTGTCAAATTAATATTTCTTGAACAAAACTCTGTCACAGCCACCAAACTACCAAAAAATATTCCATGACTTCCTATTGGATAATAGTATCATAGATTTAGATGTAAGTGACCATAGAAACCACATAGGTAGAAATTAGAAGAGGGTTTAAACCTATACCTTCTGATTCAAAATAAGATAAGCTATACCACATTGTCTCAAAGTAGGAGAATATATAAAGTCCTCAAACAAATATATAAAACTCTTGTGAAGATTAAATTTAACTCTCCCCTAATTATTACAAGGAAATTAAATAACTCTCCCCTGATTGTGAAGATTAAATTGTAACCTCTGACCATTTTTAGAATACCCTACTTAAAGTTGAGTATGGAGATCTGCCCACTTTTAGATCTAATCACCAAAAGTGTAAACATTCCACTTAATCACTGTGTGGGAGGTCTGTGACCCATGTGTGATAGTGGGTAATGAATCAGAATTGATTGACTGCCTTCTGTCCAGTCCTAGAGCAAAGCTTCAACTGTGATTGGTAGACATAAAATTAGGTTAAAACACAGGAAGTGACAGGAGAAAATATCTTTAAAAGGGATTGACAACTTCCTGAAGGAATTCAATTCTTCATGCTTTCGAGTTGAGGCTTGTGAAGAGGGGCAGAAGGATCTGCTGACTGGGCCTGAGACCCTGTTCCTGACTGGACTGACACGTGCTGAGTGAAAAGCTGACTCTTCACTGCTGGATTTTTCTGAAGAGACTTCCCCAGGTCCTGGGCTACAAGGGCCAAAGCATATCTAATTGAGAACTAAACTCACCTGCCTGGGTTGAGCCAGTGGGCCAGAGATAAATTACTTAGTGTTTAGGCTAGATATCTTACCTTATCCTCCCTCTGATTTCTTACTTCACTCTTTCTACAATTTGTAAATAAATTATAAATAAATCTCTTTGGAATTAATTAAATTCCTGGCAACCACACTTTTAAATAATCCAGTCCAACCCTTTTATAAATAATCCCTTTCCCCCCTTACACTCTCCATAATCCAAACCTGTTTCTTATAGCTTTCATCCCCATGCTTACTCTCTACTCTAGTCAAACTGACCTATTACCAAAAAGCCCATGGTCAGAATTACATCTCCCTCCCTTATGATTAGTCCAAGTAGTACTACATAGAATATACTCCTTCCCAAGTTGGCTAGTAGAATACCTTTTGCTATTTAGACAGGTCTGACTCCTTGCCATCCCATTTGGAGTTTTCTTGGGGAAAAAGAGTGAAATGGTTTGTGATTTCCTTCTCCAGTTCATTTTTCAGATGAGATTAACTTAGGCTAGCAGGGTTAAGTGCCTTGCCCCAGGTCTCACATGTGGTAAGGGTATGAGGCCATATCTGAGCTCACAGTTGGTCCAGGTAGAATCCCTAGTTAATTTTAAAACACAGTTCCACTGCTACCTCCTACATTTGGCCTTTCCTTCCCTACTATGCTCCCATACACAGTTAGTTGTTAGCACTCTCTCCCTCTTGAAGCTATTTTGGATTACCTTGCATATTCATGTATTTATTTCTGTACACCCTTGGTTTATCTCTCAGGTAGGATATCTGAACTGTGAGGGCAGGTTCTGTTCCTCTCTTCTATTTTGTTCCCCAGGACCTAAGAAAGTGTTATGTACAGAGTGGACACATTAATGAACATTGCTTGAATTGAAGTGAAGGTATGGGAAGTAAATTTCTTATAGTTCTCATTTGTCCACCATTGTGTACACCAGTATTAGGCACACAGTAGATAGTTGACAAATACTTTAAAAAATGTAATTAATTATTACTTGAGAAGTTAGTTTTAAGACCTCAATACAACATAGCATATGCACGTATACAGACATCATAAGAATCAACCTACTTTCAACAAATGTATTAAAAAAATATTTATCAAGTACCTATTACTATAAGCAAGATTCTTTTATCTCCAGTGATGGCAACTGTTACATAAATTTGCAAAGTGTATGTAAAGTTGGAAAAAATAAATACCAAATCCAGTATCCCGTTAAGCATTATTACCCATGTAAGATATCTATTACCCTTTTAAAATTTCAGTTCCTCAGTTTTCTATGATCAATTGCAATTATATGAATACACAATAACTGTCTTATTAAATCTAAGTTTAAATATTTGTTGTAAAGCATTAATTTAAAGTCTGACCCTCTTTTGAATGGAATGCCTTTATGAAATTTAATAAAACATGAAGGTCATAAAATTTAATAAACTATTGTACCTTCCATATTTAATTTTGAACAGATTAGGTCTGTAGAAAACTGTGCTTTGCTATTCTGTGGTGAGACTAGACAAAATAGAAGACTGAGCGAGCCTCCATTCCTCTGGGTAGAGGGGAAAATCATACATCAGATTCCTATTTCAAGAGAAAAGGACAGATCAGGTACTTAAGCAGAGGCATAGTTTGGAATCTATTTGATGTCTCCAAGCTCTTCCCCATATCAAGATCCCATGGTACACTGGGGCAAGCAGCTGCCTCAAAACAAATGTAGAAAAAGAGTGAGATTTCAGTTGCTCATTTTAAGATCTATGACCATATGAAATATTTGGATGAACTGATACTTCCACCTAAAGGAAGACTTCCTCAATTCAGGGATTGGGGATGTTGACCTTCTGGATGGCATAGTACAGAAGCTGGGTTTGTTTTCTTTTGTTTTTGAACCCCAGCTGGCCTTCAAAAAGGTTTCCTCCACTGAAATTTCTTAGAATTGAATATGTATGAGATATAGGCACCCATGAAGTTTAGTAAATAATTGAATTATTATTGAATGAGTGAATGCATACCATAGCGGTTTTTAATATAGGCCAATTTGCTTTTATCCAATGAGATCTATTTGAAAGGAAAAACAAACATAAGTAATGAAAAATAATTGTATTAAATTTTTATAACAAAAAATCCTGACCTATTTTTTCAGAAACTTTTTTTCTAAAAATAAATGCAGATGTTTTATAAAACCATAACATAGCATAATAAATTCTGGGGAAGGGAGATTTCCTTAGAAAGACAAATTTAGGAAATTTTGTCATAGCCCATAGTATATATCATCTTCAACTGTGTGTGTTGGGGGTATGGGGGTGTCTGCCTTTCAGAGGTTGAGGGAAAATGAGAATTAGTAGCACATACCATCATAATATGACATGGTCGAGGTTTGGGGGGTTGTTCTTTATGTGGAGTAAATCATCAGGATTTTGACAACCAGCATGTTCTTTCACATAGTTTTCTCCACCTGTCTCTCTGCACAGATCCCTGACACCCCACTTCCTCCCCTTTCTTCATATTATATTACTAAGACTCAGTTGGAAGGCTGAGAAACAGCACTATTGCTTCTCTAACCCAATATTTTCTCACTCTGGAACCTTGAACTCCAGAGCAGTGTGAATGGAGATAGGTAGAAACAATATCCTCAGGTTCCCTTATATATAATTGTGAAGTCAAATCCACTGCAGAGGAAAATGAACACTCTTTGGAAAAGAAGACTCCTAAGGACATCCTTCCACTATGTAAAAATGAAGGCAGGGGAGGGCACTACCTAGCCATCTACCCTCTTTAAGCATCAGTGAGATAGAAGACAAAGGGAAGTAGATGAGCTTTAGATTTGAGATCTGTAACCTTCAAATATCAACAGTGAGGCCACTCAGCCCAGATTCCCTTAGTATATAGATGTGGATAACTAGTAGGGAAGCATTAGCTCCTATTTTGGCTAAAGCTTACCAGACTCCAGATACTTACATTGCATCTGTGGTTCTAAGGTCTTGACTACATGTGGCACTCTGATTTCTACATAAAAATGAAGCCAACATTTGGTCCAGTTGTGAAAGGTGATTTCACATTTGCTCAAGAAAGTTCTTCAAGAGGATTGAACCAAGATGGCAAAAAAGAAGTGAGCATGTATATTATTATACTCTAACCTGTAAAAAGGTTGTCAAATCAAAATCTGAATGGGATAACTAACAAAAAATCACAGTGAATCCATTTTCTACCCAAGAAAAGCTTAATAAGTCAGAAAGAGATGCTTATAGACATGAGAGTAAGGGCTGGCAGGCAGGGAGTGCAGGAAAACAAAATTGGCATTGGCTGTATCTTCAAAGATACCAGGGGAAATAGCAGGCATGGTGATGGCTCTGGGAGCACCTAATGTACAGGTTAAAAGGACTGAACAACCGGCCATAAAGAGATTCCAGGGGACCCTTGGGCTAGTGATATGGGGTACAGACTTCCCCTAGACACTCTAACACCCCAGATTGTGTAGCATTCCTGTAGTGTTGGGAATGTGAGTTTGAGGCCCTCTAGCTTCTCCCTTCATTTTTGATGAGCACTGACAGGGCACCTTCCAGCTTGCTCCTGATAAACATCTTCTTTATATCCCAGATATCTGATTATCCTCAAAACTGGACAGCTCATTCCCTTTTGACTGAGGCATAGGACAAAACCATATGGCACATCTCAGGTTCCAGAGACCCAGTAAAACAAGACATCATTGTCCTTTATCAAGTCACAGATACCCTGTTGTCAAAAAGGTATATAAAGCTCAGAAAACATCTCCTCTAGGAGGCAACACTCCACCTGCACACTGTCTCCCCAGTCTCTCAATATGAATAGCAAATTAATAAATTTCTCTTTTTATTTTTTGAATGAAGTTTTGGATTCTTGCATTTTTGCAAAGGATAACCTGTCACAAACCTTGGGGTTTTACTGTAATGCTTTACTGCAACTAGCACTGGGTGCAAAACCAGGCATCATTTGGCAGTTCCCTCACTCATTATTGAGTTCCAGATCCCAGTTCTAATATAAAGAGGAGCAATTATGGTCCTAAGAGGAAAAGGTGGTCTATTTGTGTAAGGGCCAGAGCATGGACCTGAAGGGCAATGTCCCAGATTATTTAGAAACCCCAACATACAGGTTTCTAGATCTAGTTATGCAAGCAATAGGACTAAGAATGAAGCTCAGGGGAGCCACTACCAATCCACCTAGATGTGAGCTGAGCCCATCTATAACATAAAGTCTAAAATAAAAATAATAGCCTAGAAAAAAAAAGACCAAATGATTAAAAAAAACTTGCCCATAAAAAATCTACTGTGGTGACAGAGGAGCTCAAGACAAATTCAGAAGCAGTTGACTTGAAAATGTCTATGAACAAAGTTTCAGAGAAAAATGCAGATTGGATATGAGCCAAAAAAGAGTTTCTAGAAGAGGCAAAGAAATGAAAATGAGCAAAAAAAAATTCTTAAAATCAAATAAGAGCAGTAGAAGACAATTGGGAAAAGAAATGAGAATAATGCAAGAAAATTTTCAAAAGACAAGTTTGCTAGAAGAGACAGAAAAATACTGAAGAATATGCCATAAAAATTAGAACTTATAAAGTAGAACCTAATGGCTCCAGGAGAAATTAAGAAACAAAAAAACATAGTCAAAAGTTAGGAGGACTAAAATAAAATGTGAAATATCTCATACTGAAAAACAACTGAGTTGGAAAATAGACCAATAAGAGATAATTTAAGAATTATTGGTCTACCTGAAAGCCAAGATAAAAAAGCCTAAATAGCATATTTCAAGAAATCATTAAAGAAAACTGCCCATATGTCTCATCATCAGAAGACAAAATAGAAATAGAAAGAATCCACCAATTTCTTCCTTAAAGAAATACCCAAAATGAAAACTCAGGAATATTAGTGCCAAATACCAGAACTTCCAAGTCAAAGAAAAAAATATTACAGGCAGCTAGGAAGAAATAATTCAAAGTTGTGAAGCCATAGTCAAGATTACACAAGATTTAGCCTGCTACTATAAAGAAACAAAAGGACATGGGGTATTACATTACAAAAGACAAAGGAGCTAAGATTCCATTCAACACTAACCTACTCAGAAAAACTGAGAATAATTCTATGCGGGAGAGGAATGGATATTTAATGATAGAAATGATGACTTTAAAGCCTTCCTGATGAAAAGAATTGACTGAATAGAAAATTTGACATGAAACACAAGATTCAAGAGAAGTATCACAAGTGAGGAATCATAAGGGACTTAAGGTTAAACTGTTAATATTACTATATAATAAGATGATACATATAATGTAGTGCCAATAACTTTATCAATATTGTGGCAGTTAGAAGTAGTCTGCCCAGAAAGATAGCATGGGCATGAGTCTATTTTATTGGGATGATCTCAAAAAAAGAATGGAAGGGTGGAAAGAAGGAAAAGGACAGGAAGAATAGAGATTGTCTTATAAAAGAAACACATATGGAAAAGTTCTTATAATGGAGGGGAAAAGGAAAAGTAGACAATGCTTGAACCTCACTATCATTTGATCTGAGTCAATGAGGAAAAACTATGTATACATGCTTATATACCAACACATAATACATACCCACACATAATTGGGCATAGAATTTTTCTTGCCAACAGAGAAGTAGGAGGGAAGGTAGATTAAGGGAAGCAGTCGTTAGAAACAAAACAGACTTTTGGGGAGAGTAGAAGGTAAAAAAAGAGAAGAATAAATAGAAGAGAACACTATGAAAGAAAACATACAGTTAGCAATCAGAATTGTGAATGTGAATGGGATGAACTCATTCATAAAACAGAAGAGGATAGCAGAATGGATTAGAAATGAGAATCCAACAATATGTTGTTTATAAAAGACACTTGTAACAGAAAGATACAAAGTTAAATGAGCTGAAACAGAATTTACTATGCTTCAACTGAAGTAAAAAAGCAGAGGTAGCAATAATGATCTTAGACCAAAATGAAAGCAAAAATAGAGATAAGTAGAGAAACTACAATTTGCTAAAAGATACTATAGATAATGAATTAATATCCATGCTGAACATGTATGCACCAAATGGTAAAACAGCAAAATTATTTTTAAAAAAAGTTGTGAATTATGGGATGAAATAGACAGTAAAAATACATTAAGAAGAGGCTCAATTTACCCCTCTCAGATCTAGATAAATCTAATCACAAAATAAGTAAGAAAGAAGGTAAGGAGATGAATAGAATTTAGAAAAATTAGATACTGTAGACCTCTGGAGAAAATTAAATGGGAATAGAAAGTAAGCCTTTTCCTCAGGTGTGCATAGTACATTCACAAAAATTGTCCAGAGGTCAGAGCATAAAAACCTCTGAAACAAATGCAGAAAAGCAGAAATATTAAATGTACCCTTTTCAGACTATAATGTAAAAAAAATAATAATCCATTAAATAACGGACTTTGGAAGCATGGAACCTAAATCTTAAAGAATCAGTAGGTCAAAGAACAAATAAAAAACAATGGATCATTTCATTAAAGAAGACCACAATGTACAAACCAAAATTTGTAGGATGTAGTCAAAGTAATGCATATGAGGAAATTTGATTTCTATATGCTTACATCAATAAAAGAGAGAAAGAGCAGATCAATGAATTAGGTATGCAACTAAAATTTTTAAATAATAAATTAATAATCTCCTATTAAACACCAAAATAAAAATCGTTGTATGAAATTAATGTAAAAATATAACTCATTAGTTTGCATATGCACATTAAGGTAGGTCTCTGTGTGGACAATGCAACAGTGCAGTTTCTGATTTCCTGAATGCACAGGCAGAAGCTCCTGATGCAGTGGTGTGGCAAGGCATGATTACATGCTTGGATGTCAGAACATATGACTCAGACTATCCGATCAAAAGTCAATTGAAGGAAACATTGTGTGATATAAGAGATTGGGCACACAGGAACTCTGTGTCTTTTTGCTCCATGCCCTTCCTGAACACAAGCAGTCCTTGGCTGGCCTTAATTTATCTGACCATGTAGTTAGCTGGGTCCTCTTGTTGCACTTGTAAAATGGTCCTGGACCAGTTGGGTATCTGGGACCTGATGAAACAGCATACCTAGGAGTAGTTAAGGAACAATCTTGAAACCCCTTCTTTTTCTCTATAATTCTTTTTAAGAATTATAAAGCCAATATAATTCTCCAAATTAATTTTAATAATATACTAAAAATCAAAGGAAAGATTAATAAAACTGAAAGTAAAAATTCTGTTGAACTAATAAATAAAATTAGGAGCTGGTTTTATGAAAAAAAAACTTTGTTAATTTGATTTTTTCAAATATTTTAAAATTTTATTTATTTGCTTCTTTGTTCCATTATAATACATAGATAACTCCCTCCCATTTCTCCTTCTTCAATTAGAGAAGGTATCATTTGACAAAAAAATTATATACCTATGTATATATGCATATATATATAAATAAAACTGTGTCTTCCTTATTTGTATTTATCAGGTATTTCTCTGGAAGAAGCCATACACAAATCCTTCAAACAATATTTCTGTTGCTATATATAACATTCTTTTGGTTCTGCTTATTTTACTCTTCATAACTTTATATAAACTGTTGTAGTTAAAAAAAAACAGCCCATTTATCATTTCTTATGGTACAGTAGTATTCCATCACAATCAAGTCACAACTTTTTAGCCATTCCCCAATTGATGGAGAATTTTTAAATGTCCAGTTCTTTACCACCACAAAGAGAACTAATACAAATATTTTAGAACGTACAGATTCTACAATATTTATCCTTTTCCACTAATCACCTTGGGAAATAAACCTAATAATGTGTCTCTGCTGGTTCAAAAGGTACACAGAGCTTTAGATTAAAAAAAAAGAGAGAGAAAATCAAATTGCTAGTACCAAAAAATGAAAAGGCTGAATGCATAACCAATGAAGATTAAACTAAAGCAACTATTAGGAGCTATTTTACCAGCTACATAACAATAAAACTGACAATATAAGTGAAATGGATGAATGTTTATAAAAAATACACTGCCCAGAATAATAGAAGGGGAAACATAATACTTTAAATTACCCTGTATTAGAAAAAAGAAATTGAACAAGCCATAAATAAGCTCCCTAAGAAAACAACCCAGGAATAGATGAATTTACAAGTGTATTCTATGAAACATTTAAAGAATAACTACTTCTAATGCTATATAAACTGGTAAAAAAAATAGATAAAGAAGGAGGCCTATCAAATACGTTCTATGACCCAAGTATGGTTTTGATACCTAAAGCAGGAAGAACAAAAACAGAGAAAGAAACTATAGATCAGTTTTCTTCATGGATATTAATGCAAAAAAAATTTAAATACTAGCAAGAATATCATGGCAATATATCCCAAAGAACATATACAATAACAAGGTGGGATTTATACAGGACTGGTTCAATATTAGGAAAACTGTCAGCATAATTGAGTATATCAATAAGAAAAACAATAGAAATTCATAGTTATCTCAAAGATTCAGAAAAAGCTTTTAACAATAGAAAATATACATTACACTGGAAAGCATGAAATAAAATGGAGTTTGTCTTAAATAAGTTGTACCGATCTAAAAACCAAGAGCAAACATAATCTGTAGAAAGGATAAACTAGAAGTCTTTCCAATAAGATCAGGGATGAAGCAAGGATGTCCATTATCACTATTATTATTGAATACTATAGTAGAAATACTAGCTTTAGCAATAAGATGAGAAAAATAAATTGGAAGAAGTATAGGTAATGAAGAAACAAAACTATACCTTTTTTTATAGATTATATGATGTTATGCTTAGAGAATACTAGAGAGTCAACTAAAAATCTAGTTAAGACAAGTAATAACTATCAAATTGCAATATACAAAACAAATCCTCACAAATCATCAGCATTTCTAGATGTTACCTACAAAACGTAGAAGGAAGTCATAGGAGAAACTGAATTTAAATTAGTTGGAAAAAATATAAAACACTTGGTATTCTACTGGCTAAGAAACACACAGACACTATCTCAACACAATTACAAGACACTCCACAAAATACAGATTTAAGTAATTTGGGGAAATATTAATTTCTCTTGGGTAAAGTGACCCAATATAATAAAAATGACAATTCTACCTGTTTATTCAGCCACAAATTACATTATAAAGATAGAAAAATAATAATAAAATTCATCTGATAGAACAAAAAGTAAAGACTGTTAAGAGAATGAATAAAAAAATAAATCATGAAAGAAAGCATGCTAAGTTTGAAATCCTGTAGCATTATGTTACAAAGCAATAATCATCAAAATAATTTGGATAAGAAATTGAGTTACTATTGGAATTTGCCATTACTGCTATACTCTACCATCCCTCCAAACCCATATGAAGCAAATATAGTCTTTTATTGAGAAGGGAAATTAAAAGTCATCTAGTTTAACCCTTGGGCCAGGAGATGTTAAATGATACAGCCAAGGACAAGTGGGCAGTGTCAATGCCAGTGTTTGAATTTGCACCTTCTGTCACTAAACCTCTTGCTCTTTTCTCCTAAACTATGTTGACTCACCATATTTATACAGAGCTATTTGGCTGAAAGGGAAGTAATAAATTAATTATCTTAGTTTAATGGGCCTTTGGTATTTAGTAAACTACAGAAGTGAAGGCTTTTCTGAAAATGGGAAGAGGTCTGGCTTAGCCAGTGTAGAAATGCGGTGCCCTGCGGTCCCCTAAGATCATCTGGTGATCTTGCTATTGGGGAGATAAATGAGGGCTAAGCTATATCTCTGTTACTAAGGAGGTGACTATAGGCTGCACTCACATTTTATGCAAGCCTATATCTGCACTAATACACTATACGTAAGCCTTGCATTTCACAGGTTTTCAGAAATGTTTTCTAAGTATGCTCCTAAAAATAATTTTAGTAGCTAAAAAAACTATTCCTTCAGCCTCATGACAAAAGGTATCACAAAATCACAGATGGACTTTTTACCTCCTAGTCTAGTATAAGGAATTTTAATCTTTTTTTGGTGTCATGGTGACAGTATAGTAAAACCTGGGAGCTCCTTAGGATTGTTTTTCTATGTGTAAATTTATTACTAAAGAAAACAATTTAATTGAAATAAAGTTGTCAAAATACTTTTAAGGTACAGCTTTGGTTTCTAGTTTTGGCTCCCCAATTTAGATTATACCTGAAATCCCAGGACAAGTATTTGAATAAGAATTTTTTCCCTTTAATCTTTTTTAAAATTTTTAAACTTTTTAAAGTTTAATTAATTAATTTAGAATATTTTCTCATGATTCATGTTCTTTCCCTCCCTCCTACCATCACCCTACCCTAGCCAATGCTCAATTCCACTGGGTTTTACATGTGTCATTGATCAAGACCTATTTCCATATCCCCAATCATATCCCTATCAAACCATGTGATCAAGCAATTGTTTTTCTTCTGTGTTTCTACTCCCACAGTTCTTTCTCTGGATGTGGATAGAGTTCTTTCTCATAAATCCCTAAGAACTGTCCTGGATCATTGCATTGCTGCTAGTAGAGAAGTCCATTACATTCAATTGTACCAAAGTATATTAGTCTCTGTATACAATGTGCTCCTGGTTCTGCTCCTTTCACTCTTCATCAATTCCTGGAGGTCCCACCAGTTCACATGGAATTCCTCCAGTTCATTATTCCTTTGAGCACAATAATATTCCATCACCAACAGATACCATAATACCAATACACAGTATTGACTCCAAGATGGAAGGTAAGGGTTTTTAAAAAATAGCACAAATTGTTTAGCATCATGAGGTCAAGGATGCAGATATTTGATCAGAATATATCAGATGCTCACAAATATGGTAGGTAAAGTGCTGTATTATACCTTGCCCAGGGTCCCCTACTGGACATTTTCAGGATCACAAGTATTCAGCCACATGAGCCCCAAACCTACTGACAGCACAGGGATCTGGAGAGGTAGGAAAGCTTGGACATTTCTGCACCGGTCATTTAGAGTCTTGCAGTAGCAAGAATCCTCTGACAAACTTCTTAGGCTAAGGTCTTCACTTCACTTATTGACTGGGTCATTGACCCCTTTTTCCATGTAATAAATTTGTTTTTTTGTTTTTTAAAATTCATTTTAAACTATTTTGTTTGTACAGGTAAGCAATGGGTCAATGAAAACATTCTAGAAGGGCAGAGTCAAAGAAAACATTTCCTAAAAAATGGAAAAAGAGATCAAATAACCAGTCAACAACCAAATCTTGGATCACAGGCTAGGGAGTTAATCTAGTTATGAGATCCCTGCAACCACAAAACTGTAAAAGCCTGGCTGAAGCAAGAAGGTTCAGATTCATGGTTGCCTGATTTCTGTAACCATTGTATCAATTTCAGTGGTTGTATCTACTTGCCTAGAGTTGATAGAGTCTATTATTTTGACCTCAGATCCTTGCTTCAGACAGTTGACTAACATTAACCTTTTGCTTACTTCTAATTTTCACCTTTCTTGGACTTCTTTTTTTTCTTTTTTTTGACATTATTTTTTATTTGGTCAATTTCAAACATTATTCCTTGGTTACAAAAATCATTTTCAATTCCTCCCTCCCATCCCTCCATCCTTCCCATAGCCAATGCGCAATTCCACTGGGTTTTACACATGTCCTTGATCAGAACCTATTTCCATGATGTTGATATTCGCACTAGGGTGATCATTTAGAATCTACATCCCCAGACATATCCCCCTCAATCCATGTAACCAAGCAATTGTTTTTCTTCTGTGTTTTTACTCCCACAGTTTTTCCTCTGAATGTGGATAGTGTTTTTTCTAATAGATCCCTCCAGGTTGTTCAGATCACTGCATTGCCACTAATGGAGAAGTCCATTACATTCAATTGTACCACAGTGTCTCAGTCTCTCTGTACAATATTTTCCTGGTTCTGCTCCTCTCGCTCTGTATCACTTCCTGGAGGTTGTTCCAGTCTCCATGGAATTCCTCCACTTTATTAGTCCTTTGAGCACAATAGTATTCCATCACCAACAGATACCACAATGTGTTCAGCCATTCCCCAATTGAAGGGCATCCCCTCATTTTTCAATATTTGGCCACCACAAAGAGCACACCTATGAATATTCTTGTACAAGTCTTTTTTCTTATTATCTCTTTGGGGTGATGGTTGGTATTCTTAATTAGCATCTTTTTCTTTTTTTTAATAATATTTTATTTGATCATTTCCAAGCATTATTCATTAGAGACAAAGATCATTTTCTTTTCCTCCCCCCCACCCCCATAACCAACGTATGATTCCACTGGGTATCACATGTGTTCTTGATTCGAACCCATTGCCATGTTGTTAGTATTTGCATTAGAGTGTTTGTTTAGAGTCTCTCCCCTGACATGTCCCCTCAACCGCTGTAGTCAGGCAGTTGCTTTTCCTCGGTGTTTCTACTCCCACAGTTTGTCCTCTGCTTATGGATAGTGTTTTTCTCCTAGATCCCTGCAGATTGTTCAGGGACATTACACCATTCATTAAACTTTCATTGTGTCACACATGACACTGACCTAGGCTTTTGGGGGGAATTTGAAGATGATGAAGACGAGATTCTTGCTCCCTGGGTTCCCTACTACTAGTAAATATTAACATGTTAATTGTCAGGTACTTTTTGGTTTTCAAGAAAATTTTTTATATACATCTACCTTAACTTGATTGTCACAACAATCTTGTAACACAAGTATCCTTAAAATAATATCTTGACTTCACAGGTTAGTAGATGATGCTCAGAGAAATGTATCATGGTAACACAAGTCTCCAAACTAAAACCTCAATCTCTTGGTGCCTAATATTCCAGGCTGAAACACTGATTGGATTTATAATATGGAGAAGACTTTGGCATTGCTGAGATACAGACATTGTCCAGAGTCCAGAGATATCAAACTCTAGTTGCATGCATGGTACAGAACTCCTGAGTACAACCTAAACTATATTAAAATGTAAATGAGAAATTTTTAATAAAATTACAATACAGCATACATAATGTTCATTTCTATTTTTTTAAGTCAATATGAGGATGGCAAGGAGCCATTTCTCTTTGAGTTTGACATGACTAGTCCAGACTACATAATCTTGCCAACAACAGGTACTTACAGTCTTTTAACGGAGAGTACCATTGATCACTATACATTAGGAGCCAGTTCCATCACCAGATAAGGCATGATCTTTGTCCTTGAAGGACTTGTTGGATGAAAATTTATATAAAGTATATCATTAGAATATAGATATTATAAAACAATTGTAAATTGTAGTTTTACTCCACTCTGCTTATTCTAGGAATTCTAGGAACTAGGAATATATACGCCCCCACTTAAGGATAAGTAAGGGGGAGGAGGGTCTATGAACACATGTGCTAGCAAGTGACAAATCAGAGACAACTGACTGACCCCTTTTCTGTCCAAAGCCAAGTTTAAGCCACATGTTAGTAAGTACATGTAAGACATAGGAAGCAATGTAAAGAACTGCTTTTATATTTCACATCACTTCCTGTGAGAGGGTCTTGGCTGTGGAACTCCACTCTGGAGGAGCTCTAGCATGAAACCTCAGACTGCTTCCCTTTAGACAATCACATGGTAAGTTATAAGGCTGACACCCCTTTTCTTTGGTTTTCTGGAGAGGCCCCTTGGCTGTGGCCTCTGAACTCCTGAGCCTGGCTCAGACCAGGTCAGAGCAGATTTTCTTCCCTTTTCCCTCTCTCTTAGTTTCTTCCTTCTATTGTAAATAAAGCACCATAAAATTCCATTCTAGCTTGAGTATTTAATTGGGATTTAGAATTTAAATCCCTGGCGATCAACTAAAATACATATTCAGTCCAACCATAAAATTTACCCCTTACACAATATAGGTAGAAATATAATTCTTGATCTTCCTCACTCAGTGAAACAATAAGGCTGATGGGAAGAGTTTTTAGTATATGCTGGTCTAGATCTGGTTGACCTGCTCTCACAGTCAGGAATTAGATGGGATAAATCAGACAAAACTAGATTGATTCAACATTATCACAGCACCAAGGAAATTTCCTAAGAAAATAACTGTTCTTAACCTCTGGCTCTACCACTGATTCCCTTTAGGTTCTTGGGCAACAGTGTTGAGAGTTCCACTAGATGACCTCTCAGGTTCCTTCCAGCTTTTACCTTGTGATATTTTTTTAATGATTCTAAGTTTGAAATGAAGCCATTTGCTCCAGTACTTGCATGTGTCAACTAAGAAAAAGATGAAGAAATGGTCAAATGAGAGCAGGTGCTTTTTAACTGAAGCAACAATGTTGACAAAAAATAAAAAAAAAATACCACATAACTTTGGTTCGATATACTCAGTGGGGTATGCATACTTTAGGCAGCTAAGCCAGTATTTCCTAAGGTAACACACCAGTTCAGTAAGTTGAGGGAGATCAAGCACACCAGGTGACTGAATCCAAACAGTTTCCTGACTTCAGCCTGTTTTCCACACAGCAGGTTCTGCATTTAATGGCCCAGTGTCTCATTGAACTCCTAGAATAGCAGCTGACTGTTTTTCTTTCAACATCTTATTATCATCAGTATTTTTCCACAGGGGAAAGATAGTTGTTTGTGTTTTCCCATTCCTAATGGAATGAGACTCTATGAATTGGTCCACTAAAGTTTTCAGGGAGTAAATTAATCCTGGAGGTCTGAAACAAGATACCAGGGGTAAATAGACTATGATATTCATTCAGTTCCATTTGGATCAATCTATGCATAGAATGTTCTCTTTCTTCACCTCACCTTCTGGCTTCCATCAAAGCTCAACTTGAATTATATTTTCTTCAGGAGACTTTTTTTTTTTACTACAGGTAATTACTACAGGTAAAGTCTTCCCTTTAAGAGATTACTTTCCAGTTGCACTGCATATGGCCTGTGGATATATAGTTATTTGCATGCCTCCTCCCCTAGTAGAATGTGAGCTTTCTCAAGACAAGGAATCAAAACTTTTTTGCCTTTAGTTGTATCCCAAAACCTTTGGCACAGTGACTAGTACATAGTAAAAGTTTTATAAACGTTTGTTGCCTGAGTGCTTATTACATGACTAGTTCTATACTAGGTGCTAGGAAATGAGGAAAATAACTGTATAAGTATAAAAATAAAAGCAGAGCAACAAAAATATGTAGTAAGTACCTATTGAGTTCAATAAAGCACTGTAGGAGATACAAAGAAGTCTGAGAAATGTCCAGAAACCTAAAGGGATTTCTAAGTTGTTGCTGAGATTAGAAATCAAGGCATGGATATTTTTATACTAGTATGAGGTATAACTGGAAGTTCAAAATAACAATAAAATAAGGAGCTAGTAAAAAAGCTAGAAATTCAAGAGTGGTAAAGTGTTTGAGGAAATTTCACTAGTAAAGGTAAGCTTTGATAAGGGCTCTGAAGAATGGATAGGTCTAGAGTATATAAATGGATGGGTAAGATAGAAAGAACACATTAAATACTTATGTTTATGGGTATATAAATAGAGTTTAAAAATCCTTTCCCTTAAGAAATATACATTCCAATAGAAGAAGACAACACATAAAGGAGGGCTAAAAGGGTGGGGTGGGGAACATACATTTATAAATGGCATGATTGGGAGATGATCAGGAAATGGGAGTCAAGAGCCCAGCGCCACACTTATAAGCACACACCTATAGACAGAAATGGTAGATGATGGGAGTCAATTAAATATTTATAAGGGGACAAGAAAATGAAGAGTAGAAAACAATGCATGGTTAAAATGGTCATTATAGAATAAAAAGATAAAAATGAGACCAGAGCAAGGATTAAGAGAATAGGAAGGATTAGAGGAAATTAAGTGTTTGTGAGGAAAGGTAAGTGAAGCACTGGGAGAGATGGAATGAGTATATTATTCTGCTGGGGAATTTTGCAGTTCAAAATCATGATAGTAAGTGCTGTTGAATTTTGTGGTATGAGCTGTCCTGTTTGTGGATGAATCAGAGTATAGGTATAGTTCTTAGAAATGGAGAGTCAGAATATTTAAAAGGACATTGTCCCCAAAGAAAATACCAGGATCTAGTCATAATGATAACAATAACTGACATTTACATAATATTTTTAGCTTCTCAAAGGTCTTTATATATATATATGTGTATATATATATATATATATATATATATATTACCTCACTTTGATAGTTACAACTCTTGTTATTTAGATGCCATTATTATTCTCATTTTATACTTAGGGAAATTGAGGCTCAGAGAACTATGCAATTTTCCCGGAGTGACACTGTTAGTACATGTCTGGGGATGTGGAAAGCATAAGTTAACCTATATATCTAAGTATTCAAGAAAGGAAGAAGAATGCCTCCAAGAGAAAAAGACAAATCTGGACATGATGATGAAAACAAATGCATTGAACCTAGATGGCTGATTTCTATTCCACCCTTACATATCATGTGCAGGGAACATGAGAGAAAGAATGGCCTACAATAGTGATGGTAAGAGAAAGTGTCTTCTGAGAGGATCCAAGTTCCCATTAATATTAGAAGATAGAAAGTATCACCTCTTCCTCCCCTTCTACCATCTTGTGCAATGAGCGGACAATAAAAATGAAGATGAAGCTGTACAAACTAAGCCAACCAAGGATAGGTGATTTGCAGTTCAATATATGGGGCCAATTGCTGTGATAGATGCATTTTTAAATAGCCAGTTCTGCAAAGGATATGGACTGTTTATGTCTGATTAATTAAGAAATAATTATCTTTGACTGGGAGAATATGAGACAATAAATGGGCCATAAAATCGAAATAAACACCCAGGCTGCAGCCCTTACTTCCTATTGGTGCCTGGGATATTTATGATTTGTTTAAGAAGACAGAAGTAACTGCATTCCTCCACAAAAAATAAAATGAAATAAAATAAATACCCAAACACCAAAGTGGAGTATGGCCCTTTAAAAATTGATTCTAGCTTAGCTTGATGCTACCTGCCTACAGGTAGTACATGTATCATAGTTGTTGATGATTTATGAGGTCATTATTTTGAATGGCAGAAACACCAACAACACTTTTTGTTCAGATTATAGCAACAGGCTCACAGCAGGCTTCTTTGCGTCATCTCCCCTCTGAAAACCAGGCTTCACACCACACAGAAAGTTCTTAACCTTTTGTTTATGTGTCATGGACCCATAAACTTCATAGACCTATAGACTTCTCAGAATAATATTTTTAAACAATTGAAGTGAACCCTAAATTTCAGTTAGAAGTTAGTGAAAAAAATTTTTTCTTCCCATCCAAGTTGACAAACCCCTTTGAAATCTTTCCAGAAACCCCTCAAACTCCCAGTTAAGAAGTTCTGACTTAGATCAGTCATCCAAAAGCATAGATTGGATATTATTATACTTCTTATCAAATAAATATTCAGTAGCTCCACCACTAATTACTGAATAATGCCAACTCTTCAGGCTACCATTTATAGCTTTCCATAATCTGGTCCCAACCAATCTTTCCCATAGACCTTTTGCCACTCTTTCCAAACACAATAACCATGCAACGTGATATCTTTGTCTTTAAATCTTTGTTCCACCTAATTGCTGCCTACCAAAAACTAGCACTTCTGCTATGGCCCAACTTAAATGCTCCCTTTTCCTGGAATCTTTCCCTAATATGCCCCAGAAATTCCTTTATCCTCTCAGTTCCTAATCTCCGAGGTTTAGGTACATTTCCAACTTCTGGAAAACACAGCAACACTTCACCTCGTTGAAGGTCTTTGAGAGTTTCTGTCTGAAAAATTCATCTTCCTGCAACCAACATGGGGATAACCCTCACTAAATTTACTGGATGACGCTTAGACATTTAGGCAATCACCAGGTCTAAATGCAAAAGTTTGTCAGTTTAGTAGGACCTGGCAAAGCTTCTGCTCAGCTTCCCAATCCCAGGCTCCCCCAGTTCCTACTGTTAGGCATATTTTCCTAAGAAGATCAAAGAAAGGTCCCATACCATGAAAATAGTCAGCAACCCTTTTTGTGATTGCAGAGACCTGGAAACAATAGTAGATGCCCATGGATTGCTGAATTATAGTTATAGTAGTGGTAGTCTCTCGGTGATAGAGAATGACTATTGTCTTTGTGCAGTTTCATTTATTGATGTACCCTCGTGTGGCTTTGGAGTCCAAAGGCTGAGGCGCAGAGTGTGTGGTACATGGGGCCTGGGACGCCAGTTGTTATGGGAGGTGAGGTTGTGGCCTGGTGTCGGCATTCACGCGCAGCGGCAAGACGTCGACGTCGCTCATCTTCAAAGGTGGTGGCGGCATGGTGAATGTGGGTTCGCCAGCTGCTTCTGTCAGAGGCAGCGAGTTCACACTCATCTATCCCATTGCTGAATTACTAACTGATTTTTGTTACATGAATTTAATGGAATGTTAGTGTACTTCAAAAAACAGTGAGTGTGAAAAATTGGGAGAAACTTGAGATTTACTTAATGCTTACATAAGTGAAATAATGCCTTCCCTCAAGGAACTTAACTATTGTAAAGAAAGTAGATAAATAATGATGTGCTGTGAATCTAGGGGAAACATCTCAGAAAAAAAAAAAAACTTAAAAGTCAAAGATACAGGGCTATGGGACTGTATAGAGCAGTGATGGCAAACTTATAGCATGGGTGTCAAAACTGGCTTGCAGAGCCCTCTCTGTGGGCACTTGGATTCCCTCCCCCTTCTACCCACCCCAATTTATTACTAGAAAGACAGAGGAACTAGGGTGGAGCTGCTCCCCTCCCTTTCTCCAGTAAACCTGATGACATTTTTTCACATCCCCACCCTTCCATCCAGTAGGCCAATGGGAGCACATAGAAGGTAAGATGGGAAGCTAAAAGGCAACAGAGCTGGAGGGGAGCAGAACACTCAGGTCACAGGTCACTCGCCTCCCTCCCCCTCTCTACACTCACTGAGGACATTCTTCACTTTTCATGCCCCTATGTACCAGGTCCAGTGGGAATGCCTCCTCCCTCCCTGTGTGGGGTAAGGGGGGAGGGAGAGAGGCATAGTCAATACTTGGTGGGAGGAGAGGCATGGCACATGATCTCTGGGGGTGGGGGCAGGGCCTGGCACTACATCTCTAAAAGGTTTACCATCACTGGTATAGAGATTTTCAGACTGGCAACGACAAGTTGAGCCTTACTGATTTCTATCTTGAAGTAGTCCTATACTGTCTCCAAGATTTCCTACCCTAATAAAATGTTCTGATAAGATTTAATTTAGAGAAAAACATTATCCCACTGCAAAACATCTGGTCTCCAGATATCTAACTCCAAAGACCCCAAGGCAAAAAGGTTCCAACTCCAAGATTAACCCATCCTCCCCCAAATCAACTGATAGACTATCCCAATTACTCAGTTTCCCAAATATGGGGGGGGGGGACTGAGTCATCTCACCTAATAGGCTTTCTCTTTTGCAGTCAGTAATGTTGCTTTAAGGCTGTCTAAAACTCCAAATATCAGTATCACTTGTTCCTCTTGTTATATACATATATATATAAAACAATAAATATTTTATATAAATACATATATATGCATATATATACATATATATATGTTGATCCTAATTAAACTTTTTATCTTCTAGTCTTGTCTTTTGATTGATTAATTTCCAATCAAGCAGACCAAGGTGGGAGGAATTATTCTTCAATGAGATCTTAGGAACTTAGGGTTAAGAAATTCTCCAACCCTATATTCTAAGAAAGAAACAAAATGAAATTATACACAAAGATCTATAGAAATCAATTCATTTTCAAGGCAGGGAAGAAAAGGATTCCCTTAGTCAGTTAGTCAATAGGAAAACTAAGGTCCCAAGGTCACATAGTAAATAAGTGCTGGAAATAGGGGAAGAGCCCAGGCACTGCCAGGCTTGTGTATTATCCACATGACTGGTCTCAGATAAATGGTCAAGGAGGCAACATTTCCTTGTGGTACTACTAGCTTCCCTAGGGTGCTCCTTTCTCTCACTGAATGAGGCCCCTCCCTTGGTCATTCAGATCCCCAGTGACCTCAGACTTTTACTCTCTCTCCCATCAATCCCCTGCCCCCAGGAAGGACTGGATATCCTTTATGTGTCAGTATTGTGAATAGGGCCTGCTGTGTTCCTTTCCCACAGGGATTTGCATTTTAAGCCTTATCTTTAATGGTGGAAGGAAAAGCTTTTTGTTCTAAAAAAGGAATTTCAGACCTTAGGTGGAAGAACAAGTTCAGAGAAGCTAAAGGCCTTCCCTAGTCCTGGGAGGGGGAGACCTGCTCTTTCTCAGGCATGTCCAAAAGGGGATGTCTGCCTCCTAAGTTTTAGTGGCTCTAGAGGCACAACTCCATCACAGACTACACTTTTAGATATCTTTCAGGCCCTATATCCATCACAAAGACATTACTGGGGAGTCTAGAATTATGGATTGCTTCTAAAGGACCAGGGGTGCCAGCAAAACCTTAGCCTAGGGCATTCTGATTGGCTTTTGCCTCCTCATTCTTCCTTTTCCTTTCCTTTTCACCTCAGAGCATCATTCTTAAGGAATCATTTCCTTAGGGAAGGGACAAATACTTAAAAACCTTCTTCTCTTTGCTAAATTTCCCCCATTTCTCTTAACCTATCATCCTAAGCCATGATTGAGAAGCCCTTTATCCCTGGTGGCCCTCCTCTGGACATAATTGAACAACATCCTTCCCCGAATGTAGGAATATGATCTTTTGCCCTCAGGGAGCAGAGTAACCTGATGACCAGAATCTGTGAATTGGAGCTCAGTAGACCCAGATTCAACCTTTGCCTTTGATGTTTCCCAGCTGGTGATTTTGGAAAAGTCACTTAATGTCTCTTCTATCAGCATAGATAGATAGAGACAGAGAAAGAGAAAGAGAGGGAGGGAGGGAGGAGAGAGAGAGAGAGAGAGAGAAACAGAGGAGAGAGAGAGAGAGAGAGGGACAGAGACAGAGACAGAGACAGAGACAGAGAGAGACACAGAGAGAGATAGAGGAGGGAGAGAGAGAGAGAGAGGGAGTGAGAGAGACAGAGACAGAAACAGAGACAGTCAGACAGCAGAGAGATATAGAAATACGTACTGATATATATATATATATACACACAGATAAACATATACATCCATATATATGCATACATATATACTATGTATATATATACATAGATTATCACACATATATACATATGCATGTGTATAATATGTAACTATACATTTATATGATATAATAATATAATTAAATATAGTATAATGGTGTATGCAATCAATTCAGTTATATTACAGCAGTGTTTCCTTTCCAGCGTGGGCAGGACTAGATAATATCTGAGGTTCCTTCTACCTCCAAAATTGTGTCCTGTCTCTCAATGCAACCTAAGACTTCAATAACTTTTTAAAACTTTGTATCACATTGTTGATTCAGACTGCAAGACCTAACATGTAGCCCAAGTGTTAACCTCATCCTTCTTTTCCCTTCCAGACTTCTTCCGGGCACTAACCCTCATTCTGGTGGTTGGCCATCGCTCTACTAACTATTCTTCACTGGAGAGGTCTTCCGATGCCATATCACATGTGTCATGAGTAACACACTTCTCTTAAGTGCCCAAACTCATCAAAGTTTGGGCCTGACCCGTCTGCTTTTGACTTTGGCCTTATATAAAATCTTCCACACGTGAAAATATGCTGGATACTTTAACCCTAGCTCTTATAGACTTAGGCAATTGCTGTCTATTGAGAGACTATATGATCAAGCACACCATATCCTAAATTCAAGCCAGAGCATACTTGATATTGCTGCATCCTGTCAAGTAGAGGACTCTAAATATCCTTAGCTACATGAACTCAAAATTCTCCTTAAAAATTAGTGGTTCTGGGCACAGCAGGGTGGCTCAGTGTATTGAGAGCCAGACCTAGAGATGAGAAGTCCTAGGTTCAAATCTGGCCTCAGACACTTCCAAGCTGTGTGACCCTGGGCAAGTCACTTAAACCCCATTGCCTGGCCCTTACTGCTCTTCTGCCTTGGAACCAATATACAGAATTGATTCCAAGACAGAAGGTAAGGGTTTAAAAATTAAATAAAATATAAAAAAATTTTAGTGGTTCTTGCCTCTACTTTTTCTAATAACTTTTCCTATATTCTAAGAAGTTCTTCAGTTGTATTGACATTTTCAAGCCCACCAAGTTATTTGGAAATGATGTTTCAGAACTGAGAGTCAGATCTTTGAATCATTGTATCATAAAGTATTAAACCAATATTTAATCATATTGCTCTTTTTAAAGGAAAGCATTATTATTTTAATGAGAGGAGGAAAGTCTTCCTACCATTAGTTAGTAAAATATTATTTTTTAAAAGGGAAATAATGTTCTATCAGCATAATGGAGTAGAAAAGACATTGACTTTAAAGTGAGAAGACTTGCATTCAAGATCTGCCTCTTCCATTTACAAATTCTGGGACCTTTACAAATTTAATCCTTGTCTTTGGACATTAGTTTTATCATCTGTCAAAAGGTATGGTTCGGCTATAATAATATCTAGCACTTATTTATCACTATAGACAATCTTGCAAAACACTTCAGTTGTTATCTCATTTGATCTGCATAACAATAGTACTGTTGTTACCCTCATTGTACAGGTAAGGAAACTGAGGCTGAGAGAAGTTAAATAAATTGCCCAAAGTCACACACAACTAGTGTCTAAGGCAGATTTTGCACTCAGGTCTTTCTGACTCTATGTCAGAACATCGTAGCTTTTATATCACCCAGCTACCTAGATAACTTTCTAAGTTCCCTTCCAGTTCTCACATTCTGTGATTCCCATTTTAATCTATGTTAATGATTTTCTTTAACACTACCTCCTGCTAAGCTATAATGTCTCTAAGCTGGTGGATTTCATTACAATATGCCACTAAAGTAAGTGGATCACAATATTCCATTTTTTCATACTTAGTGCATCCTGTCTACAATGAGGGTTTTCAAGGATGGCTAGAAATTCTGTCTTGACTTGTTGATAATTTGGCAATAAAGGGCTCCCTCCTACCTCTAGAATCACCAAATCTCTGACACTGAAACTTTCTAGTCTCTAACTCTTCCAATTCTCCAATTATACAAGTTTTTCAACTTCAGATGTTCCCAAAATGGCATGAGATTGAGTCTTAAAAAAATTTGTCAAGACTCAGAAAGAACAACCTGGTACAGTGGAAAGAATATTAGTCATGGAATGAGACAATTTAAGTCCTGTGGGACCTCAGGAAAGTCTTTTACACTCTTTGAGTCCCAATGTCTCACGTGTAAAATGAAGATGTTGAAATAGATGGCCTTTGAGATCCCTGGAAGCCCTAAATTTGTGAACCTATATTTGAAAAACTGCTCCTGTTACTTATTGGGACCTTGCACAAATAGTTTAATCTCTATCCAGGCTTCCATTTTCTGTAAAATGAGAGAAGTGAAATAGATGGCTTCTGACATCTAAATCTATGAACCTATGATCCTATGAAAATATCTACTCTTATTGTCCATGGAATCTGGACAGAAAAATGATGGGTCTGGCTTGAAGCTATTCCACTTTCTCCTGGCATTATGGGTCTTTGCTCTCTTACCTTTTTTAGTCCGTTATAATTAGTCCACATTTTTAAGAAACAGGAACTGGGTTGAGAACTTTTAGTCTTTAGGCTAGCTCCCTGATGTATTCCATAACTGAAGAATGATCAACTACTTGGGAGAAAAACAAGCATCCCTGTTAATAACACCAGCATAGGAGAAGTAACTTCCCCAATTATATTGGAAGGATTAGTTCAAGTTATACCAAAATTGGAGGAATACCTGGTTCCATTCTGATGTGAGGTAAGAATCTGTTCCTTGTAAGTGTCTCTGATCCTTCAGTTCCCTGAGTTTCCACAATTTTGTTTCCTTATTTTACTTTTATAATGCCATACCAGTAATAGTCAACCAATCATTCAACATTTGTGAAGTGCTTACTATGTGCTAGTCAGTGTGCTCAATATCAGGGATACAGAAAAAAAAGCAAAAACAGGGTCTCTTTACATTCTAACAAGGAAAACAACATAGAAATAATTATGTACATATAAGTGATATAAAATGCAGAAATTACGTGGGGGTTGAGGTGGGACAGAGGGCACCCCTTTGACCTATAAATAAAGCCTACCCTAAGTTTCTATTGCTGTAATGATGGGAATGTGTTTAATTTTTTTTTGAACCATGGGCATAGTAGATAGTAATGCTCCCAGAATTCCATTTCTTATTTTTCAAATTCAAAAGCAGCACAGTGCAATCAAAGGGGCCCCAGATCCAGTCATACCTCAATTATGCATTAGTGCTACAGAATTTCAGAGCCATTGGGTCACAAAGAGTTGGACACAACTGTACAGCTAAAAAATAACTACCATATAAGGGGGCCTAATTTCAAATCAGTAATAGCATATGCCCTAAAGATGACAAGGTCAGGAAAGTTCAATATATATAAAATATTCAGAATAGCACTTTTTTTCATTGCAAAGAATTGGGGAAAATGATGTGCAAAAATTAGAGGATGGTTAAAATGTCAGGGCACATGAATATACTCTAATGGAATATTATTGTATGTTAAAAAATGAAGAATTTAAAGAAGCATGATAAGACTCAGAGGAACTGAGGAAAAACAAAGCATGAAAAACTAGCAGTAGAACGATGGCTACAATATTAATAATCTTAGTAACCTCCCAACCCCATCCTACAAAAATAAAACAAAACAGAATGAAGTTTAATTGTAGTGACTAAGTTAGACCTTGAAGAGATTGGAAAATCCCCCCTTTTTCTTTGTAGAAGATCAAGGTTATGAAGCATTGTATAAACCACTAAATTTAATTGATATTCTAGTTAGTGTTGCTGAACTCTTTTTCCCCTTGTCTTTTTATTTTTTTGTTGTTGTTTTAATTATTTTTAACAAAGAATGAATCACTGGATAGGGGACATGGGAGGAACATATTTGGAAATTAAAATGACGTGAAAACAAAAAGATACCATTTTTTTAAAGTGAAGAAATGTTGATCTAGTAGCCTGGGCTATTTCTATCCTTATGAACTGGCTATAGGTAACTTCAGAGGAGAGAAGCTGGTTTTCTCATCAAGGTTATTGCCAACAGCTATTATCCCCTTGGCCCAGTTGTCTCTGGCAAAAACAGGAGGCTGAGTCACTTGATCTCTAATCATCTCCATTCTTGTCCTAAGATCTATGATTCTATGAATTCTAAATCAAGCTGCATTATTGCTCTGCTTAATAAAGTTGAACTATGCCCCAGAGATACCTTCTTAATTGGACAATCCATTTAATATTTTGCATTTGAATAAATCTGCATTCTGAAATATTTCTTTTTCTTAATCTAGTTTGACATGCAACTCAACTTCTGAGTTACCTTATAAGGAATAATGATATATCACAGAGTACATTGCCATTGTATGTCATAGGAGAACTCCATAAGGTTAACATACGACTCACATGTCAAAATAACTTTTCAAGAAATATCAGGAAAATGTATTACAATCACCATTCATTTGACATGGGGAGCTTCATAATCTTCTGCAGGTCTCTGCTCAGAAAATAGCATCATAAGGCTTGTGAGGGATGGATGAATAAATTAAAAAGTTTTTAAGAATGTATAATGTGCCAAGCACAGTGCTAAGTCCTGGGGGTACAAATATACAAATATAAAAGCTGAGTAGTTCTTGTCCTCAAGGAGCTAACATTCTAAGGGGAGAGAAAATATGAATAAGGGAATGGAGATCATCTGACAGAATTATGGTCTGGAATGTCACAAAGTCATTGAGTGGAAAAATGGAACAATTTATTAATACATCTTTTCCAGAGGCAATAGTAGCAATGATTTGATTACAGTTCTTAGAGAAAGAGGTAGAACAATTGGGAATTGGGTTAGGGAGAAGGAGGGAAAAGAAGATACTTACTTGCTGCCAACAGAAAATGACCGGAGTCAAGATGAAGATGCATAATGGCAGGAGTAGCAACATATCTCCTGACAGGGTTGGCTTCTGATGATCTGATCTGGAGGATGGAACAAAACCAGCAGAATGCTGGGGCTGGCATAAAGATGAGAAGGGGTGCTACCAGGGAAGGAAGAACTAGGAAGCAATTGTATATAAAAACACAGGAAGCTATGAGTTAATAATTACATAGCCCTTGAATTGTAGAATCATATTTATTTAAATCTACTCAGGCTCTTCTTCCTGTGGGGTCTCTGGAGGAGTGTGTTGGAGTCAGCTCAAACTGTCTTGACAGAGTCATTGTTAAATTTTCAGTGTGATTTATTTACTCCTCAGCAATTGACAAATGCTACAAATCATGGCTTGACTTATTGTTTTGGTGATCAGATTTAAGAAAGTGATAAAGAAAATATTAATCATGTAGATTAAACATATAAATGTGACATATTTCATTTTTCTTTATTGGTAGAACCTTCTGTTAAACATTTACCAGCATATCCTTAGGTCTTTGCCTTCCTAGAGGAGGAGAGCACATGATTAGATTTTAGTAGAAGGACTTGATGGAAAGAATCTTCTATGAGGGAAAAGGGTTCAGTAAACAGGACATTATGCTGTGTAGATAGAATCCTCCCTACCCTCTATGCACATGTGTTCACATCTGTCCATTCACTCAGCATAAGCATGCAAATGGGATGCTGGGTAAGGTAAGCTAGGTCAGATGAGCTTTGGGGAGAGAATTCTACCTACATAATGGTAGGTTTAACCATAGTTCTTGAAGGGATCATATTTGAAGGACTCCACAGAACATAGGAAAGGAATTTGTGGCAGGGATCTAAAGACTCAGAAGCAGAGGAAACACTCATTGGAATGAAATGTTAGACATAGGAGACAACGGATCAGTCTATTGCAACTTCATCCATAGTTCTTTATACTCTTTTACTCAATTATCTAAGAAAGTAAATTGACCCTACAATCCCTTTTTGCTTAGTCTTAATAGCCTACATTTTATCATAGATCCAGACATTTAGACCTAGACAAATCACTGTCTGCCCAGGAAGTCAAGAGACCTAGCTTTCAGTCCATGTTCTGCTATTAACTAGTTGGGTAATGTCACTTCTCTGGACCTCAGTTTTCTGTGATAGGAGAGGTGAGGTAGATGCTCTCAAAAGATCCTTTCAGTTCTGAGGTTGTAGGATTGACTCCTTTGCAAAGATGAGAAAACAAACTCTAATAGCCTCACAATTGTCTTGAGGTCAGCCCTGCTTCCAAAGGCACTATATTAGAGAAGAAATGCCTTGCAAGGAAATGCTTTAAGCTTTTCCCAGGTAGCACTCAGAAGGATTTGTAGCCAAAGTCAGTTTTTGGAATTAGAGGATCTCAATTTGTATTTGCAGGTCTACAAACTGACGTTCAATTCCTCATCACTAAAGTAAAAGGATTATACTAAATAGCCTTCGAGGTCTTCTTCTAGTTTAAGCACTGTGATCTTAAAATTAATTTTCTGAAAGATAATGATTTTGGATGGCATTTATATAGAGAGCATTCCAAAAGCCTTAGTGCAGTTTTGTTTTAATAGCTTAAAACCTTAATAGCTTAAATTTTATTAAATTTATTTTTATTAGATTTATTATTAAACTTTATTAAAGATTTAATAGCTTAAAACTTTAATAGCTTAAAACTTTTGGGACACCCTGTACTTTGATACTTGTAAAGCACTTTACAAACATTATATTATTTATGCTTCATAACAGACCTATGAAGTAGACATTATATAAATATTATTTTTCCTACTTCATAGATGAAGAAACTGAAGGTTTAGATGAGGAAAGTGAAGTTTCAGAGAAGTTATGTGACTATTTAAGTGTCATAAATAATATTCCAACATAGATCTTTCTCACTGCACATCCAGGAGGCCATGTTTTATACCAGGCTTTCTATTCACTTTTGCCCATTCTTAGGAAAAACAAAATGCAGGTTAATTTGGGAGTCCATTCTCCCATATAAAACTCCTTTCCTTCCACAATCAGAAAGAAATCTAAAAATGAATTTACCTTCCTCTCACCCCTGAGAAAAGGAACTAACATACTTATGCCTAAGTACTGTTGGCCAATACTAGTGAGAGCCCAGTCTTATGGGGGAAGAACCTGAAAAGAATTGGGATTCTGAGGAAGAGTAGAGGAATGAAAAAAGGTGATGGAAAGGAAGAGAAGAAGGCTTCAAGACAACTTCCCCAATTTCAGTTTTGTCCAAGCTTGTCCTGGGTTTGAGCATTTCACATGATATCCAGTGTTGGGTGGTAGGGAAAAGGCTCCTCATTAGAACAAGAACAAGACATAAGTACAAATCTTGGCCTTGTATCAATGAGGTACCATGACAAGGCATATAGAATGCTAGTCTCTGAGCCAGGATGACTTACATTCAGGTCTCACTTTGTATCTATTCTGATGGTGTGAGCCTAGTTAAGTTACCCTTTCAATGATATAGGTATCTCTTCTTAAGTTAATGGGAGAGGATGTTTCCTTCTCTGGGTGTTCTCTAGGTCAATGCAATAAAGGATCTTGTCCCCAGTCAAACTACTAATTCTTTCTCTGTAAATGAGAGATGACAAATACATTCTGAATCACGGGTGCAAGAAAAGGGTATTATGAAGCTTAAAGTGCTTTGTAAATGGGCATTATCACTTGAATTTACCCCACTGAAGACAGGTTAGTTCTTACTCTGAGTATTTTAGGGCCTAAAACATTTTTGGCTTGTGGGAAAAGGCCACATCTTTGCAGAAGGCTCCCTGGCATTTTCTAAACTTTCTTTCTGATTTTTCTGGACTCAGCATTCCTTCTGTACTGTCAGCAAAAAGGGACAGAGCAAGGTGATGTTTTTTATCGAAAATCAATTCTCCCAATGTGCAGGAGATCTCCGCAACATGGCACCCAAATGGGCCAATTCCCAGCAATTTTCCGCAGAATTACCCTCTGTTCGCCTTCACGGTTGACTGAGCCAACCTCCCTGTGAAAACAGAGCTTGGGATGACTGGGTTACTCTGCAGTGTCAACCCCAACTAGAGTGCTGACATGGAAAGTAAGAGAAGGAAGTGCTCCTTTTACTAAAGGTGGATGGTAGGTGAAAGATGCAAAGACTGAGGAAACAAAGGCATGATCTTCTGAGCATAATGATTTATTAAGTAATGCATGATGACTGCCTAACAAGTTGGGACCAGGCCCCTTCTTCAGCTTAGGGGTAGACTCCAAATACAGAGAAAGATAGACTTTTATACCTTAAAAATAATTAATCAAATAAGACCAAGTAATTAAAAGGAAACAATGCAACATTAGGTAATCTGATTTCTAACGGCAGGAAATATAAGGGGCTTTCCAAATTGGGAGGGGGAGAAAAAACAGGTACAATTCCCTGAATTCATAAAGGGAAGTGTGGAATATAGAAATAATAACTGATCAATAAGGGGCCAACTTTCAGATAAGAACTACGTGTTGTTTTAGATGTGCAATTGTGAGAAAACTCCTTGCATCAGTATTTGGATCTAATCCAGTTTCTGGTCAGCATCACCTAGGTCCTTAGCTAAGGGTCTCTAAGCAACAGAGAGAGGCGATTTAGCTTCCCAGGCTCATAAGCCTAGGTTCAAACAAAGCAATAAGGTTTTCTCCCAATTCCCACAACTGAATAAAGTTTTCTCACAAGATAGAATTTGGTCTAGCTTCATAACTAAATAGAAAGGGAACTCAGCTAGCTCCAAAATTGAGTCACAAGACGAAGTCAGCATGGTTCCCTCAATTGCCACAATTCTCACTACCACTTGCTGTCCTAATCCTCTCAATTCCCTCATTTTTCCTCAAAGGAAAGTCAGGATATTCTTAAATTAAGATGTGCTCCAATCCAGGCATATTGGACCCCAAGAAAAGGACAGTATGTGGGAATTATACCTGGTGCCTCACATGCCCAGGTATCAGTCCCCTTAACAAAGAATATTCAAACCTGAGCCTTGTTAAGTAGGTTCAAAAGAAATGGGCTGACAAAATACAAAGGAAGTCGAATGGATCCAGTGGCAACCATACTTCCTCTCAGGTTTCTTCTAGGTACCTGGTCATACTACACATATCATATCCCATCCTCTTTATTCATGTCTTACCCTTGCCTCTTGCATTTCAATTAATACAAAAATTGCATTGAGAAACGACAGGGCAATCATCTCCCCTATGGTTCCATTCACTATCCTTGTGATTTCCCAGGCCAATATTTCCTTCCTTGACCAATTCTCTAATAAATGCATAATTTATTTTTATCCTCAGTAGAACCTAAACTCCTTGAAGACATAAATTGTCTCTTTTGAATCTGTGTCTAGAGTTCAAAACAGGGTATGATACCTAGTGCTTAATAATTGTTTTTTTAATTAATTCTGTCACACAGAGAGAAGTCTTTATGAAAATGTAGCAATTACATCTCCAAAATTTATACTCCAAGGTACTTCACATACCCGTGTTGCATCTCAATGGGGAATACACATTTTCTAACCACAAGTGATCTCCTTGCTAGAACAAAAGCAGTTCAGCTTTGATCAGGACTTGGAAATAGTTCTGTGATGATCCTTTCTCTCACTCTCCATCCATGACTGAGATCTCCATGGATACAGACATAGCTTTCCTCTACACCCAGGCAGGGAATTTTGACTAAAAAATGTGGCACCTAAGAATAGGAAATCTGAAAATTGTGGAGAGGCCTGGGGAAAGAAACATGTCCTAGTTTGCCCTGAAAACCAATTATGATATGTTGACCTGCATTTTTAGCAATGTGCTAGACTCTTGGTGAGATTACTCTGGGATTAATAATAGGAATAAGTCCTCATATTTGTACATAGAAAATTTGAGCTGTTATTGCTGGTGTTGACATCATCCCTAGTGTCTTGAATAAATGATTCTCCTTATAATTTCAATTGATGAAAATCTTTTCCTTCCTTCATGGCTTGGTTCATTGACCATTTGCTTTAAGAAGACTGTAACTGACCAGATAGTAACAGAATCCCAGTATATCAGAGTTGTAAGGGTCCCCAGAGACCATCTGTTCTAGTCCCTACCTGATCAAGAATCTTATCTGTAACATAAACTGACAAGTGGCCATCAACCTTGAGCTTGAAGACCTCCTGGAAAAGATAACCCACTGTCAACTGAGGCAGCCCTCAAATTCTAATTATTAGGAAAGTTTTTCTTTATATTAAGTATAATGGCTTATTTTTAATTTCTAGCTTTTGCTCCTGGTCAAACAGACTAAGTCTCGTCCTTTTTTTGCCCTAAAGTCCTTCAAATAATAAAAGACAAGGATCAAGCCACTTTCAAACTTTTTTTCTTCCAGGCTAAATATCTTTAGACCATCAAATGGTCTTCCTAAAACATGATTTCAAGGTCCTGATTGAAATATTATAAGTTCTTTCTCATATATCAATCCCCTTCCTAAAATGTGACATGTGGAACTATACAAAATATTCAAAATATGAACAGATTAGAGCATAAAGAATATAATGTATTGCATAATACATGGGCTTAACATCTTTGGGAGAGAGGAGGAAAGAGAGAAAGAGAGTCAATTTGGATTTTAGAATTTTGGAAAATATATGTCAGAAATTATTATTACATCTAATTGGTAAAATAAAATATCTTTTAAAAAGAATATGAAGTAATGGTTATTTTCCTAGTTCAAGACAGTCTACCTTTCTTAATGTAGCTCAAAATCATTTAAGCTATTTGGTTTCCATGCCATTTAAAAAACAACAACAACAACTTATATTGCATTTGTAATCTATTAAATCTCCAATTTCTTTCCAGACATATTACTCTGATCATACTTTTCCCCATCTTGATCTTAGAAGTTAATTTTTGGAGCCCAGGAGTAAGATTTTTATGTTTATACTATTTGATTTAATTTTATTTGATCTGGAGATCTTAGCCAGTCAAAAGCACTTGGAATATAGGATCTGCTATCCAATGTTAACCCTTCCAGATTTATGTTATCTTCAAATTTGATACCTTCCTCCAAGTCACTAATCAAAATGTTAAATAACTCAGAGACAATTACAGATCCTGGTGGGCAGTCCATGAGAGATTTCTGTTAGATATGCATATGATGTTCCTCTATCATGATTTCCTCTAAACTTCTCTTTTAGAACAAGGGAAAGTCTTCTACAGCCATATTTCAGTCATTGATTCCATCCCATTGAGTCTTAGCAAAACCTATTAGATAATATTTTCCTGTTTGAGTTAAAACATTGACTCCATCTGACTTGTTATCCATAATTTGTTTATTTGTGCAGACATCTGCAGCTAGAGACTTTGTTACTTACTGGTTACTTTTTTTCAAACTCTTAACTTTTGTCTTAGAATCAGTATTGCATATTGGTTCCAAGGCAGAAGAGTGGTGAGGGCTAGACAATTTGGGGTTAAGTGATTTGTCCAGGGTCACACAGCCAGGAAGTGTCTAAGGTCAAATTTGAATCTAGGACCTCTCAATTTTAGGCCCGGCTCACTATTCACTGACCCACCTAGCTAACCCATTGCAATTTTTTATTTGTTTTTATATAAACTTCTCTGTGTTTTTACTGCTGGTCTTCTTAAATTGTTTGGGCTTCTTTTCTTTGAATTTTTCATTGTACTGTGGATCTCTGCGTTGCCTTTGTCATGTTCTAATCTGTACTGTGACTTGTTTGTGCACACCTCCCTGTCTTACCTCTCTTTTCTAGACTGTTTTTCAAGGGATAATGGCTATGTCTGATTTTGCCTTTGTATCCCTACTGCCAGGAAGAACCACATGATGGCATTTCATGCAGTAGGCACATCATAAATTTTATATTGAACTCAATTTAATGAAATCTTTAATGGTAGGTATGAAAATATTTTTGTTTTCATTTTAACATGGAGATATTGAAGCATACAAAAATTAGGGAACTTCTCGAAATTTGAATCCATAATTCCTGGCTCCTAAGCTTGTATAAATTCTCTATCATGATAAACCTCAGTTTTTAGGATAGAAACCTTCCTATGTCAAAGAATTTCCCTTTCCCCCCTCAAACAGAAAGATGAACTGAACCTAGATAGACCTAGAACCTAGGTTTCCTAGTTCCTAACAAAAAGTATGCAGTGCTAGACTGTGCAAGGTGCTTCTTTGACTTAACAGCAGAGGTTCTTCCCTTTCTATTCTTTTCCCCTTCTTCTCTGGGTGCTGAAAACTTGAGGTCAGGCAGCTGTAACTTAGCACAGATAGGACTGTACCTTTCAGAAACTAAAAAAGCCATGGCCACTAGGCTGCAGAATCTTGTTAATCTCTGACTAATTCACTATCACCATGGTGACCTAGCTATCCATCTGCACTTAAGGTCTCCCCTCTCTCTCATTTCAACCTGTTCTTCATTTAGCAATCCCATTTACTTCCTTTTGGCTTTCTTGATTCTCAAATTGCTTATGGTGTCCCTTGACCCTGAACATCTGCCCTCACTATGCATTCTATTGACCTGGCTGATATTTCAGTCCCCTTGTTTCTCTCTTCTGCTGGGCTTACAATCACAGAATCACAAAATGTTAGAGACTGAAGAGGCATTAGGGGCATTATTCTAACCTCTTCCTTTTATTAGATCAACCAATTAATAAACACTAATTAAATATCTGTTATATGCCTGGCTCTGTGGTAGTTTATACTAAGGATACCCAGACAGAAATGAAAGAATAATTCTCCCCTTCCAAACCAAGGCTTTCTCCTCTGAGTGGCAAGTTATTTCCTGAAACTTCTATTTTCGGAAATATCCACATGAGCCAAACCATACACACTTCTCACTTTGCCTGGCCACTCAACTCTTTGAGTATCCTCCCCTTAATTAGTAGCTGCTTTTTAATGTGCTTTTTTCTCTATTTTAGAATGTCAGCTTCTAGAAGGCTGGAGCTATCTTTCTTTTTGCTTATATTTCTATTCTGACTGTTTTGTACAATATCTTGCATATATTATGTGTTTAATAAATTATCTATCTATCTGTCTAAAAGATGTTCTGCCTTCAAGAAATGTATATCTGTTGGGGGAAGAAAACATATTTTATCTATGAGTTTGCATTAAATAAATAGATACAAGATGATGGTGGGGGACACTATCTGTTGGAGAGGATACAGGAAAGACCTCATATAGAAAGCTGACATCTTGAGCTAAGTCTTGAAACAGATTAGGAATTTGAAAAAAGTAGAGATTTGGAGGGCATGTATTTCAAACCTAGAAGATAGCCAATGCAAACGTATGGAAATTGGAGTGCCCTAAGTGAGGAAATTGTGGCCTTAGATCACACAGGGAAATATTGGAAGAGCTAGGATTTAAAGTCCAAGTCCTATATACTTATCTGCCCCTATTGTTCATCTTCTATATCTACCATGACCAGTGAGTCCAGTAATTCTAGACCAGATTGCCACTGCCTTCTCCAAGCAGTGTTCCCCAAGCTCCTATCTGGGGAACAGAGCCAAACTTTAACATTCAGTTCAAAGTAAAAAAAAAATAGACTGGAAAATGAGCAAACAAAAACAATGACAATAATATCTAGTCATAAAATCCTACTGTTGTGACAAAGATCAAAACATAGTCTTAGAAGAAGACAACATTTTCAAAATAGTTACAAGCAAAGCCTTAAAGGAAAATATATGGATCAACTAGGTGACTCAGTGGATAGAGAACCAGGCCTGTATATGAGAGGTCCTGGGTTCAAATCTGGCCTCAAACACTTCTTAGCTATGTGTCTGGGGGCAAATCATTTAATCCCAATTTCCTACCTTCTTACTGGTCTTCTGCCTAAGAACCAATACATAGTACAGAATACTGTACAATGCAGAAAGTAAGAATTAAAAAAAAAAACTTGTAAATTAGCCACAGGACCCATAAGAATTTCTGGGAGAGCTAAAATGATTTAAAAAATCAAATAAGAGTAGTAGAGGAAAGACTGCGCATAGAAATGAGAATGATAAATGAAAATGATGAAAAAACAATGAACAATTAAAAAATTAAAGTTGATAAAAGAAGAACAAAATTACGAAAGAACATATTTTAAAAACAGAATTGGACAAATGAAAAAAGAAGTACAAAATCATACTGAAGAAAATAATTCTATAAAAATTAGAAATGGGCAAGTAGAAGCAAATGACTAATAAGAAATCAAAGAAGCAATAAACAAATGTCAAAAGAATGGAAAAAAATAGAAGAAAGTCTGAAATGTCATTTGGAAATTTGGATCATTTGGATCAAGTTGGAACTATCATATTGGAAAAACAAATGACTTAGAAAATAGATCCATGGAACATAATTTCAAAAGTATTGAACTCTCTGAAAACTATGCTCAAAGAATGTTTCATGAAATGATGGGGGAAACTACCTAATATTCTAGAACCATATAGTTGAATAGAAATTGAAAGAATCACCAATCATTACTTGAAAGAGATACTAAAATGAAAACTCTCATGAATAAATTAGCAAAATTTCATAGTTCTAAATCCAAGGAGAAAATATTGCAAACAGTCAGTAAGAAATCATTCAAATATCATGGAGCCATTCAAATTGTGTTCACATAATTCATAGAAAAGAAGAAATATTAAACAACCCCTTTTCAGCCCACAATTCAATAAAAATTACATTCAATAAAGAGCTATTGAGGTATAGATGAAAATTAATTAGAAACTAAATCACCTATCAAGAATGAGAGGGCCAAAAACAAATCATAGAAACAAATAATTTCACTAAAGATAATGACAACAATAAGACAACATACCAAAATTTATAGGATGCAGCAAAAGCAGTACTTGGGAGAAATTTTGTTTCTCTAAAAGAAAGAAGTGACAGACAGATTAATTGGGAATGCAACTACAAAAACTAGAAAGAAAATTTTTTAAATCTACATTTTGAAACCAATAGAGAAATCATAAAAATCAAAGGAAAAATAAGTAAAATTGAAAGAAAAAACTGAACTAATAAATAAAACTAAGAGATGGTTTTATGGAAAAATAATAAATTAGCTAAAGCACTGATTAATTTGATTTTTAAGAAAAGAAAGAAGAAAACCAAATTATCAGTATTAAAATGAAAAAATGAATGCACCACCAATTAAGATAAAATTAATTATCTGTAGTTATTCTAATATGCCAACAACATACAAAACTGATCATCTAAGTTAAATAAATATTTTCAAAAATATAAATTGTGTAAGATTAACAGAAAAATATAATATTTAAATAACCCCATATTAGAAAGTAAAATGAACAAAACATAAATGAGATCTCTAAGAGAAAATTCCCAGGACCAAATGTATATATTAGTGAATTCTATGAAACATTTAAGAAACAATTAATTTCAATGCTATGTAACCCATTTGGAAAAAAAAAAGCAAAGAAGGAGTCTCATCAAGTTCGTTTAATTACACAAATATTTTTTGGGTTCCTAAACCAGGGAGAGCAAAAAACAGAGAAAGGAAATTATAGACCAATTTCCATAATGGATATTAATGAGAAAATATTTAATGAAATATTATTTAGATATATATCACATAGATCATATATTATGACCAGTTGGGATTTATATCAGGAATTCAGGGTTGATTCAATATTAAGAAAAATATAGACATATTTGATCATATCTATAATATAAATAACAATAAAAAAATTATATCAATAAATGCAGAAAAAGGTTTTGACAAACTACAATACCTATCCTACTAAATACTTTAAAAGAATAGAAACAAATGCAGCCTTTCTTAAAATGAGAGGTATTTCTCTAGAACCAAGAGCAGTCATAACTTGTAATGAAAAAAAGCTAGAATCCTCACCAATAAGATCAGAAATGAAGCCAACCTGTTCATTAACACCATTATTATTCAATATTTTGTTAAAACTACTAATCTTAGCAACAAGACAATAAAAATAGGCAGAGGAAATGAAACTTTCACTCTTTGCAGATAATATTGTTAAATTTATGGTTGGACTGAATTGATCCCCAGGGATTTAATTTCTAAATCCCAAAAATGAATTACTAAAGAAAAATGGAATTTATAGTAGTTCATTTTTACAATAGAGGGATGATATTAAAGAAGAGAGAAAAGGGGAGAGAGAGAGAGAGAGAGAGAGAGAGAGAGAGAGAGAGAGAGAGAGAGAGAGAGAGAGAGAGCTTAACTCTGAGACAGGAAGAAATTCTAAGGCCCCAGCCAGGGGAAAGGAGTCTCAAGATGATGGGCCTTTCCCGGAGGCTCAGGCCTCCATAAAGGGCAAGGAAGGAAGTTGGTCTTTACACTCACCATGTTGTCAGTTCTATCAGCAGATTCTTTTATCAGCCACAACTCCAGCAGGCTCCACTCCAAGTGTGTTTCTTTCCAACTCCAAGTGTCCCTCTTCACTCCAAGTCTTTTCACTCCAAGTGACTCCCTTCAACTATATCTCTCTGTCAGTCTGTGTGTCTCTGTTTCCACTTTTAAAGAGCTTTTTCTCTTGTGTCACTTCCCCTTAATTTTTACGTCTACCAATCACAGCTGTTGCTCCACTCCAGGATTGCCCACTCTTTCACATGTGGGTCATAGACCTCCCACTCAATGTATGAAATGGGTGTTCACACTTTTGGTGACTAAAATCCAAAATGGGTAGATCTCTATACTCGACTTTAAGTACCATGTTTTACTCTTTGAGGATCAAAATCTAAAAATAGACAGGGAATTACAATTTAATCTTCACAATCAAGGAAGAGCTAATTACCTTCATTGTTACAATCAAGGAAGAGCCAAATCCAATCTTCACAATATGATGGTATACTTAAAAAAAAAAAAAACTCTGGAGAATCAACTTTTAAAACCTTAGAAAATTAACTAAAAATAACTTAATGATTGTAGTAATATAGCAGGATATTAAATAAACTCACATAAAATCAACAGCATTTCTTAATATTAGTAACAAAACCAAGCAGGAAGTGATAGAGAAATTCTATTTAAAATTGTTGCAGATATTATAAAATTCTTGGTAGTCTATCTTCCAGGGTTCTTGTTCTTTGCACTTGGAAAGGTCAAAAATGATATCATTATGTGTATCCAATTGTGGGTAATCAGATGAATTGTTAAGTTCTACCATAGTTCAGGCACTAACAGCCCTTATTAACATTTGGAATGTAGATATATCTAATTTATCTCATGCTTCTTTTGAGCTACTAAAATTCTGCTTTGCTCATAGAGCACAGCGCCTTTTTGATATGGGCTGTATGGTCCTGTGCCAGTGTCTCTCATGTCTCACAATCAATCAAATTCTTCAGAGAGACCTTAGCTTCTTCCGACCTTGGTTCATCACTGGCTAGCACTACACCAAACATATATACATGGAACCACTAGTTATAGCAAATGGATGAATTTTGAATTCTATGTATAAGTTTACTAGTCTTGGCAGTATACTTTCCAAGGTCATGAATACAGATGATGAGGTTGATGCGCATATTATCAGAACTTGTTCAACATTTGGGAGGCTACAAAGAAAAGTGAGAGAGAAGTATTAGATTGTCTATGACATTGAAAGTCTACAGAACCATTGTGCTGGTCTTATTAATCAACACCTGTAACAACTGGACAGTATATCAGCATCATGACAGGAAACTGAATCACTTGCATTTGAATTATCTTAGGAAGATTCTAAAGATCACCTGGAAAGACAAGGTACCAGTAACTGAGGTCCTTTCTCTGACTGATCTACCCAGCATCTCTACTGCAAAGAAGACATCCCTGATGGGAAGGCTGTGTTGTTTAAATGCCAAACATATATTTGCCTAAAGACTATTTTATACAGTACTCATATAAACCAAGTGCTCACAAGGAGATCAGAAAAAGTGATACCTATCCAGACAAAGCAGGGGACTAAATGGACACATTTACAAATCATTTTTCACACATATAAAGATGGATCTAAACAACTTGAGAAATATTTACTGCTCATGAGTAGCCTGATCCAATATAATGAAAATTGCAATTCAACTTAAATTAACTTATTTAACCAGAGCAATACCAATCAAACTATCAAGGAATGCTTTTATAGAGCCTGAAAAAAATAATAGCAAAATTCATCTGGAAGAATAAACAATCAAGACAGCAAGGGATTAATAAAAAATTATATGAAATATGATAGCAAAAGAGTACCATATTTCATACTGTGTTACAAAGAAGTGATCATCAAAATAATCTAGTACTGCCTAAGAAGTAAAGTGGATCAGTGGAATAAATTAGGTACCCAATACACAATAGTAAATGGATATATTTTGAGAAACCCAAAGATCCTAGTCTTAGGGACAAGAATTCATGATCTGACAAAAACTGCTAGGAATTGAAGTTACTTGGCAGAAATAGGCATAGAATGATGCCTCAACCAAGATAAAATCAAAATGGCCAAATGATGTAGCTATAAAGCTAATATCATAAATAAATTGTAGGAACATGGGAAATTTTAACTGCCAGATCTATGGATAAGGGGAAAAGAGTTTATGACCAAACAAGACATAGAGGGAATCACAGGAAGTAAAATGGATACTGTTTATTGTATCAAATTAAAGGTTTTTGTGCAAATGAAACTAATGCATGTGACAAAAATTTATTAGCTGAGACACAAAAAGCAAAAACAAAGTCTCCAAGCCAAAAAGAAGCAGGTTTATTGAGAGAGGGCCAGTTTCACAATAAAGCTGAACTCTGGTTGACATGAAGATCTCAAGCCTTTTGATCACATGAGTCAATGGGAATATGATTAGGGATGTAGAATCTAAATGATCTCTCTAGTGCAAATATTAATAATATGGGAATAAGTCTTGATCAATGACATATGTAAAACACAGTGGAATTGTGCTTTGGCTATAGGAGGGGGATGGGAGGAGGGGAGGGAAAGAGCATGAATCATGTAACCATAGAAAAATATTCTAAATCAATTAATTAAATAAAAATATTCAAATCAAGAACAACCAAAAAAAAAAACCTCAAACCTTGAGAGGGGACCCATTGTTCAGCCAGTCATACAGAGATGTCAGTAATAAAGTCCAACTCAAGTAAATTGTCCAGTATGTCTTCGCCCTGTATCTTGGTTCCTACAATGGCCAGTCATGCCATTGATGTAACCTCCATCTTTAACATGAATGTACTGCATCGTGATGATTCAGGAGAGGTCAGCATAAAGACAGGCTGTTCTGAAGAGTTATGGGGCAGAAACCTGTGGATTAAACTGAAATCTTTGGCTCAATATCACATGAGAGCAGATGAGAAGCATATACAGCTTAGCCAGTGAGCATGGATGGGTCAATATCAGTATGAAATAGAGTATTACAAAATTATAAAATATATAAAATACAATATCAGAATCATAAGGGGTATAGGATTTTACATTCACATGCACCAAAATAAGAAGGAAAAAAAGAAACTAGGGATGAGGTGAATCTTACAGAAAGTTTCTCTCATTTCTCAAATATAGAGAGAGAATTAAGTCAAATTTATAAAATAAGAGACATTCTCAAACTGATAAATGGTCAAAAGATAAGAACAGGAATTTTAAGAACAAGAAACAAAAACTATCAAAAGTCACATAAAAATGCTCTAAATCCCTATTGATTAGAAAAATACTGATTTAAACAATTCTGAGGTATGACCTCCCACCTATCAGATCAGCTAATAATGACAGAAAGAGAAAATGATAAATACTGGAGATGTAGGAAAAATGAGAGATAATAATGCATTGTTGGTGGGATTTTGAACTAGTCTAACAATTTTGGAGAAGAATTTAGAATGTGACCAAAAAGACAATCAAACTGTTCAGTACATATACCCTTTGAGCCACCAATACCATTACTGAGTCCATACCCCAAAAAGATCAAAGCAAAGGGAAAAGAACCAGTGAGGTAATACTTTTGTGTTATAAGAAATGATGAGTACCTAAATCACTCTTGATTAGAGAAATGCAAAAGAAAACAACTCTGAAATATCTCCTTATACCTATTAGATTATCTAATATGAAATAAAAAGAAAATGATAAATGCTCTAGGGGATGTTGGAAAAATTAGGGGCACTAATACACTATTGGTGGTGGAGTTGTAATCTAATACAACCACCCTGGAGAGAAGTTTGGAACTATGTTCAAAAGATTCTAGAACTGTGCGTACCCTTTGATCCATTAATACCATTACTAGGTCTGTATCCCAGAGAGATTAAAAAAAAAAAGGAAAAAGGACTGACCTATTTGTATAACAATGTTTATTGCAACTCTTTTTGTGTCCATCAATTGGGGAATGACTGAACAAGTTGTGGTATATGATTGTGATAGAATACTATTGTTCTAAAAAAATTAGCAGCAGGATGATTTTAGATAAATATGGAAAGACTTACATGAACTGATGCTAGGTGAAGTGAGCAGGCCCAGAAGAACACTGTACACAGTGAGCAATATTTTTTGGTAAACAACTGTAAATGACCTGGTTATTCTCAATAATGTAGTGATCCAAGACAATCCCAGAGCTTCATGATGAAAATGTCATCTGCCTTTCAAGAAAGATCTAATAGAATCTGAATGAAGAATGAAACATTCTATATTTCATTTTCATCCCAATTTTTTCCCTTCCTTTTTTCCTAGTTTTGTTCTCTGGAGCCAAATGGAGCAATCCTATTTCTTGACATGCCAATCCTTCAGATATGGTAAGCTAACAATCATGTCCCTACCCAAGCCTTCTCTTCTCCGGGCTAAATATCATTAATTCCTTTACTTGAACTTCATAGAGTTTTATCTTATCCCTTCCACTCCACCCCACATCAAAGTATTCACACACTAAATTCTTACGGATTGCAAAACACAACAGTGTGCAGAACTGAGTAAATGCTCCCAATATTATCTGATTAGCAAAGTGTACTAGTAAAAAATGTAGACCAAGAGAAGCTTTGAGAAGTAAAATGAGAAGGAATTTCACAAAAGGGCAACATGGGGTATGTGGGAAGGGGTGAGGGGAAAAGATTATGGAAGGCACAAAAAAGAAAGTGAAATAGAGGCTCCATTTCTTACCTTACTAGTCAAAACTTCCTCAGTGAGTTCTGGGAAGCATGGTGAATAAGAGGAGGTTATATATAATATTGCCATCGGAGACAGGAAAAAAGCAACAAAAAAGGGAATTCCAAGTCTTAGCTTGGAAAGGGTGGAAGGTGTTCCTTCACTTCCCTCATTTCTTATATGCAGATACTCTACACTTGGCACGGGTGTGATCTCTGGTAGGAAGAGAGACAGGACTATAAAATGAAGACCACTAGAGAAATTAGTATCTTTTGGCTCATGCCTTTACGTTGAAGTTAGTTTTGGGCTCCTGGAGTCTTTTTACTGGGATTTATTTCCACAACATGTCTTGCTTAGATTGGCAATAGTATCTTGGTACTTGTCATTAGTTCAGTACAGAAGCAGGTCAAGTACCAAAAAGGCAAACTACCAAATGAATTTTTCTCATATGAAATATTGTAAATTGAATTAATCTGTCCCAGGCACCTAGAAAAACCAGATTTTGTAAGGCATTATATGCATTAAAGGGGCTGTGTTTTACTAAATACATAGCAATAACACATAAGCACAAATAAAAAACAATAATTAGATCGAATAAAATAATTTTAATTTAACTTTACCTGTATTGAGAGGAATTAATGGTCTAAGGGGATGGTGGAGGAAAAACGTTATTTTCTGGTAGAGAAGTTGCCTTCCACAATATCTGAGGACAGTTGTCCTTCTTGAGTGCTTTCTCTTTTCTTTCCCTTATTACCACTAAATCCTACTTGAGAATTTCCAGGTGTAAGATTCACAAGAAACCTATCCAGTGATGTTTGTTTTTGTTTCCATTTCAAAATTCCTCTAAAGTGGGAAATTGTCTGATCATTTAACAAATTTACAATTCTACTTGTGAAAACTTTTATCAGAGTGATATTCTTCAACAAAGTTTTACACTTCCACCCATTTTACATATATTTTCTCAATTAACAAAGTGGGGACATCCTCCTTTGTCTCCTCACCTGAAGAAAACTCCTTTGTTTCAGCTGGTTCCAGGCATAAGTTTCCAGAGATCTCAATGCCAACAAGTTCTCACAAGTGCATTGAGTGCCAAGCAAGCGCCCCATACCAGGATAATTTTTTCTTGTCAAAATGCTTTGAATACCAAATTCAATAAGTTCTGAAACTGTCAAGTATCAGTTTGACAGTATTAAACTCTTGCTGTATTAAGAGAAGTCTATTAGGTGCTAGGAAAAGAACAAAGAATAAAAAACTAAGACTTTGCCCTGGAGAGTTTTACAGACTACTAAAGGAATAAAGCACCAACATCAATAGTTAAGGTGAACAATATTGCATGATAAATGAACTAGAAAATTTGAAGTCAAAGAACTCTCAAAGAGGTTATCAACAATGCGGTTGTTAGGTGAGAATTCATGGAGGAGATAATAATAGCTAGCATTTATATACAATTTAAGGTTTATGAAAACAGCTTTTAAAAATATTCTTTCATTTTTTTTTCTCGACAATACCCCTATAGGTTAGCTGCTATTATCATTCCCATTTTACAGATGAAGAAACCAAGGCAGATAGAGATTAAGTGACTCATTTAGGATCACACAACTAATAAGTCTTTGTGATACAGGATTTGAAATCGAAGTTTCATAATTCCATGTCCAGTACACAAGTGACTGGGCCAACTTGCCACTAGGACATATGAGATAGCCTTTCATTGGAATGTTAAAGTGTGGGAAGAAATTCAAACAATGAGTCACCCACTGCTCAGTCAAAAATTGACACAATAAAGGCTTAGCAATGTGACTCCAGTTGACCTTTAGGGACTGTTACCTCTGCTGGAGTCTACTATGTCCCAGTCAGTCTAGTCCATTTGCTGTTCCATAATTCCAACACTCCATGTTCCTCATCTGTGTTTTTTCATGGGTAATAAATAGGACCCCACCCTCCCACCCCAAATCATGCCCAGATTCTAGTTGTCCCTGAGGCATCATAAGTGCCTATGCTTCATCACTGAGTCTCCTGATTGCAAAATTTGAAGGACTAAGGACTCAAGGGGTCTTTAAAAAGAGGAGATGGTTTTTGACTGGTGCTTTCTTGGCTTCAGCTTGCAAAGGGACAAGATAAGACTCTGTGTGTGGTGGGGAAGGAGAAGGACAGGATGCTTATGCTGCCTTTATGTCATGATGATCCTACCCACATTGCAACTGGTATGAAGGGCCAAAACTCCATGTTTAACTCTAGATGCCCCTATCTCTTTTGTGATTCCTCTTCTAGGGGACTTTATGAACATGATTTTTTTTTATTTAGAATATTTTCCATGGTTCCATGATTCATGATTTTTCCCACCTCTCTTGCCCCCCTCTCCCAGCACTGACAAGCAGTTCCATTGGGTTATACATGTATTATTGTTCAAAACCTATTTCAATGTTATTCATATTTGCAGTAGGGTGATCTTTTAACATCAAAACCCTAATCATATCCCCATCTAACCATGTGATCGATCATGTTTTTCTTCTGTGTTTCTACTCCCACAGTTTTTCCTCTGAATGTGGATAGGGTTCTTTCTCATAGATCCTTCTGAGTTGTTCATGATCACTGCATTGCCACTAATGGAGAACTCCATTACATTCGATTGTACTACAGTGTCTCAGTCTCTGTGTACAATGTTCTCCTGGTTCTGCTCTTTTCACTCTGCATCAAATCCTGGAGGTTGTTCCAGTCTCCATGGAATTCCTCCAGTTCATCATTTCTTTCAGCACAATAGTATTCCATCACCATCAGATACCACAGTTTGTATGAACATGAAATATTTAGAAGTCTTGTGAGTGACTCTGATGGTGTCTACTGGAACATTTGTAGCAGCCCAAGAACAGAACCACAACAAAGGCAATGTACAGGAAGAGGAAATTCCTGAAAAGTCCAAGCTTGAATTTTTTTTTTATTAGACAAGATACAAGGCAGAGGTGAGATTCAAAACATCTAATAAGCATCCCTGCAAAAATCGCTTTACATTCTGGTCGACCTGAACTATCAACTTCCCAGACACCTGTGTCTGTGCTTATAAATTGTTACTGAATCTGATTTCAATTATTCTATTAATGCACACTATGATATTTTTATGTCTGTACTATTTTCTGAGTACAAATAAATGTCTCCGTCCATTCCTGATTTATATTGCTCACTGAATATCTTTCTTTGTTTTTTTGTTTGCTTGTTTTTTTTTTAACTTTCTCACCTTTGGGAAACCCTTAGATTTTGGAGCCATAAATATTACAGTTCACAATGTTTCCTGGAAACCTAGGTGAGTGCTGAATCAATAAATTTGAGAATCAGGATCCCCAGTTCCCTTAGGGGAAGTCAGGCTTTTCTTAGCTTTGAACTTGGAATAGGATGGAAAAGGCAGGCATAAGAAATGAAAGGGCAGGGACCCTAGCCATTGTAGTCTCTGCTGAGTGGAATCTCCATGTTCTATCCTGCAAGTGGAGTGTGTATCTTTCTGTTGAGCAACTGTAGCCCCCTTCAAGCCTGATCTCAAACTCAAGCAACATCTCCAGTCCTACCCAGTCCTTCCAGCATTGTTAATGCTGCTGGTTTCAGGCTGAAATGACTTTGAATTTGTTTTTTATTCCTATTTCTGTGGGTGTGGGTGTTATTTCCCCCTAATAAAACATATGCCTAGCATGGACAAGGACTGTTTTTGGTTTTGTGTCTACCAGAGTGCCACGGCACATTGCTTAACATATGCTTAGTGCTTTATCAGCAATTAATAAATGCGGACTGAATTCAATCAGTTGAATTAAATTATTGTCTGCAGAGAGCGTTGTGTTAAGTTAGGGTTTGGGAACACAAAGTTCAGTTAAGATGGTCTTTGCCCTCATGAAGTTTACATTCTCATAGAGAAATGTGACACGTGAGTTTTGACAAATTCATCCTAATTTCAGACCATTGAGCTATATCATTGAACAGTGTTGGGCAAGTTTTATTCATTAAACATTTTCTGAGCAAAGCTTGTAAGGCTATAGCCAAGAATGTAGAATGCTTTCCCCTTAATTGGCAGCTTGGCCAGCTAGCCCGCATCAGAAGACATTAACCTCAATAGAGCAGGATGTGCAGGAAGCACAATGTACTCTTTTGAGAGGGTAATTCAAAGTTCCCATTTCCTGGAACCAAGGCAGAGGGCTAGTTTGCTAAGGCTGGGAAAGGCCCTCCAGATTTACAGGCCTGCTGAAACTCTCCAGCCTTGTCTCAAATAATGAGGGGAAGAAAGGATATTCTGTCATTACATCAGGTTCTTAGGCACAGGCTGTTTGGGAAATGTTTTTCCCAGCTCGTGAATTGAAGACAGATGGAAGGACACTGATCAGGTTCAATTGCACCAGTTCTTGCCATAAATGCTAGAAAGATACAGGAACCCAGGAGGCCCTGAGGAAGAAGGATGCAAAGCAAAGTAAAACTTTGCTGGGAAACTATTCCCCAAGATCTTCTTGATCAGCTCCTCTCCAGACTCAGGACCTCCTCTGGGTAGCTTTCTCAGCTGGCCATTTACACAAAGAAGCAATGATGTCTTGAGTGTCTTCTCTGTTCCCTAAATGACTCTGGAAGGATAGCTATTCACTCCCCCAAAAGTCCTCCCTCCAAAAAAAGAAGAGCTAGCAGAGGTAGTTCTGGCTTCTCAAATCTTGTGCCAGTTGAGGACCAGTTCCAACAGGACTCACCAAACTGGAGCATAGAATTGAAATCTGAAAATCAAGAATCAGAAGATACCTCCAGAGTATCCAGCCCCATTCCCACATGAACAAGAATTCTACTCCTCTCCCACCCACACCCCCAAGACTAGACCAACAAGTGGACTGTCACAGCTTTTGTTTAAAGACCTACAGAGAGGGAACAGCAATAATGCACAATGATCTACTGTGAATAACTATATTATTAGCAGTTCAAAGATCTAGGACAACTCCAAGGGATTCATATTGAAAAAGGCTATCTGCCTTGATAGAAGGAAATGAGAGTCTGAAAGCAGATTGAATCATACCATGCTTCACTTTATATCCTCCATTAATTTTTCTCTAGTGTGAGCCATATGTGTCTTCTTTCACAACATAATGAACATGGAAATACAGCAATAGCAGTAACAACAACAAAATAGCCCTTGCCCTCTAGAACCCCATAGCCAACATATGTGGGGGTGGGGAAGGGACAATTGGTATGCCAAAAATTAAATAGAAGTTCTATACAATGTCATGTCTAGAAATAGTCAAAGAACAACTGATGAGATTGAGTTTTGCTTTTTATGGGAGGCAGCACTTTGATTGAGTCTTGAAAGAAGCCAGTGTTCCCTGAGGTAGAAAGGAGGAGAGATGGAGCAGTGGAGGATGGGCAATGAATGTAGGGGATGGAGTAGAATGGAGAGAAAATATCAAGCATGAGAGGAATATGTATTAATGCACTGGGGTAGATTACAGAGTAACTAGAGGGCATCCAGGGCTGGAGGTCAGGAAGATCTCAGCTAAAATCCTACCTCTGATATTTACTAACTTTGTAATCTAGGGCAAGTCACTTCACCTCTCTTTACTTCAGTTTTAATAATTAATATTATAATATAGTATAGTATAATAACATGATTGATCACATAATATATAATTAATATAATGATTGCAATAGTATCCACTAAAACTCTTTGGGTACAGGCTTTCCTTTCTCCAGGACTTGGAGGTCAGGAAGATCTGAGTTAAAATCCTACCACTGGCATTTACTAATTTTGTAATCCAGGACAAATCACTTCATCATATCTCAGTTTTCTCATTTGCAAAGTGGGAATAATCAGAGTATGTATTAACTAGGATTGTTGTAAGGATCAAATGAGTTGAAAAGGTATATAAATACTATTTTATTTTTACTTATAATAATAAACATGGTAAGATAGGCTGGAGACAGATTATAAAGAACTTTGAAATCCAGCAGAGTTTGTATTTTATCTTACAGGAAAGAGGGAGCCAGTGGAGCTTCTTTATCAAGGGAGTGACATGGACAGACTGTGTTCTAAGAATAACAATTTGGTAGCTGTGAGGATGGGCTGGAAAAAGGAAAGCCTGTACACAAAGAGGCTCAATGGAGAATAGTGCAATAATTACATTAAATATATATTATATTAGGAATCATATTATTATACTATGTTATATTATATTATGCTATATCATATTATATTACATATATAAACTGCAATAATACAAATAAGAGGGGATGAGCTTGACCTGGGATAGTGCCTCTGTGAACAGAGAGATATGTTGTACAATTCAGTCTGTTACAATCAGACAACTGATTGGATATTGGGGGTGAGTAAAGGAAAGAGTCAAAGATGACACTAAGACTATAAACCTGGATGACTGGAAGAATGGTGGTCCTCCTAATAGAAAAAAAAAAAGGATATTAGGAAAGGGATAAGTTTGGAGGAAAAGATGATGAAATTTATTTTCAATATCTTATATCCCAGGGCTTATAGAATATTCATTTGGATATATCTAATAGGCAGTTGTGGAGAAAGATAGACCAGGGTTCAGGAAAGAGTGATTCAAATTGAATATGTGGATCTAGGAACTATCTGTATAAGAGAAGAGATAAAAATAATAAAAATAGTAAATAATCATATAAGACCTACTAGGTACCTGGCATTGTGCTAAGTACTTTATAAATATCATCTTATTGAACTTTATGATATTTATTCAGAACTTTAAAGTTTATGAAAAGTTTCCTTACAAAACCCTTGCAGGGTAGATAATATGAGTATTATTATTCCCAATTTATAAATTAGGAAATTGAAAGTCACAGACATTAACTGATACATAGGATTCCATGGCTAGTTAAGTGTCCGGGCTGGGATAGAAAAGACAGTTTATAATTAATTGCTAGTGTCAAGAGACCATAGAGATCTGCCAGGCTGTGATTTGTTGCTGGAGAAAAGTAGGACAATGGTTAACAGTTAATGGCCTTTTCAGTCTTCTCTAACCAGCCCAGTATTTGTGATTTGTATAGAACAGAGGAGCGAGCATAATGGGGAGAGGCTGAAAGCAGTTTCCTCACCATAGTTTTACTCATTATCTTTTCCATTTTTAAAGAAGTAGATCCCTTGAAATACTTAACAGAGCTAAGGGGAAAGAGAGTATGATAAGGTAGAAACAAGAATTAAAATGAATTTCTGACCAAATGAAATGAAAGTTGAACTAAAAGAATCAGAAGAGAATTCAAAATGCAGATCGGATCTTTTCCTTACACAGCCTAGCTAAGGGTAAATCTTTTCTAAACCTGGACTGAAAAAGCTAGATGAAAGAACTATAGTCCTTCTTCTTTCCCTCATTGTTCTCCTCTACCAGTGGCCAGGGAAATAGCGCTATACTAAAGGTAGCACTATAGCCAAAAATTGTTGCTGAGCCTCATAACCATCATAGCTGGAGGATAGAGTATTAAGTGGCCATGATGGTAGAAGAACAAAGTATTGTGTGGCCATGCTTGTAGCTAGGTAACTGAAGACCAGCTGAAGCATTCACACGTCATAATTTGTTAAGATAGGTGAAGGCCACAGAGAAGGAAGGGAGATAAAACCTAAAGAAAATGTTAGAAAATGATTCCCTGAGGAAGCAGAGTCTCTCCACTCACATAACTACAAATCTAGTTCAGTCCCTTATTCTCTTTCCTTGTATTAGTGCAATAGTCTCCTAACTGGTCTCTTTGGTTCCATCTTTTCCTTCTCCTATTCACCTTCCCCCAGCAGAGAGCAGCACAACAATATCACCAGAAGGCATCTACAGCTTTTCCAAGTCATGAGCTATAACCCTTCTAAGTGGAGGGCCCCTGGCCATAAGGGTTACTCACTGCTAACACCTATGCATGTTCATGGTGCCCACTGAAGATTTGAGCTTTTGTGAGAGTGTGAGTTCCAAGGGTATGGGACAAGGGGGAGAATGTTCTGCTGTTATTTTTTTTAACAGTAGTATATTATTTTTAAAGTCAGTTCCATCTCTGAATTGTTAGTAAATAGAAACACATTGGGGGGGAGGGGATCCTGAGCTATAGTTTGGAAAGGCTTGAGATCCACAAGCACCTAGAAATCTAGATAGCTTCCTGTGGGTCCATTGATGAAGCTAGTAGGACAAGGCTGGTAGGCAAGTACATTAGGTCATGAGTTAGAGATAAGGAATGGTAGCAAAAGACGGAAAAAACAAATGATTGGTGTGGTCAGAGAAGCTTCCTAAGAAAAGTAAAATTTTGTCAAGCTTAGACTAATCTGAGAGGATAAGGATGGACATTCAAGGTAATAGAAACACTAAGAGCAAAACACATAGATGCTTGCATGGTTGGAAGAGAGACTGTTGTGGTTGGGAAGTCATGTAAAGGAGGCCATGCAATGCTGTGGCACATATTTCAGGAAGAACCCGTTTAGGTTAACCTACTTCTTATATTTCAATCTCCTAGCAATTGATATTCCTGTTCTATAGAAACGATAATAGTCTCAGACTCTCATCTTTGGAAAGATTCCATCTAGTGCCACCTACAACTGACAGAATCCTTCTATGGAGCTTCTGAAGCTGTCATCCTGTCTTCTCTTGAAAACTTCCAGTAAAGAAAAACTGCCTTGTAATGTGTAACCATTCTACTTTTGGACAATTCTAACTATAAATTTGTCCTATTGTTTAATTATTCCTATCAGCTTCCTCAACAGTAAAATGGGGGCAATGATAGCATTTACCTTGCTCTACAAGGTTTGGTCTGGAAGCAGCATTGGTGAACCTTTTAGAGGCTGAGTGCCCAAATTGTACCTGTTAGTCAGCCCCACCGCCATTACCCAAAATAGCAGAGGGAGGAAGTGCTGGCTTTGGTCTGCTAGTCAGAGGGGTGGGGCATGCAAAAAAAATGTCCTCAGGCATGGTGGAGAGTAGCCCCCCTCCATGGTGCCCAGGTACACATGCCATTTTTTCATCAAAATGGGACTAGGGCATAAGCAAACCAATATATGATGTATGTTTGGGGAACAGTGAAACAACCACTAGTACAATTAAACTAAAACTGTAAATTCCCTTAGGGGAGTGGTGGCAATGAAATTAGTGTGATAGACTTCAATTCTCATATCTTTTCTTTAGTCTAGGAATTAGTTGGCTTTTGGAGGCAGCTCTTGTCTTAGGAGTTTCCTTCTTACTGAATGTACAAATATGGCCACAGGGAAAAAAAAGAATTGATATGCAAGATCCAAACAGACAGAAGTGGAGCCTTGTTACTTAACTTTTTTAAAAACCCATTTTGTTTTGTTTTTATTTTCCTCTCCCTCCCTCCCCACCCCTCAGGACATACATTGGGGAAAAAAAGAGAAAAAAAAAACAAATTTCTTTTAAAAAATATGTGCTCTCAAGTAATTTTGGTACTTTAAAAGAACAACAATCCCAAAGCTATAATTCTTCCATTTTTTTTTGTCAACACGTTAGGCACAAAAGTCTTAAAGGCAGTACAAAAAGATGACTTTATGTTAGAATATTCAGGACAAATCTACGTGACTAAAAAATTGGGCTAAGCTAATAAAATAAAGGAATCATGATTTTTAAAAATTTATCTGAGTTTTCAGAATTTCTATTTTGTTCTTTGATTGGAGATGTTTGATTTGTTGGTTTTCTTTTGTTGTTTTTATTATTGTTTTGGCACATGCCCAATTCATTGATCTGTTCTCTGGCTTTTTTTGGTCAATAAAAGTATTCAGATATATAAATTTTGCCCAAATATTTGCAAAGTCTGTATACCAAATTTTTTCATTATTTTCTCCTTCTTGTCTATATCTTCCTTGAAATTATCTCTACTACTTAAGATTTGTTATTTGACCTTTCAATTTTTTAAAATAAAATTTAGTCTCCCATAAATTTTAATTCATTTTTATGGAGTATAAATGATATGTTTAATATTTCTATTTTTCTACATTCTTTTGTGATGGCTTTAATGTCCTACAAGATGGTTCATTTTTGTAAAAGTGTCATGCACAACTAAGAACTAAGTATATTCTTTTCTATTTTTCTTTTAGTAATCATTGGTGCTATGTAATATAGTAATATACCTAATTTTTCTAAAATACTATTCAAATCCTTAACTTATTTTTGGTTCATTTTTTATTATGTTTATCTGGTTCTGAAAAGACTATCTCAAGGTCCCCTTCTATTATGATTTTGCTCCTATTTTCCCCTGTAACTTGTTTAGCTTTTTATTCAAGCTTTTAGATACTATGCTATTTGGCACATATATGTTAATATTGATATCAATTCATTGCATTAGGTACTTTTTAGTGTAATCTAGTGTTCTTGGTGACTCCTTTTAATCAATTCTATTTTCCTATTTCCTTATCTAAGATGCCGATACCTTTTTGTTGTTGTTCTATAGTGGCAAAGAACAGGAAAATAAGACAATGATTATAAAGTGGTGAATAAATAATTTATGGTTATAAATATAATGGAATATAATTATGCCATAAGAAACAATAAGGCCATTTCAAGAGAAACCTTGGAAGATTTGTATAAAGCAACATAATGATGTAAGTAGAAACAAGAAAACAATTTGTCCTATTACAACACTAGAATTGAATGTCTTTAAAAGACTTGAGAATTCTAATTAATGGAATGATATCCCATGTTTCTAGAGGACTAATGATGAAGAATGTTATCCATCTCCTGACAGAGATTTGTATTAAAAGTGTAGAATGGTTCACATTTTTTTGGATACTCCAAAGTGGGAATTTGTTTTTTTTACTATGTATATTTGTTATAAATGTTTTTAGGTGTCCCCACCCCCTTCCCCCAAGATGTGGAGAGATAAACGAGAAAATAATTGCTTGTGAATTGAAAAAATATTTTTAGTCACAATATATTTGAATCGCCAGGATCACACTGCAATGGACTGAATCAGCAAGGTGCTAAAAATGAAATTGTTTAACTTAAGGCTAGTTCACTAGGCAGACCAAAGAGTGGATTGAATATCATGACAGTAATACTTATTATTTCACCTTTGACACATTGTTCTCTCATTTGCTACTTCTGGCCATGTCCTTGAGAGAGGTGGTTTGTGATTCCAATGAGGCTTGGGAAATCTGGCAAAGATCTATTATAGCTTTTCAATTCCCTAGTAGGATCATGTTCCAGTAATGGAAGGGCATATAAGTTAATGATTAGTTAAACCCATAAAGTGGGATGGTGGGATGGAAGAAGACAGAACATGAGCTAGGATCCAAGCTTGAAGGAAAAAAATTATGAATGAAAAAAATTTGGCCAATTTGATGTCAGTTTTTAATCTGATAATCAAGGTGATAATAAGAGAAAGTGAATCAGTGAAATAAAGCCTGATGACTGGGAAGCCAAAATGCTAGGAGTGCTGGGGAGTTGACTGTTTTCATGGCTGGAGATCTTTCTCTAAGTCTTTGTCCTACTTAACAGAAATTGTTTTCATTTCTTGCCTGGAATGGTGCTGCTGTGATCATGAGGAGGATCATACTCTTGGGTCAAGGGGCTTGTAAAACCATGACTCTTCTTTGCCTTACTCCAACCAATCAATTGACAAAGATGATTTTGTCATTATGCATAAATGCACCACCTTTATATTCAAGAATTCTAGAATCTTCTTTTTTGACTATGATCTCTTGCCTTTTCATCCCTCTCTTCCCTCACATAACCCTTCATCCTCACAATGATAACTAAACAAATGATCCTTCAATTTTCTCACAGATCATCTTCCTATACTATCCATTCTCTCCTCTTCTCCCTATCTTGACTGCCTGATGATCCAATTCAACTCTCCACTTGTCTTCTTCTCTTGAATTTCCAGGCCCCTTATCATATCATTGATTATGTTCAATCACGTCTCGGATTTGGATTACTCCCACCATTCATTGTCTTCATGTCTATAGATTATACATGCACTGTACTGGTCCCTCACTGCTCCTAAGCAATCCTTCTGGATCTTCCTTATCAACTCACTATCCCATTCTCCATAGTATCTCTTTTAAATCTTTTCATCCTTCCTCAAATATACCATGGCTCTCTCTTCCCCTCATCCCCACTCTTTCACAGTGAACCTTGCCTCATATTTTATAGAAAAAATTGAGCCCATTCACTGTGAACTCATTCTTCTCTCTTCTTCCTCATCTGCTATCAATCAAATGCCTTCTGCCACTTTTTCTTCCTTAACCCTTATCTCAAAAGATGAAGGGACCTCATTCCTTATCAAGGTTAAATTCTTTCTATTTAAGTGATCCCTTTCCATTCTCCTTCCAACAAATTTCTTCCTGTCATCTCTACTATTTCACTTCTCTTGAAATTCTTTCTATCTATTGGCTCATTTCCTATGGCCTAAAATCACCCCTCTATCTTCCCTATTCTGCAAAAAATACTCTCACTTGATCCTTCCATCTCAGCTAATTGTCCCTTAATCCTAAATCTCTTCTGACTTTTGCTATTAAAATACTCAAAAAAGCCATCAATAAGTGCCTCCATTTTCTCTCCTTTTACTCTCTTCTTAACTCCTTATATAATCTATCTTCTGACTTTATTATTTCACCAAAACTCCTCTCTCTACAGTTACCAATGATCTCTTAGTTACCAAATCTAATGGCCTTTTCTCCATCGTCATTCTCATCAGTCTCTCTGCAGCCTTTGATTCTTGTCCTGAATACTCTCTTCTTTCTAGGCTTCAGGGACACTACCCTCTCTTGGTTCTCCTCTTACCTATCTGACTGCTCTTTCTCTATTTTCTTTGCTTGATACTCCTCCAGACCTCTTCTTCTAAACATAGGTGTGCCTTAGGATTCTCTCCTGAGTCATCTGTTCTTTTCCCTTTATACTACTTTGCTAGGTGATCTTATCAGCTAGTGCAAATTCAGTTATCTCTATACTTATAATTCTCAAACATAGCTTGATGCCTCACTGTTTCTGTTGAACTCCAGTCTCAAAAGTCCAACTGTCTTTTATGCGTTTCATATTGAATATCCAAGTAAACAACTTAAACTCCATATGTCCAAAATAGAATTTATTATCTTTCCCTCTAAACTCTACTCCCTTCCTTCCCTATTACTATTGAGGGTAACAGCATCCTCCTAATCCTTCAGGTTCACAACCTAGGAATCATCCTGGATTCCTTGCTATCTCTCATCACTACCCTCCCATATCCATGTTCTTGTCAAAGTCTCTCAATTTCACTTTTCATTATCTCTCAAATATGCTACCTTTTCTCCCCTAATACTGCCACTACTCTAGATCATCATACAATATTGTTGTTACTATATATAATGTTCTCCTGGTTCTGCTCACTTCACACTGCATCAGTTCATGTAGGTCTATCCATCTTTTTCTGAAAACATCCTGTTCATTATTTCTATTAGTGCAATAGTATTCCATCACAATCATACAGTGCATGCCACCCTTATCATCTCATGCCTTGATTATTACAATAGCCTGCTGGTGGATCTGCCCACTACAAGTTTTCCACACTCTAGTTCATTTTGTATTCATCAACTAACATGATTTTTCTAAAGTACAGATTCAATCATGTCATCTCACTACTCAATAAATTCCAATTTACCTACAGGAGCAAATATAAAATGCTCCACTTGGCATTCAGAGCTCTGCAGAACTTAAGCCCCATCCTACCTTTTCTGTATTCTTACACCTTACTCCTTGACACATATTCTTTGATCCAGTGACCTTGGTTTCCTGGATGTTCCACAAGCAAGAAACTCCATGTATCCACTCTAGGCATTTTCTTTGACTGCCCTCCTGCTCCCATTCCATGAATGTTCTCCCTTCTCTACTCTGACTAGTGAAATCCCTGTCACTAAGTGCCAACTAAAACCCCACCTTCTACAAGAAGACTTCCCTAACTCTCTTAATTCCACTGCTTTGTCTCATATTTACGCTGCATATAGCTTGCTTTATACATAAACATTTTTATATACATATGTACATTTGCATGTTGTCTGTCCCTTAGATTGTAAGCTCCTTGACGGCAATTATTATCTTTGGCTTCTCTTTGTATCCAGCATTTAACACTTGTCCTCAGTGCCTGGCACATAGGAGGCACTTAATTATAGTAGGCACTTAATTAATTATGAGGAAGCAACTGGTCATTTATGGATAACTTCAATTAAACAAATATTTGTTAATCAGTTACCAATTTAGAAAGCACTCCATTACTAACTGGTGAGACAAAAATGGTACAGTCCTTAACCTCAAGAATCTTAGAATCTCTTAGTTAAAAGGTCTGAGAAGCACAACTCTGATTTATATGTTGATTCTTATCTGGATGAGGAGTTGTAGTGAATTTTTCAGAAAAAGTTCCTTGATCCATAGGGAATTGCTCCAATTTTCTATCCTTGCCTAGGGGAAAGTCAGGCTTTGTCCTGATTCTTCTTACAAAAATAGTTCAGATCCCTGCTTTATGACTTGTCCAGCTTGATCTCCAACTCTCTCTCCATGCAGTGAAGTTAACAATAAAACTTTAACTTTCTATAGTGATATACAGACGAGAATTGATCTGGCTTTGTAGTGCTGTTTTTACATTTAGCTGTTCAACCACAGAGTTTAAGTGACTTGCTCAGAGTCACACAGTTAGAAAGGAACTGATTCGGGATTTGTTGGGGCTTTTTGGAGATTGGATCTCCTTATCTTGCTCAGGATGGATGCTCAGTTGACTTTGGGCCTAATCCTATTGCTTCCTATATGGAGACTTTGACCTGCACCATTTTTTATTAGAAATAATTCACCCCTCATTAAGGACCCTGATGGTTTCCCTCATCTAAAGAATGACCATATTGGTGCTACACTTAGTGAGTTCAATTTAAATTCTTCATCAGAATCACAATTCAGAACTTTAGATCTTGAATGATCCACCCACCTTACCTCTCTACTAGCAGGGAATTATAGACATGTTCTACCATGTATGATGAGAGGATAAATTTGAACTCAGATCTTCCTAATTCTAAGCCTTATTCTCAATCTACTATAGCATGTCATCTCACACTTCTTATCTTTAAAACAGAGGTCATTTTATTTGTTCTGGCAACACCCAAGTGTTGCTGTGTGAAAAGCATCTTAGAAACTATAAAGTGCTTTTATTTTAACTCCCTTTGAAAGAAGGTTGGAAAAGTGCGGTTGCTTTGGCAGTGTAAGTATGTAAGTAGAGGGGCATCAGCATCATTCTACAGCAGCATTTACTGAAGGAATAAAACATGAAGAGTTAATAGGCTATAAAGTGTTTTCAATGGGAAGCACTGCCTGGAAGTGTTGGGTAAAGAGGTTTCCCAAGGTACCTCTTAGGAGGTAGGAGAAGACATAAAAACCCCTATTCTATGAAATTTCTCTCAACCTTTCAAAGCATATCTCTGTTTATGAAGCTTTAGCAGCTGGACATAAGGAGCAAAAGTGGTGAATATGCCATGCTATGCTCAACCTGGGGGCTAATCCATACCTGGAAATACTCATCTCTCAGCTCTTAGAACCATCACTTCCACCTCTAAATAAAAAATCAAACCAAGTTTTTTTGTTTTTTTTTAAACCCTTACCTTCCGTCTTGGAGTCAATACTGTGTATTGGCTCCAAGGCAGAAGAGTGGTAAGGGTAGGCAATGGGGGTCAAGTGACTTGCCCAGGGTCACACAGATAGGAAGTGGCTGAGGCTGGATTTGAACCTAGGACCTCCCGTCTCTAGGCCTGGCTCTCAATCCACTGAGCTACCCAGCTGCCCCCTCAAACCAAGTTTTAAAAAAATATATTTTATTTTCCCAGTCACATGCAATAATTTTCAACCTACGTTTGCCAAAATTATGAGATCCAAACGATCTCCTTTCCTCCCTTCCCTCCCTCTCCCAGAAATGACAAGCAAACTACGCATGTACCATCATGCAAAACACATCTTCATATTGTTCATTTTTGTAAGAGAATAATCATATAAAACCAAAACCGCCAAATAAAAACCCAAATAAACTAAAGTGAAAGACCATATGCTTTGATATGCATTCTAACTCCAACAGTTCTTTCTCTAGAAGTGGAGAGCAGTCTTTGTCATAAATCCTTCAGAATTGTCCTGGACTATGATAATGCTGAGAATAGCTAAGTCTCTCACAGTTGATCATCATATAAAATTACTGTTACTGTTTACAATGTTTTCTCCTGGTTCTGCTTATTTCACTCTGTATCAATTCATGTAGGTCTTTCCAGTTTTTTTCTGAGATCAGCCTATTCATCATTTCTTATGGTGCAATAGTATTCCATCACAGTCATATTCCACAATTTGTTTAGTTATTCCTCAATTGATGGACATCCCCTCAATTTCCCTCTTTGCCATGACAAAAAGAGTTTCTATAGTTTTGTTTTGTTTTGTTTTTTTACAAATAGGTCCTCCCCCTCCCTAGCCTTATTTTTTTTAAGTCTCATTGAGATATAGACCTAGCAACGGTATTCCTGGATCAAAGCATATGCACTGTTTTATAGCCCTTTGGGCATAATTCTAATTGCCCTCCAGAATGTTTGGACTAGTTCACAACTCCTCTAACAATACATTAGTGTCTCATTTTTGAAGCATCCCCTTCAACATTTATCATTTTCCTGTACTGTCATATTGGTCAATCTGATAGGGGTGAGATAGTGCCTCAGAGTTGTTTTAATTTGCATATCTATAATCAATAATGACAAAACTTTTTTTTTCATATCATTGATAGCTTTGATTTCTTCATCTAAAAACTGCTTATTTATATCCTTTGATCATTTGTCAATTGGAGTCAAACTAAATTTAAAAGTATTTTTGAGAGCATCTCATTTACTCAGAGATACAGTAAATACTGTCAGGACACAAGGTTTCAAGGATAAATAAAGTAGTATGGTTCCCATTCTCAAATTTCTGATAATCTAATGGGGATATATTTAGGAGAATAAAATAACTCTAGTTTTTCTGATTACTACCTGTCTGGGCTTTTAACCCCTTTCAGGATTCAATTTCCATATCTATGATAGGAAAGGTTTGTACTAGATAACTACTAAGGTTTTTTCCAACACCATGATTGAAATAATAAAGAGATGCCTCCCTTCCTTACCAAGGCCAGCTCAGCACACTTTGACTTAATTTCCTACTTTCTTGCCTTGATCCGTTTATTATTACTGCTTTCATACATCTTCCCTCTCCCTCTCAGGTCATTCTACTCCCAAACAAAACTTTACTTTTTATTACTATTCTACCACCACTACCATCACCACTTTCACCATTCTCACCACCATCACCACCATCACCACCACCACCACCATCATAACCACCACCACCACCATCACCACCACCACCACCACTACTACTACTACTACTACTACTACTGCTGCTGCTGCTGCTGCTGCTGCTCCTCCTCCTCCTTCTCCTCTTCCTCCTCCTCCTCCTACTATTACTACTACTACTACTACTACTACTACTACTACTACTACTACTACTTACTAGCTGCTGCTTCTACAATTGCTACTACTATTGTGAATACAACTACTGCTATTGCTACAGTTAGAATTAGGAGGACAATGACTATGACAACTACTACTGCTAGCTAATATTTACCTAATGCTATCAAGTTTACAACGCTCTTTACAAAAATGCTCTCATTTGATTCTCACAATAACCATGGAAGGTACTATTGTTATCTCCATTTTATAGTTGAGTCTGAGGCATTCACTCACTACTTGGATGAAGATTTATTAAGTGCTTCCTATGTTAAGCAAAAAGGATACAAAAAGAGTCAAAAGACAGTCCCTGCCCTAATGGAGCTTACAGTCTAATAGAGACAGCACATACAGGAGAAATAGGAAATACTTAAAAGAAGGAAGACACTGGACTAAAAGGGACTAGGGAAGCCATACTGTAGAAGATGGAATTTTAGTTGGGAAGACAGAAGTTAAGTCCCTTGCCCAGGGTCATACAGCTAATAATTGTCTCAGGTGGGATTTGATCTTCTCTTCATCCAGGTCTAGCATTTTATCTCTATCACCTAGTTACTATTACAGAGAACTCTAATTCTCTTTCTCCTTTTTGATAAGTGTGTGCATCTTTCCATAGACTCCATAGGTTTGTAAGTTGTATTTTATTCACATTGTACAGGTTTTTTGGTGTTTTTTTTTTTTGGACCTCTAGGTGCATTGTTATTTGAAGACAAATATTGCAGTTCCTTAGTATGCTTATCATCATTATCACTATTTTTATCATCATTATCATCATTGGCAGCTATATGACACAATGGGTGGAGTTGAAACTAGTCAGGAAGACCTGAGGTCAAATATTGTCTCAGACATTTACTAGCAATGTGATCCTGGTCAAGGCACTTAACATTGGTGCCTTAATTTCTTCATCTGTAAAATGGATATGATAATAATAATTATCTCCTTTGGTCATTGTGAGAATGAGATAATATTTGTAGACCTCTTTGCAAATTTTGAAGTACTAGATAAATACTAATTATTAATAATAGTAACCATATTAATACCAGGTATTCAATATTCATCTTGAATATGACAGTTATTATTATTATATGTAGAGATGTCCAAACAAAAAGTCAGTATGATGCTAATGAAACTTGGCTCACCAACAGTTTATCATAGCATCTATGTAAAGATTCATTTTCTTTTTAAAAATGAAGAAGAGAATTAATCAATTATCCTATAGCACATGATAAATAGGCAAAAATATTGCAGAAATACTTTGGAAACAAACCAACCTCATAGGAAAGGCACAGGGAGCCAGAACTTGATTTAAATAAAATTGAAGAATGTTTTTCTCTGGACAGAGATTAGGTCAAAGTTAAGAGCTGAGTCAGAAGGTGCTACATGGATGATAGTTTTGGGACAAGTCACTATCCTATTTTTAAGTAAAATTGTTTACTATTTGGGGATATATTCTTTTAGTTTATAAAAACAAGGAAACTTTTAATGTAAAATTCTAGCTGTTTTTTTTTTTATTCCTGTATCCTACACTGATATAGAGTATAATTTCTACTTTCCTTGCATAATCTTCAATGATCAAAAAGCCAGAGTTCCTTAAGGATAAAGCTTTTATACTTTCTGATAGTGGTGACCCAATCTATCATGTGGCATTGCCATCACAAATCCCTCTTTTTTCATAAATATGTATGTTTCAATCATTTCTTTGAAACTTCTTTGTTGAAATATTACTGGTTGAGTTCATGTAGATATCATTCATTGAGGATCTTTTGATTTTACCATTGCATCTTATAGACTCCATCTTAATAAACAAATTCACTTAGAAGTCACTTGGTTGACACTTTTATGTCAACATATTTTTCACTGATTTCTTGTATGTATCCTTTAGAAGAATGGACCTTTGAGTTTTATTCTAGCATCTCAGTCATTTCATAGGTTCTATTTATAAATAAGTCATTGTAAATTTTATTTAAAAAACAGTCATGTACCTGGAATTAGTCTTTAATTACTGCTCAGTAATAAATACATGTCTGCTTATTGCAAAAGTATTTCTGTAAAATTTTGTCCTACTTTATTTTTAATTCGCTCTAAGATTGACTATCTATTGAAATGTTAATCTTTCTATAGCTATCTTAGGATGACGGAACTTATATTTCATTACTTTTGGTTAATTACATTAGAATATTTATGCTAATATATAAAATAAAATACATGTAATTTTATAATACAAATAACAATATAAAGGCAAAGACATATAAAATATGATTTTAATTAATTTTTATGTTGTTAATATCAAATGAGTTTTCATTAAAATTCTTTCTAACTCTTATCATCCATTTTATAATTTCATGAGTATACATTAAAACTGGTTTTGCATAGGTATTCTTTGTTTTAAATATATTCTTTTCATTCAGCCTTAATTTTATTTATTATTTCTTTATTTTTAAAACCCTTACCTTCCCCCTTGGAGCCAAGAGTGGTAAGGGTTAGGGAGTGGGGGTTAAGTGACTTGCCAGGGTCACACAGCTAGGAAGTGTCTGGGGTCAGATTTGAACCTAGGACCTACTGTCTCTAGGCCTGGATTTCAATCCTTTGAGCTACCCAGTTTTAATTTTAAAATGCCAAAACATCTCAATATTATTGATATTTTTCTTTGATATTATTTTTTCCAGTAAATTTTACCTAGAAGAAAACAAGGTATTTGTAGGTTTCACTTTCATCCATTGGTTCAATGTCACCTCCAGATTCAAGCTCAAATCCTTCAAAATCTCTTTCTTTTGTCAACATTTTGAAAATTTGCATTCATCAAGTTCAAATAATATTATGATATCAGTAGAGAGATTTCACAAGATGAAGGAACTGTTTAATTTTTATGGAGTCAAATAGTTCGATGTTATCTATATTCACAGGGGCTTAACAATTTTGCTTCAATTGTTTTAATTTGGAAGCAATACTTAGTTCTCTTTAGAAAGATAATGGAATAAAGCTGGGGTCAAATAATAATTGGATTAAATGTCTCCGTGAGAAATGTTAACTTTTATATTAATTATTCTTGCCATTATTGTGCTAGTGGTATGCTTTAAATGGAATTTTCCATACGGATCTCAAATATTTAAGTATTCTTAACATATTTAGGTCTATTTTATATATTTGCAGAGTGTGGATAAATGACTAATAGAGAACAGTGCCAAATGCTTTGTGGTAGTCAAAGAAAGAAAGTAAATATGATACAGCACTTTGAGATAGCTTGTTCAGTAATCACTAAATTTAGAATAAGTTGTTCTCTCTGTCTCTGGGATTCTTTGGCATATGCTTTTTGTTCCTCAAGTAACATTATTTTCTTGTAGTGTATAAGGTAACATATGTTCTAGATTTTTCTTTTAGGTAAAATAGGTTATGACTACTTTATACCGTAATCCATATATGAACCTGTATTTGACTTATTTCTGGTGTGGTCACTCTGTAAAAAATAGACTCGAATACAGGACTACAATCCCCATGAGCCTTTGCTCCACTTCCCCAGAATGCCTTGTAATCTCACCTGGGCCGAGATCGAGAAGATATTTAAGCAAAGGCTTTTGAAGGGCTCGGGCCTTTTTTGGACTTCCGTTTTTGGAGCAGAGAGGTCTCTTCCATGATGTGAGGTTATTTTGTCTAGGCCTCTGGCCTAGGCACATGTTTCTTACTTGTATATTCTTAATCTTTAACCTTTAATAAACCTCTAAAAAATATATATTCCTTGCAGAGAGAAACTAATTTCTACCTGCCTCAGTCTCCCCATCTCCCCTAAATTTTAATCTTTACAGTTATATCTTTGATTCTGGACATTCTTTGTCTCCTGTTAAGAGAGGTAGAAGGTAGTTTATGTAGGATAGAAAGCTGGTAAAATGCCCTAAGAGTAACTGATGTATTACTGTGCAGCATTTAACCCATCATTGTTGATCTTAACTGTTCCTGCCACTTTTGAGTTTTGCAGATAGACTAGAGACTACGTCATTTCCTTTGATGTAATTGATCCATAATTCATGATATTGATTGTGCACAGCTTTATGTTTCTAATTTGTTCCAACTTATATTTTCATCATGTTGAACTTCTTGCAATTATATAGATGACTCTAACTTTTCCACACCTACTTACTGTCTTAAGGAGTTTTCTTTTGTCTCTTATTTTTCAAAATCACATGCCTCCATAGTAAAGATTTTTTAGATGGTTGTTTTTGTTGTTTTTTGTTGCTCTGACTTGACCTTTTGACAGTTAATTTTTTCCACTGATAAAAAAGGGATCTGGAATTTGATCATATTTTCATTTTCTGGATTTCTTGCCTTGTGTTTCTTTTTAAATTTACATTAATTTGGCAATATAACATCCAAGCTTTCTATTTTATACCAACTAGATATTGATATAAATATACAGTGGCATTCAGCAGAACTTAAATAGGTCTCTCAAGTTGTTTCTGCCAAAATGTAGTTTGACATTTGTCTTTAAGAGTACTCTTTCGACTTTTCTTCCTGTGGTTCCTACCCTGACAGTGGCTGACATATACAGTTATGACTTGAGATTTTTAATCTTTTCTTCCATAATGATTATAGTAGATACAAAGGGTTTTTTTAATTCTGTTTTTGCATAATTGATTGACTAATGTTCATGTTATGAAGCTGAAAAAACAGAGCTTTTGGAATTCCTATGTATGTTCATCTCCTTTTGAAAATCATTTGAAATGTTGGGTTGGTTTTGTCAGATGTTTTCCTTAATATTATATTTGGTACAATTTCTGGAGTTTTTAATGAATAAAGATTCCCAATGTTTCCCAGTGAAAGTTCCTTTAAGTTTCCCCCCTTGATTTCATATCTTATTTCATCTAACAAAAATTAGGAATATCTTTTTTTTAATGATTACCTTCCATACGTTTGGCAATATATTGCTGTCTGATTTGGACCTTCGGATACTGATTTTTTGAATGAGTTTTTATGGATATATTTTATATCATTATAATTTCCTCCAGTGTATCCTTCCCTCTCTCTCCTAGAGGAAGGATAGAATATATAAGACATTACATAATATATAGCAAATGGTATTTTTAAAGACCCCCCTAAGAAAAGGAAACAATCAAATAACTTATCAATACATTTAAAAAGTCAGAAAATATATGCAATGTGGAAAGGCTGTGGACCATTCACCTTTGCAATGGGGTGGGGTTGGGAGTATTTTCATTTTTCTTCTTTTGAGATATGCTTATTTGTTGTAACTTTATAACATTCACTTTTGTTGCGTTATGTGGCTGTTAATGTATATAGTTGTTGTTCCCATTTACATAGTGATAGTCATTGTATATTTTGGTTTTTTTTCTTACTACACTCTGAATCACTTTATATTGCTCTTTCTATGCTTATCTGTATTCATCAAATATATATTTCTTATAGCAAAATAGTATTCCTTTATATTTATATGCTAAAAATTTTTTTAGCCATTTCCCAAATGATGGGAATCTACATTGTTTCCAATTCTTTGCTATCACAAAACTTTGACTTTTGATGTCTTCCATTTTTATATCACCATTATTTCCCTCTGTTCCCTCTCCTTGAAGGAAGATATAATTTATAACATATGCTATATAAAATATAGCAAATAGTATTTTTAAAGACAAAAAGAAACAGAAACACATTCATATAAATAAATATGGATGTATTATAAATATTTGGGGATAAATAAACATGGATATATTATAAATATTTTAGAGTAAATGGGGCCTTTTTTCTTATCAATGGATTCCACAGGGTATATGCCTATTAATGGAGTCTCTGGGTCAAAATATGTGGATAATTTATTTGCATAATTCCTTATTATTTTCCAAAATAATTGTACCAGGTCACTGCTGCACCAACAATGCACTAGGGTTTACAACCCTCCCAATTCTTACTATTACTAGTTTTGTTTTGTTTTTTTGGTCAACTTTGCCAGTTTTCAGGGAGTGAGGTGAATCCTCAGAGTTGTTTTTATTTGCATTTGTTTTATTATTAGTGATTTGGACCTTTCTTTCATGTGGTTATGAGTACTTTACAATTCTTTTAAGAATTGTTCATGTCCTCTGAATATTTATTCTATTAGAGAGTGGCTATTGGTCATATTTACTTGTTAATTGTTTATATATTTCCGTAGTTCCTTTCTAGCTAGATCTATTTATTTTTTGAGATTGATTTAGTTAAAATTTCTTTTTTTGTCAGTTTATATATTTGAAAGTATTACTTTATTTCTATTGCATTCTGTTTTGTTACTACAAAATTTTACATAATGTGTGTGATTACTTTTATTTCTTCTGGTTTTGTTGTGATTCTACTTAACTCATGTACTATTTTACTGATTAGATTTTTTTACTCTCTTCTTTTAAATCAGATTAACTAAAGGTTTTTCAATGAAACAGCACCTAGTTTTATTTATCATTTCTATTTGTTTCCAACTTGTCTATTTCTCCTTTTTAAAAAAAAAATCACATTTTGTTCATTCATCTTTTATTTTGTTAATGTACATTTGTATGGATATGATTTTCCTCCTGAGGGTTAATTTTGCTGCATCTCAGGAATATGGCATACTATTTCATCATTATCATTTTATTTAACATAATTATTAATTTTTCTTCTGATTTCTTTTTTGACCAATAAATCTACCAATCAATAATGCTATGTGTCGGCCATTATGTTAAGCACTTTGATCAATTTATTATTTAATAATTCCTTATTGTCTCCATTTCAGTCTGTCTCTTTTTTTTTTGTCCTCCCTGAAACAGACATTTTTATCATATTATTATTTTTAATGATATATTTATTACTTCTTTCTTCTGGCATCTATTTTCAAAATCCCTATCTAAATATATGCTCATTTTTAAATAAAAGTGCCATGTGATATTGAGAAATATTTATGTTCTATAGCAGTCCCATCGACAAAACACTATTTTAAACTGTGGTTTCTCCAGCAATTTGTTCATTGCTATAATATTCCTTTTATTTTTTTCTATTAGATTTCCAAAATTTAGTAAGATTTAAATATTCTATCATTATTTTGTTACTTTCTATGTCTTCTTACAGCTCAGTTAATATTTCCTTTATGATTTTAGATGCTAAAGCATTTGGAACACATACTTAATATGGATAATGTTGATAAATTGATTATGTCTATGATTATTTTCAGTATAATTAAGTTTTCTTCCTTACCAATTTTTAGGATTTGAATATTTCTTTTTGTTTTGTCTGATAATATGATTGTAATTTCTGCTTTTTTGGATTTACTTTATCCTTAGTAAAATTTTCCAAAGGTTTCTTTTTCATTCTGTGTTTGCCTTTGTTTTTGAAATGTGTTTCTTTCTTTTTTTTAGTTAATTGGATTTTTTTGAAATGTGTTTCTTATAAACAAAAAATTATGGAGTTTTTTTCTCATCCAAATTGTCATTCTTTTTCATTTTGTCAGATTATTTAATCCATCTACATTTAAAATTATGAGTGGGGTTCATATTTTCCTATATTTGTCTCTGACATGGATTTTTAAAAAATATTTCAAATTAGAATATTTCCTTTTTCTCTGTATATTTAGTACCATTTCTCTCCAGTTATTTTAGCTTAATTTATTTAAAGACAATCTTATTCCCATCATCTCTTTTCATTTTTTCTTCAACCCCCTCACTCCCTTCTTATATTTTTCCCTAGTTCTGGAGTCATGCTCATATTCCTCTTTATTCTCAAAATATGCAGTTATTTAATTCTCCTCTATTTTTCCCATTCAGTTTTAAGAGGTTAAAAAGTCTCCCTTCTTTTCTTCTCTTTCTCCTTTTTTTGTCTGTTAGATTTTTCTCCCATTCAATTTGACTTTATTTTTAGTTTCAGTTTCTCTCATTTTTTCTAGATTTTCCCTCACTCACTGAGAAGGCAAGAACTTCAAAATCTATTACAAATATGAAGTCCACTTTATCCATACTCCAAAAAAAGAAAGAAAAGAAAGAAAAAAGGAGAAAAACATTCTTCATTTTTACTCGTGTCTATCAGTTCTCTACATGGAGATGAATATCATTTTTTATTAGTTCTTTGAATAATGGTATATTGAATAGGGTTATTTCATTAATGGAACCCTCTCCCACCAGTGAAACCAAATTGCCCCTTCTACATTCCCTTTCCAACTCCTGCCTTTCTCTCCTTTCCCTTCCACTGAAGGCTCCTTTTTTCTTGAGGGATTACAAAAACTATTTTTTTTTTAAATCACTGTTAGCCTTTGACTTGATTAGAGTGCATCACAAATTTTTCTCTGTTTTTCTTTTTCTCTCCTCAGTTATATGTCCTCTCATTCAGGAATTTATTTCCACAAATTTAAAAAAAATTTACCTGAATGAAAGGTATTATAAGATTTAAGTCTTTGATGTTTCAGGGCTGTTTCTCTATCATCATTTTTAATTGATTTCTGCTTTAACCTTTGCCTTTTATTGAACATTTGGAAATTTCTTAATGATTTCATTTTTTTTATTATTGTTCTTGTCCTTTGTCCTTGGTGATGTATCGTTTTACCCTTCTTGTATTTATTTTCTTGGGTAAGCAATAATTGGAAAAAGCAGATACTTTCTTCAGTCTACTTTTCCTTCTGGTAATGACTAAATTGTCTTTTTTATTGAATATCTGTATTTTTCACTAATAGGCACAGATTTGCAGAATATGTCATTTTGAGCTCTTTTGTTTGTTATCTTGTAGAACTAGTATTTGGTGGGAAGTGGATAAAGCCTTGGATGTAAAACTTGGAGTTTGTCACTCCCCTCAATAATAACATAGCAACCAGAAACCAATATGAATCTGACCAAATGTCCTAGATTGACAATATTTAAAGGAGCAGATAAACTAGTTATACCCAAGAACTCCCTCTTTCTGAGAAGAACAGAGTGGCCTTACCCCCAGTTGCCTGCTTCCCTTTCCTGAAAGGAATGAAAGTCTCCTTTTGGAGAAAAGAGAAAAGGGAGAAAGGTGCTAGAAACATCTATTCTGCCTGCCTTTGAGCAACACAGCAAGTAGGAGAAAAACCCCTTGCTATCTGTGGGCCCTGTACCATGTGAAGAGCCTCTCCACAGAAGAATTGTGAAAGCACCATTTATATCTGGAATTGTAGGAATAATTACCAGAATAGAAAACTTCATTCCATGGTAGCAAGTATCAATAAAGAAATAAAAGAATGAATAACTGATGGAGAAAGTAAATATAGAGAAGAAAAGGACAATCTGAAAGAAGAGAAGTAAAAACAAATGATATTAAAAGAGTACAATCTCCATGCAAGTAAAACATATTGATCTCAAAGACATAATGCAAAGATGCAAGTTAAGGATTATAAGTATCTCAAAAAAGCATGTAAATTAAAAAACAAAAAATGCTAGAATGCAAGAAATAACACCAACAATAAAAGCTTTACAGAACTTTTATTTGTTTATTTATCTATTCATTCATTTATTTGTTTGTTTGTTTGTTTTAAAAAGCTTACCTTCCATATTGGAATCAATACTGGGTATTGGTTCCAAGGCAGAAGAGTGGTAAGGGCTAGGCAATGGGGGTTAAGTGACTTGCCCAGGGTCAAACATCTGGGAAATGTCTGAGACCAGATCTAGACCTGACTCTCAATCCACTAAACCACCCACCTGCCCCCTACAGAATTTTTAAACACAAAAACAAAGTGTCAATCAAAGATAAAGTATTCATTAATGAATTCATATTGTCCCTAAAAAAAAAAATGCAAACTTCAAAACAAGAAACTCCCTGAATTCTCTAGTGTAGCCAGCTGGGGGGAGGATATGATGGAAAGTACCAGAATGTCCATGAAAATTCATATCCTCTCTGACTTTTCTTTCAGCAATGTAATTTTCCCTCTTGAAGCCAGAAACCAGAAGCATCAGAAGAAACTCAAAGAGGACTTGATGAGAAATGAAGTGCTTGCGTTCTTACCAGCTCCATCCCACTTTTCACATGAGCAGGAAATTTATCTCTACCAAGGATTTTGGGACAGGGATTACATTTATTTCCTTTAAAGTATTCAGGAACATTCTGATAGGATACCATACTCTTGTTTGGAATCCACAGGGTCCTCCTCCTAATTAGATGTTGATTCATTTTCTTTTGTATTACAATGCATATTTATAGATGCCAAAACTCTTTTCCCTGATCAGAAGGCCATTTTTATTTCTGTTATTAATCATTCTTGTTGGTTTTTCTGCTTATGCTCAAGGTCTTTAATTGATTTTTTTCCCTTTTGAGATCTTTGGAAATTTCAGTTTCCTTCCCTCTCTCTTCCTTTATTACTCCATATTATTCACTTTCTGATTCCTTTCCCTTTGATGATGGTTTCAACAGGGGCTAAATTTCAGTCTCTGTTTCCTCCTACATTGGACAATTAACTTGCAGTTCACCAGCATTGATCTCTGCCCCAAGATACTACTGGCAAGAGTATTGACCCTAGCTGGAGGCTTAGTGGAGAGCGACATAGCTCCCTGACACATAAACACACTCATATTCTATCCTGATTCTTCTTTTGCTTTGTTCTCTGGCCAGATTATCATAACCTGTGCAAAATTATGCCATTTGCCTCTCTGTAGCACTGGGAAGGGACTGGGAGGAAGGATTCTGTTGCAAGCATGTGAGTTGATTTGTCTTGCTCTATTGCCATGAGGATGGTGGGGGTTGAGTGATCAATTAAGGGTTGTTGCTTAGCTTTCCCCACTGTTAGCTAATCAAGTTTTTCCAATGTTTGGGTTCTTGGTATCCTATATTGTACAGACAACTGGAATTACTTCACTTCTTACACATAATTCCTATTTTTGAGAGGTTTGAGAGTTCATGGGGATTAGAGAAAATGCATAGTTCTTCACCTTTGTTGTTCATGAGACCTGAGGAGTTGAGAGTATTGTGGACAAATGTCAACATGAATCCTAACTGTATAGCTATTTTGGTATTTCCATGTCTTTAGTTCATTTCATGTGAATTCATGCTTCCCCATTTTAGTGGTCAGCACCATCTGGTCTAAAGCATTTCTAGTCAGTTGGATATGGGTATTTCTGATATGTATCCAGTCTATTCCAATCTATCTTGCTTTCTTTTGACTCCAGAAAATGAAGGATTATCACTGACTTAACTGTTCTCCATGCCAAACTGATTTCAAGGACCATCCTATGTCATTCATTTCTTTGACTTGGAAGCAATTACATCACACTGATCAGGTTGCTAACCCAATCAATTGTATCACCAGCACCTGACTTGACAGATTTTTAGAATTGTGACAGACATTTACAGCTACCATAATGACCTCAGGGCACACAAAGTATCCCTCCTTTATTATCCCCCCAGTCACCTGTTCATAGTATGGGAAAGGGACAAGTAATTTAGATAATGGATGATGGTGCTGTTGATGATTTATGCCATTTTTTATTTCTATTCGTACTTTATCTACCTTTAATTGGAGGATGAAGTAGAGAGCTTTTCCCCAAATTTCCATCAAAGAAGGACACCCAATCCAAATTAGATTGCAAGGTACTTGAGGGCAGAGGGCTGCCTTTCCTTTTTGAATTGACATCCTAAATGCTTAGCTTAATGCATGGCATATAGTAGGCTGCAGCAATGAGTTACATAGCACAGTAGTGGGCTGTGCCAGTACAATGTAAACAATCAGATCCTACCAAATTCAAAAGGATTTAAGTTCTAGTGCAGCAACAGTGTATATGCCTATTGTCTGGGGACCAGTCTAACTAGGTTTAGGGAGGTTTACCATAGAAGCATTTAAAGATCATTGACTAAATTAAAGAGGGTTTGGGATCTGAAATGGTGAAGGGAAAACCCACACAGACAAAATGACAAATTATTGGATTACTGAAGAATTTCAAGAGCAGCCCCTTAATGATCACAATTTGCCAGAAAACTTGATAGAAACCCTTTGATGAGAGATACAGGAAGCTCTGGTTCCAGGCAGCAAGTCCTTCTAGAATCAATTTCCTGGGCTTTGGCAGCCAAAGTGAAACTACAATTCCTAGTTTTGTCCCTCCAGGCCACAACAGAATGGGCCAGGGAGCAAAGAAAATCTTCTTCATGAATTACTAAACTCAGGGGATTCATTTTTTTCAAAGGAAATAACTATATCAGTCTGGCTATCTATCTATCTATCTATCTATCTATCTATCTATCTATCTATCCATCCATCTATGTATGTATCTGTCTGTCTATCCATCCATCCATCCATCCATCCATCCATCCATCCATCCATCCATCCATCCATCCATCCGTCTATCTATCCATCTATCTATCTATCTATCTATCTATCTATCTATCTATCTATCTATCTATCTATCTATCTATCTATCTGTCTGTCTGTCTCTGTGCATGTGTGTGCCTCTCTCTATATTTTCAACCAAGACAGCAATGAGCTAATAATAGCATCAAAGAGCCTTTCCTTAAGATCTGTTTGGCTATTGCAGAAGGATAGACAGCACACCCACTCTGGGGCACAATGACAAAAAACGCCCAGCATGAGCTGCTGCCGCCTTTACTCATTGATGTTACCTTTATTCTTGCAATGGGAGGTGACTCCACACTCACAATATGAGGCAGCATTGCTAAAAGCCAAAGGGGCTGATGCATATGGTCTGTGCTAAAGATCATCGGAGGAAGGAAAGACCACCACAGGTGTCAGTCATGGAAGATTTGACATGATGGCACTTGAGAGGGAAGCTTCTATTTTTGGATTGTGTGTGATCAGAGCTGTCCTTAGGGTAGATCAAATTAGGGTGATTACCCTGGGGACCTTCACCTTGGAGGTTGAGGCAACCAGTGAGGGAGATCACCTCTTGTGCTCACTAGAGATGCCTCTGATATAATTTCTCTTAGTGACATTTTTTCCCTCTTTTTACCTTCTCTGAAGTTCTAAGTTCCCTCTACATGTTAAACACTTAATCAATGGTGTTGATTGCCTGATTTTCATAGACTCACAGGTTTATCTACTTGGAGTTGATATGGATCTTAGATGTCATTGAGGCCAATTTTCTCATTTTATAGATGAAGAAATCAAATTTCAAAAAGGTTAAATGACTTGCTCAGGATAGGACATAATAATTTAGGTGAGACTTGAACTCGTGTTCTTAATTCTAACAACCCACTATGCCACACTATTTTGCCCCCTTGTCAACCTCATAGATGAACTTCTTCACAGAATCTTAACGTTGAAAGAGACCTCAGAGTTTGTTAGGTCTCACTTTTTCATTTCATAGATGAGGAAGAGGAAATCCAGGGAAGAAGCTATAGTATATAGTATATAGTATATAAGAAGTATAGTAGATAGATTGGTGAACATAGAGTTAGGAAGACTTGAGTTCAAATTCTACCTCAGTTACTTTCTGACCATGAAGCCCTGGACAAATTAGTTAACCTCTGTCCGCCTTAATTTCCTTTCTTTTTTTCAGTCTAAATTTATTTGTTAATATTATGTTAAATTTCCCAAGCATCTTCCTCTTTACTTGCCTCCCCTTTCTACACCAGAAAAAGCATCATTTGACAAAATATACATATATATATATACTATACAGATAATATATATTAATTACACATTTATGTGCCAAATATAAATATATATATACATATATATACATATATGTATATATATATTTAAACCTTACCTTCTGTCTTGGAATCGATACTGTGTATTGGTTCCAAGGCATAAGAGTGGTAAGGACTAGGCAATGGGGATCAAGTGACTTGCCCAGGGTCACACAGCTGGAAAGTGTCTGAGGCCAGATTTGTACCCAGGACCTCTCATCTCTAGCCCTGGCTCTCCATCCAGTGAGCTACCCAGCTGCCCCCATAAATGTATATTTTAAATGTATATCTGACTACATGTATATATCCTATATGCATCAGATGCTTTCCCCCCTTCTGGAGGTATTTACAATTGTTCTTAAAGTAATATCTCTATTGCTATATATTTTGTTCTCTTAGTTTGCTATATATTTTGTTCTCTTAGTTGTGTTCATTTCCCTCTTCAGAATTTCACTTAGATCTTTTATGCATGCGTGTGCATGTGTGTGTGCATGTGTGTGTGTGTGATTAGCTTTCTCATCATTTCTTACTATTCAGTAGTATTCTATCACCTATAACAGGAGAATAATAATAATAGCACATGCCTCTACAGTTGTTGTTTGGGAGAAGTTGGGAGAAACTTAGGAGAACTAAGAGTAGACCAGGGGCCTCGGGAATCCCTGCCTCCCATTACTTTACTTGAGAGGGGAGAAGATACACATTTACCCCTGTGAGCATCCTTCTTCCTCGGGGATAAGCCCATGCGGCCTCAGTGGCACTTGTTTCAATTGAAGATTCAGGAAAGAGCATATGGCAATCTGGGCTGGTGAGCAGAGGACTGAGCTTAGAAGGGGCAGGCTTGGGTTGGAATCTAACCTCTGACCCTTAGTAACTACACAGTCCTGGCACTTCTCCCCTTTAAACCTCAGTTTTCCCATCTGTAAAACGAGGATTAGTGCTTGTACTGTTTACCTCACAAAGTTATTATGAGGAACATTTCATAAACCTTTAAATGCTGATAAAATGTAAGTTATTACGGTAAGGTAAGGGCAAGGGGGCACCCAGGGTTTCCACATCTGGGAGACAAAAGAGCCTTTGGAAGCAGGGAAACTCACACACTTCATCATTATGCCTAAAGCTAACCTGTATTCCCACAGATTGGGTGTACATTTTGAAACTCTTTAATTCAATTAAATAATTCAACATACACTAAAAAATTGCCTGCTATGTACAAGGCTTTGTGGTAAATATTGAGAATATAAAGATTAAAAATTTAAAAAACCAAAGCTCAAAAGTGTTTCTTTTTAAGGAGCGTACATACCACAGCCCTTACATTTTTATGTCTAGTCTATTCTTGCTAACATCCATCTTTTAAATTAAGTCCCAGTTTATTTCTTGCTCTCTTTGCCCCTGGAGACAGGCTGATCACCTGAGGGTGGGTGGGGGCAATCTGTTTCCATAGGAATTCCCCAGGATTCCCCAGAATGTGTAAATTCAAGGGGATTGATATGAACAATATCCTTTTCTTCATATCAATCACCTTGAATTTACTGATCCTTCATTGCAAGAAAAGCCTCATGCTGGATGCTCTGATAGGGCATGGGATCCGTGGGGAGGAAAGGTCCTTGCTGCCCTAAAGGAAATTTTAATTTCCTTAGAGAGATAAGACAAGGATATAAGCAGCTATGTAAAGAATTACAGGAAGAGTGCCTAACGGGTGGCATAGACAATAAGTGGATTATGAATGATCAACAATAATGATGGTTAACATTTATATAGCACTTTAAAGTTTGCAAAGCACTTCTCATATATTATCTCATTTGATCCTGACAATATTCCTGCGAGGTAAGTGATGTTAGTTTTTAAATTAAAATTTTTTTTCAATGAACAAAAATTGATTTTCTCTCTCTCCCTGGAAAAAAAGAAAAAGAAAAATCTTGTCACATGAATAATCAAGGAAATCAGATTCCATTATAAGACAAGTAAAAAAGAGGCTCATTCTGTACCCTTAATTCATCCTCTTTCTGTAAGGGTTGCATGCTTCTTCACTGATAGAGAATTATGTCAATTGGAATTAAGCCATTAAATACTGTTTTTTTTTTAACTATTGTTAATTGTATAAATTGTACCGCTGACTTCATTTTTGCATCAGTTTATTCAAGTCTTGCCAGCTTTCTGTGAAAACATCTTTTTAAAAATAATTTCTTATGGTTTGATGTCTATTCCCTGAATGATTGACATGTGCTTAGATTGTAGGTTTCTTTAATAAAAAGAGCTGCTATAAATATTTTTGTACAAATGGGTCATTTCTTACCTTCTTTGCTCTCTGGGGCCAGGGCTGGTTGATCTTGCCTTTGAAACATTTCCAGACTATGCTCCCTTCTCTTTTGTGACATTGCTAATACCTTGTTGGGGGTCCTCATTACCTTATACCTTTCCTGTAATGGTAGTCTGTGTTTTCTACTTCTTTTCATCTTTCTACTTCATTCTGTCTTCCATTCACCCATCCAAATAATTTTCCTCAAGCACAAGTCTACCAATGTCACCCCAATATTCAATAACTTCTAGTAGCTCCCTATCATCTATAAGACCCTCATGCCATCTCTTGATTCCTGGCATTTTCTCTGGCCATCTTGGAAGGCTCTTACTCATCTCTACCTGTTGATTTCCCTGAATTCCTTTAAATTCCAGTTAAAATCCCATCATCTATCAAGCCTTTCTGTAAACCTTAAAATTCCTTAGACTTATAAATGTTGGAAATTTCACCATTGGGATATTTCATACTTGGAAAATTTCTTACTGATAGTCTATTGGAATGGGAACCCCATTGGCATGGGAGGTTCCTTCTCTTCCCTTCTTAAGATTACTTTAGGACAGAAACCTTTTGCTGAACAATGGAAAGGGCTTTGACCTATGCTTAAGCATAGAACAGGAATTTCTTTGAGTCATGATTGATTTTAGAATTGATACAATGGAGAAACTTGGAATCAATCTCCACCCTATTCAGTCCTAACAGGATTGAGTAAGGGCTGCAGCCTAGATCAAAATTTAATTATTCCAATCTCTACCCTACTCAGGTTAACAGGATTTAGAAAGGGCTGTAGCAAAGGAGCAAAGATTTAATCATTTGAAAATATGACCTTCAACAGACATGTGCAAAGCCTCTGGATGGTCCTGGGTTAAGCTAGAGCCTCCATTGGCACAGGGAAATTGATGGACAGTGATTGGTAGATGTGAGAACTGAGGGGAGGCAACTTGGATGGTTTCCTTAAAGATCAGGGGAGTCTGAAGACTCGAGGTTGTTGAGGAGTTGGTCGGAGTGGTGGCAGTGTACTCTGAGAAGCTTGCTCTGAAGGAAGCTGAATGTGGGGGCCTCTGAGACTGTTTCCCATTTTGGTCACGTGAGTAATAGGGACTGATCTCTTTTCTTTGCCTCAGCTATCTAAGGGCTTGGGCCTTTTGGCCCAGCCTAAACAGAAGGGGTATTTAAGCCCTATTCCCTTCTCTCCCTTTTTCTCTCTCTCTCTATCTCTAATTCCTTTCTTCCTCCTATTGAAATTAAACTCCATAAAAGGTTGACAGCTGACTTGAGGTTTCATTTAGGAATTACATAGCTGAATTCCTTGGCGACCTTAAATTAATATATATCAGTCTTTTAAAGTGATTCCCTTGTCACATTTCCCAACCTCTCTAAATTCTGGTGCCTTTCCCCTTTTATTTCTTCTTATCCTATATACATGTCAGATGTCTCCCCTATTAAAATTTAGACCATCTTTTGGCTCCTTTTTGTATCACCAGGGTTTTACATGGTCCCTACTTCATAGTAGGAAGGTAAAAAAAATGTGTATTAACTGACAACCCCGAGGAGTCAATAGTGGTACAGGACCTAGTAGTTATATTGCTAGATCAAATGATTTGGGGGGGGCATAATTCTAAATTGCTTTCCAAAGTGACTGAACTAATTCACAATTCCATCAACCATGCATGAGTGCATATTTTCCCCATTTTTGTTATGTGTGCAATCATTTAAGTCATTTCTCACTCTTTGTGACTTCATTTGGAGTTTTGATCTTAGCAAAGTTTCTAGAGTGGTTTGCCATTTCTTTCTCCAGCCCATTTTTATAGATGAGGAAACTAAGGCAAACAGGGTTAAATGTCTTACCCAGAGTCACACAGCTGGGGCCAGATTTTAATTACTAAGATATTTTTCTGACTCTAGGAAGACTCTGGCACTAACCACCTTACTTCCAAGCTGTCCCTTCCCACAGCCCTTTCAATAGTTTTCATTTTTCCCTTCCTTTTTTTGGTCAACTTTGCTAATCTGATGGGTGTTAGTGGAACTTCAGAGTTGCTTGATTTGCATTTCTTAGTGATTTGGAGCTTTTTTTATATGGCTGTTAATAACTTTGATTTCTTCTTTTGAAAACTGCCTGTTCATGTTCTTGACCAGTTGAGAAAGCTAAGGTTTAGAAGGATTAAATAGATCATTTGGGGTTCTACATCTAGTAAAGGTCTGGGAAATTGTAACCCAGATGTTTCTTACTATAAACCTGCTCTTCTATACACTACTACTCTGATCTCAGAACACAAAAGAAGGAGGAAAATAGGGTTTAAAGTAGCTTTCAGGGGGAGTATTGCACTTGAATGATCTCTTAAAAAATGATCATTGCTCATCCTTCATTTTTTAAACCCTTACCTTCTGTCTTGGAATCAATACCATGTACTGGTTTCAAGGTAGAAGAGTGCTGGGCAATGGGGGTTAAGTGACTTGCCCAGGGTCACACAGCAAGGAAGTGTCTGAGGCCAGATTTGGACCTAGGACTTGCTGTTTCTAGACCTGACTCTCTTATCTACTGAGCCACCAGCTGCCCCTTCATCCTTCATTTTTGACTTGCACATGGACTGAGTTTAATCAAGGCAGAGTTCCACAAAGTTGTCAGCCTTTTTCTTCCAGAGTCATCAAAGTCCAATGGCAAGACAATAGTCCAGAGGACTGCTGATGGCCCTGAATGCAGCAGATAACCTCAGACAATGATAAAGTAGAGTATGTGGGGAAGGAAGAGGAAGGCCAGTTTGGGTACTGGAGCTTTTCCCGGGTGGGCATATAAAAGGCACTGGGAGACCAGAACAATGGACAAAAATTATTAAATAACTTCAGTGAGCAGCTTCCCAACAATTAGAGCTGAAGGTGGATTGGAGGTAGTAGATTCCCCACCCTTGAAGATCATTCAGTAGTAATGGGATGATTGCTTCTCAGGAAACTACAATTTTGCTTTGTTAAGGATTAGAGCAGATGGCCTCTGAAGTACCTTCTAGATCTAATTCTGTGATGCTTCTGGAGCTGAGGTTTCTTGCAGATGAGGCTCTGGGAAATGAGCCTGGAAAAGAAGGGTGTGCCCTGACTGTGGAGGCCATTCATATTTTAAAGCACTAAGAACTGAACAAACTGCAGGGCAAACTAAGCAGGAATTTTCCATTTTCTGTTAGGTCTTGTAGGAAAGAAAAAGAGGATATAAACCTCATATTCCATTTTTGAAAAACCAGAAAATAGGTGTAGTTTTGATTTCTCATGGGTTTATAGTTTCTCACTTGGCTTTCTCTCATTTTAAATGCCTTTCTTCCCTTATTTGAAATATATTTTTTCAGTGAGAGCAGTTAGTGAGAGAAATTTTGGAAGCTACTTCTCTTCTAGATGTAACCCAGAAAAAAATACAAACAAACCAAAACTAATGAGCGAAATGTGCTGAATTGCCCTGCGGTTGTCTCAAATGGAAATCTGAATATAATACTATAATATAGCACTTTTAGATTTACAAAGCACTTTACTTAGATTTGTAGGAACTGAAGTGAAGCGAAATAAGCAGAACCTTGTAGAACTATTTATACAATAACAACAACATAGTAAAGAGTTCGAAAGACTTAAGAATGTTGATCTAGGGGGCAGCTGGGTGGCTCAGTGGGTTGAGAGTCAGACCTAGAGACCAGAGGTCCTGGGTTCAAATTTGACCACAGACACTTCCCAGCTGTGTGACACTGGCAAGTCACTTGACCCCCATTGCCTAGCCCTTACCACTCTTCTGTCTTGGAGCCAATACACAGTATTGACTCTAAGATGGAAGGTAAGCTTTAAAAAAAAAAAAGTACTAAGCTAACAAAATCTTGACCTATATTAGGAGTATAGTGTTCAGAACATGAGTAGTAATGAACCTACTTCCAAGATGGAAGGTAAGGGTTTAAAAGAAAAAAAAGAAGAATGTTGATCTAGGCAATAACCAGCCATGATTCTAGGCTACCCACTTCCTCCTAAAGAGGTGATGGGCTTCAGATCTAGAACAAGACATGCATTTTTTCCAAGGACAATGTGGGAATTTGCTTTCCTTGATTGGATATCTTTGTTCCAAGGGCTTTGTTTTACTTCTTTTTCAATGGGAGGAGGGGAGTATAGGGAGAGAAAATAAATGCTTGTTAATTGAAAAAAATTAAAAGAAAGTAAAAAAAAAATACCAAAGCATTTTGTACATATGATCTCATCTGATGCCCATGACATTGTGAAGGGGTTGTTATCGTTTTACACATAACTTAAATAACATGTAGAAAGGTTAATTGACTTGCTAAGAGTTACACATCTAATAAGTGACAGTGGTTGGATTCAAATTTAGGTCCTCCTGATTTTTAAGACCACACTAAGCCAATCACCCGACTCACAGAATTTATAGCCACAAACACTGGTCCAACTGTATATGTCTATCACCAGACTGGTAGCCAACCTACCAGATAAAGAAGAAAGTTGGTTCCCAGGTAAAGATTGCTCTAAATCCCACAACAGCAAGTCATGAAGCAAGGGTTCTTATATCTAACTTTGGCAGTCTGGGGAAGCCCACTGACCCTCCTCAGAACGTTTGCTGCCTACATTCATAAACGAAGGGAATTTAAAGTGTCAGTGAGAGGTTAGTAGAAATATTTTTCTACTTAAGACTTAAGAATGTTGTTTTCTACTAACTTCTCACTGATACTTTAAATTCCCTTTTCTCTCTCTCTCTCTCTTTCTCTACATATATATATGCATATTTAATTTCAGTGAGAGGTTAATATATTTTTCTGCCAACCTCACACTGAAATTATATATATTAAAAATATATACTGTATATGTAGAAATATGTATATATGTATTAGATAGATTTTTTTTTTCGTCCCCATCACTCAAGTTCAGATTCCCAGGTTAGGAACCCCTCATCTAAAGTGTGACCAGGATGGGAGCTGTATTGGTAGAAAAAATTGCATCAGAGATGTAACAACAGATCCTAGCAATATTGAACTCTTGGGATTTATACTTTTCAAACCTCATTCACATAACTTAGACTTGTTTAATCTTCACATCAACTTCATGCGCAACTGGGAACAAGTAATTTGATGTTAGGATGCTGTATTCCTCATCTTTAATGGGGATAGTAATGATTCGTGCCCTACCCATCTTTAGAAGCCTGATGTCTTATCTGTTGGTCCTAAAAGCTTTCAAATCAAATACTCATTTTCTCCCTGAAAATTCCTCTTGTGAGCAGAAAGTCTTAAGAAAGTAGACACTAGGTCAGACTAATCTTCAGGGCTTCAGGTTGGGAGCAGAAGTGGAGAGAGAAGGATATGCAGTAGTTCAACCTCTCAGAGCCCAGGGCTCCCACCCCTAATTGTGCTCTTACCAGAAGTTTGTCATTGGAGAAAGGAAAGTGAAAAGGACATTGGGCAGGGGCGGGGTGGAGGGAATGGGTAAGTGGAGAGAGAAGAGTGTGGAAGGGGAAAAATGTTTGGGTAACTCCAGAATGGTTTGGAGGGGTCAGAGAAAAATGTAAAATCAGAGCCACCAAAAGAATATTTAATGAGTCATTACATTTTATTGATTCTTCCAATGCAATGACATTTTATATATCCCTCCCCTTTTATTACTAAATCGACTAACCCATTTTTGGCCCTTTTCTAGATGATTACAGTAACTTCCTAACTGATCTTATTGCCTCCAGACTATTTCATTTCCAATGTTTTGAACAACACTCATAGACCAGTTTTCCTAAATAAATTCTTACTTTCCTCATGCCATTCTCCTAGTCAAACACCTTCAATGTGCAAGGGATAAATTCCACACTTCATAGCTGGATATTCACAGTTCTTAAGTCTCCAACATCACCAAATTAATCTACTCTCTCACTACTTCATTACCAATATCCTCTGCTCCAATGGGTTGGTCTATTTGCCCTACCTAAGCAAGCTTTCTTTATTCCTGCTACAGAACCTTTGCTCTAAGGCAATGGTGAAAGAGTACACTGGCTGTCATAGAATTCCCTTCTAGAATGCTTTCTCCCCTCCCCTCCCCTCCCAGTAATCTGTATATATTTTTCAAGGCCTGGCTCAGGAGGCTCTCTCTCTTGGAATCCTTCTCTAACCACTCTAGTTCACAATGAACTCTTCCCATCCATTTGGCGTACGGCTAGGAGGAAGAGGAGGAAAGAAAGGGATTAAAGGATGGGAAAGAGAGACAAGGAAAAACCAGGGGAGGTCTCCTTCAATTGTGCGAGTCTATGGTTCTGTGAGTGTGCTTACCAGCTTCATGCCCAAGAAGTCAGAAAACTTCTCCAGGCCTTAGTTTCCTCACAGGTAAAATAAAGATGTCTGACTGGTCACTAGATCCCTTTCAGTTCTAAACGCCTAGGATGCTGGTTTTCTATTCATTTTGACATCATGTTGGACTTTGCAGAGCCCTAGAAAGGGGCCACTTTTGGGTAAGAATTTTCTCAATGATTCTATACCAAGTTGGTGTGAGCAAGCACAGCCACCCCCCAAAAAAAGCTATTAAACTTCTTAGTGATGTGAACCAGATGGAAAATAAGACAAAAGAATTCACAACTCATGTTAGACTGAATTGAATGCCTTTAATTTCACACAATGAATAACATATGAATAGGATTAACTTTTTTTTTCTTTTTTCCCCCTTTTTTTTCTTTTTTGTAGTTAAGTGCTCTATACTGTGCTAACCTGGTCTGGTAGCGAAAAGACTGAGCTTTCTTTTAGAAAAAAATGTTTAAAAATCAACATCTAAGATCATGGAGGAGCATGACATTAAAGCATGCCAGATGTATCTACGCCTCAAAGAACAGCAAGTCCATATCCATTTTGAAATGTACAAAAATGCTTTATGAATAAAAACTGTTACAAAAGAACATTTCAAACAATGTACAAGTTTCTTGCCTCTATATTCAATAAAATACAAATACATTTTTTTGCTCTAAAATATGTTTACATACAATCACAGTAGAACATGCAAATTACACTTTAAAAAAGGCTTTTAAAAACCACTTATGAATACAAACTAAAAATTAGCCAGCACGACTTGTAAAACAATCTTGTGCCCCATTCTTTTTCTTTTGAAATATATACATATTTAACACGTCATGTGCATTTATTATTATTTAAGAAATAGCTTTAAAAAAAAAGTAAAGAAAAGAAACCAACATAGGGTGGAGCTGCCCTCCCATGTTGACCAATTGACAGCTCTTTCCCTAGCTCTTTGCTATTTTTTATGGTTTATTTTCTTCTTTTCTTAGTGTTTGCTACAACCTGGGCAGGTGGGCAGGCAGGCTCTGGAGATCCAGGAAGTTCCTTCCTTGGTTGAAATGTGCTTGTTTAAGAACTGTCCCCAAGTGGCCAAGCCCCTCACTCTGGACTAACTGGGAAGGACCAAGGGCCAACTCTCTGGGAAACAAGAGGCAGGCAGGAGCCTTATTTTGTGTAAAGAACATAGAAAGAAATGCAAAGGCAAAGACAACTTGACCAGGTTTGAGAGTTCCTGTACTTAGGCACTGTGATGCTAGCTGCTGTTAACTGTGCTGTCCTGGACCATTGTGAGATCATAGACTGGAGAGGGGTGAGGGTGGGGGAAATGATGTCCTTAGTTTCTGTTATGAAACGAGAGGGATAGAATCCAGTAACGAAATTCTGAAATGGCTTTTAAGACGTATCTGCTTCCACTGCCTCCTCTCCTCCCATGCTATAGTTGGCATTTTTTAAGTCCTTGAAAATATATGTATAGAATTTAGACAGTTCCCAGGTAAATCTTCCTAGTAGTGGAGGAAAAAAAGGGACTCCAAAGACTCCAAAAGCTCATTATCAGAATATTGTTGGGTAATAAGCTGTAGGAGTGGGATTTTCGACTTAAGCCCTAAAACCAAATCCTGTATGATCTGCATGTAGTACATCACCTTATACTATTATTCTGTCAGTACTTGCTTATCATATTTATAGACCCAGCAACATGCAGAACACCAATTCTGACTGCTGCCTACCATCCATCTCCCTCCTGCTTGCAGCCAAGTTAACATGCTAATCCTCTGCAAGCCCCAGTTACCACCACCAAGCTGTCATTGGGCCACTGCTCTTTAACCAGAGCCCTGCCAACCCAATTCTCAGGGCCTGAAATCCAGTCCTTCCACCTAGGCAGTCATCCTAGGGCTGGGGTTAGGAGTTATTTAAACCTCAATTCTTCTCCAAGCAGGTACAGGAACTCCAATCTCATCCCTACTTGTAAGAGATCAGGGTGCAATCCTGTTTAACAATGCAAAAGACTTTGCCAATTAGTAAAGAGGATGTATATCCCAAGTGGGCCCATAGAGGTTTGGAGAGAGTGGGGTGCTGGTTCTTACACTAAAATCTCACTATGTAATTTACTTCCATCAAAACTCCTTAAATTAAAAGTAGACTTGAAGAGAAGTTTCTGGCCTGCTTCAGATGGCAGTTATTAGTGATACTCTCCTTGTCCCTCTATAGACTATATCTCCCTTGGTTTCCTGAACTGCTACCCTATTAAAAATGAAAATAAAGCAAAGGAATGTGGAGCATGAAGGTGTATATTAATTGGAGAAAGGCATTCACAGACCCAAATTCTAGTCCTGGTTCTGCCTTTAACCAAATTACCTTGGAAGAATTAGGAAATTATGTTCAAAATCCAGGAGCTAAGGAAAGGGAATGGAGAAGGGCTGATCTTTGTTATGTGGTGGTTGGACAAGTATGTGTGGGAAGGGGTGAGGGATGAAGGGATTTAAGTTTTCTGTTTCTGTTTTTAGCACTGATCAGATTTGGTTTGGGAAAGACACATTTAAATTGGCTAGTTTGTTTTTGTTATTCAACATGGAGATCCAAAAAGGGCAGAGATAGTGTATCTGGGTCAAAAGCCTTAAATTATGGGGAAATATAATCCTTGAATTTTTTTATATCACTAGAACCAGGGCATGTGTGGGTGAATTTTTGTACTGGTGGGCCCAGAAAGTTATAGGGCACAAGGACAAAAATGTATATATTTGGGTGAGTGGGGAATGAGAACTTCCATCTGGAGTTTGGACATCCTCAAATGGGGCAATGTCCTGAAGTTCCCCAGGCTGGTCACAGCCCTAGCAGGGACTGAAAGATACTGACACATTGGAATGGCCAATGGTGTCAGGTCCATAGTGATAATGCCAACTGGGCTGCACTGGGTGAATTATTCCCAGTGACAGCTGGCACTGATATGTACAGCAATATAGGAAAGATTGATTTGGGGTAAATTCAGACTTGTTCATAACCTTTGATACTGCAGTCTTTCAAAACTTATAGTCAACTTCATTTGGGCAATTTAAATGTTTTGTTCTCAAGTGAGAAAGAAAATCCTACCCTGCCTCAATTGCTGCTGACCTTTCCAAGTTGTGAAATGCCCTTTGGAAGCTGACTGAATTTTCCCTTCCCATTAAGGAATATAAATTCTCTCTCTGAGTTCTTCATTGTATTATTATTTTTCCATACCAGGAAATAGGAGAAGTGGTAGAGGAGATCGTGGTGTAGGAGAAGGAAGTTGACAATACCTGTTTGAAACATTCACATCTGACTGTTAGAAAACATTTATGGCAATGGAATAGCTTTACGTTCAGCCTGAGTCTTTGTTAACAGTTAAACTTGGGCTGCAGAAATGGATACTGGAGCTGAGCTATCTGTCCAAGCTAAGTCAATGGCTAAAGTACCACTCCGATGAGAAATGTACATTTGAAACTGACCATTTAAAGACGATTTGTCACACACAGTTTGCATTCATGCAGACTGATAGCTTTATAATTACATTATGTACAAAAAAAATCATTTTAGTTTATTAAGGCAACCACAACCTGGATAACTTGCCCAAGGTGGCTCAATGCAACTGCAGTGGTGATACCCTTGGAGCATTAAAATATTTTTTTTTTCAGATAAGAACACTTACTCCTTTTTTTCTTTTAGGAAATAATTGCCAAGAGAGAATGGACTTCTTCAGATTGTGTGTGTGTGTGTGTGTGTGTGTGTGTATGTGTGTGGGTGTATTTGGGTATATCCTTTCAACAATTTTCAATAGCTATTTGCAAAGAAAACCACATACCAAGGCATTGATATACACTCGTGTTTTGGTTTGGATTTTTTCTTTTTGGTGAAATCTTCCATGTTCATTTGCAGTGGGGTTTTAAAAGGAAGTTTCCAGCTGTTCTCTCCTGATATGTATTAAGCATGAAAATAACATGGTTGACACATAGGTCAATATATCCCCGGGCACTCCACGTCACTTAATAAGATGGCTCTACCAAAACTGAATATCTACTATGTAATATTTTAAACACGACACCACACCACCATTCCTAGAGGCAGTAACAGAAGAAAAATTATGAGTGATGGCTGTGTGTGTGTGTGTGTGTGTGTGTGAGAGAGACAGAGAGACAGAGAGAATATGGGTGTGCACTTTTGATGGGCGAGCTGTTTGATTCATATGTCTATGATATCTATCTACAGAGATGTAGATGAGTGACTTATTGAAATACATGGCTAGGTGGTGAGAAGGGAAAAGAAAAGGATGAAGTGACGAGATGGATTCCTGTGCATATACCTGGGTGTGACAGAGATGTTGTATGAAAGTTTAGATTCTGAGAGAATGAGAGAAAGAAAGGATCTTGTTGGTGTATTTGTGTAGGTAGGTGTGTGCCTATAGCTGAAGTTCAACCACATAATCCAGGATTAACTGAGAAAGTTTATCATTATAGAAAGATTTAAGCCACTTGAAGATGATGTCACCTCAAAGCCTAGTAGGGTTCTTAAACCAATATAATAAGACAAAATAAAAATTAATCAGATGGATTATAGCCAAGACAATTGAGGGATTTACAGCTATCCACCCCCCACCCCCCCATCCTAGCCCTCCCTGCTCCCCTAGAGCTCTTCCTAATCAAGCATGGTTCTTTTGTGATTGGATGGGCCAGCAAATGAACCACGTCTCTCTACCTTGGATTATCTATCTCATTAGGTGACTGAGAGGACCATCTGGTCTCTTCTGTTGGGCTGTTTGTCACTCTTATATTTTAAAGATACAGCAATCCTGATTGGTTGGGAAACTCTGTAAAGCAGACTGTCATGTATCCTTTGAAGTTGCCTCCCATATTTGTTCCCCCAGAAGCAAATAATGAGACTACTAGAGGGAAAAACAAGTCTATGACTGTGGCCAGAACCCCCTCCCTGCCCCCTCCCTTTCCCAACCCTCACCCCTGCTTTTCTTTTGCATGTTCAATGCCTCAGTTTACCCTACCCCATGTTCCCATTTGCCTTTCCCAACTCTAGGGAAGGGTTTCACTTTCATTTCCTCTTGACTTTCGGTGTCTCTTGGCCTTCACCTCCTCCTCACGTTGCAGCTGTGGCTGTTGCTGCTGCTGCTGTTGTTTGTGTTTCCTCTTCCCACCTCTAGGTGTGCGTGGTAGAGGAGGGGGAGGAGGAGGAGGAGGAGGGGGAGGTGGGGGAGGAGGAGGTGGGGGAGGAGGAGGAGGTGGGGGAGGAGGGGGTGGTGGTAAAGGTGGGGTCTCCCTGGCCATGTGGATAACAGCCTCAATGGTGGCCATGATGGTATCTTGACTGGCTACTGGTTCCAATACCAAAGGGTTTAGGGTGGGTTTCTGACCTCTCTTGCTGGGGAGGTCAATGCATTTTTCCAGCACTGGCATTTGGTCTCTGGAGTCCTCATCGAAGGAGAGGGGCTGTTTGCGGGGTCGCCCTCTCCGTTTCTTGACAAAGTTATTGCCTGTCTTTGATTGTCTCTGCAGCCGCTTGGCCTTCAGGATCTTGTTCACGTGGTCCAGGTTCTTCTTTGTGGACAGAATTTTGGTGTAGTTGCACATCTTACGCACCTCACACTGGATCGCTTCAATCTCCCGCCTCTTGAAGCGTTTCTTCAGGGATGAGCTGGCTGTGGTGAAGAGAAAAAATGGGAACAGAGATTTTAGGGTGTTAAAGTTACAATCATGGGTTTATATATGGTAGGAATTTTAAACATCATCTACTCTAGTCTCACCACTACATCAATAAAGGAAATTGAGACCTTGAATTATTAAGCGACTTTCCTCAGGTTACTGAGGTAGGAGTGCTGCGACCACAATCCAGCTGTCTTATGACTCCAAAGGGCTCCTTCCACTAAAACACACGTCCTCATCACATTTTGATTGTGGAATGGCTCTCAAGCCATAATAAGAAACCAACCAAAATTTGAACACTTTTGAGGAATTGATGTTTTCTGGGCTTTTAAAATTGATTGGGAAATTTGACAAGTTGCTTAACAGTGAGCAGAAGCAAGACAATTTATACCACAAGTCTATAAAAACAAATTTTAAAATACTTAAGGACTATGGTCAATGAATTGACCAACCATGATTCCAGAGGAACAATGATGAAGAATGCTAGTCACAATGCCTGACACATAAGTGATGGACTCAATATGTAGAACAGGACATATGTTTTGGGTATGGTTAATTCTGTTATTCTGATAGTGCATTTTTGTTATAAAGGTTCTTTTCCTTTCTAAAGAGGGAGGTGGGAAAAAGAAAATAAATGCTTGTTAAAAATATTTTAAATATCAGTGTGTTATCTAGCACCAAACACACATATTCCTATGGCTTAAATATTACACATGCTCATTTGACAAACATTTACTAAATGCTGACTATATGCTAAGTGTTGCATCGTAAGTCACCGGGGATACAAATAATGAAATAACCTCTGCACCTGAGGAGTCTATATTCTTTTGGGGAAGAGCTGGATATAATCCAGACACAGAGAAGCAAACTTGAAGGTGTCAAAGAAGGTTTCATGAATGAAGTGATAACTGAATTTAGCTCTGAAGGAAGATGAAGATTCTTAGAGGCAGCAGTGAGAAGGCAGTTTATGTTACGCATTGAAGAGAGTTTGCACAAGTATGGAATGAGGAGATAAATTGCCAGACTTAGGGAACAGCCAGTTGTACTATCTAGAATGTGTAATGATCTTAAATAAAGGTGAGATTCGACACAGAGGGTAAAGTCCTTGAATATCTAGATAAAAGTTCTCCCTCCTCCCCTTCCTTAAAGGCAACACAGAGCTAGTGAGAGCTGATTTGTGCCTTAGGAAGAATATCATGGCAGCTGTGTGGAGGATAGTTTGGAAAGGGCATAGGCTGGAACCAGGGAGGCCAATTTAAGAAATATTAATAAGAGCCTACGCAAAAAGCAATGAAGGCCTAAAACAGGCTGGCAGCTAAATACTTGAAGAAAAAAGGGAAGGATTTGAGTGATATTGGAGAAGCAAAAGTGATAAGATCGGTAACTGATTGAATCTGATAGGTGAGAAAGAAGAATCAAGAATGAAAAGATGGTGCCAAATCTGGGTGCTTGGAGTAGCAGTGTCTTCTTCAGAAGTGAGGATGTTTGGAGGAGGGGTGGATTAAGAAGTAGAGGACATTGAAAATGTGGAAATTAAGGTGCCTTTTGGATATTCCGATGGAGATGGCCAGTAAATGGATGTATGAGACTGAATTCAAGGGATAGTTTGGGGCTCTGATTATAGATTTAGGAGACATGTAATTGTGATGACAATCCCATCCATGAAGATAAGCATTCACTGAAATAATGACTCAGTAGAAAAGAGCAGATGGCTTAGATCAAAGCCTTGGGAATCTACATTCAGTGACAGAAAATAGAAAATGAACCAGAAAAAGAGACTAAAAATTAGTTCCCAGGGAGGTCGGAGGAGAACCTGAAGAGAGCTGTGTAAGAGAAGCCAAGCAAAGAGAGAGTATCAAGCAGGAGAGGATGGCTAATCAGGATCAAAACCAGCAGATCAATGACAAAAATGAAGATTAAGGAAAAAGTTACTGGATGCTGCAATCTATCAAGAAATGAACAGTGGGATGAGAAGATTTTATAGGATTGAAAAACTGAACTAGTGGGGAGAAGATGGAGTCTTTCTAAATAGAAAATGATATTGCTGAATTTTCTGAATCCACAATCTAAACCAAAGAAAGGGTCACTTTATTTATTTATTTATTCATCTATCTATCTATCTATCTATCTATCTATCTATCTATCTATCTATCTATCTATCTATCTATCTATTAATTTATTTATTTTTAAACCTTTACTTTCAGTCTTGGAGTCAATACTGTGTATTGGCTCCAAGGCAGAAGAGTGGTAAGGGAAGTTAAGTGACTTGCCCAGGGTCACATAGCTGGGAATTGTCTGAGGCCAGATTTGAACCTAGGACCTCCCCTCTCTAGGCCTGGCTCTCAATCCACTAAGCTACCCAGCTGCTCCCAAGGGTCACTTTAAATTGCCCTGCATTTTAAACATGCAACTTCACCACTGAAACCTCCTTTCATTATGTTTGTAATAGAGACAAGATTCTAGCTGAATTCTACCTCTTCACTGTTTATTAAGACTAAAATTCTTGGGCAATTAATGGTAGGAGTGAGGGATGCTTAAAGTGACTAACAGCGTTTTATGCACAGAAAAACGTTAATTTAGAGCTTAAGGCAACTTTAATCATCACATGACCCAAACCCTTCATTTTATATGCAAGGAAATTGAGATCCAGAGAGGAAAAGTGACACAGAATGCAGAGGGTTCCAGGATCTAAATCTGGGTCATCCACTTCCAAATTCATCATTCAACCTATTGTATCACAGTTTCCCAAATATGACACAAAACGACTGCTGTGGTGACAAGCAGTATCTCCCATTCATTGATTAAGGAAGTTACCCCAAGGGCTACATTAAGAAAGCTTGGTTATGTTCTTTTTAATTATTTGTGATTTTTTAAAAAATATATTCTATCATTCTGTGTTTTTCCTATCACATTATCTGAATTAGTTATATTTTCTTTTACAAAACTCTGGCAGCACATTTGAATAGAATGAATATGGTTATTTAAGAACTCATTTCTCTGTGAATAACACTATTATCAACAATGCAAGGATCCAGGACAACTCCAAGGGACTCATGATAAAAAAGGCTATCCACTGCCACAGAAGGAGCAGAGAGTCAAATGCAGATCAAAGCATCATATTCTTCACTTGATTTTCTCCATGAATTTTTCTCTAGTGTAAGCAATATGTCTGCTTATACAACATGACAAATGTCAAAATATGTATTGTATTATAACAGGTACCACCCATATCATATTACCTGCTGTCTGGGGTCAGGGGGAACATACAAGGATCACAAAATGTCAGAAAACAACATTGAAAATTGTATTGACATGTAATTGAGAGAAAAAAAGAATTAATCTCTCCCCTTTCCTCACTAAGCATTGTGCTTTTTATATTTTTCAGCATTCAATCATATTTTGCTTTAACCTGATTATACAAGTCCTGAAAGTCAATGCAGTTTTAAGCATTAACTTCAGAAATATATTATAAATTCATAACAACATCATTTAAAGGTCAATATTTCAATTTATTTTATACTTATTTTTTGTGAGTTTTTAAAAGGAAACTTAAAATTCTAACTTGAATAAGAGAGGGCACTCTGTGATTATTCATTTGTACATGTGACAACTTCTGAATAACACTTTCTCAGACCAGTGGGTCAGCACAAGAGGTCCTCTTTCTTGGCTTCCTCAATCACCTGCTCTCTCTCCATTAGACTTTTTCTTGTAGGCTTGTAGGGTCACGTCAAAACCGTTTTATTATGCATGACAGCTTCATTCCCTGGATGATCTTAAGGCTAGGTTTGTCAATCAATCCATTTAGTTACTGAGCAACAGCAAAAGAAAGTTTTGACAAAGTTCAAAAACTGATGAGAGTAATGTATGGCAGAAGACAATGGTAATGCTGAATTTTCACAAGAAATGTTTGTATTTTAAAATTTAAATAATTAATTTTCAAATGTTATATTTTATGCTTGTTACATTTAAATTTCTTAAGTTTTAAAAGCTTAAAAATGCACTCAGACTTTTGGGATACGTTCATTGGTCTAGTTCATAAGTCCATTTTGAAAGATGGAAAAAAAGTCCCCAGTTATGTGAAAGATAAACACCAGAGGGTATAGATCACAGCTTCTCATGGTATACTGGACAAAACACTAGCACTAAATCAAAAAAAATTTAGATTTGAATCTTGTTTCTGCCAGTTACTAACTATATAAAGCTTGGGAAAGTTATTTGAGTTATTTAAATCTGTTTCCTCCAGTGAACAATGGAGTTAATATTTGCCCTGTTTCACATATCAGTGATGGCAAACCTATGGCATGTATGCTAAAGATGGCACATAGAACACTCTCTGTGGACATGTTCTCTCCCCCCTCTCACACCCCCACTTCATTCCTAGAAATGTAGAAGGACTTGGGTAAAGCTGCTCCCCTCCCCCTCTCTACTGTGCCTAAGGACATTTTTTCACTTCTTCTACCCCTCTGCCCAGTAGCAATGGAAGTGCACAGGAGTAAGGTGGGTGGCTCATAGGCAACAAAGCTGGAGGGGAGCTGAGCTCTTGGGCCACTCCCCTCTCCCTCTTTACCTGTGCTGAGGACATTCCTGCTTTACCCAACCCTCCTCCCAGCAATCTAATGAGGGTGCTTTCTCCTTCCCCTGTGTGAGGTAAGGGAGGGGGACACTCCTGGCACTCTAAAAGGTTCATCATCACTACTTTATATGGTGGTTGTCAAAATCAAAAAGACATTGAAAAGGGCAGCTAGGTAGCAGAGTGGATAAAATGTCAGACCTCGAGTTGGGAGGACCTGGGTTCACATTTGGTCTCATATGCCTCCTAGTTCTGTGACCCTGGGCAAGTCACTTAATCCTGATTGTCTGGCCCTTGCCTCTCTTCTGACTTAGAACTGATAATCAAAAGGTAAGGTTTGAGAGAGAGAGAGAGAGAGAGACAGAGAGACAGAGAGACAGAGACAGAGACAGAGAGACAGACAGAGAGAGAGAGATTGAGAGAGAGAGAGACAGACAGAGAGAGAGAGAGAGAGAGAGAGAGAGAGAGAGAGAGATAGGTCGGAAGAAGGAAAGAGAAAGAGAGAAGGAGAGAGAAAGACAGGGAAACAAAGGGAGGGAGAAAGAGGGGGGAGAGGTAGTAATGGAGAGAGAGAGAGAGAGAATATAGGCAAAATTATTATTAAAACTGTAATATAATAAATGAAAGGCATAACTGCCATCTCATATCACCCCTAAATACATAGTAGGTTATTGGTCAATTCTTATTAAATTAAAACAATGATACATTAGCCTTCATATCAGCTATTTTCAGGACAATTCTATATAACCTAAGAATCCACTGTATATCTCAGTTGTGTGCCAGCAGAGGCAATCCAGTTTATCCTGGTCTTGTCTCTTCACAGAATACATAACTCCCTTCATTTTTTCAATGACTCAAGCCAAAGTTGCTTTGCAGGACGCTGGATCTTTAGTGAGCCCACAGGCAACTTTCAATTGTCTTCAAATGTTCTGGACCACTCAGACCTCAGAAAACATCCACCTTAATGGAGTCCTCCTTAAGCAGCCCATCTTCTGTAGACTTCAAGGGAAATATCAGCCAGGTGTTTCTGATTCATTTACACTCAAGCCACCAGGCTGTTCTCTGGAAAGGACTCTTTTCATGTCCCAGTGACCAGATGCGGCTGCACTTTATGAGCCAAGATTGTCTGGCTCAGGAAGTCCTCTGTTCCTGCCACTAAATGGCCCTCAGAATCGTTTTGTTTTGAAGTACGGAAACCATAAAATGGGAATAGCTTCAAGATATAGCAGAAGAGACACCCCCCCCTCCTCTGTGTCAGTGTATCATCCCCTTAACCCCATACACACACAAACACGCAACACACAGGGTCTCCAGAGCCCCGTTTTCACAATGCTCAGTCCCTTGAGATATGATTCAGCCATCAACTTGTCCTTACTCAGAGCCTTACTGCAGCTATTTCCCCAAATGGGGCAACCCCTCACATGGCCTAACATAGTACATTTAAACCCCACAGTAGAGAAACAAATGTGTTTCATTTTAGCATTGTGGTTTGTTGACTTCTTTTTTTGTTTCACACAATAGTGAGAAAGTACATTGAATATCTGAACAAAAGGGACTTGGAAGAAGGGTAGGATTTACGACATGGGCTAGGATGCTGGAGCTCAACAGCCTAGCCTCGTCTGCATCTGGGTAAATTCAGGCAAATTTCGTTGAGTAACCCTTCATGTTACTTAGCTCCCTCCTTCCATGCCCAGGACAGCTGTCCATTCAGGGCTCCTTTGAAAGCCTGGAGAACAGTAAACTTCTCAGATTTTATTGCCATTGGCAAGGCTTATGGGGTATAGTGGGTGATATAGTAAGAACTCCAAAACCAGTTCTAAAGATCTGAACTGAATAAAACTAGAGTGAGTTTTTGAATGTAAAAGTGGTAACATTTCAGAGTTAATTTTTTAATAGATGGCATCAGACCCATGTGACACCCAATTGCTTTAAATATAATGTCTAATGCAGTTAGAGATAAAGTTTTTGAACAGCCAGTACAAAGAATGTCAATAAATGTGCCAACTTCAAGTATAAGCAACTTCTTTGGTGACATTATTCTAGCACAAATATTCACCCCCAAATTACCTATCCTCTTCCCCTATGGTAGTTTACATTCAAAAATTGATTGTCACACATATCAACTAGGCTTCTTATGGCTAAATAGCCTATATAGGCATTGGAACATTCTGTGTGAGAATGGGTATATGTTGGTGTGGTATGTATGTGAACGTGTGTTTGAGTAGTGTTATTAGTTATTTCCCAATTTTATCCATTTGTGTGTGTAATCATATATGTGCATATGTGTGTTTTCTGTGTTTTGATATGTCTGATTTCATCTGGATATACTAGAATTCCCAGAATAGTAAGTCCCTCCACTAATGTAACTCTGCTAGTCTTCGAAAGTTGCCTGGAGGCACTTAGAGATGAATGAACTTGCTACTCTTCTACAATGTTTCAAAAACTAGAACTCACTCCTGGTTTTCCTGTCCTTTACCCACTATGCCTTGATGTCTCCCTTTTATACAGTTTGATAGTCCAAAAATAGTTACTAAAGAGGAAAACAATCAGACTCAAGTGTAGGTGGGGTGGAAATTTCTTTATCCAACATTTCTCTTCTTCTCCACTCTTAGCCTTAGTCTAGAACAGATTTTCTTCACATATTTTTATCCATTGGCATTCTGGTGAAGCTGATGAAATTTTCTTATAAGAATGGTTTTTAATTAATAAGATATTAATATTTAAAGAAAATGAAAGGTCAGATATATTTTTCCCCATCCAAGTTCATGGACCCCTTGAAGAATACTTAAGAGTTTCTGTGGATCCTTGATTAATAAATCCTTGTCTAAGAAAACTTTCTCCATGTCAAAACATTGGGATGGACTTACTAGCTAAGAGATGTGGAAGTGACCTTGAAAGAAAGATCATATAATACATTTCCATATGTGGAAGTTTGCTGTTCCATTCTAGAAGATGACAGAGTATATTACAAAAAATAATTCTTTAAGGCTTCTTGTAAAAGAATTCAATAATTTCTTCTAGATAGTTCTACTATAAATTAACTTATGATAGAATGGAAAGATACTTATGCTTGGAAGTTAGGAGAAATTGGCTAAAATCCTGAGTCAGACACTTTACTCACTGTGGAACCATGGGCATGTTTATTCTATGAACTCCAGTTTTCTCATCTATTAAATGAAGGTAGCAATATGAGTATCACCTACTATGTTACAAATTTTTCAAGAAAGTACCTTGTAAATCTCAAAGCACCACAAGGATAAGGGTTAAAATTGGTTTAATTCACCCATGTCTTAGTTGAATGAAAAGCCCCCAAGTGGAGGTATTCCTTTTTTTTCTGTCACCTGAAGGAGGCTCAAGTGACTTTGACCTTTCTGACTGTTCTTTTGATCTCTATTAATGGATCATTAGGTCCTTGAACTCTCTTCACTGTTACCATTGCCTTAATAAACTAAAATGATTTTTTGGTACATAATGTAATTTTAAAGCTATCAGTCTGCATGAATGCAAACTGTGTGTGACAAATCGTATTTAAATGGTCAGTTTCAAATGTACATTTCTCATCGGAGTGGTACTTGAGCCATTGACTTAGCTTGGACAGATAGCTCAGCTCCAGTATCCATTTCTGCAGCCCAAGTTTAACTGTTAACAAAGACTCAGGCTGAATGTAAAGCTATTCCATTGCCATAAGTGTTTTTATTAAATATCCTAAATTTAACTTTGTCCCTAGCTAAGTTTTGCCTATGGGTAGCTATATAGTAATGAGTAGTAGCTAGGTGGCCCAATGGAACTAGCTATGGACTTGGAATTAGGAAGCCTCATCTTCATGAGTTCAAATCTGGCCTCAGATACTTATTAATTGTGTGACTCTGGGCAAGCCACTTAACCTTGTATATCTTAGTTTCCTAATCTATAAAATTAGCTAGAGAAGGAAATGGGAAATCACTCTATTATCTTTGGCAAAAAAAAAAAAAACAAAAGGGATCACAGAGAGTTAGACATGACTGAACAACAAGTTTTGCTAAACTTTATCCTTTCTATTCTTCTTTCTATATAATTGAGTCATACACATGTCAATTTATTTGGATCAGTGAGATACTGTGGGTTTGGGAAAGGGAAGCTAGAACAGATACTCCTGGGCCTATTGCTGTTTTTATACTTCTCTGGCGACTATGGTGACTGCTTGAAGGGACATTTTTTTGTTCCTCTGTTTCCTTTTGGCCTATTTTAGTTTTTAGGGAGTTGATTTTTTCAGTGAATCCCCCCCCCCCATGTTGAGATTTTCTTTCAATCCTCTTATTATTTTCCTTTAAAGTTCTTTCAGGGATTCTTTTGAGACCTGACATCATTTCACATTTTCCATTAAGGCTTCACATGTTTCCTTTCTGGCATTGTTTCTCTCTTTTGAGTTAATATTTTGGTGTTCCTATTACTAAAGTAACTTTCTAAGGTTGTTGGGTTTTTTTTTTATTTTTGCTCATTTTTTGCTCACCCCTGCCCCAACACTACCATATCTATCTATTGAGATACTTCTCTGTTCCTGGGATAGAGGGCACACTGCTCCAAGTTAGCAGAATACTCTTCTCTGGAACTTGGAGTAGGCTCAGCTGCCCTTGTTTCTCACAGTGTAGAAGGTGGCCTTGTTGGCTTGTTCTGTGTGAAGTAGCTTGGGTTGGGCTTGTTCCTGTTTTGCAGCTTCATTTCTCCTGGTGCAATCATTGCATATTGGGCTGCTTCAAGTTCTCCTGGTTGCCATGCTTCCTAGGTTGTTCTCTCCTCTTATTCCAGTGAGATATATACCTTCACCTTTCCTTTGTTTTGAGATGATTTATTCTCTCTCTCTCTCTCTCTCTCTCTCTCTCTGTGTTTGTGTGTGTGTTGGGGGGAGTAGAATGTCCTTTACTTTGTCATTTTTAGCTCCCAGCATGCATTGGCTTAGAGGATTTGTTTTTGCTAAAATATTTAGGATTTTCTGGTGGAGGAAACAGACAGCTATGGCAGAAATAGTTTTGTGGTGGATTAAACCAGTTATGATGGGAAAGAAGAAAAAAGGAAGGAAGGGAGGGAGGGAGAAAGGAAGGAAGCAAGGAAGAAAAAAGAAGGAAGGGAGGAAGAAAGAAAAGAAGGAAGGAAGGAAGAAAAGAAGGAAGGGAGCAGTCAAGAGAGGGAGAGGGGGAAGGAAAGTAGGGAGAGAAAGGAGGGAGGGAAAGAAGAAAAGAGGAAAGAAGGTAGAAAGGTAAAAAGGAAAGAAAGAAGGGATAAAGGTGAGAAGGGGAGATGAAAGAATGGAGGAAAAGATGGAAGTTAAGAAGAGTAAAAAAAAAATTATTGTGTGCCAGGCATTGTACTGAGTACTTTACAAATACTACTTCATTTTATCCTGACAACAACTCTGGGAGCTAGGTGCTATTATTGTTTCCATTTTACAACTGAGGAAACTAAGGCAGACAGAATCCAGGCCAGGGTCACACAACTAGTGTCTGAAGCTAGATTTGAACTCAGGGTCTTAAACCCAGACCTAGTGCTCCATCCACTGTAACACCTAGCCATCTCTGGCACAAGAATATAAAAGTGAGCAAGTGTTTGATGAGGGCCAGTGGACACTGTGGTAAAAATAAAATACATCAGTGAGAAAATTGGTAGAGGCTGGGAGATGTGGGATGGCTACGTCTGTAGCTTGGGCCTTAGATCATCTTGCCCTCCACATCTTAGCCTGTGATGTTTAGGAAGGGATGCTCATAGTTGGTCCTTGTTTTTCTGAATTCATGGCTAGTGCTGTTCTAGTATACCCACGTAGCCCACATCAGAATAAAAAATGACCAGAGTTGTCTTCAGATCCTGTGGAGTCATGCCAGTAAGTATTTCATCAACTGGGCTTGCTTTTCATTTTCTGTCTTTAGCAAAAGTTATTCAGGGATAATAGGAGGTCTAACCATATGGGAAAATGGAAGAGCCTTGATCTAGTAGTCAGGAGACTCCTAGCTTTGTCAAAGACTAGGTAAGTCACTTCCTCTTCTTGGAATCAGATAATCTCTAGAGTTCTTGACAGCCTAGAATATCTCAACTTTTTTTTTTTTTTAATATTCACTCTCACTTTTGGGGATTCTCTACAAACTTACACAAATACTATTATGTCCAATCACTTGGTGTAGGACTGTGCAAGACATTTACTCTGTACAGAACTTTGGAAGGAAATGCAAGTGCAAAGGGCTGGGCACTTATTGGCTTGGCAGTATTTATGCTTTACAAATCTTTATTCTCACTGCTCATGGCTTGCTTCACTGTCCTCTAAATGCTTGCAGATTTTTCCTCCTCAAATCGTTCCATTGCTGGATAGTAATTTCTAGGCTCTTGTCTGGAGATTGATTCCATATTTGCTTTCTCTCCTCTCTAATCTTCTGATATATAGCCTGTTCTTCGTTAGTTTTCAAGAATAATTATGAGAGCGTGAGGCAAACTGTGAACTCATTCCTTGACAATACTAGAATTCATATAATCTTTTAGACACTGTCTGTATTTTAAATTGCTTTGTGAATTACAGAGCAGGTCTGGGTTCATAACTAGGCTCTCCATTGCTTTAACATTCTCATAAATTACAGGATTTGTTATGTTGTTGTTTTTCAGTCATTTTATTTGTATTTGACTCTCCATAACCCCATTTGGTGTTTTCTAGGCAAAAATACTAAGAGTGGTTTGCCATTTCCTTCTCCAGATCATTTGAAAGACAAGAAAACTGAGGGTTAAATGATTTGCCCAGGGGCATATAGCTAGTAAGTGTCTGGGGCTGCATTTGAACTCAGGTCTCCCTGTCTCCAAGCTGGGGACTCTGTGCCACCGGCCATTGACTAAATACATACTAGATTTAGTATGTCTTTTTCTATGGGTCTCTGCCTTTTGTGCTTCATCTCCGTAGCCTTCTAGTGTTTATGAATAAAGTATACATATTATGACCCAATAACTCACTGAAAGTTCAAAAACTTCAAAAAGAAGTTTTCAACAATCCAATAACTTCTTTTTCATACATGTCATGTCCTCCCTTCAACCCCATTTGAGTAGATGAATAAAGCAGCAAGAGTCAAGATTTCTATTGTCAAATGCTCCTTTTGAAAGGAAAACACAAAACACTCTACTTGAGGCATGAACCCTACTGAAGGCCAGACTTAAGAATTTTAAACTTTTGTCCTATGTCTCCACAATTCTTAGGCTGCTTGATTCTGTATTAGGCTTCTACCAAGAAAGTTAAGCCTTCCTTCCTGGAATTTGAGTTCTCAAGGTCAATGGAGCCAAGGTCCACTGCTCTCCCATTTTTAAATGATTTCATCTGATCCAAGCTTTCCATGATCTGGAAGTTTGTGTTATTCTCTACTTCTTCCCTCCACCTGATACTTGTGGTTTTTGTTTTGTTTTGTTTTGTTTTGTTTTTGTTGTTCTTAAATTTTTCCTTACTTTAGTTAATGCTATATTTAAAAAAATGAAGTTGGCTTAATAAATCTTGAATGTATCACTTTAAGTTACCTTTCCTATTCAAGGCATCAAAATTGGTAAGGTCAAGGCCAACTGCTTTCATGTTTTAAAATATATTAAAAAAAAGTCTGTTTACTTCATTCTATCTTGCTAATTTCTGACCAAAGCCTAGAGTTATTTATGACCCTGATGGAGAAAAGAATTAGAAGAATTGGTTTGAATATGTGAAGAAGAGGAAAGAGGGCAAAAATATTGATAAATCCTCAGAAGTGTGCCACGAAGTAGAAAAGGTTAGAAAGCCCTGTTTTGTGCTATATACTGTATCATACTCTTTATAAGGTCGTTTCAAAGAATGAATCTTTGCTACAACACAGATGACAAATACTAATTCAGCCTTGGCTTGCAAGATTTCCAGACTTCAGTACCCTATGAGACAGCCCATTCCATTCCTGAGCATCTTTCCTAAGAAAGCTCTCCTTTATACTGGACTAAACTCTGTCTTCCTGTACCTTCCAGTCTTTGGTCATAGATATTTGGTCCTAGATCACTTGGAACTACATGGAAAAGATTTACTTTGAGCATTACCCCTGTTATCTATAATATTTATTGGGAAAGGATGGGGGGATTGAAACTGCCACTCCTAGTTGCCCCTTCCCCTACCAACTGTCAGTCTAGTTTCCTTTCCAAGTATCCTTCAAGTATTTGAAGATATTTCTTATGCCCCTGTATGGCTTCTTTCTTCTGAGCTAACCAATACAAGTTTTCTCAGCCACTTCTGCATATGGCATGGTGTTGAGCCCTCCTTATCTTCATGGTCTCTTTACTGACTGCTGGTGTCATTCTGAAAATGTGCAACCCAAAACTCAATGTGATAATCAGACTTGAATATTTCCATTATTTTCGTGAGTCTATCTTGGTCTTGTGACTTTACTTTGGGAAGCATGGGATAATGGGCAGAATGTTAAACATGGAATTATGGAATTTAGAAATGTCAGGAAAATCTTCATTGGAATTCCACCTCAGAATTACTAGCTTCATAACCCTGAGAATCATTTAAATACTCTTAGCCTCATTTTCCTCACCGGTAAAATAGGGATAATAATATACCTCACAGTGTTGTTGGGAGGATCAAATAAGGATACATATGTGAAGCAATTAGAAAACATTAAATGCTTTATAATATTAGTTTTAATAATAATAATTACTAATATTATTAATTGCTTCAAATAGTTTCTTCACTGATTCTCAAGGGTTTTCTAAGTAAAATAAAATTTCTGCAAGTAGGATTGATTGTATCTTCTTTGCTTTCATTTAACTCTCTATAGTTAGCATTTCTAGTACTATGCCAATGAATTCTAGACAGTGGCAACATTTATTAAGGTTTTTAATTTCATCAATTTTATTGTAAAATTCATTATTATTTTATTAATTTTGATTTTGTTTTACATTTTAAGAATGAAAAATTTATAGTTTGGAAGATTGATATAAAGTGAGGTGAGCCGAGCCAGAAATACAATTTATTTGCATTTGAGGATGATAGGTATGGTAGGTGGCATGTAATTTCAGTTATGGCCCATGTGTTAATTTATTTTATTTGACTGTACTTATTTGCTATTAAGGAGGTTTCTTTTGGTGGGAGTAGGGAGGACATCATTGGGAAGTAAAGAAAATAAAAGAAGAACAAACAACAATAACAAAAAATGTTTCCAGTTTTTTTTTTTCCATTTCAAAGAGTGGTGGTTCCTTATTTTAAAGATGTGTTTTTGATCCTATTAGAGATGAGCCATTTTGATGAAGTGCTTATTAAGAATTTTAACACAAGTGAGTGTTATATTTTGTTTAAGGCTCTTTCTGCATCTATTGTTATAATGAATGTAGTTTTTTTTTTTTCTCTCTTGCTTACATGATTAATTACACTCATTGCTTTCCTTAATTTGCACCATCCTTACCACCCTGGGATAAATCCAAGTTGGTCATAATAAAACATTTTCTGGATATAGAAAGATTTAGTATCTTTACTATGATTTCATTTAAAATTTTTGTGTCAACATCTATTAGTAGAATTGAATATAAGAATTCAGCTTCAGTTTGAACTCCAGCCTGGGACTGTTATCTCCTTTGTTCTAGAATCTCTATGAACCCTAAAATTGCATCATCTTTTTCTCTAGGCACATTGTATTAATGACTTGTCTGAAATCATCTACCAGCTAAAACTCACATTTTTATACCTGAACTATTCTCTAGCTACTTCTTTTATCCTGGATTTGAGCTATGGTTATTTTGAACGCAGTCACAAGATGTTATGCCTATTCCAAATAAATGTCATTTTGACAGACAACTCATTGTTGCAACTTTTTTCTCTTCTCTGCCACCCAAAGTGTGGCAGAGCTTCACCATGAGCCACAAATATTGTTCTTTAAATAATTGGATGATCTACAACTATTGTTGGCTAATGAGAAGCTTTCCTAATTGTCATGAGTCAGGCTTAAATGAAAACAACACCAAAATATTCCCACTGTCAATGCCAGAACTTGGGATGTAACTGTCCACATTTGGTCCCCTTGCTGTTTTTTTATTACTTATGTTTATCTCCTATATACTCACTTAAGTATTTAAGTTTGGAGGAAGACTCCTCCCTGACTCCATGTTAGGAGACTGAGGGAAAGAACATTGAAGTAGATAGTAGGCTTGTTCTCAAATTGTAGTGCCATTATGTGAAAGTTATTTATTCTCAGTTTCCTCATTTGGAAATTAAAACTAATGATTCTTACCCTGCCTTATTTTCACAGGGTAATCGAGATACACTTGAGTGTCCTCATCTATAAATGATGAGATTGTACCAAATGGCCTCTCACAACCATCTCTAAATCCTATGATCTATAAAAAACAACTTTAAGAATCAGTGTTCAATGAAGTGATGAATAAAATCATCTTAAGTCAAGGATGAGCTTGAGAGGACAACCTTTCTTGTAAACAATTCTTTACTGGAGCAGACTGTTTTGTAAGATTTGGAAAAAAGGACCAGAAGAGAATCTGAACACCCAGTAGCAGAGACAGAGACCTTTAGAAGCTTGGGGTTAGGAGGTATATTAGAGGTCCTTCAGTTTCTGTGAAGTTTCCAACCCAGTTACAAGCATCCCATCTATGTCATCCCTACCTGAACACTTTGAAATGCAAGAACATTGTTTCTTCTGAACTGAGATCTGCATCCCTATTACTTCTACTCTGGCCCTCTGGAGGAACACAGAAAAAATATTTCTTATCTCCCTTTAAATCTTTGGTAGATCTACACACATTTCAAGCAAAATATAGTGTCAAAGGAACAAAAAATTGAGAACTAAAATCTGAGATTTAGGTCTGGCTGTTACTAAATTTATATGCTACTTCAACTTTCTATGCCTCAGTTTCTTCTATTAAAGGAGCTTTTGGATTTGAATTCCAATAGTATCAATGCTTTAAGTTTGTAGAATCAGTGCATTTGTACTACTACTAGTTAACATAATTCAAAGAGCATTTATTGTTCCCCAGACTGAAGACATTATATTAGTTGTTGAGAAAACAAAGATAACCCCCCCAAAAAACTCCAAACAACTCCTGCCCTTCACATTTTTTTTGTCTAAATCTTTGTCCCTCTTTGCAAAATGTCTTCATATATTCATCTGAACAAAGTGAAAAAAGATGATATGACTTATGAGTATTTCAAGCAGCCCTATGTCCTGTCCTCTGGCATGAGATCTCTTAAACCTGATTATTTCCAAGGTATCTTCAGCTGTAATATTCCATGATTCCATGACTTTTTAAAATAAAAACATCTATAAGTCCAAACACTTTCTTTGATAGTGATAGCTACTTCCATTTACTATTCTCATTTTGGGGCTGAATATCCCCAGTTCTTTCAATTATTCCTTAATATGACATGATTTCCATATGCTTTCCATTCTTCTTTGGGTACTGTCTTGATTATCCCTGTTCCTCCTAAAACAAAGTAAGCATAATTGAATGCTCTATTACAGATGTAGTCTAATTAACAAAAAAGTAAAGTAGGAAGATCAGCTAAGTAGCTTAGTGGACAGAGATGCATGTCTAGAGACAGGAGGTCCTGGGTTTAAATCTGTCCTCAGACACTTCCTAACTGTGTGACCCTGGTCAAGAAAGTTAATTCCAATTGCCTAGCCCATACTTAGTATTGGTTCTAATGCAGAATATAAAGATTTTAAAAAAACAAAGTAGGTTTATTACTACTCATGTTCCGAACACTATACTCCTAATATAGGTCAAGATTTTGTTAGTTTAGTACTTTTTTTTTTTAAGCTTACCTTCCATCTTAGAGTCAATACTGTGTATTGGCTCCAAGGCAGAAGATTGGTAAGGGTTAGGCAATGGGGGTCAAGTGACTTGCCCAGGGTCACACAGCTAGGAAGTGTCTGAGGCCAGATTTGAACCTAGGACCTCCCATCTCTTGGCCTGGCTCTCAATCCACTGAGCTACCCCGCTGCCCCCAGCTTTATACTTTTTAAAAACTATATTACATTGCTGACTCATGTTAAGCGTTGGGACCAACCCTTGGGACTATTTTCACATGAACCATTTGATTTATCCTATACTTAAGCAATTGAACTTTTTAAACCAAACGCAGGATGACTTTCATCCTTCTTTCATTTAACTCTTAGGGGTCTGATGCTGAGTACAAAATAGTGTTGTCTGTTTTCAATCTTGATAGTATTACTAGCAAAAAAAAAGTTTTCATATTTGTAGGCAGTTCCCATAAGTTATATTTTATTCTGTCTGTACCAGCTAATCACAGTTCCTTTAATTCCCTTATGGGATCAGATCCAAGTCATCAAATGCATACTCTCATTCCTCTGGATGCTGAAGATGTTTTCTATTTTTAAAAAAGGCCAGAAAAACCAGTGAGGTATTGACACCACAAGATATGGGAAGGGAAGGAGAAAGGAAAATACTTTAAAAAATGACAAACATCTTTATTTCTGCCTGGAAAGGAGATGGATGTACTACAAGATTTAAATTTTTTTTTTTTTTATCAATTTACGTGCTGGTGCAAAACAGAATTCTTTCTATGAGTGTCAGAGAAGATGCTGTTTCTGTTATGTGACTAGAAATATAAATGACATTTTTCTTTAATCCATAGGCAATTCCCCTCCCCTGGTGGAAAAGCCTGGCTGTGTTTTCTTTGGTTTTCAAGGAAGGACTCATATCTTTCCCTCCAAATGAGTAGGACTTTGCTTCAGTCAGCCTCCAGCTATCCTCTCAGCTCTTCTATAAGCATTCCAGACAGGAGATGGATTAAACAAGGTACTCAAATTTGAAATTAATAAGGTCCAAAATGGATTCTTACAGAGCCTAAACTCAGTAGTATGGTATAGTAGTAACAATACTGGATGGAGTGAGAAGACTTGCATTTGATTCTGGGATCTCTCTTGCTAGCCCTGGCTAGCTAACAAATTTTTACCTGCATGGTCCTAGATAATTCATCTGTAAAATGGGAGTGCTAATATTTTTACTACTTACCTCAAGAGGCAGTTATAAGGAAAACACTCTCTAAAACTTCCAAGTATTGCCTTTTCTTTTCTCCTGTCCATTCTGAGCTAACTGTTTTGGGCTCACTTGGCTACCATATATTAGTGAGTCAGTAACTTGCTAAATGGTGCTTCTGAATGTGGAATAGAGCCTGATATACTCCAGCAGAGTCTGAGGCCTGCTGAAAATCTCATCTTGAATTTAGGACCTAGAAGTATTTAAGTGGCACTTTAAAAAAGCATTTCATTCCTTGGTTTCCTTATCTGAAAAATAATTTCTACTACTTTATTCTTGTAGGCAAGTTCAAAAATAGTGTGAGAACTGACTAGGGACCTTAGCACCAATCTCAACCCTCTCCAAACATTTACAAACAAGGAAAATTAGGCTCTTAAGGGTATGGTGATATGGCCAAGTTCACACAGTGAGATCTGAGACTATTCATTTCCTAAGTCACTTTCTCATCTTGAACCACTAGAAAACAACTAAGTGGAGGAAGGGAACAGTATTTGGCATTTCTAGCCTTGAATAACAATCTAGTCTGAAAACAGAATGTACTTAAGAATTAATTGGGTATCATTCCCCAATAGACTTCTTTAAAAATGGAACCTTTTTCATTCTTTATCATCATTACCATCAAATGTCTGGACTGAAGAAGAAGAAAAAAACCCAAACAAAAACCCAGCCTCAAAGGCAGCTTGGAATTAAAGCAAAGTTTATTGAGGGGCAAAGGGATAAGTTCTTGGCCATTACATATTTAAGTTCTAAACACACAAGCAGTAGTGGGAAAAAAAAAGTTATTGCTTTAACATCATTCAGACATAAAGTTTGGACAGCCCTAAGGCAACAAACTCTCCTTCCTCAATCTGAGATTTGACAATTTAAGAGGAAAAAGCTCATTCATCATCTTTTCCTTTTAGAGACTATAAATTATTGGCTCATATAGCACCATGTGGCTTGGATTCTGTGAAAAGTTAGAATAAACAAACCGGTAACAATGCGAGGAGTAAGAGTGAGTCATAAACAAAACACAGACATATGCGCTCATATAAATAAGGGCCTGGATCGCCAGTTTTCCAAAGTCTGCTTCCCATTAATTACACAACAAAATGCATTTTCCATATGTAAGCCCCAAATCACTTTACTTTGGTGACTTCTGGAAGACAAAAGCCAGGAATTCAGCTGTTTGGGTATCAAACAAAGCCAAACATGAAAATCTAGAAAAGCTCAAAGGCTACCAAAATGGCTTCTGATACTAGACAGCTCAACATTGACTTGCTGTCCCAGATTCTGTGCTTCCAAAGAGCATTTGTTAAAAGATCCTCTTCCCACCATTTGCATGACTGATCTTGAGGCCCTGCTTTGTTTGTGGATGATGAGTAATTCTGTTTGGTTTTAGGTTCCGCCATCTTTTATGGTCAGTACTTGGGTCCCAACAATGGGGACTATCTATGGTCATATTATTTGAAACCTTGCAAGGCAGGCATTACCATACACCAGTACATATTCAGACTCAATCTGTATTAAAACTCTAGTTTTGCCAATGACTAGCCATGTGATTCTCACTATCTTTCTCTCATAGTAGGTAAAGGCTTCCCGATTTGTCTCCCTTTTTCAAGTCCCCTCTCTGATCCATCCTCTTCCTCTTTCTTGCAGTCACAGCTTGTCTCAAGCATTAAAGATCATTCTTTCACAGCTGCCAAAGTGATTGGACCATTGGTAATAGGACCCAAAATCTTGAGAAATGCTTATGCAAAATAAACCTTTGGTTTTCAAGTGCCTCTCCTTTATCTTAAATCAAATTAGTGGCCAAAAGATGTCCCCTGGAATGTCCACATGGCAAAAAAAAAAAAAAAAATTTAACCATCTCTGGAATAAATGGCACAACAATTGAATATTTCCCAAGGACAGAACATGGGAAGGAAATGAAGAGGAAAAAATCCTCGATGGATTGAGGAGATATTGGGAAAATGAGGAAATGCTAAGAAAATGACTGAAGACTTCTGGCTCTCTTTTTTACTGAAGAGTTAGAATAGCAGACTGAGATACTTTAAAAGAAGACTTAAAAAAAAAGTCTTCCCATTTTATAAATATTGAAATGACTTAGGGAAGATTTGTTTTCTGTTTGTTAGAAAAGTGGAAGCTATTGTAGGAGCTGATGGAATCAATCATGAATTCATTTATGTGGAAAATGTGCATAAAGGAGAAGGGAAAGGTGAGAAACTTTAGTATAGCCATAAGAAGAAGACTAATAGACATTAAATATGTCAAGAACAATTTAAGACAGGGAGGCACTGTGGTAAAGGGTTGGGGAGCGAAGGGTCAAGCAATTTCCACTCTAATTCCATTTTTGCTAGTGTCTAGCCACATGACCTCCATCACCTTTCACTAAGATGATTGCAATAGCCTCCCAATTGTCCCAAGTCCTTCCCCTTTCCTCTCCATTCTCCACTCACTGCCAAAGTGACTTTCTGAGAATACACATTTGATTATGTAACTAGTTCTCAATCTCAAATACCAGTGGCTCCCTATTACCTCCAGAATCAAGTAAAATGCTTCTAACATTTAAAATCTTTCTCATGAAACTTTAATCATGCTTTTCAGCCTTAATTTTCATTTCCCTCCTTTATTCACAATCTGGTCAACCTGACCTTTTTGTAGTTCCTCCCCTGGGAAGCCCTAACTTCTGTCTCCATACCTGGTAGAGGTTGTTCCCTCTTCCTACCATGCACTTTCTTTTCCCTTTTGAATCTTAAAATCTTGAATTTTCTTCAGTTCAAAATTTACTACTATACAAGGCCATTCTTGGTTATCCCAGCTGCTGCTAATGTCACACCCTCCATGTTATCTTTTATTTACCTATTTTTTAAGCTATAATATTTCTCGTAGTCCTTTATTATTATTGCTATTATACTTGAATAAGCATATATTGTTTCCCCAGATAAAACAGGAGCTCCTTGAAGGTAGGAATTATTACATTCGTGTCTATGTATCCACAGTCCCTGGCACATAGTAGATTTTATTGATTCACTGGCATTTGGGAATTGATTCAAATCTAAAATGATTTCTCTCACCTCTGAACTCTGACCATAATTACTAACTATACAGTGCATTTGTCAATAAAACATGTACTGCCTTGTGACATCTTAAAACTTTAAAAAACAAGCCAAGACAATGACATAAACTATTTAATTGAAAAAAATTTAGGCCTATCTCCATAAGTAGCTCATAAGCTCCTTGAGGGCAGGAATCCTGTCTTTGTCTTGTATACCTCCCATGGCTGGCCAAAGGTGTCACTTAACAAATATTTGCTGATTTCAAGTATATCAGCAGGTTGGAGATGGGTGAGGTTGAAGTGGGCTGAATTGGTCAGCTTTGAAGTAGGTCTTGAAGGTCATGAAAGAGGAAGAGTGACTCTGCTAAGGAAGTCTACCTTATGGATGCAGATGAAATGAGGTAGTGATAGATGCTGCATGTAGAATCAGTGTACAGGGGAGCAAACAACAAAACTAAACAACCAAAAGGTTGCTTTTCAGTTGATTTAGTCATGCCCGACTCTTTGTGACTCCATTTGAGGTTTTCTTGGCAAAGATAATGGAGTGGTTTGACCTTTCTTTTTCCAGCTCACTTGACAGCTGGGGAAATAGAGGTAAACAGGATTAAGTGACTTGCCCAGAGTAACACAGCTAGTAATTGTCTGAGGCCAGATTTGAACTGTGGAAAATGAGTCTTTTTGCCTCTAAGTCTGTTGCTCTAACAATGACATGCTACTTAGTTGCACAAAAGGTGTGTTATAGGGGAAAGAACACCGGATTTGGAGCCTACAGGACGGGCTCGAATATTTCCTTGTGTGACTACAGGCAGGTCATATAACTTCTTTGGGTCTCAGTTTTCTCAGCTGTAAAAAGAGAGGGTTTCACTAGATGAAATCTATTGCCCCCTTTGAGCTAGCGATCTCTTGACTGAGGTTCTAGACCCCACACTTGTGATTTATCAGCTAAGTGGCCACAGGTAAGTCTTGCTGGATCTCTGTGGTTCCACTTGTTCATTGCCCAAATATGGGAGTTGGACTAGCATACCTCTAGAGTCCAATTCTCTAATGGAGGTGGGAGGTGGTGAGAAAGGTCTGGAGAGGTGATTTCACTAGCTTTGGAGAATTCAATGTTGAAATTCATTTTATAGGTATAGATCAGCAATGTGCCTATAACTTAAAATCTCAGGGAGCTACTTGGAATCTTGGGAGATTAAATACATTGCCTGTGGCCACAGAGTAGAAGTGTGCCAGAGACAGAACTTGAACCAAGTCTCCCTTATTCCAAGGCAGCCACTGTGGCAACTGCCATGTTCTCAGCAGTAATATTCTATCCTAAAATCATCTTCTAACCTATTTGCTATAGGTCCATTTTAAGGATCTTCCTTCCTGATGTCTCCAACAATACCAGCTGCTGCTAGCGTGGTGGAAGTTATGATAAGAAAGGAAGTTGTAGCTAATGAGAATATTCTCTGTCTCACTCCCCTTCCTCCTTCAGCCCCCTCCTCTTTCAGAACAGTCACAGCTTGTCTTAACCACTACAGATCATTCTTAATGACAGTCATTACAAAGCCTTTCTGAGTTACATGAGGCCAATTCCTGCAGCACTGAGCAGGAGAGACCCCATCCCACCCCCACCCCAAACAGCTGGGTTCAGTTTGCCAACTTCATTGGAATCAAAAAGTTTTTCAAAGACCTCGACATTAATTACAGGAAACCCATAGCATTGTCCCCCTTTCCCATTAACACAGTTGCTTTCGGTGGCCACTAAATTATCTCACCATCATTAAGCCAACAATTTAATTAGACTTCTGGAAATGGAAAGAGCAAACAAGTCAAGTAAATCCTTTCATCTCAAAACTGATCATAAAATATTTGTGCCCTTTCATTTTTAGCTGCAGAAAAGCTTACCCTTGGAAGAGTTCTTTCATTTTCTCCTCTTTATAAAGAGAGCCCTGAATATTTGATATAAAATGAGTATCTTAATAGAAATCGCTTCATGCACAGAATCTATTCTCTTCCTGACTTTGCCTGAGTGTGGAGTCTTCATTTCAATAACAACACCTGATGATCCCACTATATGATGCCTTCCACCCAAACCCCTTGCTGAGTGCCTTCAATAGTTATGAATGATGATATCACAAAGAAGCAGATACAATTTGTTTTGATCATTATTCCATTTTAAAGGGGATCTCACTGAGGCTTAAAGAGATTTCCCACATGGCTGATATATGGCATATGGAGGACAGACTTTCTTTTCCCCTGAACCTCCAACAGGTGAACTATGTGAAAATCTGTTAAGCCTTTCTACCTCTCCAAATATGGGACGGAGTACAAACTGGTTCTGGTGTTATGAAAGCTAAGGTGAAGTCCCAGTTTGGAAGTGAACTTAATGATCTTGCCCAAGGCACTTCAACACTCTGGGTCCAGGTTCTTTCTCTCTCAAATAAAGGAAGGGAACTGGATGCTCCCTAAAGATCCTTTCCAATTCTATCACTCAATGACTTTAAGACTAAATGACTCCTAAGGCCCTTTCCAACAGGAGTCTATGATTCTATAGTTCTTATCCACCACTGTTGGTCAAATCAAGCAGAAAAGTATTGGATTTAAACTTCAATTCTGTGCAAAACTCTAGGTTTTCTGTGAGCAACACTGGAATATTTTACTTATTTTGTTTCTATTGCCTCATGGTACCATGCCAAGGACTAGGCATATTATGTGAATTTAGCATATCTCTTCTGAATTAATAAAAAAAAATAAGATGGGATTCTTGCTTCAAGAGTACACCAAAGCTTTTGGAGAAAGACTAACCCATAAAAAAGCAAAACAAAGATGGATGGGAATGTTAAACTGCACTGTTTCAACTGGGAGTTCTAAAGGAAGTCACACACATGCAGGCATTCACCTAGCTTTTATTAAGTGCTCACTATGTACCATAAATACATATGTGTACATATTGCACATATGCATATCTACTTGCATCTATATGTACACACACACCATAACTTATAAGTTGATCATTTAAGATTAAAAATAAAACTTATACCTCTGTGTGAAATGGAAGAAGAAAAAATATCTGCAGAAAGTTCTGGTGTGTCTATGTTTTAATATCAAGAAAGCTGCTTGAAATCCCATCAAGTACTTTAGGGGACTGAGCTGTGGGTGAGCTCATCTAGTAATCTTTGCAAATTCAGATCAGCACTTCAGAAACAAGTATCAAAATGATTCTAGTCCCTTTGCAATGATTTGGAATGTGCTCAAAGATAGATCTTAAAAAACAAAAAACAAACATTAAAAGTTTAGTTGTTACATAATGGTTTACTTTTTAAATGAATGTGGTGGTTTTCCTCTCTGTGTAGGGGGTGTGGGGGGAGAGAGAGAGAGAGAGAGAGAGAGAGAGAGAGAGAGAGTGAGAGAGAGAGAGAGAGAGAGAGGGAGAGAGAGAGAGAGAGAGAGAGAGAGAGAGAGAGAGAGAGAGAGATTGAACTGGTGAGTTTAGATTTAGAAATATATTCTTGAGTTCTGAGATTCCTTCCAGCTACAAGCTTATCAGCTAGGAGTTAAGAGGCCTTATTGATATTGAAAACCTGTTGATTTGGTCTGTTTTCTAGGTGGAACACAAGGCCCTCCAGCTAGGGAGGAGGGCAGATTTGACAAATCTAGTTGTGTATGACTTATGTTTAAATAAAGTGAAGAACTACAATGAATAAGGAACCATTCTGAAAATAGTGAATTCCTATAGTTTAATTTTAACACTGAAATACTCTGAATTGTTCACATAAAATCCTTCATTTTTAAATGAAAATCTTATGCCTTAAGAGCACAGAATCTAAAAGGTCTCATAGTTAAAAGGAATATGACAGATCACCTAACATCGTAACTAGACCACAAGTCCTCTCAACAATATCTTATAGAAGTCATCCTGTTGGCTTGAACATCTCTAGTAGTAAGGAGCATATTCAGTCTTTATGAAGCAACCTATTCTAGTTTTAGACAGTCTAACTGTTAAGAAGGTCTTCCTTAAATTATTCTAAAATATTTCTTTCTATAATTTCCACCTATTCATCTTAGCTCTGATCCTAGATAGAGTAAATCTAATCTGTCTTCTATGTATTAGCATTTCAAATATTTAAAGACAGGAAATATGATCTTAGTTTTATTTTATCCAGGGGAAATAGCCTTAGTATCTTCAATTGATACTGGCTTTTGAATGACCTCATCTTCCTGGTCATGTTGCTCTGTATGAGCTCCAGTTTGTGTTATGTTCCCTCCAAAAATGTGATACCCAGAAATGAACACCAAGCTATAGAGGTACAGTAGAACTAGAATAACCCTTGCTTTGGAAACTACTACTTTCATCATTACAGCCCTGAGACATCAGAATTTTTGGCTGCCACATTACATTGTTGACTCATACTGAGCTTACAGATTCCCCAAACCCTCAGATCTTTTCCCACTGCTTTTCTCTTATCCTAAGCTTATGTAGTAGTGGTTTGTGTTTTGTTTTGCCTAAATACAGTACCTTATATTTGTCCTTTTAAATTTCATTTTATGAGTTGACCAATGTGTCCCATCTGTTGGGATTTTTTTGGATCTATCCCTTCTAGCTTGGTGTAATCTATGAAACCTATAAGTATGCAATCTATGTTTCCTCTTTGTTATTTACCAAAAGGCTAAATGGAAGAAAGCCAATGACAGAGTCCTGTACTATAATTCTAGAGACTTTTTTCCAAGTTGACAGGACTCATCCATTTATCATCAGAACCAGCTGTTTATTATGAAATCCAACAATTGTTGCATCTACCCAATTTCATGATCATTCAGTTTTGTTCACAAAGATAGTGAGGAATTGGTTAAAATATTTTGCTGAAACCCATTTATCCTGTGTCCATGGTCTATCCCTGATCTACCAGTCTGGTAACACTAACAAGAAAAGAAAGTGAGGTTATTTTGAGATGACTTATTCTTAGTGAACCTATGCTTGCTCATAGTGATTACTACTTCCAATGTTAAGTGCTCACAGACTGTCTATTTAATAATATGTATGATAAATTATTCCTGAGTTTGAGGTCAAACTTACTAGCCTGCATCTTGTGCAGTTCATCATTTCCTATCCCAAAACTAAGATATTTGCCCATTTTCAGAACTCTGGAACTTCTATTCTCTAAGATTCTTTAAATAATTCAGAGAGTTTTAGCTCTTGAAAATTCTTTCAGCATGTATTTTATCAGGATAAGGTGACAAATTCATTGAGAGCAGTCATCAATTTTATCTGGAGTCTGAATTCCTTTGTAGGCCCTTTAAGTAGTGGGACAGCAAATATTTTTGTATATGAACACATATACACATATTCACACAGACACAGACACCTACATCATTCCCAATATAAGAATGCATCTTCATTCTTTTCAAATTCAATGTCTACTCCTTGATTCTGCTTCAAGTAGGGCTCAGGAGATGTTTGTGGACTGACTGACAATCAATCAGGATTGAATTCCAAAATCTCACTGTGACTGTCTATAGGATGCCAAACATCCAGATGGAAAGTGAAAAACATAGTCAATCACCCAGATGTTTTGTCTATCCTTATCAAATGCCTTACTATTTTATTTGGAAACTTTCAGATGAATTAATGCATTTTTTCCGATTTATATCCATTTTGGTGGCATTTTGTAGAAACAGAATAACAGAAAGTATAAAGGAGACTTGGAGAGGATGGGTTTTTCCAATGGTCAATATCAAAATATGGCCATTTTAGGGAAATGCATATAAATAAAATGGTCAGTATGATTTTCCCAAGTTGAAAATTAAATTGGATTCAGTATTTAGAACCATGACTTTTGAGCTGGAAGGAACTTCTGAGATCTCCAAATCCAATTTATTTTAAAAATTAGAAAACTGAGATAAAGCGACTTTGCCCAGTATCCCAAAATCAATTAATAGCATTATCAGAACCAGAATCTCCAGGTCTTCTAAGCTCAGTTTCCACATTTGAGCTTATCCAGTTTTGCTTTGTTTTGAAGCCTAGGTCAGTCCAATTGAAGCAATGAAAAATCAATGAATTAAAAAAAATCATAAAAGCACAGTTTATATTATAGCTCTGACATTTATCACCTGTATGATCTTGCACAAGTCAGTTTTCTCATCTGTAAAACAAGGAGGCTGGACCATCTGACAAATAAGGCCCCTTTCTGACCTAAATCTATGACTATATACAAAATTTCCTTCATTTTACTCTCAGACCCACAACTAATTAAATATTTTAGAGTTAGAATAGTCCTAAAGAGGTGTTCTCTCTTTTAAATTTTTATTTCTTTCTTTTTTTTTTAACCGTTACCTTCTACCTTAGAATGAATACTGTGTATTGGTTCTAGGACAGAGGAGTGGTAAGGACTAGGCAATGGGGGTTAAGTGACTTTCCCAGGGTCACACAGCTAAGAAGTGTCTGAGGCCAGATTTGACTATAGGACTTCCCATCTCTAGGCCTGGCTCTTAATTTACTGAGTCATCCAGCTGCCCCCAACTGCCTCCCCCCCCTTTTTTCCCCAAAAAGTAAACTCAAGACCAGGCAAAGTAAGGTTATATATAACAGAATCTAATGTTGGAAGGGACCTCAGCAGCTGTCTAGTACAGTGGATTCTTTTCATTCATAGGTTGAACTCAATGACAACCAAGTTTCTTTCCAATGCCAAGAGTCTCTGATTCTGGTTCCCTTTCTACACATGGGCCTGACACCTACACACCTAGTTGAAAATAACTAAAAAGTTGACTGATAAAAAACACAATAAGCAAACATAAGATCAAAAGAAAAAGAAAGAAAACAAATAAAGTGGGCTTGAGTATGCTGTCCAACCAATGTTCTTTATGAGCCCTGAGAAAGAGCCCTCTTCAATTCCATTTGTTTTCATTAAAGGAGTCATTATTACATGATTAAAAGGTACTCAAAGCTGTTGTCTTTAATAAAGAGATCCTTGCAAATCAAATCCCCAGTTTTCTGGTCTTCTAAAAGCAGAGTTTGGGGTTTGTTGAGTAAAAGAAAAAGAGGCTTTTACTGCTACCTCTTCATGAAGAACCTTATCTCTGTGGTTGAACAGTCCTTTGTGCCATCTTCACTTTCCAGTATGCTACTCTGGCTCTGCTTTCTAAACATGAAAGGAAATCTAGCTCTAGCTGAATGTATGGCATCTTTATAAAGAGTGTGGCTTTCATACAAAGAAATGTGTGCCATCTATCTTCTTTTTTTTTTAGTTTTTAAAACATTATTTTATTTGGTCATTTTCATACATTATTCATTGGAAACAGAGATCATTTTCTTTTCCTCCCTCCCCCACTCACCTCCACCCCTCCCCTAATCCCCTCCTCCATCTATCTTCTGATCTTACCGTTCTCTATTTGTATAAGATCTACCCTTCTTTCTAGACCTACTTCAAGTCCTACCTATTCCAAGAATCCTTTCTTGCCTGCCCTAATCCTCAAAGATTGCCTTGTTCTCTGAACTTCTGTAATGTGTTGCCTGCCTATAATTATTCTGGATTACTTCTATCCTGTCTCACCAACCAGCCTGGAAGGTTCTTAGAGTCGGGCACTATGTTTTATCTCTCTTATATCCTTTGTACCTCCAATAATGCCTTGCTTATAGCAGATGAGGCCAGTTTGCTCTATATTTGATATTATCCTATCTAAACCCCAACACCATCCTACCATTGTTGCCCTTCCTCCCATTCTAGTTCTCCTGGAAGGAAAAAGTCCCTTGGAATGAACATAAATCCCAAGCCACATATAGTAGACTCTTGACTGGTCATTACATCCCTGAATTTCAAGACTGACTAGGGGTTGGGGAGGAGGAGAAAAGGATAGGTTTGGGAAGGCAACTACATGAAAGTGTATACAACTGTAGGGCCAAATGGAAGCTGCTTATTTCTCACTACATACTCTTTGCGAAGTGGATTGAAACATAATATTCTTTATTCTATTTCCTCCTTCATTTTTCTCTAGTATAAGCAATATGTATCTTGTTTCACAAGACGGTCAGGGAAATATATATTGTATGAAATATGTGTATAACCTATATCATATTACCTACTTCTTGGGCAGAGGGGAAGAGAAGAAGGGAAGAGGGAAAAATGAAACAGACATTTTTGGACATGGTTATGGTGAGAATTTGTTTCTATTGGATGAGCATATTTATAACATAATAAGAGCTATATTATTGTTATTTTACATATTATATTGTATATTAAATAAATGGTAACTCATAAAAATAAGCCTTCATCAGCAAATCAAGTATGAATATATTCCATTGTGTCATAACGTGGGAATCTTCTGAATCAAGTACTATTTATATAGCCATCATAGACACGTGCAGGAAAATATGGACATCTACTTAGATGACGGAAGCCAGGCCTCCATGAATGGAAACTGATAATGGAAATTTAATAAATTTGAAGTGTACATAAAATATTTTTTCATCTCTTGAATGAATCTTTCAGTGCTCCCTGCCTGCCTGCAATTACTGATATATTTCCATAATGTCTCATGTCTCATGAACAAGACTGCATGGTTCTTAGGATAAGGGACTATGTTTTTCTCCTCTTATATCCTCTGTTTTTCCATCTACACTTTGTATTTGTCAGACATACAAAAATGTTGGCCTGTGCTGCTGTCTATCAACCTGAACATCCTAAACTGGAAAAGGGCTTGCTCCCCATTCACCATATACCTGTGGCTTTGATTTGCAAACATTATTTTCCAGATATGACTACAAGACAATTCTCTTGGCATGCAGCCAGCAGAGAAAAACTCCATGATCTAGCATTCTAATAGGGTCTTTTGGGCAAAGATATCAAAAGACTACTCCCAATCAGGTGTGAAAGTACATGAGAGGGGGCAGCTAGGAGGCTTGGTGGATTGAGGGCCAAGTCCAGAGATGGGAGGTTCTGGCTTCAAATCTGGCCTTGGACATTTCCTAGCAGTGTGACCCTGGGCAAGTCACTTGATCTCAATTACCTTGTCCTTACCACACTTCTGCCTTGGAATTAAGACACAGTATAAATTCTAAGACAGAATTCTAAGAAAGAAAGTTATGGGAAATGTCATGTGAGTCCTGGCCATTTATCTCACTACTATCTGTAAATAGCCATGAAATATTTATGGTTAAAAGAATAGGAACTACCCTCAATAATGCTGACCTCAAAATTTCTCCTTGACCTCAACCGCTGTGGAAGTTAGTCATTTAATAAATACAGGTATCCCCCTTCCATATCATGGAGGACTAGGTCTGGAAAATCATTGAAAAAAATTTTGGCCCTCCCTTCATAGCAGAGAAGAAGTCAGATTTTTTAATCCTTTTATGTAAAAGAATTAGTGTATATCTGGCATTATAAGATAAAATTTGATAATATACAATAATATGTGTATTTTACATTGCTATCTTACAAAACTATGATATTATTGATATTACATAATACTAAGCATATATTTTATGCATTTCTGAGTTTTTAAACTTTTTATGTCATCCGTTGGTCTTTGTATATCATCTGAGGTTTCCACAAAATTTCCTCCAAATTTCCATTTAGTTTCTTATGCTAAATCACGATATATAGAGACCATGCTGGGAAAAGTAATGATGTGAAAGGGATACCTGGTACAAATTTCTTGCACACCCATGATGTGCCAAGAATTAAATATTTTAATGAAATTGATTTCTGTGAATTTAGCAGGGATTATAGTATTGGGCCTTCCCACTCAGCCCCACCTTCCCCCCACTAGCTCTTTGCTTTTGACTGATGTGGTTTTCAAGCACAATGGCCTATAAAGCACTATTGATTATGCACCCCTATCAGTGGGGGGAAAAAAGAAAAGAAATTAGAGAGAGGGAGCAAGGTAGGAAGGGAATAGAGAGACAGAAAGAGTGAGATAGATTTTCCCAAAGGCATTTGCTATGGTGGGAATCAGGTTATAATTGCCCTGAGGGATTACCTAAATTTCTACAATTTTCCTAGAGGACCTTTCAACAATTTGACAGTCTTAAGGCTGTTTTAGACAATCCTAACCTCAGGGATAGAAAAGCCTGGCATAGGCAACCGTAGGGGAGGGGGAGGGAGAGAGAGAGAGAGAGAGAGAGAGAGAGAGAGAGAGAGAGAGAGAGAGAGAGAGAGAAATAGAGAGAGAGAGAGAGAGAGAGAGAGAGAGAGAGAGAGAGAGAGAGAGAGAGAGAGAGAGAAACAACCAGAAAGATAGCAAAAAGATAGCAAGCAAAGTAATGTTCCCCTAAAGGAATGACAGAATATGGAGGAGCAAGAAGACCAGACATACTAGGCTTCATTTCACTATTTCAGAAGGACCGAAGTCTAAATACTACAAATTTAGCACATGTGGTGGGTGATACCAAATCCCTGCATTTAGTGATAATAAAGTTTTTTCTCCCCCCCCCCCCCCATCCAGAGTCATATACTTGAAATCTATCCATGTACCATGGTTAAGCAACTTTCGTCCATTCTGAAAAAATAATGCATTTTTTAAAAAGTGAAGTATTTTGAGAAGGAGAAGGAGTTGAGGTACTTCAGAAAAATCAGCCAACAGAACAACCAAATCTGACAGTATAAGCAATATTCCACTGTCAGAGTTTTCTACCTCTGCAAAGACAGGGGAAAGGAAATATTTTTTCATGTTTTTTGGGCTAAGATTGGTTATTATAATTATACTTTCTAGTAAATATAAGATGCCCAGTAGGAGGCTGGCTATGAAGGAAAGATAATACGTCCAAAGACAAATCATCATATAGTCTCAGTCTTGACTCAAAAGGGACCTAATTTAGAGATACTTTGTTCAATGCTCATTAATTGACAGATGAGAAGATTGAGACCTCAAGTAGTTAAGTGATTTGGTCAAAGCCACCCATGAACATTCTTTGTTGGCTTCCCATAGACTTGACCATAAACAATGTGGATAAGTCAGGTTTCCATAGGACTTACCTGCTTCAGACTTTGCTGCGGTTGAAGCAAGGAGAGATAATACTGGCCTTGGGGGTATTGCAACACTTTCAATCAATGCTGGCTTCCTCCTGGTCATCATGCTGGATGCTGGGCCCTCGTTTTTACTATTCATTGAAGTCTGGTCTGCTTTTAAATGAGGACTTGCAATTCCTGGAGAAAGATATCACCATAACCTCTAGGTTAATTAGTAGGACCTAGGAAAGAGTGGATTGTGGTCGCAAATCTGGTATTTGGATTGTTCTTCTTTGTTACAAGGAATTGGTGAAGCTGGTGAGGGGGAAGGGGCTTTTCCTAGAAAGTAAGAGTGATATAAAGACAAAATGCATCAATAAAACAAAGGAATGAAAAACTATTAAGGCTGCCAGTATGTAGGAGGCTAGCATGCTGTCCTTGGAGTCAGGAAGATATGGGTTCAAGTCTTGACTTTGATATATATTAACTATGTGATCACATATATATTTCACTGCCCTAGGGAACTCTCTAGGAAATCTGGAAGTTATAGGTATTTTCCACACCAGGGAGTTTCTCATGCCATATGGACATCTGAATAAAGAAAAACTGATAGAGAAGTTGGAAATGACCTGAGGATCCCCCCTGGGTGTGGCAATGTTTTAGAGGAAAATATTTTAAAGAGTGTTAAAAGTTAACAAATTACTCATCAAATTTTCAACATGGATTTAACCTGATAATCGGGGATATGGAGGACACAGGAGACCAAAGTTCTTTTCCCAAAGAGCTTATAATCCATTCAGGGGGATGAATGCCCTCCAAATATTCTTTAATGGATCTGAAACCTATTTCTGTTTGAAGGGCCCTCATTTTTTACTATTCATTGAAGTCTGGTCTGCTTTTAAATGAGGACTTGCAATTCCTGGAGAAAGATATCACCATAACCTCTAGGTTAATTAGTAGGACCTAGGAAAGAGTGGATTGTGGTCGCAAATCTGGCTTCAAATAGAAGGCTAGAGATAAACAAGCCCTTCAAACAGAAATAGGTTTCAGATCCATTAAATAATATTTGGAGGGCATTCTTGGCAAGGGTTACAGAATGATCAGATTCATGAAGGTGGCAAAAATATGCTTGTTTCTAAGGGATGGTATGAGGTAACCAATAAAAAAACAGTTATTCCGGAGCAGTATGTCTTCCACATAACAAATACATAATGAATACTTGTTGGATGGATCAGATTCTTTCTATAGGAGATCAGACTATGGAGGTCCTTCACATCCATGCAAAGAAATCTTACCATACCTCTTTAACTAATAATAACAGTAGCCATAACAAGGACAACAACAATAGCATTTACATTATCAGCTACTATCTATTTGGAACTGTGCTAAATGCTTTACAAAGCATTTCTTTTCATCCTCACAACAACCTTAGGAGGTAGCTACTTGTATTATCCCCATTTTATAGTTGAGAAAGTAGAGGCAAACTGGGGCTAAGTAACTTGCCCAACGTCCCATTTCTAGTGAATGACTCGGGTCTTCCTGACCCTAGGCGTAGCATTCTAACCACTATACCTCTGAGCTGTGCTTGGCATTGTCTATAAACTGCCAATAGAGTTGGGTTGGTGAAAACCATTGTTGATACACAAGTACAAATAATTTAGATAACTACCTGAATTCTTGAGTTTTCTACCATTCATTTGAGAGCTGTATGCTTGGAGTCACTGATCTTTACTTCCTGTTGGTCTCTCTTTTTCTTTTGAACCCGTTACCCAAACTTGCCCACTGGTGTAAGAACATACATAAAGAATGCCTACGAAGGGATATCAGTTCAATGAGGCATCCTCTATATGTGTTTAGAGGCCCTATTCAAACCCTTTAGGCCACCTGGCTTATCTGTTCCACTCTGCCAAACTGATTCAACCCACAGTTACTCCAGGGTACTCTGGCATCTAAAAACATTATCTAACTCCATCTGCCTAAAAGTAGTCCCCTAAACAATATAGGCAGTCACATGCATAGGCATATGCAATCAGTTGTCAGTGACGTGGTTGGGAAAGGTGCTTTCCTAATTGGGGAAGGAAGAAAGGTCAGGACTCCAGTTTTAGGGAGCACATTTGAGGATATTAAGTTTATAGGTGCTATGTGTAACTTTTAAAAATCACATTCTTAAATTAATATTTTTTATTACTTTTTGAAGGTGGGGGAGAAATAAAATTTCATTTAATCATTCAAAAAGGATAATGAAACAAAAGAAGAAGAAAGTCCTAAATTACAACAGTGAGAAAATATAGAAAATCCTGCAATCCTCAATGGATAATAAAGGCAACCCTTGATGGACAGTTAGATGTATTGATGGCTAATGATTAAGGCCCACTGCTTAAGCAATCTTTAGAACATTTTAATAACATTTGTTTTTAATACAATCGGCATTTTTTCTCCCAGAATGTACTTTTTTTCTATCAACTGTTAAGGTTATGTAGGAAAACTGCTATCATTTGACCCTCATTAATGTGGAACTAGTGACACTGTAGACACAGGCTTGACAGAGAATTAAATTTATCTTTGTTCTCATTATGATTTGTGAATCAAATTAAAAGTACGATCTATTCTAGAAGCAGAATATTTAGACCATGTAACAGAACAAATGGGTTTTAAAAGCTTTAGCAGTCACCAATTTCATGCACATGCCTTTGGGTCAAGTTACTTTATTTTGTTTTTTGGTCCAAAACTTCCCTAGCTCTAAAAAGAAAAGATTAGACTGGGAGATTTCTAAGGTCCTTTGTGGCTCTAAACTCGATCTTCTTTAGCTGCTCATGAAAGCAAGGCCTCTATCAGGCATACTCTGCAAAACCTATTAGTTTAAGTTACTGTATGTACTTTTGTGAAAAATCTATAAACTGGCTCTTTCAATAATTTATACTGACTCGCTTGCTCTGAATTAATCTAAGTTTTGTGCAACTGTATTATTGCCAGTGACCATCCAAAGGTTCTGAAAGCAAACTGTAAATGGAAGGCAAAAAGAGACCGTCGATTTCCACAATTTTTTGACCTTTCTTATTTGACTTTTTACTTACATGCAGGGAAAGGAATAGCTGCTTGAGCAGTAAAATACCTGTGTGAGGAGATCACATGTGGCTGCACACAGTACCTAATGTAAGACCATGTGTGTGGCACATAAGTGGCTAAAGAGAAGAGCTCAGGAAGGGGGGCAGGGATACAGTGACATTAACTACTGAGACAACTGGAAAGGTCATATAAATTCTCAGTTTCCATTTCATTCCAGGCGGCTACTGAGAAGCAATTGGAGTGGAGGTATTTTGATGGAAGACAGGTTGTAAAAGATCCCGAGAAATGTGGAACAGTTCAAAGTCCGGCACTAGCATTCAGCAATGCATTTTAAGAAGCAGAAGGGTTGGGTCATATTTTGGAGGGATATTCAGAAGCGCCCCCCTGAGTGTGTGATGTACTTCCTTTTCTGAATGGTAGTGAATATTTCTGGAGTGGGAAATGCCATAAAGTTAATCACTATCTTAGAAAAAGCATTCTATTGATTACCATGCTTGGCATGCTGCCGGACAGCTTGGTTACTAAAACTGAGGTGCTAGAGAAGAGAATGGTGGTTTTTGATCCAGGGCTAATTACTATTTCAAATTCTGAGCAATGAATTAAACCCACATCACTTCAAAAGGTGTTTAAATGCAGGATGTCATGCTAGATGCGGGAGGGGGCAGAAGGAGATAAAACACAAGGCACCACTCTCTAGGAGTTGATAATCTAAAGGGCCATGGCGTAGACCGACAAAGGCCAATGACTCTAATACATGGAACATGGGGTGGACCGACAAAGGCAAATAACTAATGCATGGAACAATGAGATAAGTGTGCAGGTCAGTTGAGTTTCCTAGGGAAGTGCTCTGAAAAATCCAAGGAGAGAGAGAACAATGCCACCAGGGGAGAAGGTCAGTCTGAGAAGGTGGAGAGAGAAGCACCTAGGTTGAAGAATGTTCCAGGAGCAAAGGTCAAATCAGGACATAGTAGGGCAAATGTAAATGTGTCATATGACAACAGGATATCTGGATAACCTAACCCAGGCAAAAAAATCACGGTAGCTTATAATTTAGAGTCCTCCTTTAAAGTCTTGCAAGGCTCACTTCAAGAGCCACCTCAAACAGAAAGCCTTTTCTTACTCCTCCATTTGTTAATGATTTAAAAAAATTATTTTTAATGTCTTGCAAAACACATTTCCATGGTGGTCATTGTTGTAGGAGCACACTCATATAAAACCCAAACCCCGGCTCTTTTAAAACCCAAACTCCAGAAGCATTTTCTTTATCTTCAAATTGTCTCATATTTATTTATAGCATCTGTTTATATACAGTCCCCTCTTCCCCCAGGAGAAGGTAAGCCTGCTGAGGGAAGGGACTGGATTCCTAGTTCCTTATGGAATACATTGCTTGGCTAATGCTTGCTAAATTGAAATAAGCATATTTTGTATGAAGTGGGAATATTAATGCTAATAATACTGTGGATCCAACATCTGCTCATAATTAAAGTAGGGGGTGAGTTGGGAAGGGGAAAGAAACCTCGATGAAAACAGGCTGCTCTAACCTGCCGACCTCTATTGATAATTTTTTTTAAGTCTCTGTGAAACTGTGCTCCAACATATCAAGGGACAGTCCTTCATTTTTCAAAGGTAATCTCTCACAAACCACTTATCCCCTCAAATCTCTACCTGCACACAGTGTTTGCATTAGGGACCATGATTTATGGATTCCTACTCTCCTGCTAGGGAGGCCTACTTCCTGTTGCCGTGGTTACTTGGATCTCAGTTCAAGGTTAAACTACTCCCAAATCAAAATCAGTGGCAGGCACAGCTTCTAACAGCCAGGTTATTGACTACCCCAGGATGCGTAAAGGTCAAAGACCAAAACACTGTTTACTGCCTTGAGGGTGAGTCAATATCTTCAATATTTTTGTTCTGTTTCTTCCCAAGTTTTAGTTGCTGCTCAATTGCCTTCTCTCCAAGTTTACTGAGGTCATACAGATCACAGAGGAGAATCCACTTCCAAGGTTAAGTGACTTGTCCAAGGTATTGCTAACCAGCCATAGGGACATCCTAGCATCACCTTCTTTGTAGATGGCATGTGGAACTTCATGTCTAGAATCTAATTTTAGATTCATGACTCTGTTACGTAATTGAGTTTTAAGTAGGACGAGTAATATATCAGGGAACTTTGGTTTAGAGCGTAGGTGACTTGTTTAAGATCATACACCTCACAAATAAGCATGAACAAAGGTGATGCTTGGGAGGTGTGTTTGGGAGTCAGTAGCCCATTCTGGATGAAGGAGAGGGCTTATGTGGTATACTGGTGGGGAAAAAGACTAGAAAAAGACCTTTAGGGAGCACCTTAAACTCTAGGTGAGAGATGTGATTTTTATTCTATATGGGGAGGGAAAGGCATGAACAGTTTCAGAGTAAGAGATTGATGTGACAATTTATTTTTTCTTTTTTGGTTATTTTTAATTTGAGGTTTTTTCAAGCATTTTGTTTTTATATTACAACATTTAGATATTATTCCTACTTTGTAAAAAGTCTCTTGTAGCAAAGTAAAACAGTTAAGTAAACCCAATGTCACAGTGACCTCATCTGAAACTGCAGGAAACATTTTATATCTATAGCACTCCCCTCCCTAACAACAACAAAAAATCACAGAAATCTATTTTCTCTCCCTTCCATCCCCAACTCAATTGGAAAATGAAAAGAAAAAACAATTTTCTTGTAACAAATATGCATAGTAAAGAAAAATAAATTCTCTCAGTGGCTATATACAAAATATGTATGTCTCATTCTCCTCCCTAATCCATCACCCCTCTATAATGAATAGTTGCTTTTCTGGAATCATGTATCATCATTGTATTGATCTGAGTACTTACAGCTTTCATAGGTGCTTGTTTTACAATGTTGCTATTCTATTTCTAACCATTTTAGATAACATGGAGTTAAATCCAAATCTTAAGAGTCTAATGAGTGACTTTTAAGTACATGGGGAAGTCATAGGATTATGTAGTCAGTGAATTAGCCAAAAAACCTTTTTTAAGCACTAATATTGCTATCTCTGCCTTCAAGGAGCTCACATTCTAACAGAGGAGCTATGTAGATTAAAAATCAATATTCAAAATACTCCAAGTATTATATTTAATAAGATTTATTGAATAATAACTTGATGCAAAAAGGAAAAATAAAAGGCTAGAGAAACAGAGAGGGCTCACCCAACCATGCACGTGGGAAATAGAAAGAGAGAAAGAGATTAAAACATCCAACTATAAACACACGTAACAAACGTAAATGTGAAGATGAAAGGGAAAGGGATTCTGGGAGATGAAGTCCAAGGGTAAAAGATTTTCTAATTACACAGAGCCAACAGGTAAATACGTATGTACAAATTATATATAGTACAGCTAGAAGGCAGAAGCAGCAGGACAGACTGAGAAAGGTCTCTTGTAGAAGATGGAATTTGAGCCAAGCCTTGAGGGGTCTGGGGAGATGAAGAGGCAGAGGTGAGAAGGGAGATTGTTCCAGGAATGGGACATGAAAGATATAGTGTCATGTGTGAAGAACAGAGCAGTTAGATCACAGAATTCTTGAAGTTTGAGTAAAAGATAAGACTGAAAATGTAGGAAGAGAACAGGTTAGGAAGGACTTTAAATGCAGAAAGATTTTATATATGATACTAATGATAAGAAATGGTCAGTTAGCTAGTGCAGGGGATAGCACCCTGGGCTTAGAGTCAGAAAAACTCATCTTCCTGAGTTCAAAGCCGCAGACTTTTCAATTTATCTCCAAGTAGAACATCATAGTCCCTACAGGACAACTTGTAAATTGACAGGGGTGCTTTGAGATTAGTGGAAAATACTATCAAAAGAATATTGGCTCTGGACCAGGTTCAAATTCTACCTTTTATAAATGCTAGCTGTATGACTCAAGACAAGTCACTTAACCCTGTTAGCCTCAGTTTCCTCCTCTAAAATAAACTGGAGAAAGAAATGGCAAACCACTCTAATATTTTTGCCAAGAAACACCAAATGGGGTCAGGAATGGTCAGACTTGACTGAAACAACTGAATAACAAAAAGGTGAGAAGGAACCATTGTGGTTCATTGAATGGAGGGATGGGGGATAATATGGTCATACATGTTCTATAGGAAAATCACTTCTGTAGATGAGTGGAAGATGGATTGCAATGGGAGAGCCTTGAGGTAGGGCAATGAGAATATTACTGTGATAATACAGCTGAAAAGTGATGATGGCTATCTATGAGAGTGGAGATAAGGGGATCTATACAAACACACAAGATGCACATATGCATGTTGCATGCACACACATATGCATTTATGTATACATTATACACATATCTACATATGTATTTATTTACATATATTCATGATCCAACATAACTGGACAGCACACTGGGTATGTGGGATGAGTGAGAGCAAGAAGTCAAGGATGAATGACTGAGGCTCTGAGTCTGGGTGACCAAGGATAGCAGTGCTCTATTGCAATAAGGTAAATGGGAAGAAGACAGGTTTTGGGTTAAAGATGATGAGTTCAGTTTTTTACATGTTGAGTTTGAGATGTCCACAAGGTAATTGGTGACAATGGAGTTGGAATTGTTGAGAGTGGTTAGGGTTGAATACTCAGACCTGGAAATCATTGTATCTAGAATTGGAAGGACCCTTAATGGATATCCATTTTCAAATCTCTCATTTTATAAATGAAGAAATGAGATTTTGGAAGGTTAAGGGATGTTCCCAAGGTCACATAAATGGTATTATAAGAGGCAGAATTTGAACCTATTCCATTGCCAGTGCTCTTTTTTTTTTAACCCTTACCTTCCTTCTTGGAATCAATACTGTGTATTGGCTCCAAGGCAGAAGAGTGGTAAGGGTTAGGCAATGGGGGTCAAGTGACTTGCCCAGGGTCACACAGCTAGGAAGTGTCTGGGGTCAGATTTGAACCTAGGACCTCCCATCTCTAGGCCTGGCTCTCAATCCACTGAGCTACTCAGTGCCCCCCCCCCCCCCAGTGCTCTTTTGATAATACCAGTTTCCACTAATCTGAAAGGACCTTTGTTATCTTACAAATTGCCCTGTAGGAGCTGTGATGTGACACTTGGAGATTAATTAAAAAGTTTAAGTAATTGGGAAAACAACAATAACAAAACCAACAAGTCAGGCATTGGAAAAGGGATCAAGATGCCACCATTGTCATCTATAGATGTCAGCTACCTGTTCTTTTTTTTTTTAAGAAAGAAGATATGTAGAAGGATGTGCTACAATTTATTATAAAAAAGTCCTCTGATGAAAGATAGCACACATTCTCTAAAAACTATAATTCATACATCAATATCAAAGAGGGAATCACTATGGTGAAACATATTATTCAGTCACCAATCCATTCCCTTTCTTAATTATTAAACCTTAACTCAATCCAGAACCAGTGGACTGGCTAGGGAGTTCATTCTCACTGTTAATTATTTTGAATAAGTAGACTGGCAGTGATTCCTTTTATAAACAAAAGTCTTTTCTTTTATGAACAAAATTCCTTTTCCTTTATTAACAAAATGTTTTCTAGTTAGTCACATGTGAACATGGGATTTATACATATCTAGTTTTATGGAGCACCTCTGAACTTCTACTCCATTTCCTTGGATAGCAACTCTGAGATGGTGGCAGTTGGAGAATTAGTCTCATTTTGAGGATTAGTTCTGTCACTGAGTAGGCCCATAGGTAGCAATTTCAATAAATTATCAGGCAACCTTGTGCTGATTCAGAAATATTTCTGGGTAAAATAAGGGTACATATTCCATTTCCACAGGCTATCACCTAATTTCTGAAAGACTCCTTGCTTCCCTCATCAATAACTAGAGATGCCTCAAAATGGAAATGTCTTTAGACTCCATATAGAGATAGAGATTGGACTGGTCTTTTCATAGATGTAAGAAAGTCTTGGAGGAGGAAACTCTTCAATAAGGTTAGCAAAATCTTACAATTTCAGGGAGTTGCTCTCAGCATTGGGAGGTTCATTTAAGTGACTTGTTCAGGTACCCACAACTAGTATGTGTCCAAGGTGGGGTCTGAATTCAGTTCTTCCTATCTCCAAAGCCAGCTCTCTATCTACCTGACACAATGCTCTTCTTTATAGACTGAAGGGAATTAAACACAGGTCTTGATTCAATCTACATCCTGTTTCTTTCTGTCAGGAATTTTTCTGATTAAACTTTAGGAGCAGCTATGATTTATAATCTGTGCTCATTTGTATAGCACAGGGAATAAACCCCTGAATTAATTCATATGGCTCCCCGAAACTATAAGTTTCTTGGAGTGTCTTCTCCTTATAGCTCCCATCTCATTGGAGGATGGGCACATGGTTACTGCTCAATAAATATTTGCTTACTGACCAAATAAGTAAAAAAAAAAATTAATATGTAGCATATTAAACTGGAGTCAGAAGACCTGGTAGTAGAGGATCTCTTCCTAGCTAGCCTTTAGTTCTTGTGAACTTGAATAGATTCCTTAATTTTTATTTTCTCTGTTTTGCCATATGTAAAAATGAACAGGTTGGACTACACAACTATGAAATTCATTAATTCTATGCTTGCCAGGCACATAATTAGTGCTTAATAAATACTTCATTCATTCATTTATCTATTCATCCATTCAACATGCCATATAATTATTCAATTTTAATTCCCATACCTTCTTCCCTCCCTTTTTGCTCCATAGTACTTAGAAGTAGGCAGAAATGTCCTAAATTGATTATATGACTTGGAAATTTTCAGTTGGAGCCTTCCACAGAAGAATAGTTACTCGTTAAAACTTTTTTGCCTGACTCCATACATTTCAATGGTGTGAAGAAGGTAGCTTCTTAGGCTTTGGTAATTTCGTAAACCCTGACCTTTATATCCATTGAGGCTACAACAGAAAGTTCAATCTTTGCTCTCCATTGAGAATTCTAATGATGTAGCCCCATACCTGATGGTCTTACTGAGTAGTGGTTCTTTTCCCACAATAACAGCAAAGGCCAGACAGATAAACCCAAGGGAATAATGCTACCATTAGATCTTCATAGGATTTCTTACCAGGATACTGTGAAAAGGAGAGTTCAGAGCTTTGCAAAGGGCCAAGAATTATGCATTTGCACTTTGAAAAAGTTATGGTTCAACTATAGATATCATAGGTGAGGTCTCTGCCCATGATAATTTTGCAGGTGCAACTGTCATGCCATTAGGGCTTAAGCTATTCAGTTGTGTACTACTTAGTTATTCAGTTATGTACTACTCTTTCTGACCCCATGGGCCATAGCATGCCAATATCGTCCATGGGGTTTTCTTGGCAAAGATAGTGGAAGCGGTTTGCCATTGCCTTCTCCAATAGATTAAAGCAAATAGGTTAAATGACTTGCCCAGCGTCATATAGCTAGTGAGTGTCTAATTTGAATTCAGGTCTTCCTGACTCCAGGTCTACTACTTTATCCACTAGTTCCCTAGCTGCTTCCTAAGTACTTAATATTTAGTAGGTACTTAATAATGAATAATTATTAATTAATAAAAAATACCAGGCCAATGTGTAGGTTTTAAGCTCCTGGGACTAAATTTTGGTATACTAAGTACTAGTTCTTGCTCTGCAGCTGCATATTTATAATTCTATTGCCACTGATTAGCTTAGAAACCAGCTCATCTAACGAGTCAAATGCTGCATACCTGAGGGCTCTGGTCGTCCGCTATAAAAAGATTCTTTCTTTATATTGTCCCCCAATGCACAGAGCTCAATACAGGCTAATGCAAGAGTCTCACACAATCTCTTCCATCTAGATCCTGTGTGTGTTTAGTCACACGTTGCATCTGCATGGTAATGTAGATCTCCCTGCTAACTGGGTCACATTATTTGCATTTTGATTACTGCTTATTTAGAGGAAGCATTGGGGTGGGGTGGGAGGGGGCTGATCTTACCAGCTTGTGCATGTGTGTGTGTGTGTACATATACACATATAAATAGATAAATGTGTATTTACTGATTTGAGAGAATCAGACAAAACTTGCTCTTTTCTCATGGACAAACTGGCAGAAGCCTGTTCGTATGGGGATGCAAGGACTATATCATGATAAATGTGGTTATAGACACTAATTATTCTTCTTCGTGTAATATCAGCCACTATCTGGCTGGAGACATTAATTTAGCATATATTATGCTTGTTAAATAATTGTCTCTATAATGTATAGAAAAGTTCCATTGTTTTAACACTGTCATCAGGGGCTCTTTCTTTACACCATCCACTTTAATTCATCTAAATAGTCTCTCTCCCTCTGTCTGTCTCTGTCTGTCTCTCTCTCCCTCTCCTTCTCTCTCTGTCTCTATCTCTTCTCTCCCCTTCCTCCTCCCTCCCTCCCCCTCTACACATACAGACACACACAGAGTCTGTGTACCAGGAAGGCCCAAGCCACAGAGTAAAAAGTGGAGGAAAAAAAATCACAGAAACCTAGAGCCATCATTAGATAGATCTTCCAATCTTTATCTCTAGTAGTTCAGTCAGAAGAGCTAATACCATGATGATAGCTTTGAAATCTCTTAGGAATTGGATGAAGGGAAGCGATAGTGATGAACTCCCAGCTAATAAACACAGAGTGCTTATTTCGGCAGAATGATCAATTTCTAGATGTCCTGAGGCTTGTCTGATACAGTTGATTTACTCATCCTCGGTTACCTCACTAATAAAGCCAAAGTCCACCATCAGATTACAGAGGAGCCTTGCATTTCTTAAAGGGGCAGCAGGAGCTGGAGTGAAGGTGTCCCTGGGCCACTGGACCACTTGCCTGGCCCACAGCTGTACTCCCTCTACTGAAAGCTTACAGTTGATCATCTTGAGGCTAGTACGGTAATGCAATTAATTTATCTTGTTAGTGGAAATTTAATGTGATGATCTAGAAGAACTCTTACATATTGTGATAAACTTTAGTGCCTCCGGGTGGTTCCTCATGCATTGGGCTCATTTCACATCTCATCCATTATGTAAATGAGATGTGGAAATAGTTTGAGTTTCTCCAATGTCTCTCTACACTGATGGATTGTAAGAGTCAGTCCTACTGAAACTAATGAGGTTAAGTGTATCTCACTATTCCTTTCTACTTGGTTGGTTCTGAAAGCTCGTATTCGTGAGGCAGTACACACACATATACATGCATGTAGTCATACACATATACATGCATACACATGTGTGTGTGTATTTGACAGTCCCCTAAGATAATTTCATGATTAACAGAATGGTTTGAGATATACCATGGGTTGGATGGGAGCTGCATTAGTTCTCACCAAACAGGCACAGTATCATGTAAGAAGGAACCTCAAACCTAATAGTCCGTAAAGTGATTGAAAGGCATCTAGCATATAGAACATGGATAAAAGAGGCTTGTTTTCCAATCTGATTTAAAAAAAAAAAAGGAAATTTCTCCCTGGCTAAAAAGTGTGAAGGAAGATTAAAGCAAAATGGAGGAATGGTGGCTTCTAAACATTCTAGAGAAATGAGAAAGGAAGAGGAAAAGGAATAGAGGTAAATCCATTAACCTCTCTGAGATTTAGTTTCCTTATGTGGAAAATGGGGTCCATAATACTTGCAGTATCTACTTTAATGGCTGTTGGAAAGAAAGCCCTTTGCAAACTTTGGAACATTTTTATTTGAGTCATTGTTACTATGAGGACAGAAAAGGAAATTTTGCAGTGAAGAACCTTGGAAATTAGGAAGAGAAATTTTAAACTCCAGTTGAAGATTCATAGGAAGCCAAGAGGAAGACTGGGGTTATAGCCTCATAGGAGTAAATAATTGTGCTTCAGACTTTTATGCCCCACTAATTTCATTTGGAAGGCCAAGAAAAAGAAGCTAAAAATAACCAAGGCAGGATGCTATTAAAATATAAACAAGCATTTTTCGAGAGGTAGCCTCAAAGCATGATGGACTTTGGTGCCAGATAGGTGACAGGAAAAAGAAAGTTAAAAATAAAATTTTAAAACCTCTCTGGTGGTTTCAGTCCAATTGAAGAATTTCAGGCTTTGAGTAGAAAAAAGGGGTTTTCAGAGCAAACAACAACACATTTTATCTCAGAAGTGAGTAGCAAAAAGGGTCAAAATCAAGATAATGAAAAAATGAGTTAGAAGAGACTTCAGTAACCAGCTCCTATGTGAAAAGGAATTCCTACTATTAACATCTCTGAAAAGTAGCTATCTAGCCTCTGCCTGATACCCTTCAATGAGGGGGCACTCACAACCTCATAAGGCACCTGTTCCACTTATGGACAGTTCTCAAATTAGGAAAATTTTCTTGGCCATAAAGTTTAAATTTGTCTCATGGCAACTTCCACCTATTGATCCTGGTTCTGCCTCTTTGTATATAAACAGAACAAATCTAATTCCCCCTTCCAGAGTCCTTCAAATACTTGAAGATAATTATTTAATTACTCCCAGGTTTTACATAAGGTAAATCTCCCAAGTTCCTTCAAACTGTACTCATATGACATGGTCAAAGGACTTTTATCACTTGAGTGGTGCTCCTTTGGATGCTCTCCAAGTTAATAATGCCTTTTAAAAACTTCTGAAGGGTAGCGGATAGAATACCAGATCTAGAGTCAGGGAGACCTGAATTCACATCCAGCCTCAGATACTTACTAGCTATATGACCCATGGCAAGTCACTCAACCCTGTTTGCCTCAATTTCCTCATCTGTCAAATGAGTTAGAGAAGGCAATGACAAACTGTTCCAGTATTTTTGCCAAGAAAATCTCCAATGAATGCAATTGGGTAACAAAGAGTCATACACAACTGAAAACAAAACTGCAGATGTGGTCTGACCAAGACAGAGTTCTCAGAGCTTATCACCCACTTTTCCCTGTGTAAAAATTAAATTAGTATTTAGTAACAAAAATATTATATTTTAAGAGGTTTAATAAGGATTATTAGAAAATCAAAGAATAAAGAAAATACAAAATAAGAAATCATGTGCCTAGGGCTGATTAGCCCATTCAAAGCTTACTTACTACATCTTGCAAAGGCCAAGCAGAGAGCCTTGAAGAGCACAGAAGAGGGCCAGGTAGGCGTTACTGCCAGTTTAAATACTAATTGTGATCTTGCCCAGGTGGAGACTCAGGTGAGATTGTAGGGAATTCTGGGAAATACCAAGGACTTACGGGTATTGAAGTCTAGGGTTCAAATCTCCATTTTATACCTTGGTATCATTTTTTTTTAGGTAGTCTAGGCTATCCCATCATAGTATTATTCATGAAGAGCTCAAGTGATCTTGACTATGTCTTTCCACTGGACTTGGATGACTAGAAGAAAAAATGATGCTAACTGTTTGGTGCAACTCTGCCTCACACATCCAATTTATATGGGAGTTGACATCACTCCATGATGTCACTGGTCCTCTTTGACAACAAAGGCTGAACAACAATAAGAATTCCCTAAAGGATCCAGGGTTTTTTTTTCCAGACAAACTGCTCTCTAAATTTGTCTTCCTATCCTATCCTAATGAAGCTGATTTTCCTAGTCAAATGCAAGACCTTACATTTATCTTTACTACATTTTATTTTATTATAGTTTAGCCTTTCTGAACCTTGGTCATTCAGGGTTTTAGGTATCTTGCCCCTCCTAACTTTCTGTCATCTGCAAAATTTTATGAGCAAGCCATTTATGCCTTTAAGTTGCTGATCTAAATGTTAAACCACCCATGATTAAGCATAGATCCCTGGGGAACCCCCAGAGGGACCTCCTGCCAAGCTGACGCTGACCCATTAATGACTAGTCTTTTAGTTCAGTCATTTAATTAGTTTCAAAACCACCTAACTACATTATCATCTAGCCTACATCTTTCCATTTTCTCCACAAGAATAGTATGAGACACTTCATTAAAAGCTTTGCTAAAATGAAGATGAACTCTATCTAAATGTTTCTCTGATCTACTGTTTTAACATTGTCAATAAAGGACATAAAGCTAAGGGGGATGGCTTTTTTTTTTTGATGGTATGTGCTGGCTCATCATAACCACCCCATCTCTTCCCTTTCTAGATGTTCATTAATCATTTTTAAACAATCAATTCTAGAATTTTGCCAGAAATCAAAGACAAGTTCACTGGCTTCAAGTTTGCAGACTCTAATTTCTTCTTCTTTCTTCCTTCTTCCTTCTTCCTTCTTCCTTCTTCTTCCTCCTCCTCCTCCTCCTCCTCCTCCTCCTCCTCCTCCTCCTCCTCCTCCTCCTCCTCCTCCTCCTCCTCCTCCTCCTCCTCCTCCTCCTCCTCCTCCTCCTCCTTCTTCTTCTTCTTCTTCTTCTTCTTCTTCTTCTTCTTCTTCTTCTTCTTCTTCTTCTTCTTCGTCTTCTTCTTCGTCTTCTTCTTCTTCTTCTTCTTCTTCTTCTTCTTCTTCGTCTTCTTCTTCGTCTTCTTCTTCTTCTTCTTCTTCTTCTTCTTCTTCTTCTTCTTCTTCTTCTTCTTCTTCTTCTTCTTCTTCCCTTTTCCTAGTCAGGGCACTTACTCCTTTTATCAATTGCCTCTGAGAATGATACAAAGGTACATTTACCAGTTCTCTGAGAACCTGAGGATGTAGTTTATCTTAGTTAAATAACTAGAATTCAGAGGCAGCTAGGAGGTGCAGTGGGTAGAACACTGGGCCAGATGCCAGGAAGACCTGAGTTCAAATGTGGCCTCAGATACTAACTATCTTTGGGATCTCTGGATAAGTCTTTCTACCTCTATTTCTTCATCTGTAAAATGGGAAAATAATAATAGCATCTACATCCTAGGGTGGCTTAAAAAGTCAAATGAGAGGATACTTGTAAATGCTCAGCACAGAGCCTAGAAGAATGTAGGTACTTTAAAATGCTTGTCTCCTTCCTTTTTTTCATTCATCAATTTCCCAGACCTAGGTGATCTTTTACTATGTCCTTACTTGCTTATCAACTTCCTGTTAAATATTTCTGTTTTGTCAGTTCTAGTTTAAAGATAATTCTCTGTGGGAGAATATTGTTTTGAAAAGAGGAGCCTTTTGTCTTCTTTAGGTTCACTCTTCAGTCTTAGTTTAGCATTTCTGAAGCTATTTTACAAAGCAATATATAGCACTGATATTTGTCCTCTTCTATATAATTTAAATTGGAGCAATTTTAACTCATTTTCATTCTAGAAACTAAATTAGGAAAAGTACGTTATTTAGTGCTTGATATGGACAGATTGGCACTAACTGTTTTGGAAACCAGAACTTAACTTTTTAATATATTAAAATAAAAATGACATGGTGATGCATTGGTATGTTTTTTCCCCCTTTTTTAAGTGCTATCCTAGACATTTATCTGCTTTTACATTTATTTTTAAGCGGTTTTTACATACATTAAAATTTAGTTGCTCTGTTTTGAACTTTAAAGCTTAATTTCAAGATCACATATTTCCTATATACTCTGCAATTTTGGCAACAAGCTTTCCTGAAAAAACATCAAAATTTTGGCCTGAAACAGTTATAAAAGATATTATATTATAATAATTAATGCTTAATAAGTCAATGTAGACTTCTTTGTTTGATGGGAAAATCTGATATAATGAAATGAACTGTTACAAGGAAGTAAGGGATCATTGAATCTATAAGATGGTTGAAGGTAAATTCATGCTATACTTCCTCGAACTCAAAACACTGGCATTTCTTTGATCCTTGGTCTGTTACTTATAGACTCTACTATCATTCTTTTACTAGTCTTTCTTCTGTCCCTTCTTAAAACATGAAATAGGCATTAGGAGATTTAATGCACCAGGAATCTTGAGACAGGAAGTACGAAGAGAAATGAATATCTAGGTAATTGGCATGAAATCATGATATTGACATTGTTTTCAAATCACGTCTCCTAGTGAATCAAGCAGAAAGGAAGGTTTGCAGTCCAGTGTAGCAAGGAAAGTTGCCTTTTCTCTCCCTTGTCCTCAGCCAGTCACCTGTCCAGTGATAAGGAGAGACCTAGTCAATGAGAGCAGGGCGCCTGACTGTCCATCTTTACTGCTCAGAAGACAAGTAATGAGCATGCTGTTCTTGGGGGTCCTGGGGACTGATACACTTGATAAAGCCACATGATGTGAGTGTGTGTGTGTGTGTGTGTGTGTGTGTATGTGTGCCTTTGTGAGTGTGCACGTATTGTGCTATAGGACATTGATCTGATATCTGAGATGGAATGCCAACAGCTTCAGCATATAATAATGAGCACTGAGGCTGACTGTTGAACTTATTCAATTTCTAAAACAGTTGGGTTCATTATGCCATAAACAAGTAATTATTATTATGTCATGAACAAATAATAATTGAGCATGTGCAGGGTACTCTATTATACAAAGATGCATCCAATATGGTCACTGTCCTCAAGAATCTTAGAATTACATGAAAATGACATGAAAAATTACATCAGAGGAAGTACTGAAGTACTGTTTCTTTTTTTGGACAAAATGTAGCATGTATCATACCAATGCATCACCTTGTCATTTTAGTTTTAATGTATTAAGAAGGGTTAAGTTCTAGTTTCTAAACTCAGTACTAAAAGGAAGCCTACAGAGCATTTTTTAATAAAATGAACACATTCTTTGGCAGTGATTAATTACTGTCCTATATTCTACCATTGCCACCCCCAACTAATAATGACAGGCTATGTTGGAAAGGGTCTTAGAAGTTATCATAGGTCTACCCAGAACCTAGGACAGCTGTGCTGGCACAGTTGCCTAGGCTATAATCTATGGATATCAAGTATTTATTTCTGTAATTTTCTAGTTGGAGGATACTGAGGTTTTGGGAGGGAAAGTGATTTTCCCCAAAGTCAAATAGCAGAGATTGTGGACATTGGGGTAGAAGAATTTAAAAGTCAACTACTTTAATTTCCTCATTTTAAAGATGAGGAATATGAGTACAAAAGAATTTACACATCTTTCTCAGGGCCATAGAGGTATTTAAATGTCAGGAAATGAATTTGAATTCATGGCTTCTGACTCAAAGTCTTTCCATTGCACCATCCTGCTTCTCTAAAAAAAAATTCTTCTCTTGCATCTAAGGTAGATGAGTGGTAAGGACTTGGCAATGGGAATGAAGCAACTTATCCACAGGCACACAGTTAGGAAGTGTCTAAGGCCACATTTGAACCTAGAATTTCCCATCTTTAGACCTGGCTCTCAATCTATTGAGCAACCTAGCTACCCCCATACCATCCTTTTTCAAAAAGGAAGAGGCTGCATTTGAATTCAAACCTTGTTCTAAATACAGCGCTAATTTGTGTGTTTTATACAGTTTGAATTTTTAAAAAAAATTATATACACATATAAAGTGTTTTGGGTTGTTTTGGGGGGAGGGGATGGATGCCCAGTCACAGATTATTAGGCTAATCCTGGCAGGAATTCAGAATAAACAGAGAAAAAAGAAAATCCTAGACAAATAGCCATGACTAGAAGTTTTGGTTGCCTAAAGAGCCTGAGGGCAATATTCAGAACTGAGAAGGGCAGTGAGTGAGGCTGAAGGAGTAGAAATGTTTCAGAAAAATGACAAAGACCACTTTCTTCTGAATTCTGCAGAGAAAGGACTGTAGGGTACTCAGTAACCTGCTTTACTGAGACTCACTAAGTTTAGGTCTGAGGTGAAGGGCTTAATTACACAGTACCACAACAACTGATTAAAAAGTGAAAAATTTTAGATGTAACGATTATTTAAAGTAGTATGGGCTGAGAATTTAAGTGGATTCACTAATTTTTAAGTGCCTGTGTATCAAACTGGTTTGTAGGTATAGACACAGCATAAGTTTCCTTATTTCATGTCTATATAAGTCAATTATAATTTATTTTATGAAATCAATAGTCAAGTAACACTTCCTAATTATGGACAGAAGAGGAAAAACAGAAAGCCTCCTTTTCCCTTCACCTCGCTGACCTATGCCCTTGTAGTTTATCAACCCTGGAAAGATCCTTGGAGATTACTTAGACAAACTCCTATTTCAAGTCACAGTTGAGAAAAGGGAAGGCTGAAGGGAAAAATGAATTGCCCAAGGTTATGTAGTTGGTTAAGCATCAGGATCTGGGATTAGAAACCAGTTTTCCTGACTCAGTTCAGAGTTTATATTGCTTCACCACACCATGACTTTACGTTCCAAGATATATATCTCATCAAAGAGTGTGTAGAGATTTTATCTGTACATACATACATATATAATATAAAATGTGTATCTATAAATTATATATAAAATAATATATTCTATATATACTCTTCCCACACACCAATGTACATATTTGATGTACACACTATTACATGTATACATATATTGCACTTGCATACACACACACACACACACACACACACACACACACACAGAGCTTTCCTTGGGGAGTTCATGAAGCTGTCTTAGACATGGAGTCCTCTTGGTCACTTCCTTACCAACCTCATGTCCTTGCTTCAGCTTCAAGACTAAACTGAGTTATGCTGAATTATGTCCAACTGGTGAGCTACAATGAGATTTCAATGTACTTTGTTCTAAATCAAGAGAATAGAGCAAGTCCTTTTAAAAATCCCATAGTGGTAAGTTGATTGCCATGCACCTAGAGTGGTTCAAAAAGCATTTACTGAGGAAGATGGGGATGGTAATATTGTTTCTAAATTCTATTCTTTTTTACTTTCCTGAGGAGCTACTATGGATTTCTCATTTAAACCATAGAGCCCTTTCCCGCAGTTACAGGCCATGCCACATGCCACTGGGAGGTCAGGAAGGAAAAGAGAGAGGTGGGGAGGGGAGGGGGAATGAAGTTTCCAATGCATTTCCCTTAGACAAAGAAGATGAAGTAAAAGAATCTTTCACAGATAGCTTCTTTGTCAACCACTGGCTTGTTTCTTAATTCCATTTCGTTAGCTCTGGGTACAAGCACATAATAGCCTAATGCAGGATTAAGAAGTGGCAGAACCTGCTGAAATACTAATTCTGATTGAATTCTTGATTAGGCCACAAAACTGTGGAAAATCCCCATAAATGCACAGAGCTAAGAAATAACTTCCAGGGTTCCATGTGATTCTAAGCTATAAGCTGACTGAAGAGAGAAAAGGAAACACACACCAGGGTTTAGGCAACAAATGAATGGCCAAGAGATGTCACTGAAGCATACATAGGACTTTTAAAAAGATGCTGGATAGACAATGTTGTTTTTCATTTTGTGAGCCATCTCTGGCTGCATCTCTAATATACTGGAGACCTCTGACGATTTCCAGATTCTAGTTTATTTTCCTTCTCCAAACTGAAGAAAATGAAAGAGAAAATATGTTGGGTATTTTAAAAAAATGTCCATTCAATTTGGTTCACCAAGTACATTAACTATGTGTCTACTGTGTGTGTGCAAGATACAATGTGCTAGTTCCTGAGGTTACACAAAGAAGTAAATAATGGGAAACATAAAGAGAAAGAATATGTTATGAGGATCAAATGAGACATTATATTAGTACTTTTCAAATATTAATTTAAACAAATTATCAATGTTGCTATCACAGCAAAACCTTTTGTAGATGATAGTTTTCTTGGAGAATCCCTCGTATCAAGAATTATTAGATTTTCTAGCCTAAAGTATAGGCATTCATTCATTCAACAGCCATTCATTAAGCATCTTCTATGTGCAAAGTACTATGCTTGATTGGTGGGAGGCACAAAAATAATTAAGATACAGCCCCTATCCTCATGGGACTGGTTCTTCAAAGCATTTCTTTTCATTAAAGGATCCATATTAGCAAGTCTTTCAGCATCTTTCTAAAGATGCCTTCGCTTATGTGACTGCAAGCAAATGGAATGGCCTCCTTCCTTATTCTAATCTTATTCTAAAACATTCAGGTCCTTTGAGGCCCAGTTCATGTTGAATCTCCTTCACACTCACATTGATCTTCTCTCTTCTCAGCTACCTAAACCACACCACAAATTCTCCGTAGCATAGATTTAGAATAATTGATTATACTCTACTTAGTCCTCAGTGATACTGCATCATAAGATCATAGATTTGTAGGTAAAAGGCCCCTTAGAGGCCATCTAGTCCAATCTCCTCTTTCAAATAAGGAAAGTGAAAATCAGGAAAAACAAATCAATTGCCCAAGGTCATAAAAACAGCAAATATATAAGAGGTGGGATTTGAAACCTGCTCCTCTGATTTCAAAGACAGTGCTCTTTCTCAATATGCTTCACCTACAGCCAGAGTGAGAACACTGGATGTCTGGGGCTGTGTCCCAGGCACTTATATTATGAGGATCTATGCCACATATTATCTCAGGACCACTAGCAAACCAGTCAGTTCCTGCCCCTCTCCCTTCCACTGTAAACTCAGCTCTCATTCCTCAGCTTCTATCCTTTTCTGACTTCCCATCCACTGTGGACACTATTTTCCTATGTCTGGAGTTCTTTCTTAGTTTTTTTTTAATAGTTTCCCTTGTGATCATTTTTATTTTATACATTTAGCCATTATCATTAGGAAATCATCTTTTCTTCTTTAAAGTTTGCTTCATCTTATTCGGGTCTTGGTTCATAGCTTGCCGTGTACCAAACTTGTTTGAATAGGGTAGGACTTTGTTTTATGTGATAAGACCCTTCGCATATATTCCAAGAATCTTTGCATAAATAGAAAATTACATGTAATGGCAAACCCCATTATTTAATAGTTTTTCTTATAGCAACATACGTAGGCATTTGACAACTTTTCTAAGGCTTATTGAGACTACCAGCATCACTACGCTTGTACTTTGGGGCCATTATCAATAACTAAATGCTGTTAATGAAACAAAGAGAAGCACTGCTCTGACGCTGACATGACTTGCTACAATGGAGAGCTTCAGACAAAGACTGATGTGAGAGCTAATGTTTGGCACAAAGCAATGTAATGACTCACACTAATGCTTCTCAGAGAGAGAATGAGTATGATTGGGTGAACTATTGTGAGACTTTATGCTGTTTGGGGAAAATGGTGTGGATTTAGCAAATAATTAAAATTTTTTATTTTACATATTTTCTGCCTTCATTTTTTTCAATCACCAATCATGTATGCCTGAATTTGTGTGTTGGGTTCACATAAAACTAGCCTCGCTATACTCTGATGAACAGTTCATCAGCCTTATCAACTCTCATGACCTGTCTCCAGCCTACCGATTGGTATGTTCATAAATGTTTAATGAAAATTTTATGATATACTTTTAGCTTTAATTAACAGTTTCTTTATCATTTTCTCAAGACTGGACAATTAACAAAACAGTAAATTGAGCTTTGATATGTATTGCCAATTTGAAAATGCTCACACCAAATATCTGACAATTGTCAAACTGAGACAAGTTGTTTCTAGATGGCGAGGTCTCCCTCAATACTTCTGACTTCTCCAAGCTGCTAGTGTCTTTCTGTCTGATTGCCTTCCATAGACACTCTATATATCTTGTATGCAACTCATTATTTAATGGTATTTCTCTCATTCAATTGTTAGTTCCCTGAGAGCAGGGACTGTTTTGTTCTTTCTTTTCATTCCTTGCTTTCAGGACTGTGGCTGGTCCACCATGAGCACTTAAGGGCTTGTTGACTGAGTAACTGACTGACTAGGTCAACCACATACCAGAAGGATCATAAAATAGCTCCCCCTACTCCCAAACACCTAGCGAATAGACATAGCGTCTATGTACTCATTGCACTGAATTTGCCCCAGGCTCCCAACTCCCTACTCATGACATGGATGCTAGTTGTATGTTGCACATGTGACTCTAAGCTCCTTAAGGGAAAAGAGTATGTTATATACTTCTTTCAAACTGTCCACACATAGTAAATAGAGAAAATATCTAAACATACTTTTTGAATTTCATTAATATTTATTCATAAGATTCTTTGGCTAAAAATGCTACCAGAAAAAAAAGGAAAGAAAGAAGTCACACACACTCCAAATGTAACACTATTACTTGAGAAAGAAACAAGATTTCATTTTTCTAGTTCTTAGAATAAATCTTTCACCATTCAATGAATATTATAATTAAGACAGTAAGAATTTTATGGTTTGAAGAGTCCTAGCAGAAATAAGTGCTATTTATTCGTTCTTTTCAGGAAGGGTTAGATGTGGAGAGGCATGTAATTGTTACTATCTTCAGTTCTTAAGAAGAGAAAGCATAGAAGAGATAAAGTGTAAACCAGACTAAGTCTGGGTGCTAATAGTGAATCATAGGAAACTACATTTTAGGATCCTAAGATAGTAGCTTAGAACAGTGAGGTTAAACTCAAATAGAATCTGATCTTGGAGATAGCTAGACTGCTCATTTGATTGAGAGTCAGACCTAGAAATGGGAGGTCCTGGGTTCAAATATGACCTCAGACACATCTTAGCTGTGTGATCCTGGGCAAGTCACTTTATCCCCATTGCCTAGTCCTTACTTGGCCACTCTTCTGCCTTGGAACCCAGTATTGATTCTAAGATGAAAGGCAACAGTTTTTCAAAAAAGAAAGAAACTGATCTCTCTAGGCTGCGTACTGACTTAGAAAATCTCAAATAGGTATTATCTATGTTGTATTTTTATTTATTTTGTTAAATGTTCCCCAACTACACTTTAATCTGGTTTGTAGCTAGATGGCGCAGTGGATAGATTGTTAGGTTCAGAGTCAGGAATACCAGAGTTCAAATACAGCCTCAGACACTTATGAGACACTTACTTGCCCAGACAAGTCACTTAACCCTGTTTGCCTCAGGTTCCTCATCTGTCAAATAATCTGGAGTAGGAAATGGCAAACCACTCCAGTATCTTTGCTAAGAAAACCCCAAATGGGGTCATGAAGAGTCAGACACAGCTGAAATGACTGAGTGACAATGGGGCCACATTCGCTATCTTCTCTAGCATTCCCCTTACTGGAATTCCTGGCTTTCCGTTTCCTTCCCTCTCTATTTAACAATACTAGAAAGCCCCAGCAAGGGAGCAAAACTCCTTCAGAATAAGTATGTTTTTCTTCTAGGATAGCAACCAGCCCTTGGGCTCAGAAACAAGCAGCAAATACCATCAATAAAAATCCCTGGCAATAATGGGAATGATCAGAATATGATTTGTTCTCAAAAAAGAAGAAAAATAGGTGGTGGTGTCCATTAGTATAAGGAATTAAATAATATCCATATTGATAGATGGGTTCTTTGGAGACAACTCTTTGTCTCTGTCACCAATGGGAAACCAGCCCATCAGGTTTAAAATATCTAACTCAGAAAATGATGCTGTTTTCCCTAAAGAGTTTCTGGGCCAAATTCCATAATAACCTTAGGATATAAGCATAAAAGTCATAAAGCTTTTAAGGGTAAAAGGAAGCCTGGATATCTTATAGCTCAGCCTTCACATTTTTTGGACAAGGAAACTGAGGCACACAGCTAGTAAATGGCTAATCCAAAATGAGAACCCATGAATTCTGACTCCCCTTCATGAAGACTTAGTCTAAATTCTGTGATTTCTGTGATCATGCAGCCTCATTGGGAATTTTACAAGCATTTTAAAGTGTCTTTACTCATTTTTAAAGTAGAATAGTACCTCTTTCTCCATGTGTAAAAATATCCTTTCTCTGATACTTTCTCTTTGGTATATTGTATGGACAGATACAATGAATATTTAAAAAGTACAAATTCTTTAGCTTGGTCCTGAAAAGCCTGCAGAAATGTGATTTACCTTTTCTTTATTTCTCTCACTAGTACTCCCCCAAATCCATCTGTTTCAAGTAAGGTAATCTCCCAAACACGCCTTATACACCACTGGTCTCTAATCTTCAGCTCATGCTACTCCTCATGCTCAGAATGACCTCTCCATCACTGCCATGGGAATTATGGACATCATTGTGGTTTAGCTCAACTGTCACCTTTTCCATAAAGCCTTCCATGATAAATGCAGCTAGATGTGTTCTCTCCTTCCTTGGAATGGCATACTGGAGAACCAGCTATCCTTGGCACAGTGTGTATGGAAGTTATTCCTCTGTATACTGTTCTATCTTCCCAACTAGCTTGCAAGTTCTTTATGTACAGTGATAATGCTTTACACATTTTTTTTGCATCTCAATATTAGGATAGTATGCTATGAGTAGATACTGACTGACTGACTGACTGACTGACAATGAATGAATGAATGCAGAACTGTATTACTCTCAGAAGGCAGAAAGGCGGCTCAGTGGAAAGAGTAATGGGTCTGAAGTCAAGAAGACTCATTTTCAGGAGGTAAAATCAGGACTCAGAAATTTGCTAGCTGTGTGATTCTGGGCAAATCACTTAACTTCTGATTGCCTGACAAAAGGATTCACTGAACCCATTGAAGAAAGAAATAGCAAACCACTAAAGTATTTTAACCAATAAAACCTCATGAATAGCTATGATCTATAGGGTCATGGGGAGTCACACATAACTGAACAACAACAATAAAATGCCTCTTCTATTCTGATTGACATTTCAGTATCATTCTTTTGTATAGCAGAATGATCACCACTTCCATAGGAAGTGAAAATTAATAATACCTGAATAGTAACCCCAATATTGTTATAGATACTTTATGTTAATTATAATTAAGTAAATGTAGTATTGTATATTTGGGGCATGAATCTAGTAATCCAGATAAAGCATTTCCTGGTGACTAGCTCACTGGATTCAGGGTCAGACCATTTACTAGCAATGCCGCAGAATGGAGATACTGTTGATTCTGTTGGAGCCATTAAGATTTTTAGTTCAAATTCTATCTCTGACTCTTAGTAGCTATGTCAATGTAGTCAAGGATCATTTACTCTCTCCAAGTTTCAGCTTCCTTCTCTGTAGAATGAGTAGGTTGGGTTTAAATGACTTTTAAAGTCCCTTCTAGCTCTAAATCAAAGATCCTCTGTGAACTTAGGCAAGTCACTCTCTGATGATTAGGTTCTTCATCTAGAAAAATAGAGGCAATAGTATTTAGTGCTGGTGTAATGGTCATCCTTGTAGTTGTCTAATCACTATGGGGGAGATTCTTCTCATTCTGTGAGGTGCATATACATGACTTCAGGGTGATCTCATGACTTCATCATTTATTTCCTGCTGCCACAAATTCTTTCACCAGGGGATTAAAATAAAACAAAACAAAACAAAAAAAAACCCTCTTCTTCCATAATTAGAGATAAAACTTAAAATGCAGCTCTTGCTTGGATAACAAAAAGAATAAATTTATACACCAAAAAATGGCTGGTACCAGACACTTTCTTAAAACAAGCTTTGATATGGGGAAAGAAAAAGAGCAGGAATCAATGGGGATTTGAAAGGTCTGTGTGGGGAGCAGAACTATCAGCAAAGGAACCAAATGTGTCAACTTTCCCATTTAAGTAAAAAACTTATATGTAAAAGGTCCATGGTCCAGGTATCAAGTAAACAATACTTTAGGTAGGGGAATGAAGAACAGGGATACTCTAATTTTGTGTTCAGCAGCTACACCGGAGAGGCAAGAAGCACTGAATTTGAAGTCAGAAGACAGCCTACTATATATTCGTTAGAGTGCCTTAATTTGTCTGAGCTTCAATTTCCTCATTTGGAAAATGAACATGTTAGACCAAAGAATCATTAACACCCCTCTGGCTCTAAATCCTCCTAGATGTTAATAATACTTAATACTTTCAGATCAAATAAGATAATATTTGTAAAGGGCTTAGTGGAGTCCCTGACACATAATAGGTGATTAATAAATGTTTCTTCTATTCCCTTTCTCTTTCAGATTTTCTTCATCTGTTTTGCATATATCTTGTATATAGCCAGTTGTTTATACCTTGCCTCCTCCCTCTGAGCAACTGTTTGCTTTTTGAGGGAAGGAGCTATGTGTTTTTTTTTCCTTTTCATTTGCATCTCTAGCATTTACACAATGATTGGAATGTATTAGCATTTAATAAATACTTGTTGATTGGCTAATTGACTCAATCCAATGGCCCTATGATGTTTATTTTTCTGTTTCTGGGGCATCACTCTTGCTGGGATAGGCATTTCTCATCCCCCCTTCCCCTCTCTAGCTTCTCAGTTCTCCATGGCTCTAGAAATAAAGGCTCAAGTGATGAATAAGTATGGATTTGCTCTTTGTGCTATTTATTTTTTTTAAGTTGTAAGCCAGGACCAGTCAAACTAATAACCATTTTGTTTTTAAACTAAGAAAGGTGACAAACTGACCAGGCTTTTCAATTCAACAAGTCCCTCAAGAAACATTTAATCAAGAGGCAACTGGGTGGATAAAGTGTCAGGACTGAAGTCAGGAGGACCTGGGTTCAAATTTCCATTCAGATTCTTCCTAGATGTGTGACCTTGGGCAAATCACTTAACCCCATTTGTCTGGTCCTTGTCCTTCTGTCTTAGAGTTGTTACTATGGCAGAAAGAAAGGATTTTTAAAAACAAACATTTGTTCAGCACTAGTTATGTAAAGTGGGGATACAAAAGCTTATAATTGTTTGGGGGGATATGCTATACAGGGAAATAAGTAAACAGAAAATAATTTAAGGATGACTATAGCATTAATATTTGAGGAGGGAAAAGAAACTTAGAGTAGAGAGAGAAGGTAATAGGTGTATCCAATAATTTGGACAGAAACAAAGCTAGCATTTCTATGCAGCAATGGAAGGAGACAGAGGAATTCTTCCTTCTCCTTGAATAATAAAGGCATTTGCTAATTTTAGCCAGAGCCTCCTCTGAAAAACCTGCAGTTGTCTGTGAGTCACAGGACCCCACGGGAATAGAAGGTAGAGAATGGGAGGGAGGAAAAGGGGGAGATTCTGTGTGTGTGTGTGTGTGTGTGTGTGTGTGTGTGTGTATGTGTGCCTGCGCTCATGGGTGTGTGTAATCTAACAGTGCCCAGAGCTTTGGAGATCCTGGAACACTTCAGTAGCACAGGCCAGATTCATTAAAAACCCTGGCTACAGTCCAGCAGTTAAAATTGAAGCAGCATATTTATTGCATTTTGCTCAAATAAATCTGAAAACGTGTGAATCATATTCCTTGGAGAGATTGGGAGAAGAAGTAAACAACATCAGGCTAATACTTACAAGCCGAGACTGAGGGAGAACAAAGATACAGAGGGTTCTGCCTTTAAAGGAACTCTGTAAGATGCTTGTTAAAGTCTGAGGTCCTGTGGTAGCTAAACTCTGCCACCATTTTCTCCATCAGCTGGATTCTGGCCCTGGAATCCTATCCAATCCTAATTCCATATTGCCTCTCCGTCCCTTTCCCTTCTCCCTCTTGTTCTCAGAAGCACTGTGGCTTAACAGGGTGCTGCTCTGTAGCTCTCCATTCTTTCCCAGATGCTAACGCTGACATGATGTGATCCCTCTCCCTAATAGTAAGCAACTGCAGAAATTAAGATTCAATGATGGTTGCTCTGACTAGGACAGAATTGGTTTAGTTTCCTAAAATAGTATATCTGGAAATAGTGGCCTGCTCTATGCCTACTAAAGCCCAAGTCAACCACAGACCTAAAATAAAATAAAATAAATACTCACTGTTTGAACCTGTCTAATGTTTGGGTGACTGCATTCTCTTGTCTATATCATGGTCTGTATAACTGTCTGCTTTAGGCTATAAGCTCCCAAACTCTGCATAGGATGGGGTGGGGTGGGGGTGGGTAGCATCACTTATATACTCTTTAAAATTGTGAGGAAGGCAGGAGCCAACTACAAGGTTAGGATATAAACAAATAAGCAAGTATGGTAGAGGCTTCAATAAAAATTTGATAGTGAGATTAATGGTAATGGTGGTGATGACATGATCCTGATGCAGGTAAAGTAGAAATTACCATAGGACAAATGCTTTATTTAACCTGACTTAGGGATATGGGGAAAATATTCTTGAAAGCTTTATTCTCAAAGTAGCATTTACCCAAGTCTGATTTCTTTGTAGGGGATAAAGGATGGGAAAGAGAGAGAGAGAGAGAGAGAGAGAGAGAGAGAGAGAGAGAGAGAGAGAGAGAGAGAGAGAGAGAGAGAGAGAGAGAGAGAGAGAGAGAGAGAGAGAGAGAGAGAGAGAGAGAGAGAGAGAGAGAGAGAGAGAGAGAGAGAGAGAGGGAGAGAGGGAGAGGGAGAGAGGGAGAGAGGGAGAGACAGAGAGAGAGAGAGAGAGACAGAGAGAGAGGGAGAGAGACAGAGAGAGACAGAGAGAGAGAGAATAAGCAGTTACATAGTACCTACTATGTGCCAGACATTAGGCCTTAACACTTTTATCAATAAATATTATCTCATTTAATCCTCACAAAACCCCATCAAGGTAAGTGCATGATTATGGTAAGTGCATAAATATTCAGGCTCTGTCTGAATATTTACTTTGTTCTAAGAATCTTGGGGGCAGCCTAGACCTACCACTTTAGAATTGAACTCTGTCAACCAGGGGCCTTTAGAACTAGGGATGACTTTGGATTTGGAACATATCTTCGAGGGGCTGATTGATTTTGGAGCTGGACCTAGATGAATTTAGCATTTGGGGAAAAGTAAGCTAGTTCCTCTTATGATAGATTTGTTTCATATTTTGTCAATTCCCAATGATACCTGTGGTGGGTTAAAACTTAAAGGAAATTTTGTCATGGGAAAGCCCAGAATAGATTTCTGTTATGTCCTCCTTAGGTACTGTGACAGTAGAAATTCCACATTGGCAGTCTAATGGTGGAGTAAATAAAGTTTTAGACTTAGAATTAGGAAAACCTGAGACTGAATCCTATCTCAGATGCTTAGTAGCTGGGGTGAATGGGTGTTCAAGAAGGACTAACACATCAGGTGTGATGACTTGCTGAGCCCTTTTCAGGGATGCTCATTCACCTTTGGTATCCACCTGGCACTCAACTCTCACCTGTGGTTCCAAGAAGTTGTGGCATGTGCAGTGGCCATACCCCCAGGAAGCCATCTTGATAGATGGGCTAAACCATGTTGAGAGTACCAATGGGCCACAGATCCACTAATGAATTAGGGGGATGTCTACTCCACGCATGGCTTCTGCCAGTGGAGTGGGTGGCTGAGAACAATTTGTTCCAATGGCCATGAAGATGGCTGAAGCAAGCTATGTGGAATGCTTGGAGCTTGACTAGACATCAAAGAAGCCAAGGCCATCTCAATGGATCCCTGGCCATTATCAGGCATCTTGACTTTTGTCTTGCCATTGGACTTAAATGACTCTGGAAGAGAGAGTGAAGCTGATGACTCTGCAACTCTGCCTTCTGGATTTAAATCCAGTTCATGCAGAAGTCAAGACACTACCTTGTGGGGTCATTCATCCTCTTGGAAAATGAAAGATGAAACAATAGCGGCTGTCATCATGGGTAAATCATATAAAATTTCTCAGTCTCAGTTCCTCATCAGTGTAATGGGGTTAGAAATAGAATCTACTTTCTAGAATTGTTGAGAGATTCAAATTAGATGGGATGACATAAGTAAAGCAATTGGAAAAGCTTAAAACACTATCTAAATATTTGCCCTTATAGTTAGTTATTAGAATTTGGAGTTAGAATGCCTGCATTTGGTTGATCCACTTTACTCTATATTAACTGTGGGCAAATCACTTAACTCTCTGGGTCTCAGTTGCTTTACTATAAAAATGCTAGGATTGGATTCAAATCTGACCTTAGATACTTCCTAGGTGTATGACTCTGGACAAGTCATTTAGCCCCAATTGCCTATCCCTTACCACTCTTCTGGCTTGGAACCAATACTTAATGCTGATTCTAAGACAGAAGGTAAGGATTAAAAAATGCTTGGACTGGTTTAGATGAGTTCAAAAGATACTTTTAGCTCTGAATCACAGGGTCCAAGGAACCCCATTTGGAGTTGTAGCAGGAGAACTGGTTGCAAATTCAGGATCTGTGACTTAGGAATTGTGTGATTTTGGACATTTCATTTAATCTTTCTTTGCCTTAGTTCCTCATCTAAAAAATGGGGATACTGCCTAGCTTACAGGGTTGTTGTGACCACCCAATGAGATAATGAACATAAGTCAAATTCTTTCAAACTGTTAAGTGTTATTAATGAGTAACAATTTTTTTTTTGCAAATTTGGGGAAATATAAAGTATTAGAGAAATGTGCACTCTTCCCCTTGTGTAGAGGTCTGGGATCAAGCAACCAACAAGCTTGATTCAGCTCAGAGGGATAACATATTGGCCCTTGATCTCAAGGAGCTTTCAATCTCATTGAGGATATAAAACTAATTCAAAGCAAATAACAGCTACCATCATAGGACAATATTTAATTAAAAAGTTAATCATATTGAGTGACAGCTGTTCCTCCAAAGGTGGTCTCGGTCTCTTTATGACCTCTATCACACTCTAGGGATGTGATCTGGCTTCTGATCCAGATTTTTTCCCTTTCAGCAGGTGCATTCTGGCCCTCTAGCTCCTTACTCTGCCCTGTTTAGGGCAGGATTTGTGCTGGATGGTACAGTAGATAGAATATCTAGCCTTGAGTCAGGAAGACCTTGCTCAAATTTGGCCTCAGACATTTACTAGTTGTGTGACCTTAGGCAAGTCACTTAACACTGTTTGCCTCACATTCCTCATCTGTCAAATGAGCTGGAGAAAGAAATGGCAAACCATTTTAGCATTTTTCCAAGAAAAATTCCAGCTGGGGTTATGAAGAATCAGTTATGATTGAATAACAAACAACCCCTTTCAAGTCAGAATCAGTCCTTTGGTTTGAGATTAGTCAGGCTGAGTGGGCAAGGAAGGCAGAAAGTCCATATTGGTTACCCCACTGATATATCTGGTCTTGCCTTAGGTCGGTTCCCTGACCTTAGCTTGTACCAGTGTACAAATCTGACCTTAGACACCGTTTTATCCTCTTTTCTTGATCCATTCTCATGAATTGAGAGTAACTAAGCTTCCAAAGTTTGAACCCTATCCAGAACTGACTTAATTTATGTTGCTCTTATCTTCTGATTTACTTAGAAAGGGATCTAATATTCATTCAGAGGAACAGATTGATAGGAACTTGAAATTAGTCAATAATTGTTGGACACTGGGCTTCTGTGCTACCAAGGGCTTAGGATATTGCGTTAGATGGGAGGGTGAGGGATAAGCATTTATTAAGCACCTATTATTTTCCAGGGTTTTTGTTAAGTGCTTTACAAATATCTGATTTTAATTAATTAATTGAATTACATGTAGCTATTTAAGCTTCTCTCCCTCTAAGAGAGAAGCTCTGCTCACTAATGATTCCACAGGAGAGCTCCTGAATTAATTCCTTTTCAGAAGTCTTTGTTTTGAAGATACCATTGGATCACAGAAAATTGGGATCATGGATTCCAAACTAGAAGGAACCTCAGAGGTATTCTTAGTCCAACCCCTTTAATTTTACAGATGAGAAAACTAAGACCTACAGAGTTGTAGTGCCTTGCTCAGGGTCACACAATGAGGAAGCATCAGAGGCAGGCAGGAATTTAAATACTGGTCCTCTCACTCTTCAGAACCAGTTTTCTTTTCATGTAAGCAGGAAGTATTATTTTACTTAATTCTCATTTCCAACAGGTATGAGGAGGTTAATACTTGTAAATCCCTTGGGAACAAATGCATTTTGAAAATATGCTTTATTTTATAAATAGTAGCAAAAGTTATAAACGAGCTCCTTGATATGCTAACAATGCTTGCCTTCTTCAAAAGAAATATTCTTTGGGGTTCAAACCCATCCTCATCACTTTGTACTGCTTAACTATTTGACAAGGAGACAGCTTTTTGTCATGATATTAATCCTTTCTTCAGACGCATTTATTTAAAATGGGCTATCTTTCCTATGTGAATATAATGGCATTAACCTATCATCAGTAAAACACTTGCTTTGAATTATTTTTCTAGCTATGAGGATGCTCATGCACTGAGTCATTCACATTCCCTTCCTTGGTTCCTTCTGTGTTGCAAGACTGTACTGGAGACCATGTAAGTATTTACAGACCCAGAATTGAGCAAATCTAACTGTCCCACGTAGGGATCAAATCCTGGTCCCTGGAGTCACCAACACTGTCCTCTAACCACAAATGGGTTCAAATATTTTAATTTCTCAGCATAGGTTTTTTTTTTTTTCACTTTACCACCTGTGCTCCTAGCAATCCAAAAGAGCTAATTCTAAAAATATATCTTAGTATGAACAACTAGGTGGTAGAGTGGATGGAATTCTGGGCCTGGGGGCATAAAGACCTGAGTTCAAATTTAGTCTCAAACACTTCTAGCTATATGATCCTGGGCAAATCACTTAACCCTATTTGCCTAAGTTTCCTCTTCTGTAAAATGGTCTGAAGAAGGAAATGGCAAAGGAAATGGCAGTATCATTGTCAAGAAAATCCCAAATTGGATTGAATAAAGTTGGACATCACTAAAATTACTGAACAACAACAACAAAATGTTCAGGGCTCTTTGCAAGTCAACTATACAAAGTACACTGATGTGACCTCCTATTGTTACTCTGGGGAAGTGAAGCTTAGCTCAGCTGTTCATCCACTGCATGACCTGAGTTTGAGGGTAGATTTCCCCCTGAATATTGCTTGCTTATAGAACAAATGAAGGATAATTTAGAGAAGAAACCAAGATATCCAACCTACCAAACTATAAAATCCTTGAAGATGGGAACTATCCATGTTCCCAGATCTTCAGTAGTACCTTGCAGATATGTTGAGAGAGAGAGAGAGAGAGAGAGAGAGAGAGAGAGAGAGAGAGAGAGAGAGAGAGAGAAGGATGGAAGAAGGAAAGAAGGAAGGGGTGAGGAGAGGGAAAGAAAGAAGAGGGCCTTGAGTATCACATACATTTTATAAAAAAAGAAAAAGAAAAATATATTCAAGTGCAAGTTTTCTCTGTTGACTAGAATAGCTGAGCTATAATCAGGTTTTTGTATTTGCAACTGATCCTCAATGACAATGCCACTAAGTGGTTACAAGCTTAGAAAACAAGCAGCTACTATTTCCAGGGTCTCTGGCTTCCAATGGACTTTTGGTTTAAGTGATTTTCACCTGTAGGAGCAGTTTTGTTGCAAGGAATCTCTGTGGACTCGAATCCTTGTAATCTGGTCTGTAAGATCTGCTCTTATTAGCCCATTTATTTTTCCTTATCTTTGCTGATTCTACCTACCTCTCTGATCCTTCTTCTTGCTTTTGATGAGGCATCATGCCTTTAAACACACAGAGGACGAGGGCTGACCTGTACTCCCCTTCATCCTGTTGCCTCATGTGCTGGGCATGGCATTACATTATACTACTTTATAGTATACTACCATAGTATACTCCTTATATACATATACCTCAGGAATGGGTTGTTGGCCAGGCAGGTGCCCTAGTAAAACATTTCTTACCCTATAGTTTCCCTCCTCTGCTTATGTTCCAGATTTTCAATGCCCTTCTTAGTCTGAGGTGCCCATGGGGAGAACACAGTACTACCTATGAGGTGAGGCTATAGTGGAATATGGTGAAAAATATCTCTATATATGTATATATAGATATATAAATTTATTCCTTTTGAACCTTCTGCTCTATTAAGGCAGCCCTAGACCACACTTGTCTTCTAAAATACTCCACAGAAGAGTAGGCTATTATTATATTATTAATGAACCCAGGACAAAAGTACTAGCTAATCAGCCACTAACCCTCTTTTCTCTGACCAGCTAATGCCTTCTAGGATGCAACTGGCTCAGACTTTAAGTCAGGGGAGAAAGGCTTTGGAGCAGTAAGTCAATTTTCCTCCAGCAGGCTCCTGGGGATGAGTGAGTTAGAGGCAGATGATGACATGGGAGGCTGGAATAACATGGAGCTGTGTGGAAAAGAAGAAGATTGAGGGGCCGTGGTGATAGAACTCTGGTTTCCATCCTCCCTCTCCTCAGATAGCTGGTCAATAACAGATCCTATGAGACAGTGTTCTGTGGTTAAGAGGGATTGATCTGTGTACCAAAGGAAAGGCCCCACAACTGATAGAAGGAAAGAATTTGTGATTAAGCCATTTGTTGTGGGTTGAAGGGGCTAAGGTGGAATTTTTGAGCATTTTATAGCACAGTATAGTAGAAAGAATATTAGTTTAGGAATCTAGAGACCAGCGTTTTATTCCTAGCTCTGATTATGGTGTTCTGTGTCATCCTGGGAAAGTCATTCAACTTCTTTGGGTCTAGGTTTCCTCATCTATCAAAAGACAATCATTTGAGCCATTCCTCCCAGGCCACAGGATTTCCCTGAGCCTTGAATCTGAAATTATTTTTTTAGAAAATTAAATACTATACTAGTATAAAGGATCATTGTGAAAAACAGATGGAAAGGATATTGTCCCAGAGATCTCAAAGGCTAAAGGAAATTTGAGATTGAGTAATAATACTCTTGTCTCTTGTCAAGTCATACTTTGGGTTTTTTCTTTTGTCCCTAAGAGATTTATCAGGGACAGAAGAATGGTGTTATAGAACAAAAGGAGAGGTTTCTGATTCTTGACTCTCTTACTAAGATCTCTGTACCTCAATTTCCTCATCTATACAAGAAAGAACTCTCAGGTCTAATAGTCTATGGAAAACAATAATCAACTGATTATTGATTAATTATTGATTAATTGATTATTGATTAAACACCTACTATGTGCCAGGCAATGTCCCAGGAGACAAATGATACAAAGATAAAGGAGACCAAAGTGACTATTGGTTCCTATTGCTGTTCAGTTGTGTGGGATACTTGCAACCCTATATAGGATTCTCTAAACAGAGATACTACAGTGCTTTGCCATTTCCTTTTCCAGTGAATTAAGGTAAACAGAGGTTAAATGATTTACCCAGAACTACATAGCTAGATTTGAACTCAAGTCTTCCTAATTCCAGGTTGAGTACTTTATCTACTGAGTCACGAAGCTCCCTTTTGGACCTCAATCTATTAGAAGCTGCCCTGTTCTATCACAGAGCTAGAGACCACATGAAACCAAGACAGAGGTCTTTTTTTCTGAGAGGTAGAACTCTTAACAGAACAATCACTTGATTTTCCACAAGGAACCTGGCAGCCAGACAGGGGGCTGCAATAATGAACTGTGCCTTCCTAATGGCAAAAACAAACAAGCAAGCAAACAAATGAAAATCCCTGTACAACGCCACCCAAAATGTGCTTTGCAAAGTCAGCTGCTATGCCCAGCACAGTGAGGAAATAGCCTACGTGAGGTTACTGGCTGCACAGGAATGCAGCTTTGCCAGTATCCACCCCTCTGAGAACATCAGCTCAAGGGGGAGCCCAGTAAAGACAATGGCACCCCCTGAGCAATGGGGCAAATGCCCCCCAACAATCTATTCAGCTTTTCTTGCCCATGGAGGCACGTCTAGGAGATTAGATATACAACCCAAGCCATAAAGTAGCATTCAATGGCAAGGAATGCTTGCAGTCTGGGCTTCTCATCTTTTAATACCCTGCTGTTTAGAATTGTTATAAACCCAGCCTGGGCAGAAAGAAAAGGAGATAGACTTGACTCCCTCCCTATTTGGCCTGCGTAGCAGAGCAATGAATCGCCAGTTTTAATCCAGGTGGTGGTATCTGTCTGGCATTTTCATAGGAGGCTGTCTTCTACAGCTGCCAGAACTGTCTGCAATGGTAAAGAAAGGGAATCCTTGGAATCATTTTCTACTCTCTCTCATCTTTTATATACAGGCACCAAGTCCTGTCAGTGTTTCCCCCCAAATTCCTCTCATACCTCTCTCTATAGCTCCTGAACCATAAAGGGTCCCTTCAAAGCTGTGTCACGCCTCCATTTTCTGCTTCCATCTTAATGATCACATCAGATCCTATGGATGCAATTATCTTCTCTAAGCAGACTAATCCCAAATCTCTACATCCAGGACTAATCCTTCTCCTGAGATTTAGTCCTGTATCCAGTTAAATGTCAACTGGCCATCTCCATTTGGAGGTTCCCATGGTATATCAAACTCAATGTATCTAAAAACAAACTCAGTATCTTCCCCTCTAAACCTACCCCTTCTTCAAACTTTGCCATTTCAGTTGAGGATTCCCAGTCAACCAGGTCTTCAAAGAAGGCAAGAGTCTTCCTAGATACTTAACTTTCCCTTGCTCCTCACATCCAAAGAATATGTTTTCTCAGTTCTAATGCTATATGCTGTGAACCCTCTATCTCCACCTAATAAGAACGGATCTCACCTAATGCATATTATCTTGGCTTTAAAAATGCAGTGTTACTTATGTTTTATTGTATTTTTATTTCTTTTGTTAAATATTTGACAATTACATTTTAACCTGGTTCAGCCTATATTTGAGAGTATTGTGACTGTGTGCCATGTTTGAAGCCTCTGTTCTAACCAATCCTCTGACTCTAACTTGGAGAGAAGATGCTAACTGACCTTTATGGTTGTTATACAGTTGTTTTGATTATATCTGCTTCTGTGTGACCCCATTTGGGGTTTTCTTGACAGAGATACTGGAGTAGTTGGCCATTTCCTTCTCCATGCCATTATTTGCACATAAGGAAACTAAAGCAACAGGGTTAAGGGACTTGCTCAGCTAGTAAAATTTTCTTCATATAAAATATACATTTTACTGATTTACTTTAAAAAAACATTACTGTCGGTACACAATGACTCTCTTTACCACATCCCCATTGGACTTTCCCTTGCAACAAAGTACATCTAAGAAAATAAAGGAGCACTGGCTATGTCTGCCAACAAGCGACTCATTTTGTCCCTGCCGTCTAACATGTTTGTGCCACTCAGAGGAAGACATATTTCACTATAAGTTCACCAAACTCATGATTACTAAAATGCTTTGATGTTTTCCCTCTCATTACAGAGATGGTTTTATAACTTGTTCTCCTAGTTCTGCTAATTTGCTTTGCATCGGTTTTTATGAGTCTACCAAAGTTTCTCTAAATTCTTCCTATTTGTCTTTTATCTCAGAAAGTTGTTCAGCAGTCTCTCTTTTCAAGGGCATCTCACTTTGTAATTCTTTGCCACCATAAAAGTGCTTCTGTAAATATTTCTGTACAGAGGAATCTCCCACTTGCTCTTCTTTGGTTTCATGACTAGTAGAGTTGTTTCTGAGTTTAGAGTTATTAATTTATAGGGGAATTCAAAATTATTTTTCAGAATTGTCGGTTAAGTTTGTAGCTTCATCAACAATACATTAATATGTCTTCCTATAGTATATTCAACATTTAAGATTTTTGTCTTTTGTCATATTTATCAGTTTTATGGCTATAAACGAAATCTTAGTGTTGTTTTAATTTGTAGTTCTGCTAGTGATTTGTAGCATTCTTTCACATAGCTGCAGATAATCTGTGCATCTTTTGAAAACTACCTGGTCATATCCTTTGATAATTCATCATTTTGGGAAGAGCTCATGTATTTTTATCAGTTCCTTATACCATCTCTATATCAGTTTTTTATTGAAGAAATTTATTGGGAAGATGTTTTTTCTAATTAATAGCTTATTTTTTATTCTAGAGGTATCGCTTTTGTTTATTAGAATCTTTAAAATTTTATATCATTAAAATGTCTATTTTATATTTCATTATGACTCTTATTCCTTGATTGTTTAAAGAAATGGGAATATCTCCAGAGAAAGAACTGGTGGAGTCAGATAGATACAGATCAAAGCATACTATCTCTCACTTCATTGTATTATGGTTTTATTTTGGGATTTTGGTCATACACGAGTATGCTCTTACAACAATGACCAATATGAAGTTATGTTTTGCATGATAATAAGTGAAAATTAGGAAAAAAGAAATGGGACTCCAGCTAAATACTGAAGGATAGGCAAGGAAGTCAAAAGGTACAGCCATTCCAGGTAAAGAGAACATGAGTAGAAGGCATAAAGGTAAAAATTAGTGTTATCTGGGATGGTAAAAAAACAAAACAAAAAAAATGACTTGGTGAGTTAAGAAGCTAAATATTGAGAAGTGAGAAATAAGACCATCAGATTGCCATAGTTGTACAAGATATCTGCCTCTATTATTTCCTTTTTTGAATAATGTGATTTTATATTTAGGTCATATACTCATATGGAGCTTATAATGGTAAGGGGTATAAGCTGATGATCTTAATTTTATTTTAATCAAACTTCTTCCTAGTTTTCCCAACAGGTTTTTTTCCATTAGGAAACCCTGATAAAGTTTTCATTTCACAAAAAAACAAACAAAATACCTAGTTAGTCATTAGATTTTGTTGATAGTTATTACTATGGCTTGGATTCAAATCCTGATCCTCATACTTAAAATCCAGCATCCTTTTCACTACATTAAACATTCATTACCTCATATCTAGAAAACTGTGATTGCATGCTCAATGGCCTTCTGACTCCAGGCTTTTTGTCTTCTAATTTACCTTACATACTACAGTAATTTTCCTAAAGCACTGCTTTAACCTGGTCATTCAAAACTAAACTTCTCTACAAAACTTGTGAAGTCCTATCAGTTTTCATCTTAATGGAATCATTCAATCTTATTTTTTATTTCTGAACATACAGCATCTACTCTAGTTACTTCACTGTCCCTACCCCTGAATGCATCCTGCCAATTTCAACCTCTGCATCTTCATCCATGCCATTATCTTCCCTGTGAAAGCCTTTCTGATTGCTTTCCCCATTTTCCCCACATTCCTTCATTCATTTAGGTTTGTACAACCATTTCTACCATCATTAGATATAAGAAACTGCAGATATCCCGTCCACATCACAGCAGATAGGGGTGCTGCACCCCCAGAAACAAGAAAATGAATGTAAAGGTTTTTGCTATTTCCATTGTACCAGAGAAATCTGATTTTTTCTTTATATTTTATGGGAGATTAATAGTGCCTTATTATAAATTTTGGGTTAAGCAGCTATTTCTGAGTTTCTAAACTTTTTCTGTGTCATCTACTGACTGCATGTCATTTGAGGCTTCCCCAAAACTCTCCCCAAATTCCCATTTAATTTCTTATGCCGATATAGCAAAACTGTGATGAGGAAAGTTGTGATGTGGAAGGGACAATTGTATATGGATTTGTGCCTCCAACATTTATAGTGTATACCACACAAGCATTTTGTGTGTGGTGGGTGTCCAGTTAATTACAGAGGGAGTCCCCCAAAAGTCGATAGCTTGTCTTCTGTTCTCGTAGCTCCTTAGTACGGGATGGACAACACATGAGATACTCAATACTTGACAGTGAATTCAGATTATTCCTTCTTTTCCTATATCAGCCCAAATAAATATTCTCTTTTCCATAGCGTCAAGCTAGACACAGTAGAAATGAACTAGCCATGACCTCTGAACTAACAGACCCCAGAGATGCTGTTAGGATGAACAGCTGTACACAAGAGGCTGTGGGGAATGCGGCAGCTCACAGCTGTCACTTATCCCCCAGGCCATTTAGGAAGTATGGAGAGATATCCTGCTAGTGTTCTAAGGCATGGCAGTGGGAACTCCCAAGAGGAGTGAACTGGTGTAATGTGAGAGAATTCTAGTTTCGGTGGAGTAATTTGCAGTCTGTGTATGAAGAAAAAGTGAAAAAGAGGCAATGAAAAGAGCACTGAGGGAGAATATTTATGAGAAAGCAAAAGTACTTGGGCAAATGTGGAAGTTACTGGCCTTGGGTCTGCATTGGGCTATGAAAAAAGGGACTATGTACAAGAAACCACATCCAAATTCCTTTTAATCACCTTCCATGTCCCAGTGGGGGTGGGGGGGGGGGAGCCATGATGCAAAACCCAATTTGATTCCGCATTATATCTGAATGGTAAATTTTTTAGTTCTTTGTAGTGTTCCCACAGGAAAAGAGAGCTTCTATGTTGGAGATGGGATAGTAAATGCCACCAGAGCTAGGGGTATCAGTGTTATTAGTGTCAAAAATGTCATCAGGAATGAAAGGATCCTCATCACTTCATCTTGTGGTGGTTTTGTGAGAAATACATGAGATGCTGAATGCAAAGAGTATACGGTGTGATGTAAAAGCAACATACTTCTATTATTTATTAAAATCTGGCAGAGCCTATTTCCAGAGGCTGGGGCATTTTAGCCTTCTCACATTGTTTTGTCTATACCATCCCTGGGAGTAGATTCTCAGCCTCATGAAAGAGCTCCTGGGAATAGAAACAGGGGAAACCTCTGGGGTCAAACAGGTTAATAGCTGCTAAATATGAACTAAAAGTTTGTTTTCCTTCAAGTGATCCACGGGCTTATTGTAAGCCTGGGCTACAATTTGACACCACAACAAAGCCAGTATTGATTTCTCACAGTACATTCTACAGCACTCCTTTGGCCTCCTTGGACTGAGGGTTCCCTTCCCCCCCAACAATTTCCCAAACAATGAGGCATCAGTTCAGCACTTGGTGACCTGATACCCTACAGCCATGATGGAAAGCCCTTTCTGAGCTGAAACACCCCAGAGGGAACAAAACAGAGAATCTGGTGTGTCATGGTTCCATTCCCATTGCCCACATGGAGCCTTCCACCTGATTTGGGGTGTTGAGGGGAGGGGAGGAGGTACTGGCCCATGAACTTTACATATGTGCTGGTGGGGCTTGGCTGTCCATGTTGAACTCATGAAGAACTAGAGGAATTGCTGATGAAAAAATGTGTCAGGTTGAGTTATTTCAGCCCCAAACAAGTGGAAGGAGAACTCTGAGTGAGTTTCTTATGGGAATCGTTAGAAACTAAGGATGATGCTCTGTTGTTTCTCTTTGAGAAAAGATTCTAAGATCTAGGTAACTGAATTTTCCAAGATCCTGAGGCTGCCAGTTTGTGACAGCTGAGCCTGTTCCCCACTAGTCCACTTGGCTTCCTAATTATATTAAGTGGTTCCCTATGGTGACAGCACAAGGATTCCTGCAGTTTTCAACCAATGGGATAATATATGTAAAGCGCTTGGCAAACCTTAAAGTGCCATGTAAATGTGAGTTATTATCATTATTATTAATATAATTCCTAATCCTGACTCTAATTCTTCTGGGATTTGCCTCATTATGATCATACAAATCGTATTCAATGATGGATCTATTTCTGAATCCAGAAAATTAGAAGCATAAGATTTCCCTAGAGAGGATTTCTCAGGTAAATTCTTACTTTAGTTTTGCCATCCCCCCGACCCCCAATCCCCTTGCTAGTGTTTCTTTTTACTGGGACTTTGTGTTTGATTATGTCAGTTCCCAAGGGAAACTTGCAACTTCTCTCCCCCATCTACATGCATGGGAATGTGAGATGACCTTGTTTCAGAATATTTTTCCTTGTGATTGTCAATAAATAAGTCTTGACTTCTTTTCCTCTTCCCCTCAAATATCCCAGAAGTAATCTGGTAAGGGAAAATAGAATGAATGCCAACCTGGATTATGATATCATGATGAGATATTAGAACTACACATGAAACCAAAGAATCAGAGCTGATCAGACCATTGTGTTCTCTCCCTCTCATCCACAACAGAACTTAATTTTTTCAGTTATTTTAAAATGAATGTATTTGATACCTAGAGGGTTCTACAATAGTAATTATTGCTTAGATTCACTATTTGAGATACAGAAAAAAAAGAAAAATCAAATTAAGGACATCAGGTATCTCTTTTGAGCTCTCACTTTCCTCTTTCTCATTTTTTGCAGGTTGAGAAGGAAGAAAAACATTGGGTCAAGGATTTTTCATCAAGAACTAACTCATGGGAACGTTCAATGACTAGCTGCTAAGCAATAGCTAATGTTATTCGCTGCACTTGGGAAAATGTGAGGTTTTCTCTTCCTAGTGTTGTTATTTTTGAGGAGCAGAGGGCACTAAGAGTGCTCCAAAGATGCTGTAGGAATTTTGGGGCTCTTATGGATGGTGCATTCACTGAGGGGCTTCAGGGGGTTTAAAACAACAAACTGCTGCCTGCTATGGTTCCTGTCTTCTGTTTTCTGGAGTTGAACTGCTTTAAATCCTAATTTTTTTTTCTGTTTTGTCAAGTCTGCCTTCAGAATCCATATTCAATCCATCCAGAAACTTACCCTTCATTTGATACATATTCTTCATTGAGGAGAGAACATCCAGGCGATGAAGATTCAAGAAGCTTAATTAAGACTGGAGGCAGTAGCATGCTGGAAGAGCCCTGGCTTTGTAATTAGACTGAGTTCAAATCCCATTTCTCATGCTTACTATATGTCAGAAACCACTTAACCACCATCCTTAAGTCTTGGTTTTCTCATCTATAAAATGTGGAGGTTGGAGTATCTGGCCCCAGAGATTCTTTTTCCCTCTAGATCCTATGACGATCTGTACTTCTGGGTGATTCTAAATGTTCTCAATTTGCTTTATGGACAGGTTAAAGATCTTGCATTGCCCCAGATCCACATATTTTTAAGGATTACACAGTCCCTGTCTATTGGGAATTTAAAGTCTAGTTAAGGTGCCATTCTTGTCGAATAATGTGGTGGTTGGATCCCTAGAGTCCCTTTTAGTTCTAAAATTCTCTAATTCATGACTTGTAGCTATTGTTATTCAGGTATGTCTGACTCTCCATGATGGAAGGTGATAGCTGGGGATTTTAATGTAACCAATAAACAAATACATTAATAATAATAATAAAAATAAATATTTTGCAGTGGAAAGAGCCCTGACATCAGTGTTACAGAATCTAAGCTTCAACACTATCTGCTACTATCAATGTAACCTTGGGCAAAATCATTTAACCATTTGGGATTCTCTGTTTGCTTCTGTATAAAAAGAAGATTTTGGTTTAGATGACCTCTTTAAGGTCTGTTCTAGCTCTAGGATGAAGATCCTAAGTTACTAAATGTTAATTTTTTGCCCTATCCCCTTGACCTGTCTAGATTTAGCTTTTTACCTTGATGATAACTGATTCCCTGGCTCCAATATATACTCTGTAAAATGGGTATATTAGCCAGTCCTTATTTGAAGTATCACAGGTCTGGCTGTCAGTTTCACTTGAAGCTAGGTAGACCCTTTACACACTGATTTTATTTTTGGCTTCATTTTCCCATGAAGAAAATGAGTTTAACATCACACAGCATGTTGTCCAAGATTCTTTTGGAAAGTCTCTTGGATTTCCCTGAAAGAAATGATTTGCCAGCCAAGAGCCCCTTTATATTTATGAATCACAAATGAAGAAAATATGATTAATTGGTCTAGTGAGGGCATACATGCTGCCTGTGAAATTATCCTTGGTGGGAGGCATCTGTCTTGTCACAATATTAGGTATGTCACTTCAATAAGATATTGTGGCAAACTAGAGCTGTCACAGATTCACTGCCTTGTCTTTATTTTGAAAAATCAAAATTCTCAAGAAAAGTGCTTTTTAAAGCTTTAAGGTTCTAAATATAATAATAATAATAATAATAATAATATAATTGTTAAACCAGATGATTTTTACATGGGTTAGAAAACATTGTATTACAGTCATAACTTTTCTGTTCTTATACAGTAATATATTAAATTCCCTGATTGAAATTGAGTAGAAAGTTGACTAGGAATCATTTACTTTTAGTGAAATCTAGAACAACACTAAAGAAATAAAGCATTTTTTCTCCTCAAGTGAATGTGTAAGCTTCAACTCAAAGATGATATGAGAAAATGCATCTTTCCGTCTTCTTTGGGGAGAAAGTGGGTATGGCTGTGAGCCACTGAATATATTCTTAGACTCAGCTGATGTATTAGTTTGTTGAAACTTTTTCCCTCTTCTTTTCCCATACTTTATACTTTTAGTTATGAAAGGAGCAGAGTGGAAGGAGATATTTGGAAATAAGAACAGAAAAAAATTAAATTATATCAATGAATATAAAGAAGGAAGAAATTTAAAAAAAGGAAGGGGATTTAGTGAGCCTCCTTTCATAGGTTTTTTGATAAGGTTCATGGGACATTTGGAGATAACTACCCCTGAGTTGCAACTATGGTGAGTGAAGCATAAGAGTATATGGATGTAGCATGGGAAATTTGGTGGGGGTTCAGGTTTCTGGTTCACTATACCTAAGAGTAAGTGGTATGTGTGGTAGGAAGAGCACTGGGCACTGAAGGAGTTAAAGAGCCCTGGGTTCTAGGACAGGCTTAGTCACTAAATTATCAGGTGAACTTGGATAAGTCTCTTCAATTCTGTGGGTTCATCTCATTGAAAAATGAAAGAACAACTTGGAGAACTGGTAGCAAATGGAAAAGATCTTCTCTAAGGTATGTCCTAGGTCTAATACGCTACAGTTTGATGAGCAATTAAACTCAAGAAACTCATATTGTAATGATATAGATGTATCACCACATGGTGGCTGATGTATCTCCTGTTCAGAAAAGGATTCTCATCCACGCAGAGTACTACAGTATCTTCCAGGGGATGGGGAATTAGGGTCCTCTTACTCTAGTTTTCTAACCTACCAATGCATCCTGAAATGCCACTGACACATTAATCTTCTGGACAGATAGATCAGAGCTTAACTGGCATTTTCTTTAATTTGTTCATATTGTTTTCTTCTAGTAAAAAGAAAAGTTCCACGAGAGTCACAACTATTCTCCCTTTTTGTTTTGTATTCTCAGCACCTAGTGCAAAGTTTGGCAGGCTCTAATTGCTTAATAAATTTCACTTGAACTGTCACTCCTCTGCTCAAAATTTTTCAATGCTTACCTACTGCCTGCTCACTAATGTTCCAACTTCTAAAGTGGCATTCAAGAATTTCCACAATCTGCACCTTCCCAGCTTTCCAGCTTTATCTCCATTGTACATGTTTTGTGCTACAGCTAAAGCGAATGAATGACACACTGTCCCTGTTGGTGAGCAGGCCATCCCTTTCCTTCCTCCATGTCCTTGTTCTACCATTCCTCCTTTCCTTCCTCCTGCTTCTGGAATGCAATCTTTGCTCCCATTTCTGGCTTCAGAAACACTTTCAGATCCAGCTCACCTGCTGCCTCTTTCATGAGGCATTGCTTACTCTGTCAGGAAGCATTTAAGAGTATTCATTCAGTTTATTACATATGAGCATGTACATAATATGTACTACTCAGACAAATCCCCTATTAGATTATAAGCTCCGCAAGACTCAGAACATGACTTAATCAACCATGTATCTCCCCCAACACCTCACATGGTACTTGCTTCATAGTCGACATTTAATAGGTAGTTGTTGAATAAATGAATGTGGAATTCCCATCTAAAAAAACTATGTTAAAGCAATCCCAAAGTCCATTCCTTAATACTGACAGAGCAAAACCATTCTAAATATCTATTGGGGTGCTTAGTTAATATAAACTTAAGAAACAGTATGTTCTTGCTCTCTGAGCCTGAAAAGCACCTCTGTTTATAGAGTACACAGAATAGGGCATATTTAATAGAGTTACAGTTACCATTCCCACTAAATAATCTTCAGGGAACGTTCGTTATTCATAGGTTACATAGCCAATTCATCCCAAAGCTATTTCTACTTGTAAGCTGCTTTGATGTTAGCAGGATAAGACTTGTTTTAGTGGTTGAGAGGATGATGTAACTTCACAAAAACGCCACTTTCAACATGTAGGAGAGAGCTACCCGATCAAATTTCCACTGGTATTGGCTACTTGGATATCTGGGAAAGGTTTCATGCTTCTAAAATATTTAAGAAGGGAGCCTTTTAATAGAGATCCTCCACAAAGGAGGAAAAATCAGGAAAATGAACAGTCAAGTCTTATGCTTACAGAGAGCTATCACATTATGGTGATGACAGCTTTTGCCTGCTTTTAAAAAAGAAAGTAATTGTTCTCATTAGTTATTATTCAAATACTAATATATAGTATTTTATATGTCTCTTATCTCAGTGGAGACTCAAAAACCTTAATGATGTGCTTGCTATTACTATTCCCGTTTTCAAGATGAAGAAATTGGCTGAAGTAATAAACAAGTTGTGCACAGGTCATACAGTTAGTAAGTATTTGAATTTGTGTCTTTCTGTCACCGAGTTAAATACTCTACTATGTCACTTGGCTATCCTTTTTTGAAAAACAAACAAACACACCTGAATAAAATGGATATTTGATCTTTCATATCATAATATAGTTTGTTAAAGCATTAGTTTACAACCAGATGATCAACTTGTCATCTGAAATATATCACTAAAGACTTTATATACAAGGCGATTACTATGCTTGAGGGTTTTTTTTTAAGAATGTATATTATATAACATTTTGTTGATGACTTCTGAGGTATCCACCAACTCTGGCTTTTGGAATTTTGTTGGCCTCCAAATTAGTCATCTTGGGAAATTAGAGACTTATTCCCATGATGCTGCCCATTGTCACAATACTTATGGATCATCTCTCCTGCAAAAGAAAGCCTTCAGACACAGTTAAGCTATTTGAAACAATTAAGTCCATTACTTTATGCTTATATCTTCCTTTTTGACCCCATGAAGAATTCCCCAGCTTGATTTCCAGAATTGGTATGGATTTTCAGAGATCATTTAGTCCAACCCAGAAGGATTCCTTCTATAACTGAGAACTGGTTAAACGGCCTTTGCTTTAAGAAACAGGGCCATGACTATTAAATGAATGAATGAATGAATGAATGAATGAATGAATGAATGAATGAATGAATGAATAAACGATCAAACATAAAGCTGTGAGTTGAAGGGGTACAGGAGAGCTATGATGAGTTTCATACTTTGCACTATTGCCTCTTGAACTTTTTATATGGCTGTTTCCCCAAATAAAATCCATTACTAAATGAGAAAGAATTCCCCCTATTAAAATATTAGAAAGATATAGCTACAGGTTCTTCAGGTCGTTCTCTAAAGGGCTTCCAAAGGTGCTTTGAGTTAATAATAGTGAGTATAAAAAACAGCAAAACATAGCTGATGGAGGGTCAATCTTAGAGTCATAAAAAGCTGAATTCAAATCCTTCTGATACATTTTAGCTTTATGATCATGAGCAAGTCAATCTACCTCTTAGTGCTCTACACAAATCTCAGGTTTTAAAGCGCAAAAGAGCTGCTTCTGTAGAAACAGTTTCTCTACACTGATAAAATCCCAAGTATAGATTAAAAACACAGTAGTAAATTTCATGGATTGGACCCAAAATGAAACAGGCCCCCAAAGGGCTGGATTGTGTTTTGGAAACTATATATTTTTAATGGTTTCACACTTATCTCTGATACAAAACACCATCTTTTTAATAAGGATATTTTGCCAGTGTTGTTTTATGGCTGTGAGTCATGGAACACATCAGTTCACTTAAGAAATGATTATCACCAAGAGGGCAATGGAGAGGGCATATGGCAGATGTGATCAGATGACTGTACGTTTCAGAGAAGGACTTATGAATGAGAATCAGTTCAAAAATGCTATAGAAAACAAATGCATAGCAAAGGACCTAGGCTAGTCATGTGGTAAAAGTAAAGAGTAAAGTATAGCCAGATAGCCTATAACCATTGACTTCCCTGTGATGTCAAGAGAAAGGCAAGGTAGGGTCAGGCAACATCAGTGGATCCCCAAACCTTACTGGAAGGTTTGGATAAGAGTTACACAAAATGGACAAACTTGGATGGGTTGAGATCTATATAACTGGAGAGACACATTCAAAGCAATGAGATATCCAATCCATTTGATTATTTTTGGTTGCAATTGGTCACTATTATTTTGATTATATTAAAGAAGATGTCTAAATTTTGGATTACAGAAGTTTTAGTATGCTCATTTCGAAATCAATTTCCTAGGACAAAAATGTACTGTCTGCTATCTAGCTCAGCGTTTTCATGAGGAAGGCACTTTAAAAAGCTTTAATTTTTATAACAATGGGATCTCATATTAATATTTTTAGGGTCATACTTTGTAATTCAGTTTCTTATAGGGTATTTGTACTTTATACCAAATGAATTTACTTCTTTTTCATGCACATTAAATCTATGTAGATCATACTTAAATAATGAACTCTTAAAAACCCTTTACATTTTAAAGTGAAAATGAGTCCTTACCTGGCCTACAAAAAGTTCCCTTTAATTTTGAACAATGGTGGCAGGACCTGTAGGTTTTGATTTGCCTTTTAAAGACTAGATTTACTTCAAAGTATGCATGATTCTCCCAACCACCTCTTCTTAATGACAATGAAAAGTTATTTTCTAAATATTTTTTTCAGAATTTCCTCCTCCCCATAACATTTTATATGAACTTCTACTCTATATGCTACGACAGGGACAGTGAATTAACTTGAACTAGAAAGTTACTAGAAATTCCCTTAGTAATTGAACAAACGGATGTTTGGGGCGGAGAGAAGGAAGGAAGAACACATCACACTCATTGGAGGGCTGGGACTGATTTACTGTTTCTTGTTTCCTCACCACCTAGCGTAGCATTAGTGAAGAGTAGAATATTGATAAATACTTGTTGAATTGAACTAAATTGGATCCAAGTTATTTATTCTTTTTCATCACCATCATCTACCCCCTTAGGATCCCTCCTTAGAGGAACACTCCAAAAAGCCAGGAAGGAATTAGGAACCCCAAGATTGTGGTGCTTAGTCAAACTCCCATTGTTCCCCACTTCTCCTTCCCTTTTTTTATATCTGGCATATCCAAGAAAACAAAAGGCTGAAATGGTGAACACAAGAAAACCACTATCACCAAAACAGCCTGGATGCTTTTCAAGGAAGTCAAACAGTTTCTCACCACTGGTTGAGGTTCTTTTCTTGGGTGGGGAACATTTGGAAGAGAGATACAAACTGGAGGCTGTGAGAGGCAGGGTGAAGCCACCCACACATTGTAATAATAAGCAGCACTTAGATTTGGGCACTGCCCTCGGAAACATTTACAGGCTTAAAAACATAATTATAAAAGATACGGGGCGGGGAAAGGGCGAAGAAGAAAAGTGAGGTGAATGAAAGAACTGTTTCATTCCTCACTGTCATTAACACTGGAGTATTAAATTAAATCCCAGTTGAAGAGAAGAGCTGCGTTGAGACAAACACTAAATTCCAAGGGACCAGACCTGGTGTTTTGAAAACACGGATATATGCATGTAAAGGAATGCTATGTGCTCAGTCGTGTTTACAACATGGCAAAGGACTCAAGAATGTAATCTGTTCCTCTTAAAAAAAAAGAGCCTCCCCCTGCAATCTACCCCCAGCCCCACTCCCAGATCTGAAAGATGGGATTCTCTGTGAATACTTGGAATGCTCAGTCTCTGCCACTGTCTTTCATCAACAGAACTGGGGAGATAGTGGGGGTAGGGCTGGGGGTTTGAGGAATCACCAGGTATGGGTAAAAGGGGCATAGTGCCAGAGAATTGAGCCATGGAGAAGACTGCATTATTCTTAAAAAAACAAAATCAACAGGCAGTGAGAAGGATTTTTAAAAGCATCCTGAGAACTTTCTTTAGGCTTCTGATATTTTCACAAAAATCTGACCCCCCTTTCTTTTTTCCTTCTTATTTCTTCCCCTTCCCAATGACACACCTTTACCTGAAAGGTTTCTTGATATTTTACTTTCTGAATGTGTCAGGAAGGTGCCTAATACACTGGTCAGGGGGAGACCTGTAAGCATGATTTTCACATTCCCTGTCCTAGGACTTCCCTGTTATCTACCATGTTTGTGGTGGACATGCCCAGGTAGAATCATTGAATCATAAAATCTGAGTTTGAGAAATGAGCTAGTATACTATAAGATCTAGCTCCCTTCCTCCTACAAATATCCTTTCTACCAGATCCCAGAGAGATGGCCATCTATCTTTGGCTTGAACTTAACCAAGGTTCACTCCTGTTACATGACTGAGTGAGAAAACATTTCATATAATAAGCTAAAATTAACATCCTCTATTGGTTTCCACTTTGCCCTATCAAGCAACAGAATATAGGACCAGTTCCCATTACACCCCCCAAATATTTGTAGATCACTATTGAGCTTCTCCTTAATTGTCCCTCTACTCTAGGCTTGACACATGACATTCTGTTCACCAGCTTTTGAATGTCCTTATTTGTTTTAGTGTCCTAGTTTAAATTCTTAATGGAAGTAAAGAATCCCAGGACAAGATTTACTATAGTCATTTGCTTAGAAAAGCTGGGTGAACAGAAGGCACAGTGTTGAGTCTAGGTCTTGGTCTGATTTCTATGTCTTCTATCTTTCCTTCTGTGCATCCTTATTTGTGCACAAGTTTTTTTTTTTCCCCTACCTTAACTCTGTCATCTAACTTTCTCTATCTTACCTCTGTTATCTCCCAAAGCATCTAGTACAATACTTTGTATAAAGCAGGCTTAAGATTTTTGAATGAATGAATGAATGCATTCCTTCCTTACCTTAAAATCATTAGCTTCTACATTCTGGATTATATTACCCAAGCTTTGCTATTTGTCACCATGAAAATGTAACTCCCTATCCCTTTATTTTAAAAGGGTTACTAATTTTATTGTAAGAGAGTCCAAAGCCGTTATTTTACACTTCTTTATGTGAAGCCTGAATGCCATTAAAAAAGAATTAAGAATGTATCCTACCTTTTCACTCAATAAACATCTTACTCTTGGTACTCAATGTAGTAGGAAAAGTGGTCCCCTTGGAGTGAGGGGAGCTGGTATTCAAATCCCACTGATGACACTTTTTTGATTTTTTTTAAATGATCTGCATAAGTCATTCAGCAATCTAAGATTCAGTGTCCTTTGTAAAAGAGGCACAAGGATACTTATACCACATGCCCCAAAGCAACCATTTTGCTAAACTTTTAAGCTTTATATAAGTATTAGCTATTATAATTATTATCCCTGTAATGAGTAAAGTTCCACAAATTCCTCACTCAGGCTTGGTTCCTACCAGAACACGAATCTTACACATCTTTGAGGTTGGAAAGGATTCCAGAAGTCATCTATCCCATACTTGATCAGGAAAGCAGAAACCCTATCTACACCAAGTTTATCTAGTCATCTAATTTCCTCCTGAAGATATCCGGTGATGTCACAACATACTGAATCAGTTCATTTCCCCTTTAGAAACCTTGAATTGTTAGCAAGTGCTTCTTTGTATTGAGACAAAATCTCTCCTTGTAACTTCAACACAATCCTTGTAATTCTTCCCTAAGGGGCTGAGCAAAAAAAGGAGAATTCCTCTTCCACAAGGTAGGCCTTCATATAATTGAAGGCATATATCATATTTCAAAGAGTTCAGGAAAAAAGCAGGAGAGGATACTCTGATTAAAAAGAAAATCTACAATTGGCTCAAGAGAGGCAGAATGCTCTCAAAAATGAAATCTTGACAAAAAAAGAATACACAAATCTCTGATAAACACAAAAAAAGCTACTGAAAGATACCATTGTGGGTGACCAACTTGGATTTTTAAAAAATACATAAAGAAGATGAATGTACTGGCAAGTAACTGTGGATGAATATAAAAGAATAAGGTCTTGTAAGTATAGACAAAGAAACACTAATTATGATGTCTCTTTAGCATGACAACCCTTCATATACAAGAAGAGAGCTATCATGTCCCTAAGACTTTTCTTATCCAAGATAAACATCTCCAATTCTATCAACTGATGTTCATGTCATGGTTCTTGGCGTTTACCATCCTGGTTGCTCTGCCTGTCAATGTCCTTCTGAAATTGTGCTCAGAGCTTAACAGTGGTCAGAAATGGTTTGACCTAGGACACAAAACAGTGGAATTCTTGCCTTTTTCTTTTTGGATACTATGCTTTTTTTTAAAAAATCCCTTACCTTCTGTCTAGAATAAATACTGTGTATTGGTTCTAAAGCAGAAGAACAGAAAGGGTTAGGCAATGGGGGATAAGTGACTTGTCCAGGGTCGGTCACCCATTTAAATATTAGCTATTATTATTATTACTCCTGTAATGAGTAAAGTTCCACACATGCCTCACTCAGACTTGGTTCCTACCAGAATAGGAACCTTAAATAGCTTTGAGGTTAGAAAGCACTCCAGAAGTCATCTATCCCATACTTGATCAGGAAAGTAAAAACCCTATCTACACCATCTTTAGCTAATCATCTAGTTTTCTTCTGAAGATATCCAGTGATGTCACAACATACTGAATCAGTTCATTTCACCTTTAGTTATTCCTCTGCATCCTGCCTTTGAAAAGTTGATTTTAAAAAATATCTCTAAGTGTAAAACTTTACATTTATATGTACTAAATTTCATCTTCTTGCCTATGATCTATAGCTCCATCTGGTTGAGACCTTATTGGATTTTGTGTTAGTCTTGTAATATGTTAGCTATGTCTCCTGGCTTGCTATCATCTGCAAATTTGACAAGCATGCTATCTATGCCTTTATCACATCACTGACTTACAGCTCACAAGCCTAACCTTTCTAAAAATAGGGCATATCCTCCTTCTCCCATGAGGCATGCTTAGATCTAATAGAGAAGAGAGGAGTCCTCTCAGTTTGTGGATTATCAAAGTTATTCTTTCTAACAACTTTAATCTTTCTACTATTTATCCATCCTTTTAATAAAATTCATTGCTAGACAACAAGTAAGGGCTAATGTCTATACACAAAAAAGAGATGAGTGGAGTTTAATAGGAGTTCTCTTTATAATTCTATTATTTTTGAAAAATCTGTTTTTAGCTTACATTCTTCTTCGCCATTCTAAACAAAACATTGACTGAGGCTGGGTTCCTGTTGGAAAAAAAATGCCTGGCAGGGTGGAATTCACACAGACCTGTAAAATTCAAGAATATTGCCTCTTACTCATTACAATAAAGATTCTAATAAACTAAGGCAATCTCAACAAAGGAATGGGCATTGTTGATAGAAGAAGTAGCCATAAACCACAGATGAATTAATTTGATAAACCAACCCCTTGACAACTGCTCAAGTTCTACATTGTGACATGTGTCTTCTCTTAAAGTTTTTAATCTCCCATATGTATTTCCTGTGGGTGCAACCACAGGCCACATGTGTTGGTCTATCCTAGATCATTATTCCTTTTAGGAACCACAGATAGGAAGTTCCCTTTGAACAGTAGCAAAACCAAGCCCAATTTTTTAGTTAAGGTTTTTTTTTTTTCTACGTTGATGGATGGGAGTCAATGAGATGAATACAATGAGCTGATCTTTGTAACACAGTCCTCCTAAATATTAGTTCCTACCTATAGGAGCAGATTGAAGGGTAGACGCTAGCATCAATTTCCCACCTATTTTCCTGAGATCTTTTTCAGTTGTACTGTATAGATGTAGGTTAAAGTTGGCCATTTGTTATAGTTGATCCTATTGGGAAAGGGAAAAAAGCAAGGGCTATTTCTCAGGGCTATTTCTAAGTACTATTTAATAGAAAGAATTATGAAGAAAATGTTCTTTTTCCCTTGTGTTACTACAGAATGATTAGTATCAACTAAATATAGAACAATGCAAAAATAACACCTTCAATAAAACACTATATATCTATTATGCCTCATTAAATTTTTTATTTTATTAATATATTTTATTCTTACATCATCTTCAAATAAATTTCTCTCCTCCACTCACCAACAAATCATTCTTAATGAAAAAGATAAAAAATTATTAATTTATTTGCTGGTTATGTTAAAATTCCCAGGTATCTCTACTTCCTCCTCTCCCTGCACTAGAGAAAAATGGAAAATATTAGAGTGAAGGAAAGTAGTTCAACAAGGACAATCAACACCCTAATGCCTCAAGCACATATGAATAGTATATGCAATATCCAATATTCTCACCCTCCAAAAATGTGTGGCACTTATATTTTATCAACTCTTCTCCAGGACCCAGCTTGATCGTTTAATTTTATTTCTTGGTCTATCTCTATATTTGCATTGTTGTACTTTTACTTTATATTGATTTCCATGCTTCCCTGAATTCTCCACATTCACAATTTATTACAGCATAGTGATATTATATTACATCAAAGTACCACCCTTTCTTTAGCCATTCCACTACTGAAGGTTCTGCATATTTTTTCAAAGTGAGTTGATATGTTACTTATGCTTTACTCATCTTTAAAGCAACCCTGTCACATAGTTTGGGGAAGAAATTTCTATTTTACAGATAATGAAGAGGAATTTCAAATAGTTCAAACTGCTCAATAAAGAGGCTAAGAAGGGGTGAAACTGGAATTCCAGCCTTTGGTTTTCCTTGGTGTTACTATACTGATTGTGTATTTATAGTGCACCATCATTATTCTAATCCTGGCCAGTTACTTAGTCAAGAAATACTTATATCCAGCACTTAATATGTGGGCTGAGAGGCAAGAGGAATAATGGACAGAGAATTGGTCTCAGAGCAGCAACACCAGGGTTTAAATTCTGCTTTTGACTCATACTGGCCGTGTGACCCTTGTCAAATGACTTAATTTCTTAGTGTAACACACACACAACTCAAAACTAGGCTGTGAAAGAGTTGCTGATCTGTTCTGGAGAAGAGTTTCATTGGAAGTTTCCAATAAGGGGGAAAAAATCACAGATCTGGGCAGAAACAAACAGTTGTCCAGTTCTGTGCCTGGTACTGTAGGACAATATAAAAAGCAGATATAGCTTTTAGTATAATCAGGAAGGCAAGTCAGGCATACTCAAAGCAATGAGTGATAAGACAGTATGGATTTAAGTTCTGGATTCTTTTGGCAGTGAATGGGATAATAGAGCAATCAGGGAGGGCCAGAGAGGTCCATATGGCACTTAAGTTGAGTCTTGAATAATAGATAGCATTATTACCCATTTAGTAACTAGGAATGAGGAGAACCTTCCTAGAAAGGCTATTAGGATTGGCATTTAACATGTTAGTACCTCTGATTCAGTTGGATTTCTAAAAGTCAATCCTTGGCTCATTCCCCTCCCTGTGTCAAGCCAGTGAGCCTCTCAAGTAGTAGCGGGGTAACAAGTGTTCCCTGTTAAGGTTATTTTAGAACTACTTCTCATAAAACAGCAGTAAATAATATTGTTTATGGAGCTCTAGTACTATAGGTGGATACACCATAAACCAACATCCCTGTGGATTTCTCTCTCTGCGTCCAATCTTGTGCTCCATTCTCCCTAGCACTTAATGCTAAATTACTCAAGAGCACTGAAGAAGGATGCCATAGACACATCAGTGTGTGTGTGTGTGTGTGTGTGTATTTCTATAGCCTCCTTACATTCTGACTCAAACAGCTCTCTCTCATCTAACCATAGATGTAGAAGGAATGGCAGTAACTTGAGATAAAAGCTGGAAGCTGTGAATACAGTCAATATGTCTGCTGAAGGGTACATATGGCTGACTGAAACAGACACAAGCATTTATGTGGATATAATTTCAGTCAGTTTGGGGGCAAGAATTCTCTGGGGTCTCAAATATTCACCAGTCACCCTTGAAAAGAAAAGTAAATGTGGCTGGGCCATAACACGAGTGAAATCATTGCCATCATAAAGCCAATTCCTAGGTGGCAAGTTATAGGATCATAGGATTTAAGGGTTAACAGAACTCAGGAACATTCTAGACCTACTTCCTTCATTTTTAAATATGAAGAAACTGAGGTTAAAAGTGATGAAGAGATTTGCCTAAAGTCACAGAGTTTATAGTAGCAGTGATTCAAATTCAAATGCAGGTCTTCAGATTTCAAAGCCAGGGTTCTTCTTTTATGCCCTGCTGTGTCTCCAAGCTTATATGAGGATTCTCTTATAATATAATCTTTGCATTTGGTTTCATAGCCTATTCCATATGCATTTTTGCACAAAACAAATGGCACAGGAAGAGGTATTCAGTTAGGGACAAGGATGTGTTGAGGGTTCAGGTTGAACTTAGAATCTCTATTACCATTTACGTTCCTGGGCACAGTAATGAAATCCCTCAGTTTTATCCATCCATGAACATTCCCCTCAGTACCTGGCCAGGGCCCCAAAAAATGCAAAGATCTCAGTCTCTTCCCTTTGGCTGGAGCTGGGCTGTTGAATGGCCTCATGCCGCCTTTGCGTGTGGTGCTAATTAACGTGAACCAAGTTACAATATGTGCTAAAGATTCTAGTTTTGTTACTTATTTAATGAGCTTCGTGGGATTTGAACATGAGGCTCAAAGTAGCAGGGGAAACCTCATAATTAGTTTCAATTACGAGAAGTTCCTACGCATTACGACTATTTGATGAACTGCTGAGGGAGAGAGAACTACTGAACAGATACAAATCACTAGCTTTGTTTCATTTATTATTATACTTATTTTCTTCTTAATTAGTACTGATTGGCTTATGATCCTAATTAATGCAAAGGAATTTGGAATGGTATGCAATGGTATGGCTTAGAAGATGCCAGCATGTACAACTGCTAAATTATTGCTAATTGTTATTTACATGAGGACGGGAAGACTAAGTAATGCAATGCCTAATTAGCATTAAAGATATGGTATCCATTTCCAATTTACGAGAAGGCAATAGAGATCAAATCATTAGTTCCTCTGCTCCCACCAAAATAAAAAAAAATCCAATATTTAGATGCCAGGAGTTACTGTCATACAGTGACCATTAGATAAGGAAAATGTGATAGCTCAGATTCCTTAACTTTCATTTTGCCAAGTTTTGGCTGAAACGTGGTGAAAAGAAAGCCACTGGGAACCTCATGAATCATTGTTGTGTGTCACAGTTGGCAAACAGATGAAACCCAAAGCCTCTGGGATGGCTTCTGAAGTTCCTTAGAAAATAAGGTCCACACAGCCAAAGGACCATAAAACTGTGCATACCTTTTGAACCAGAAATCCTACTAGTAGGTCTGGAACACAAAGAGATCATAGACAAAGGAAAGGGACCTACAGGTACAAAAATATAGCAGCTCTACATGTGGTGGCAAAAAAACCTGGAAACTGAAAGAATGTCCATCAATTGGGGAAGGGCTAAATAAATTGTGTTCTATAAGAAAAGATGCAAAGGACAAGTTCAGAAAAACTTGGAAAGATTTGTATGAAATGATGCAGATTGAAGAGAGCAGAACCAGAACACTGTATACATTAAAAGAAATATGATGATCAACTGTGAAGAACTAGATTATTATCAAGAAAACAAGCTATTAAGGCAACACCAAGGGATTCATGATGAAAAATGATATCTGCAGTACAAGAAGGAATGGATGGAGTCTGAGTGCAGATTGAACTGTATCATTTCTTTCCTTATTACCTTCATCAGTTTATTCTTATAGGTGCAATATAGGTCTTCTTTCATGACTTCAGGAATCTGAAAATTTGTATTGCATGACATCAGAATAACTATATAAAATGGTTTACTATTTGGGGAGGAACAGAGGGAAAAAGTTTTGGATTGCAAAAGATCAGAAAAGGTTTTAAAAATTGTTTTTATGTATAATTGAAAAAATAAAAGGAGTTTAAAGTGGAAAAAAAAAAAGAAAAAGTTCAGGGAAAACCTGAAGATGTCTCTGCTTTCCTTTCTGGAGCAATGGATAGTTTTGAAAGTCTAGTTTCAAGGAGGGAGGGAATAGGATTCATGCCATTACTGAGAAGTAACTGATAAATTTGTCTTTGAGTTGCCTCGAGGGTCTATGCAAAATGGTGGAATGCCATTGGCTCCATGTGGTAGGATGTCTTTTCTTCCTCCCAGAACATCCCCCCTTTCTCCTGTCCATGCTGTAGTTTGGCAGTGACTCATTGATTTAGAACTGGAAGGGCATTGAGAGGTCATCCAGTTCAATTCTACTTAAGAGAAGATAAAAATTAGACTAAGAGAAATTAAGTGACATGCCCCAGGTCACAAAGTAATGAGTGCCAGAACCAGAATTCTAACATGGGTCCTTCAGTTGACATATCCAATGCTCTTTCTACTAGCAAGGGGAGTTAAAATAATTCAAAAGTTCATGTATAAACTATATGTCTAGAGACAAGAGCTGAGAAATATAGCTAGAAATGGGGCTAAACACAAAATGTGGACTATTATCCCTAAGGAAGGGAGAGGAATTTGTTCCTCTCACATTTACTCCCTTTCCTCCTCTCTTTCATTCCATTAGAAAACTCATGGCCCAGAGAAGCCATTAGAAAACAGGAAAACACAGAGTGGTCCTGGAAAGGAAATGATGTAATCGGAGAGTTCAAACCTCTGAGACAGAAGAAGTCTCTGGACTCCTAGGAGCTTCTGCACCAGGCACTAAACAGGAGTCCAGGCTGAGGAACAGGGAAAAAAGCAAACAAAACTAAGATCTTAGTTTTTACTATTACATGTAGACCCAGATGGGAGTCATGCTGATGTTCACAGGGGAAATCTGAGGTGGGGTGGGACATAGCTACAGAAAGGTTTCTGTGAGACTGACCTTGTTCTGTGTAAATCCAGAACTGAATTACAATTGGTACTATAATATTATGTTTAAGCAGATTTGTTTATTTTCAAAGGTATTTTATAATAATTAATAAAAATATTTGTGACTTCTATATTATATATTACATAGTACATAATAGTATATAGCATATAATTGTATATACTAATATACAAAATATTATTATATATACTACAAAGGAAGGAAATAGTATTTATTAAGTGCCTATCTGCCAGATTACTGTGTGAGATGCTTTACAAATTTTATCAAAGTAACCCTGAGAGAAATCATTATCCCCATTTTATAGTTGAGGAGACTGAGTAGATAGAGGTTTAAATGACTTGATCAGGATCACATAACTAGGAAATGCCTGAGATCATATTTCAACACAACGTTGTCAGAATTGAGATTCAGTAGTCTATTCACTGACCCAGCATATTCAGAATATATTGCATTTTTTATTGTTGCCAAGAATTTCAGATCTATTTTTCCTGTCGCATTTTTATTTTTATTTTTTCTGTCCTTTGGATTTGTCTAGGGCTCTACTGGGTACTGTGGTAGCATGATGTAGTATAAAAAAACACTGAACTGAAAGACCATGGTAATAGTTCATATCAACTGATGACTATCTACATACTCTTGGGTCACTAAACTTTTTTTTTATCTGCAAAATGAGGATGAAAATAATAGTTGGTCCTTTTTTTACCACAGAGTGTCCTTGAGAGCCTCGAATAAGAAAATGCATATAAAATAATATATGCAGTGATTACTCACAAGTAGTCAGTCATTTCAGTATGCTAGAGTGGAAAATGGGCTATGTTTGGAGTCAAGAAGACCTGGGTTTGAATTCCAGCTCTGCCATTTGCAATGTGACCTTTGTCAAATGACTTAATTTATCTGAACCATATTTCTACCTCTATAAAATGAACTGGTTGAACCAACCCTCTCCTAAGATAACTTCAAGCTAATCTAGGATTCTATCATTCTGGCTGAGCTAATCCAGATTCTGCAAGAAAAAAAAAAAAAGGAGCCAAAAAAAGTGACAGTCTTTATTTTTCAACCACCGTATCGATAAAACCCGAGGGATTTTTCCCTAACAAAAGTTATCTTGTAAGATCAAGAAGAGAATTTAAGTTCTGATTCTTCCATCCTCCCCAATCCTGATTCTGACCCTGATGTCCCATTACCTCCTGAGTTCTCAGGGCATTTTATATGCTGTTAACCTTATTGACAGAGGCCTGGGCCAAGATGACTGGGTCTTTAGTTTCCGTGATCCTCTGACAGATTATTTTCAGAAGACTTTTCATCTTCCTAGACAAACATTGTCTTTGGCCACTGTGCTGTATTTAAAGATGCCATTTTCTGTGGCCTCATAAGTATTTTATATTTTTAGAGGGAGAAAACGGGACAGTAGACATTTGATGTTTCCACATAACACAAGCTCTGTCTCAGCTCTTTTAGGAAGGCTTCATTCAAGTTTTACTTTAAGCCCACTGAGATTCAATTTCTCACTGGGCAAATGGCATTTTCTGGACAAAGATCAATTCATACAATTATGCTCAGTAACGAAATGCACTTTTTTTTAAAGGAAAGAGTTTCATCATTGGATAAAGGAAGCTCATGGTCCATTCCTTGCTTGCCCAAGATGCTAAAGAAAAAGACTACAGAATGTACGTTTATTCATAAAAAGGGTAGTACTGACTAATGGCTGCTTTGGAATCCTTTAATTTGTACTCCTTTCCTTGATACACACACGCATGCACAGAGGCCTTTTAATTTTCCAGGCAATTTCTAATTCAGCTAACTATGGACTCCACAAAATGCATAATTTTCTTTATGCTTTATATTTTGAAACAACAACTGAATGCTGTTGTTTCAAAAAAAGTCAAAAGGATTCTTCAGTGAAGACCAAAGCACTGTACTTTTTACTTCCTTTAAAAAAACAAAACACAAAAACAGACAAACATGATCTTTGAAACTGATAATGTATATTTAGTCCTGATTTGGGACACATTGTACCTATTTATTGACTGGGAATCAAAATGCTCTCCAGAGAAAGGTCACTGGGACTAACATGGATACAACTGATGCTATTATTAACTGGTATTCAATTGGGTTTCTAGAAATGTTACCTCCCACTTTTAAAACATCAAACCACCAAGGATAGAGACCATTTGAATTTTCTTGACCACCTGATATGGATCCAGAAAGGAAATTATTTTGGATAATACAAATAGAACTCAGAGGGTCACAGGATTCAGAGCCGCAAGAAAAATGAGCTATTATCTAATTTATCCCATTTCACTTTATAGGTGAGGAAATTCCTGTCTAGAAGAGTAAAATGAATTGCCCAAGGTCATGTAGATAATAGATAAGCTTCTCTCTACTCACATGGCTACAACTTTCAGTAGGGCCTTCATCAACTTCCACAGTAACCTCATAAATGGATTTCAAGTTTTCCAGTCAAGCCAACAAGTATTTACAATTCTGATACAGAGGAATGGCATGGGCCAGGCAATCAGGATTAAGTGACTTATCTATGGTCATATACTTGGGCCAGACTTGAAGCTGAGCTCCCTGACTCCAGGTCTGAATCTCTATCCACTGTGACACCTTGATGCCCCTTCAAGAAGCATTTATTAAGTTCCTACTATGTGCCAGTTACTTTGCTAAATTCTGGGGATACAAACACAAGCAAAAAGATAGTTCCTGCCCTCAAGGAAGCTGCGTTCTGATGAGGGAAGACATAATATAAAAGGGAGTTAGAAGTGGTACGGAGGTGAAGATACCCATATTGGGGCATAATATTGAAATCTGAAGAATATCTGAATTCTTACCCAAAATGGAGGTTCTAACACGAGAGTACCAATGGGAGAGGGGGCTGAAGGGCTAAAGGTAAAAGGCAGCTGAGACATGATTTCCTCTCTTATCAATCCTCATACAGCTGCCAAAATCATTTTGAGAGTAGGGGTGCTTTAGTTTTCTTTTGTGTCATCTCCAGAGATAGATTGGTGGAATGGGGGCTTGGAGGTTTTCAAAGACAGGGATAAATTGGATCAAGTCCCACCTCCAAAACATAACAGCTATGTGACTGTGGGCAAGTCACTTGACCTCTATGTACTTATGACAAATGAATATCTAAGTTTCATAGAAGGTGTAGACTAGCATTGCCAGAGAGAGTTCCTTCACTAATGAAATCAAAGAGCCAATCTGTTTCCCCAGTCCTGACACATAGTAGAAATAAATGCTGATTGAGGGGGCAGCTGGGTAGCTAGTGGATTGAGAGCCAGGCCTATATATGGGAGGTCCTAGGTTCAAATCTGACCTCAGACACTTCCCAGTTGTGTGACCCTGGGCAAGTCACTTGACCCCCATTGCCTAGCCCTTGCCACTCTTCTGCCTTGGAGCCAATACACAGTATTGACTCCAAGATGGAAGGTAAGAGTTTAAAAAAATAAATGCTGATTGACTAAATGAAGTTAAAAAACTCAGAACTGAACCCCAATTTTCTGACTACAAATTCAGTGCTTTTCCTACTATACCTGGCTCCTCTATTTTTTTCTGGAGTTAAAATTATCTTTCTTACCAATTCTACAGCAATGAAATAAAATCAAATGACATTCAATTCAATCTAATTCCATAAACATCTATTAAATGCCTACTATGAGCATGGCACTGTCCAAGGTATGCTGGGTCAGGCCTTGGGTAACGCAACTCAACAAAATAAAACAAAACATCAGTTCTTTCTTGAATAGCTCTGAGGAATTTACATTACCTTAGTGGGTGAGAGAGATGAAGGGAAATGAAATGTAAAGAAAGACATACACAAATGGCCACTTGAAGAGAAGCCTATGACTGGGGTGGATAAGCAAAGGATTCCCACAGAGGTATCATAAGAATTGAGCCCAAGGGGAAGTTAGGGATTTTAAAGAGTATTGCTGGAGGAAATATATTCTGGGCATGGAGGATGACCTGTGTAAAGGTACAAAATAGGAAGTCTGGGGAAGAGAAAACAGGCAAATTTGGCTAGAATATAGAATGCATTAAGGAGAGTAAGGATCAGGAAGCCTAGAAAGAAAGGTAGGTGGGAGCAAGATTGTGAAAGATTTTACATGACAAACTGAGGAGTTTATATTTTAGCCAAGGGCAAAAGGGAGCTACTGATGGGTTCCTGAGAAAATAAATAACACAGTCAGAGTTGTGCATCAGCAAGGGGAGTAGGAGGTGACTAGGAGAGGGAAGAGGCTGAACGTCTCTGAAGGGGGTTGCAATTATTTAATCCAGAGCTAATGAGGATGGTGGCTGTGTGAGTGAAGAGAGGAAGAAACCTGTGTGAGATGCTGTAGGGATGAAAATCAGCAAGGCTTGGTCACTGATTAGATATGGGTGATGATGGAGAAGGAAGAGTCAGAGATGCCTCAAATATCTCACCCTTTGGGGACTGGAAGGATGGGGGTAAAATAAATAAAAATTGGGATGTGTGGAAGAGGAATGGGTGTAGAGGGGAAGAGAATGATTTTCATTATGGTCATGCCTTTTATAGACATCCAGCTGGAGATAACAAACAGAATAGTGTTGTAGGACTGGAGATGAGGAGAGACTCAGGCTAGACATAATAGACCTGAATGTCAAATGCATACTTAAAATATCTAACATTTATATAGCACTTGCTGTGTGTTCTATGTGCCAGGCACCGTGCTGCTCTCTATTCTATCCATCTCTCCATCTAGCTGACTACATAGAGATAATAATAATTGGACCCATGGGAACTGAAGAGATTATCGAGGCCTGGGGCAGAGACTTGATGGATATTCATGGATAGGAAGACAAACATGGATGATGATACAACAAAGGAAACGAGGTCTGACAAATGGGATGAAATGCAGAAGACAATAGTGTAGGGGGTAAAATGGAAAGTGTATCTGAAAAAAGGTGAAAGAGAAACTTCCTAAAGGAAATGGAATAGAAAATCAAATGATCAAATTACATATATATATGTATGTATATATATATATATATGACATGAATATAACATGGGATGGCATATTTTTAGACACAATAGACTGTATCCATCTTAACAAGTTTTGACCTTTTCAATGTAGTCACCTTTCAAGACCATACATTTATTCCAATAATGGTTTCATAGCTTACACATCTGGGGAATTCCTCTTTGAGAACTACTTTTAATGCCTGAAGGACATTTCACTAAGCCCTCTAAAATTGAAGCAAACCTTGGCTCCTCTTGGAGGTGGATTTGATTTTTTTTCTTTTTTTTTGGATTTGATTTGTTTTAGAAACATATATTGTGAATAAGCTGGGGGAATCCCATTTTGGGTCCAAGACACAAGTGGCAACAATGGTAGATGATAAATTTCTTGTAAATTTATCTTGTAGATGATAAATTTCTTGGCTTGTAAATGTGCTGTAAATACAAGGTTCAAAAAAGAAGTCCCACACATATGCTGAGTAACACTGTCATCACTGGAATCCTTTACAGTCTCTCAGGGGGAAATCCTTGGAAGCAAAAAGCTCTTATGAATATATAAACGATAGCCCATTTGTTGAAAATAAAAAACAAAAACAAAGTTCCACAATTTTATAGCCACGCTTTGTTAATTGAGCTATATTAAGCTTATCTACGCTCTCCATTATAATATGAGAATTCTATAAAGTAATAGGCTTCTTTCTAGTCTTTTAACACAAATATCCTAATACGGTTCCATTATGCTTCCATTAAAATTACATTTTTTAACTTAGTTTTTTTTTAATTTATAAAGAGAAGTCTTACTTATTTTTAACCTTTACTGCTAGATCTCCTTGGTCTTTGCACATTTGGAAATTATGGCAAATGGAGGCAATTAGAAAACTTGTAAAAATGGAGCTAATTAATGGCTAGAGAATAAAAATGAACAATGGAAAGGTCACAATCCAAAAAATTGATCAAAAATGGATGCTAACAGAGCAGTTAGATGGCTGTGTGACTCTGAACAAGTCACTGAACCCTCACTGCCTAGCTCTTAACACTTTTCTGTCTTGGAACTAATACACAGTATTGATTCTAAGACAGAAAGTGAGGGTTTTTAAAAAATGGATGCTAAGCTGTGGATTGTCAACTAACTGTTGACAAATGCAGAGACCAAACATCTAGTCCTTAAAAATAAACAAACAGCATATGGATGGTAAGAAAAAGAAATAAGTCTACCAGGAAATGTGGCCTTCAGCAAAACTCGAGATTTATATAAATTCAGAGGAATACAGATTCAGAGCTGAATAGGACCTCAAAGGCCATTGAATCCAAATTCCTCTAATGGATAAGCAAAACTGAGGCCCAGAGAAGTTAAAAGGCATGCCAAAAGTCATAGAGCGATCAAGTGTCTGAAGTGGGATCTGAACTCAGATCTTCTGATCCCACATTTAGGGTCTTATCCACTATACCAGTTGGCCACCAAAAAATCGTTTAATTTATATTTAATGTTTTTAATGTGATTTGTCTATTATTAAATAGGATATCATAAATATTGTGAGCTCATTATATACAAAGTTAAAGTTAGATTTAGCCACTTAAATAATCCTCCAGTTTGTTAGGACTATATACTTAAAAAAATAACTCATACTTTCTGTCTCAGTATCAATTCTAAGACAGAAGGGCAAGGGCTAGGCAACTGAGTTGCCCAGGGTCACAAATCTAGGATGTCTTTGAAGCCAACTTTGAACCCAGGGCATCTCATTTTTAGGCCTGGCTCTCTATCTACTGTGTCACATACCTGCTCCAGGAAAGTATACTTTTTAATAGTTTTTACGTACCTAGTCTTGATTGGTCCTGATAATAATATTATATTAGGTATGCTAAGAATTATGATCTCCACTTTAAAGATTATGGAATTGAGAACGAGACGGGCATCTCATTATGTTAGGGATAATAATCTCAGGGCTAGAACGTTCAATCCTAGCCTCCTTTCCCCAAGCCATGGTGCCTTGGACCCTATGTAATAAGGCAGAAATATAAGCTAATTAGTCAAGGATATTGGCTAACAGTTGTCATTAAGTACCAAGAATTATTAATAGCAGCAAGTCAGGATGTAATCTAGAGTGGGTTATTCTACTCAGCTGCAACATGACCCTAGGTAATTCACTTAACTTCTCTGCCTCGGGGAGCAGAGGATTTCATAATGTTATCAGCATAGACATTAGATAATTTTATATTGCAGTTGTGTGGAGGTCCTGGCTAATATAATCTTAGTTGAAAGAATGCATGCTATTAGGAAATATAGTCTCATCTCTCAGTAACACAGAATAAGGATTTGTGATCCAAAAAGTTCAAGGAAAAGATTTACAAGCTGTCATATAACTCTAAATAATAACTGATATTTGCATGGTGCTTTTAACTTTTCAAAGAGACTGTCTATTCATAATCGCTTTTTATCTTTGCACCAAATCTGAAAGGCTGGAAGCCTAAGGTATTACTGCTCCCATTTTATAGGTGAGAAAACTAATCACTGTCTGAGCTCCCCCATAAAACAAGGGGTTTCTGGCTAAGCTGATAGAAATCATCAAAACCAATCACAATGATAGATAATGAGATTTTTTGTTGCTGGGGTGGTAACGCCTTAGGTCCAAAATTATTGGCTCATACTGCCAAGCTGGAAAAGGCAAGGGCTAAGGAACGTGCAACCAAAATAATTTAAATGAATTTGTGTAAAGTATTAAAAAAATTAAACAAGCAAAAAAGCAGAGACGGTAGTAGAGCTCATGATTTTGTCTAGGACTCTTTCTACTATACTTTATAGCCTGCCCAGCCAAAAGGTAAAAGAGTAAAATGATGACTCTCAAAACCACAATTTGAAAGCTAGAAGAGAATTATTTTGATTGAGCTCTGGAAGCTCTAACCCTTATGTTATAGAAAAAAAAAAAACTATATGTGTATCGATAGTCTTCCAAAGAATGACCTATATTTAATAAAACTATCCAGATAATTCCTACTTGAATAATTCACAGGATCATATGTTTAGAGTTGGAGGAAGACCTAAGAGGTCATATGGTCCAACAATCTAGTTTCACAGATGAGAAAACTGAGGGCTACCATATTCATCACTTCCCATCATTTTTGTTGAGTCCACAGTTCAGACATTGGTTATTTCATAGTAAACTATTCCCTTAAAGAACCAATGGAGAATCTAGAAACCTTAACAGTGGATGGGTAAAAATAAGCAGATATAAGGGAGAACAAGAAGGCCAAGGCATAGTAATAAGCTAAGTGATGTTAATAATCAGCAATTTATTCAAATTGGATATAGAAGGATGGTGGATTCTCTCAATTCCCTGTGGAGGAAAGTTGAGAAAGAGAAGGTGTGACTATCTCTTGGCCTGCAGTCCCAGGACTGTGCAACCCTGTTGCCTGCCATCTGTCTTGAAAACATTCTACCATTGTGCATTTCATTGATCCCACCAGTTTCCTCATCCAATGTTACACTCGTATGTATGCAGGAATATTTGTGCTCAGCCACCTTTATTCTAGAGAGCTATAACACTGGACAGGGAAATTCATTCTACTTGTGATTATAATTTATACCCTAAACAGCTGAAGGATTTTTCCTTTTCTTCTTTTCCTCCCATGTCCCCACATTTCTACAGAGTGTTTATAATTTAGAGGTGTTTTTTTGGGGGGGGCAGGGAGGATGATCCCAAACTTACCTCCTAAAATAAACCAGCTCTGAATATAAACACACCTTTCACACAGTACTTTCTATCAGTGTGAACTAAACATCTTGGAAAGATGGCTACTACCAACCTAACACCCTTTGGGGTTTAATTGCTAATTAGAAAGAAATGGGAGTTCAACTTTAATGTGAGCTAATCAGCTATTAAATCTAAGAGTTTTTTTTTTGAAGGAAGAAAAAAATGAAATTTGTTTGGCTTCCATATGGAGAAGTGGGGCAGTGAGGCAACCTTGAGGGTAGGTCTGAAATGCCTTTCAATTTTTTTTTCTTTATGCTGATATAAATTCATTTTGAAAGCTAAGATGTAAATATAGATCCAGCCATCAAAAATTCCTAGAAATTTCTGGGTCTAAAAGGCTTACTTTACCATCAGGAAGATGAATTCTAAAACAATTGTACTGCACAATCTGAATTTGTTATTGACAAAGGTGTCAAGTGCTATAGAATCAGAAGGGCTTTTTCCTGTTTTGAGATTAATAAACGGGTTTGTTCAAGCTCCCAGATTTATTCAATTTGTTTAGATATGAGGTGACAATATGCACAGCTTCTATAAAAGCCCAGATACATATTTGTAAGGAGGTACACCTTTTGTGAGCCATAAATGTCTCTGAAATGGCTCAAGGCTCTCATTTGCTTGGAAGGTAAGCAGATCTAAGGAAGAAAAGCTATGCTTATATAATGTAGAAGATTTAAGAAGCTGCCTATGGGAGTAGAGACAAAATCCTCAGTCTTGGTTGGGTTATAGTCTTTGCTGCTTTAGCACAGTATCATGCAATATTTTCTTATTGGTGTACTTAAATTATGGGTGTGCTTCTGTATAAGTGGAAATTTTCTACCTTTGAACTATGTTCCCCAGAATTCCTTTAGTAATTCCCAGAATTCCTTTCCTCTCTCCACCATGTTGCATGGCCACATTTTGTATATGGTTTGGGAACTCTGCCCTTTTTGTTCTCTTCTCTCTTCACTGTGGCTGAATTAACTCTCTCTTTGCTCTAGCTTTTATTAATAAAACTTATTAAATATAATACTTGAGGTTATTATATTATATATTATATTAATTTTTAAGTTTACACTTCCTACTGGAATACTACAGCTATACTTCTACTATATCTGGAATTTGATTGTTTTAAAGAATAAAATTTTATTTATTTGGGTGACATCAATAGATGAGCTATGGAATTTCTATCTGAGTTATCTAGAATGATAGAATTGTAGAATAAGGGACAGAAAGGATCTCAGTAGTCATCTGGTCCAATCCATACCTAAACAGAGATCTGCCCTTTAACATAAAAAGGCAAGTCATCTAGCCTTTGCTTGAAGACCATCAGTGATGAGTGGGTATAGGGAAAGAATACTCATTTATATAACTTATTATGTGTCAGGTAATATGCTAACCACTTTTTACAAATATCTCATTTTATTCTTACAACTACTCAGTGAAATCCATACTGATATTATCACCTGAGTATAGTTGAGAAAACTAAAACAAACAGAAATTAAGTGACTTGCACAGATTCATACAACTCCTGAGGGTGGGGAGGCTGGATTTGAACGTAGATCTTTCTGACTCCAAACTCAGCGTTCTTTCCATAGAGATACCTACCTCACTGCCTTCTATGGCAGCCAATTCCACTTTTAGACAGTTCTATTACAATATTTTTTTCCCTAACATTAAACCTAAATTTACTATCTTTGCAACTTCCACCCATTGCTCCTAGTTTGGGCTTCTGGGATCAAAGGGAATAAGTTCAGGTGCTCCTATACATGGAAACTATTTTATCACCCCAAAGGCAGTTGTTCCTTTCCTCCCTAGGTCTTCACACCCCCAGAAGCTTCAGTTGATCCTCACAGTACATGAACCTGACCTTTATACAAGATAAGGAAAAGTTTGACAAATAAGTAGGGGAATCTAGCTTGCTGGGGAGTCCATTAACTTGCTTAAGGGACAAAGTGATTTGAAGTATTCTAGCAACACTCATTTGCATTTTAACACTCGAAATGTCAATTATATATGATCTTTATCTGTCCACGAAAGCAGGCTTGGCAGGACCTTCTTTGGGCAACATATCACCAAAAAACTGGCATGTTACACTGTGCACACTCACTATATATTTTAACTTTACCTACAACAGTGCTTGAAAGCTATTCAACGACTCCTTTAAAGGTATCCTACAATTCAAATTTTAACAGAGATGGATTTCCTTCCTATTCGGTTCAAATCTATGTTGTTTCACAGTATTTACAAGGCTATTAACTGTGGAGCTTTAGCATGAACTGAGAGCAGAAAGATTTGCAAGTTGCATCCTCTTATAGCCAGTCAGGCACATTGGCCCGATGGACTCTAAGGGTTCTGTTTAGCTCCTGATCTTGGTCCCTCATAGCCAAAAGAACTTACATGTGTATGTGACTATCACCTTAGTGAGTCATAGCTTTAAAAAAAACTAGATTTGGTTTCAGAAGACTTGGGTTTAAGTTTCAGCACTAATAAGCCATTAACCAATGATTCTGAGTCTTTTTTCTTATCTGAGCCATGGAGAAAGGAAATAAGCTGTTTCAGAGGTCTCTGTTTCACTTTAGAGGACCTCAAGCAAAGATTGGGTTATCACTTGGTAGAGGGGGTTCAGAGGGATTCCTGGTTGGATCAGATGGCCCCTGAGGACCTTTCAAACTTTGAGATTTTATGATTAGAAAAATGAGAATAATACTAGGCTAACTTCCTCACAGAATGGTTGTGAGCACCATATTTTGTATTCTTCTACATGCGAATTATTATTTTGAGGGACATGGCTTATTTAACAGTGTGTTGGCAGTCTGGAGAACTTTCTTGCCCAAACTATTGTGGTCTATGCGTCATTTCATCATTTGGCAGACTGAACTGTGGCATAGCCATGGAAAAACAGTGGTCAATATTTCTAGTTTCTTAAGCCTTGAGAACATTTCCAGTAGTTTTGTGAACTGCATACATCACTCAGTTGAATTCTAGTCTGCTAATATCTGCCCAGAGAATAAGTGCTATATTTAAAATCAATGAAAGTGTAATTTGAAAACTTCAGTTGGGTGTCATTTTGTTTCAAGATGTTAGAAGTTATGAGTTGAACTTCAGATCTAGCTTAAGATAGCTATTTTTATTTAAATGACATGTTTTATTTAAAAAAAATCTGTCAACTCAGGGGGAAGCTATTTGGCTCAGTGGATAGAGTGGCAGGTTGGAGATGGGAGGACCCAAGTTCAAATATGATCTTGAATACTTCCTGGCTGTGTGATCCTGGGCAAGTCTCTTGCCTAGCCATTTCCCAGCCCTTATCATTCTTCTGTCTTAGAATCAATACAAGTATTGAATCTAAGGCAGAGGGTAAAGGTTTTAAAAAAAATCATTCAACTCCTTCAAGGGGAACCATATAGGACCTTTAGCAGACTTCCTATCTATTGAGAGTCAATCTCAAATTAGATACTCTGAAAAGGAGTCCAAATCTGGGTCAAACAGTTATTTAATTTAGTCTCTTGGTTAATCCTTCAACACTAAACTATACTCAGCATTAGGAATGAATGGCTATTACTTATACCTTTATTTATCTGAGTAAATGTGCTTTCTCCTACCTGCAGCTTTGATTTAATATAATTGAGCAGGTATTAAAGCACCTACTATATGCCTAGTATTGTACTAGACCACTTCAAGGTGGTTTTTAAGCTCAGTGATTTGCTAATAGATTAAAGGATAGAAATCTCAAGGATTAGAGGTTTAGAAATGACAAAATAGAATGAAAATGTAGTCTCTGAGGTCACCTTTGATCAGGAGTTCTTAACTTTTTTGGGGGGATCATGGATCCCTTTGGAAGTATGATGAAGCCAGTCTTTCTTCTTTCCTTCCTCTAAAAATCCTTACATTCCACCTTAGAATCAATACTAAGTATTGGATCCAAGGCTGAAGAGAGGTAAGAGCTAGGCAATTGCAATTAAGTGACTTGTTGGGGTCACTTAACTAGGAAGTATCTGAGGCCAGATGTGAACTCAGGTCTTCCTAAATTCCCAACTCTATCCACTGAGCCACCTAGTTGTGTAGAATTTTCAAAATACCCAGAGGTGCTAACAAAAGCATTTAATCCATTTTAAGGATTAAAAAGAGACCCAAGTTCATTTCATATCATAGTCACTATCTGTGCGAATCTGGGTAGGTCATTTCACGTCTCTAGTATTCAAAATTGTTCATCTGTGAAATGAGGAGCACAAACACAACAATCTCTGTGCTCCAACATTCTATTCTTCTATGATTCTAAGGAATCTCTTGGGGCCAAGGCTATGAGAAATTTTAATAATCATTAAATCATCATATGGTAAAAAACAATCATTGATTTCAAAATCTGGGCAGTTTCTCATTCTCCAACCTAGAACCAGTCTAGAAGGAGTTAAGGAAATCGAGGACTCCTAAACTACTCAACAACTTTCTCTTTTACCATCCCTAAAAAGGAAAAGAGAGAGACAAGGTGGCAAGGTGTTGGGATAATGATATCAAATGATGGCTTCTTCAGTAGTCATACAGCAACTTATGTTAAAGGTGCTTTCATCAGCTCCTACTGCAGGTAGTTAGTCTTTCATCATTGTCACGAAGGTGCCTTGTGGACATTATCTAACTATGTTTTTCCCATTGGCATTCCTATTTTCAGCTTTAAAAGAACATGCTGGCTAAGAGCATTGACTGAATATGTACCACATGTGAGAAACCATAGGGGAGCTATAAAAAACAAACAAAAAACCAGGAGACCAGTTTTCTGTCCTTACAGAATCATTTCCCACTACATTTTCTTCCACTTTGGGGACTGGATAAGATATGACTGGAGATCTCCATAGCAGAGTGTTAAATTATGTATTGATCACTGGACTAAAGTTGGAATTCTAATGTTGCCCCTTTAAACTTGTATGACTTTGGGCAAGTCACTAAGCCTCAGTACCTTTATTTCTAAATTGTGGAAACTGGACTGGCTCCCCTTTAGGCTCTTTTCTAGTCCTCAATATATGAGACTATTACAACCCTGTAATGATACTCCTTTCTCTTTGACTAAACTGATGACATTTTTGGACTTCACTTTCCCCAACTGGAAAATAAGGATCAAAATGTTTATATGATGTTTACGCCTACTGGCTCATCATCTTTAGGATCAAAAATAGTAAAAAGTATAAAAATGCTTCAAAAAGTAGTAGCTCTAAAAAATGTCAGATGTCATGAGGACGATGACAATGATGGCAATGGTGGTCATCATTGTTGTAATTATGGTGGTGCTATTTCTCTGCCATCAGTGTGTGATCAGATCAGGAGCAGAGAGGAACTCAGCCAGAAGGATGGTCATCAGGAGATGAAGGTATTTTGTGTATGGCAACTCAGGAGGAGTGTCTAATAAAATGTATGGAGACTATGGAGCCACAGATTTTTCTGAATTATTAAAGTATAATTTTGGGGAAAAAAAGCTCTTCGCTTTGCCTTGGGTCCCTTAAGTATAAAATGAAAGGATTAGAATGGATGATTTATGAGACTATTTAAGTTTTTAAATATGATTCTACCATCTATTATAATCCTTGAAAAAGATATATGACACTTTAAAAATAGTTGCAACATATATATATATATATTACATATCTCTCTCTATTATATATATATGTATGTATATGGGAGGTAGCTGTGCAGTATGCTTTTATGCAGTTATCTGGATTCAGAAATTCTGGGTTCAAATCCCAACCAGATAACTTATGATCTATGTAATCAGATGCAAATCGCTTTGACTCCCTGGGTTTCAGTTTATTCATCAGCAAAAAGAGGAGGCTGCATTACAACAGAGGTCCTTCATCTTTTATATGTGTCATGGACCCTTTTGGCAGTCTGGTGAAGCCTATCATTCTGTTCTCAGATTAATGTTTTTAAACTCATAAAATAAAATCTTTTGATTTCATGAGATTAATATTATACATGAAAATATAATTATCAAACTAGAAACAAAACAAAAATAAAACAAAGTCACTGACTGTAAGTTAAGAATCCTTGAATCAGATGACCGCTTAAGTCTCTTGGAGTTCTTATTCTATGATCCAATGACCCTAGCTTCTAGGGTTTACTTTTTTCATCTGGAAAATGATTGGGCTGTGCTAGATGACATCCCAAATTGCTTCCAGTCCTCACATTTCACGACTGCACAATCCTCTTAATACATTTGGGCCTTCTTTGTTTTTTTCAATCTTTGCTGAGAACATGAAAGAAAAGTAACCTTTCTACCAAATGTAGTGCAATGCACTTCAAAGATCATGGCCTCTGAAGGTGATGTTTGCATTGAAGCCCTTAAAATATGAGCCTGTCTTAATGTTTTATGTTATCGATTGTACCTGCCAGCTTTCTTTGCGAGCTGAAGAATAACAGGACTGTTGTTCCTCTGTCCTCCTACTGGAGCTGGCGCACTGGCTGGAAAGCAGCTCTTGCTAAAGAGGAGAGACAGCTTTGTTTCTTGAATCAAGAGGGTTATTTTTTTTTTATGATGGTATATTGTTAACCTTATGCTCAACTCTTTGGTTCAAGGGGATATTGCTTATCTTAAATAAATAAATAAATATGTTTGTATGTTAATATGTATATTTAAAATATATGTATGTTTAACCCTAAATATAACATATTTGTTACTATAAATGTATAGATACCTATTTGTATATATGTACATTTATGCATATGTAAACCCACACATATATACATAAATTTTATTAATGCCTTTTTTCAATACATTCTTCAATATATGACTCCCTGCTGCTCCCTTACACAGGAAGTGATTCCTTTAAATTAAGATTAAGCTAGAAAAATAGGTAATAAGGAGCAGTTTGGAAAAACCAACCAAATCATCAATCATATCATTCTACATCCATTGTTCCCACCTTTATAATGAAGGGAGGGAAGGGTATTCTCTTAACTCTTCTCTATTACCTAGATATATATTTTTAAACCCTTACCTTGTCTTAGAATCAATTCTGTGTATTACTTCCAAGGCAGAAGAGTGTTAAAGGGCTAGGTAATGGGGATTAGTGTCCAAGACCACATTTAAACCCAGGACCTCCTGAGTCCTGGGGCTCTCAATCCACTGAGCCACTTTGCTACCCCTACCTGGATATTTTTAAAGCTCCTTATAATTCCACTCCTGATAAGACATATATCATGCCGGTGAGGTCATTTGATAGTCAGAGTATATAATTCACTGAGAGGTCACAAGGAGACTTTTTTTAGATTCACTGGATCCTCATCTATTTCCTATGAGCCAAATCCTGTTCTCCCCAATATTCTCTCCAGAGCAAGGGGTAGGAGGAGCCAGACCAAAAGCCTGAAGGAACTGTAACACGTACTCCACTGCCTCAGAGTAAATTGTTGAGAAGAATTAGATTTTCCTAACCTCTCTGCCCTGTTGGGCAGTTTTCCTTCAGTCTCTTCTGGGAGGCTGTTTGAGGTCAACAGTTTAAGATTGCATCCCTCTCTGTGAATTGAGTGTAGTTTAAAGCAGCGGCTTAGTGAGGCTGTTCTGGGAGGTGAGGTTTTAACTTCTATCAGGGAAACATAAGAAGCATGATGGCCCACTAATAAATCAGAAGGCAATTAGAGTACAAAATTCAATGTTCAGAAAAACATCAAGGATCGGAATTAAATCAACATCTCAGGGTAATTCAAAGGCTTGTGCCTTGAAGGCAACATTTTATTTAGAAACCAATCCATCTATCAAGCAACATTTCCCCTACTTCTATTCTCTCCATTTATTTTGCTGATTAGGGACACTTGTGCACCAATGTGTCCGGTATTCCTGAATGGAGACTGACTGTTCATTGTCTCAATCTTTGCTTGTATTGAGGGTCAAACTCAAAGCCGACATTTTCTTTTTTTTTAATCAAGCTCCTGCCCCTCAAATCCTGCCCCCCAATCTTTAATGTTCACAGATATTTCCTCTCTTTCTCCCCAGTCCCTTCACCTTCCACCATGGACCCAAGAAATATCCAAAGGCACATTTCCAGGCACAGTTTCTAAGGGGAATCAGACACAACCACATTATTCCCATGCAAGAAAGCCAATTTTTTAGTTCCTAGATCAGGGATTCTTAAATTATGGTCCATGGATCCCTAAAGGAGTCTTTGGATAGATTTCAGAGAATCTGTAAACTTGGAAGAGAAGAAAAAAAATATGACTTTCACTAAGCATTGTTTCCTTTGGAATCCTATGCATGTTATTTTATGAATTATTCTGAGGAACACATAGGTTTCATCAGACTTCAAAAGGGGTGGGTATCACAAAAAAAACCATGAAAAATGCATAACCAACATTAAGGCTTAAGAAAGAGCAGAGGGTTGAGGATAACTGTGGGCAAGATACATTTAGCAAAATGTCAAAATGGCAAGGTGATTAGCCCTTGTGACAGGTACACAATATTAGAACTGCAGAACACCAAAGCTGGAAAAGACCTTAGAAAGAATCAAATTTAATAACCTTAATTTTACAGATGTTTTATATTCTATAAGCAAACTTTAGAGGGTTGTCATAGGATCATATGACTAAATGAGGAAATTAAGGACCATACGGAGAGATGTTGCTACTTAAAGGCATAAATAGTGGCAGTTGAATCTGAACTTTCCTTTGCTGAATGTCTTTTTCATAGTCCCAACTTTGGCAGCTTAATCAAAAAATTAGCCTTCATTGAATACCTACTATATACCCACCACTGTATCCAGCACTGTGCTTTTCAAAGGTCATATAAACAATTCTTTTTCTTTCAAGGATTTATATTCTAGTCAGGGATCAAAAGTGGGGTTTGCAGAAAACTACTACAGGTGGCACAGAAGATAGAGTGCTGGATCTGGAATCAGGATCATCTTCCTGAGTTCAATTCTTGCCTCATACCCTTGCTGGCTTTGTGACCCTGGGCAAGTCACTTAACCCTGCTTGCCTCAGTTTTCTCAACTATAAAATGAGCTGGAGAAGAAAATGTCAAACCACTCCATGATCTCTTCCAAGAAACTTCATAATGAGCTCATGAAATTAGAACTAACTAAAATGACTGAAAAACAACAATTGTAATAAGGGACTCAACAAGTTAAGTATTGAATTGGTGGACTAAATTGAGAGGAGGCAGCAATCATCATGGACTTGAATGGTTATAGAAGGCTTCCTGGAGAGACTTGAAGAATGAGATTAAATAAGAAAAATAATCCTTATGAGTAACAGAAGCAGACAGAAAAGACATTAATGGTCATCAAGTACAGCCTTCTCATTTTACAAATAATGAAAATGGCCAACATCACAAAAGAGGGCCAAGATTCAAACCCACATTCTCCTGACTCTAAATATGACATTTTTTCCATTGCACCATGTTGCCTCTCAAAAACTCTCATTGACTCAAAAGGACTTTATTTAATTTCTTTTAAACCAATACAAGTTCAGCCTTCCCTGATACCCCAATATCTTCCAACAGCAATGAATGGCACAGTACTGCCTGTTCTAACATGTACCAGGAGGAAACTTCAAAAGTACTTTCATGGAGCAAGCTATATAGTGGTAATAGAACAGAAATATAGAAGGTTTTGGAATGGAAGTTTTCCTTGAGGAGATTCTCAAAACAGTGGCTTCCACGGGTTATAGAATAAATTTATAAACTTCTTAGCCTGTAATTTAGGCATATAAAATCTGGTCCTTGAGTATAAAACTGAAAAACTTTCTGACTTTTCACTCCCATCATACACCACATGTTCTAGCCACACTAGACTGAAAGGGGTTCCTCATAATGTTCTCTCCTACCTCTGCGTATTCCTACTGGTAAGCCCCATATTGGAAATGCACTCTCTCCACATAAGTCACTTGCTGAGACAGTTTATTTCCACTGCCTCCAAGAAGGTCTATCTGGATCTTATATCTGGTTCACATTCCCCATTCCCCAGGCCCAGATGATTTCTCCCCTACAAACCACTTAGAATACTTTGTATGTTTCCTTATGACATTCAATTCTGTGTCATATCTATCTATATACATGGCTTATCCTACTATTATATTAAATAGTCCTTGAGGGTAGAAAATCTCTTATGTTTTCATGCTTAGATACCTGGCATGTGGCTTAATACATGACAAATAATAGGTACTTAATAAAAAGTTCATTAAATTAGGATGTAAGTAGAAATATTAGACTTGGAAGACTTCAGTCAGATTGTATTCTGGGAAGCAAGCTCCCAAATGATGAGACCAAATATCAAACTTTATTTTTTTAGCAAGTTCACAAAGTGGGACTGTATGATTGAAAATCTGTTACCCTAAAAAAAGAACTACATATCCCAAGAGCCCACTGACTTCCTGTCATTACATACTTCCTGTAGACAGAGGATAAAGGGTGTGTGGGCTTTGGAGGCTCCCTCTCTCAGATGCAGAATCAGCATTGATGGTGGTGAGTGGAGTTGACTAAAAATGACTAACCAGCCACGGGCACGTGGTCTTTATTTTGTATCTTCTTTATTCCTTGATTTCTAATGATCATTACTAAATCTCTAAAAATATGACATTTCTATTATTAGAGATTAAATTTTTAATTTTTACAGGACAACCTATACATTCAGAAAAATAATGGGTTAAGATAGTCATGAGTTATCTGAATAAATTTTTTTTTAGCATCATAAACAAATCACATAATTTTAGAGCCAGTGGTGAGGGGGGGGGAGTTATGACCACTATGGTTCCAGTAGTAATAATCAATAAGCATTTATTAATTACTGTGAACTAGTGCCAACCAGTAGGGATATTGAAAAACAAAACAAAACAAAACCCAATCCTGACTTCAAGGAGTTTACATTTTAATGGGGAAGCTTGCAAATACATATGAATAGAGCTTGGAAATGTCATTTTATTTTTATAGGAAACTCTTATATGAGAAAATTCCTTTTATCATTGTAGGGTGGCACATTTCCCAAAACTCAGAGTCATAGAGATGAGAGGATTTATTTCTAATATATTGAATTATTTTTCTTTCTGAGTTTTATATTAAAGCTTAGATTCATCCCTTAACCTCTGTATTCCTTTGTTCCTAGGAGCTTCAAGGAATGCCTTGCCCAATGAATTTCTTCCCTTACAGGATAGATAAGAAAGTAAGAATATGAATTCTGTCTTGCTTCAGAAATACAAATCAACTTAAACCAGGTGTGTCTGCTAGTAGGAGGCCCAAGTCCTTGAATTTTCCATTGAGAAACATTGGTTAATTTCACTCGTAACTGGGCAGAACTTGATTTCTCCTTCTAGATTCAGGTATGTGTTGGTATCCCATGACATAAGGAATTGAAAAGGGACTGAGAGTCTCATGTGCCACCTCCTCATTGGCTATTCATCATTCAGAGATGTCTTGAGATGTCCAGGGGAAGGTTGAATAATGACCTCCCCAAATTGTGCTTACAGATCTCTGTAATAGAACTTCAGGGTCTGTGATGACTAAGTGAGATCACTGACTAATTAATTTATTGGTTATTGCCAGCCTGATCAATAAATTGATTTTCTTACCTAGAAGTCAGTCTCTTGGAATTGTTAAATTGTCACAGAGTTGCCTAGACCATTAAGAGCTTAAGTCACTTACTCAAGAGTCAACCAATATATGAGCGTAAGGACTGAATTCATATCTTCCTAGCTAGGTTAGCTCTTCATCCTACTTCTGCCACTATAAGCATAGACATAGACAAAATAAACACAGAGTAGATGGAAGGCAACCCTAGAGGGCAAGGCATTAGTAGCTGAGGTTACCAGTCTCCCAAAATTGAGGAGGAAGGAAGGAAAAAGAAGGGATTCTCTTCATATAAGTGAACTATCTTCTATATGACTTCAGCCTAACCATTGCAGTTCCCTTAAACAATTTTCATACATTAACAACTCTAGGACCTTGATGATATGAGCTACCCTCCTCTCAGCATTCACCAAATTGAACACTCTAATCTGGATATGGTCTGTCTGGGGCCGAGTAGAACAGAAAGCAAGGCATTAGCTAAATACTTATTCTGTACCTGACATAGTGTTAGATGCTATAGATGCAGATAAAAACAAAAAGAAAGCTAGTCTCTGCCCTTACGAATTTGACACACAGAAGGGAGGTGAAAAGCCAAAGGGGAGGGGATAGTGGAACCCTGACTCATTTTTCTTGATTCCATACTTATCTTAATTCAGCTTAAGATAGAATTATTTTTTTTTCTGGGCTATCATGACAAAATGTTAAATTACATTGAGCTTTCTGTCTACTCAAACACCACACTGTTTTTCACAGGAACTAATTTAGAGTTGTACCTTCTTAATATTATACAGTTGAAGTTGTAAAAAATAAAAACAAAAAATCTAGTGTAATATTTTACACTTTTCCCTAATAGGAACCATCATATTAGAGTCATCTCTATTTTTTAGCCTGTTAAGAACTTTTCAGATTCTGATTCTGACACCAACATGTTTGCTCTCCACTCTAGTCTTATGTGCTTGGCAAATTTCTTGAAGCATGCATTTATCCCTTTAGTCAAGTCATTGATACAAATGTTAAACAGCACAAAAGACTAAGGAGAAACTTGGGGCATTCTACTGGAAACCTTCTAAGTACTACTATTATTCACTCTTTATTATTGTTTTTTAAAAACAAATTAATTTATTTGTTCCATTTAAATACTCATTTAATTCTCGGCCTCTTATTTAACAAGATGTTCTTTGACAAAAAGATGTATATGTAGATATAAATATAAACTATGTTTCAAATTTATTTCTCCAGAGGTGTACATATACAAGTTATTCTTTAAACAACATTTCTGTGGCTGATTATAATGTTCCCTTGGTTCTGCTTGTTTCCCTCTTCAAAATTAACCTGCCCTTCATTTCTTATGGCACAGTAGTATTCCATCATAATCATGTGCAACAGGTTGTTTAGCTATTCCCCAACTTATGGATATCCCTTCAATTTGCAATTCTTTGCCACCACAAAGAGAGCTGCTATAAATAATTTAGAACATATAGTTTCTTTTCCATTTTCCTAATCACCTTGGGATATAAACCTAATAGTGGTCTTGCTGGGTCAAAAGGTATACACAGTTTTATAACTTTGTGTATTCTCTATTATTGTTAATTAGCTCTCATTTAGAACTATTATTTATGATTCCTTCTTGTTTATGCAGCACTTTGCACTTTTAAAAATGCTTTTCACATGTAGATGTGGCAGAAAGAGGATTAAACTGGCTGTTAAAAGTCCTAAATTGAGTTATTTCTCAAAACTTCTGACTCATTATCCAAATGGTTGTAGATAAAGCCCACACTGACATAGAACCAATAAATTCAGAGTCCACCTTACTAAACTAATCTTACCCTCTTTTCTACAAGGACAACAAAATGGACTTTGCTGAATGTTTGATCAAAATCCAGGCAAAGTATATTTAAAGAATTCCTCTGCTCTGACTGTCACTAAAAAGAAAATGGGATTAATCTTTTCTGAGTTGATCTTAATGAGTCTTCTATGATTGTTGCTTCCTTTTTCTCTAACAATCTCTTAATATGTTCTTGAATTTGGGGGATAATCAAAATCAAGTTCGTTGAAGGCAAGAAGCACTTATTATACTTAAGGTGATCATACTTGTTGAACTTGAAATTGGGGCACCTGATTTGGGGGAAATGATGTTACTTTTGAAAAGCCTTGATAAAATAATTTGCTTGAGTATTCTTTTCTTTTTGTGAAATTGGGACTGTTCTGAAAAAAATGAATGTCACTATTCAAGAGGATTCTGGGTTGTTACACTTATTCTGATCCCTCACATGCATCTATCTACCACAAGGATTAGTACATATAATATCATATCTGCAACAATAACAAAAATAACTGGTGTCTATCACATAAGGCTAACTTTATAGCTCTCGAGCTGAAGAGGACCTCAGAGGTCATCTAGTCCAACCCCTATATTTCACACATTGGAAAACTGAGCTTCAGGGGAGCTTGATGAATTGCCCAAGATCATGAGACAATGTCAAGAAGCAGAATTTTCATCCAGGTCCCTTGCCTCCAGAGTCAGAGCTCTTTTTGCTGTACCAAGCTGATCCCCTAAGTAGCCCACTCGGGTCACACAAGTACACAGTGAAAAATAATTCATTTGCACTTTTTCCTTGTATTTCTATAAGCATGAAACTAGACCTCTAGTTATATATGTTTACTATATAGTTCTACATGAAATCATGAAAAGAGAAACAAGCAGAATGAAGAGAACATGATACAGAGCAACAGAAATATTATTTAGAGAATTACCTGCATCATGTGTACACCTCCAGAGAAAGAAATGATAAATCGAAATAAAGACATAGTTTTATATATACATATAATGAGACAGAGAGAGACAGACTGACAGATACACATACACAGAGAGAGAGAGAGAGAGAGAGAGAGAGAGAGATGTTCTGTGAACCCTGTTTTGACCTTTATTCATTAAATGTTCCTCTTTGCACCTTTGTAAAGCTGCCCATCAGGCTTTGGCATCTTGTCCTTTTGAGGAGGAACAAGGCATTCTGTCACTATATATGAAATGTCTTCTGAACAGCTTCTAATATGCTAACCTAGCTGGGCACAAGAAGGGAATAAAGACCAGGTTAATTCTGAATGGATTGATGTTGTGTAAGACTCTAAACTTATTATTTTTTTAATGCAGGGCTCTGTGTACATGCATGATTTAATTACTTATAGGCTCAGGTTTATTTGCTTTGGAACTTCCTGAATGTCAGAGCTTCCAATTTCAAATATGAGACAAGCTTTTGCCACTGCAACTGCTCAAGGTTAATATAGACTGCAAACAACTGTGTCCCCAAAACTCATTTTGGCTGTGTCTACTTCCTCCCTCACACCTGCCTCTGACAGCATTTTCTTGGTCTTTGTGAAAGGGCCTCCTGACTCCCTTGGGGCTGTTTTCTGGATCTTTCTGAAAAGGACTTCTAACTCCCTTGGGTTTGAGCTAAACATCTCTTTAGTCTCCCCTGTCTCTCCTCCATTCCACTTCAATGCTTTGCCTAGCCATGTGGCTACTTGGGCAGCTAGGTGGCAGAGTGGATAGAGTGCGGGTTCTGGAATCAGGAAGACCTGAGTTCAGATCTGTCCTGAGAAACTTGGGAGTGGTGTGATGCTGGGGCAAGTGACTAGACACTGTTTGCCTAAATTTCCTCTTCATTTGTCAAATGAGCTGGAGAATGAAATGGCAAACCACTCCAGTATCTTTGCCAAGAAAATCTCAAATGGGATCACGAAGAGTTGGATGCGAGTAAAACGAATGAACAGCAACAACATGGCTTCATGGTCAAATTCTACCACCAGGGGTTGAATCAGCACCAGCACTTTTGGCCATGGTGCTCCTTATTGATTCTACCAGAGGTGTAATGGAAAGTAAAGAGCCTGAGAGTCAGGAGCCAGTGAGTCTTATGACGGATGTGCCATAAACTTGCTTCCTGGTCCTAGACAGGTCACTTCACTTTCTTATCCACATGAATATGCAAAAGGAGGCCATGAGCTAAGATGGTCTCTAAATTCATTTCTGGCTCAAGAGTTTGGCTAGCCTTCCTTCTCAAAGGAAGCCAGGCAGGAAGAGCCTGTTCATTTTCTTTCTAGTACTTTAAAACTTATCTAAGGTTACACATATGACAACCTTTATAGGGCATTTTTAAAGATTGATCACAGTTTAGGAAAACTGTGCTATGCCACTTTATACAATGGGTTCTTAGTTTAGATCCCATTACCATCTAAAAATAGCTTCTGGAGGCAAGGGACCTACAGCTAGCAGAAATGAAGTCCCTGTCAGCTGTGAAAAGACAATTCACCACTTATTACCAGAAAGACTGAGGTTACTTTCACTATGCATACAATTGAAATGATTAAAGTTTAAAAGGTAAAGGTTTAAAATTATGCAAAGACTTCATGAAAATCCCCTATTTGTCTAGGAATTGAAAATGTTGGCATGAAAAAACCCTTCTACTACTTGACCCTCAAGCTTGCAAAAAGCTTTTATGAGGATACTCCATTCACTTGAAGGATTCTTCAAGGAAAATAGAATAATGGATTTTTAAGACTAGGTAGGAATTTAGAGACCACAGAGTTGAACACTCTTACTTATGAAAAACACCCCCAGATTTGAAATACCTAAGAACATACAGCTAATTAGTGACAGTGCTGGCAATCACAATAACATGGCAATCCTTCGTGTTTAGAATGGGCAGCTAAGTGGTACAGTGTATAGAGAATGCTGAGTCTAAAGTCAGGAAGACTCGTTTTCCTGAGTTCAAACCTGGCTTCAGTGACACTTGGCAAGTCACTTAATGCTGTGTGCCTCAGTTTCCTCATGTGGACTGGAAAATGGCAAATCACTATATTTTCTTGACAAGAAAAACCAAAATGGGGTCACAAAGAGTTGGACATGACTGATATGACTGAAAACAACAAGGGGAATAAATAGGCTACTATGATTTACTCTTGGTTTGGTCCTTTGCTGCTCTGACCTGAAACTTCATAATTCTGGCTCCCATCTCCTCTAGACACCAAAAATCTAGACATTTTTCAATTAACAACCTCTATTTGACTAGTATAACAAGGCATTCAAACTCATTTTTCTCATTTTAAATTTTGTTTTGAATTCTTAATTCATGCTGGAAATATTGAATACAGGTTTTTGGGAGAAGAAGGGATTTTTAAGAGTTTGCCTAGTCCAGCTCTTTCTTTTACAGCAATATACATTGAAAAAGAAGAGTGAAGAAGAAGAATGTGCCAGTCCAGGCAAACTCCCGTCCCCACCATTCATTCATGAGGAAACTGAGGCATAAGAGGAAAATTATTGACTTAGCCATGGTCATATAACTAGCTTTCCTGACTTCGACTCTAATGATTTCCCCTTCATCAAAGCAGAGCTCCCAATTTTTCTGCAACCTTATTTTAGCTCACTTGAAATCTTATCTGATTGGTTAGCTTTGTAGTAAGGGATGAAATTTAGTCATTAGGCAACTAATACGCTGAGCTCCAGGGGTGAGGGGATTAGAACCGGGTTAGCTGTTATAGGTTAGGAAGGCAGGGGGTCAGAAGGAAAAACCATTTGCAGTCATTAGTGCCAAACATTAATTCTCAAGCTTTCTGAGAAACCCTGGGGTGAGGGCAGTTATCTCAATAGATATAGTGAAATTCTCTCCCCAATTCCCCCAAAAGATTATATTGATGCTTGAAAGGGGGAAGGAAAAAAAAGGTAAAAGAACAAGGAATAAGGAGAGTCTGTAAGAGGGAGGGAAGAAAGCCATTAAAGGGAAATATCGGTTTATAGATAGGTTGGCAAGAGAACTGAAATTGTAAACCAGGAGAACAATCTCTACAGGAACAGCAATATTACATGATGATAAACCGTGAATGACTTAGCTATTCTGATCAATACAATGATCCAAGACTATTCCAAAGGATTTGTGATGAAAAATGCTATCTACCTCCAGAGAAAGAACTGAAGGATTCTAAATGCAGATTAAAGCATAATTTTTCCTACCTTCTTTGTTTTTCTTGCTTTTTTTTACACCATGGCTAATAGGGAAATACGTTTTGCTTGATTTCACACATATAATTGATATCACACTTCTTGCTTTTTAAATGGGTGGGGCAAGGATAGGAGGAAGGGAGGGAATTTGAAACTAAAATGTTAAAAATTAATAAATAATTTATTAAAAGAAAGAAAAAGGAAAAGTAAGGATTAAATCAGATTTACAGGTAGAAAAAGCAGTGAAAATAGCCTTGGGTTATTTTAAGTTGGAGAAAACCCATAGACAAAGTTTTAAAGAGGATACTTCTTACAGTTTAAGCTGTTGTCATGGTATACTATTTTTATTATGATTTTTAAAAATATTCTCTTAATTTGCTTTATGTAGTCTGTTTCATGATTTTTTTTAGCCAAAGGTGAAATTCTGTGAGTTATGGATTATTATTCAGGGAAATACTATTTTATTTTATAAAGCTGTGAGTTTGTTGAGCATGATATCTCTGGTTTTTCCCCCTTTACATGCCTGAAGTAAATCCAACTGCTCTGCCTGTACTAGTCTAATGAGGCACTACTAATCAGGTGGTGTCAGCTCTCGGAAGTGAAGGTAGAATAATGGGAAGAGATTTAAGAGACCCTCCAAGAGCACTTACCAGAGGGTCTATGAAATTCAAAAAAAATATTTGGATAACTTAATTTAAATATAATTGGTTTCCTTTCCATGTAATATATTTTCTTTTATGCACTTAAAATATGATTCTGAGAAAATGATCCCTAAGCTTCACCAGACTGTCAAAGGTGTCCATGACACAAAAAAGGCTGATACCTACCCAAACTGCACCTCTAGAACTTAATGTGTAAATCTTTACCCTTTCTAAAAGATGTAAATTTAACAGCTATGTATTAATATCAAACCATTTAAAGATTTTTCAACATTTTATGTGTAATATAATCATTTGTACACCGATAGAATCCATGTCTCTAATGCGTTGGGAAATCATTGGGAAAATAATTTTTAAAAATTATTGATGGTCGCTTTGCAATAAAGGGTTACTTCCTCTATTGGGTCCCGTTTACAATGGCTAAGTCCTCTAAACCAGTCAGAACAAAGCCACTTGCAGTCTTGAAAACAAATGATGCTGGAGCACTTAGCTGCATTGGTTACACAGCTGTTTTCTCCTCCTCACTCTTCTCTCAGATGTTACATTTGGAGAATATTTTAGGTGATGCTAAGTAGGCATTTTGGCACTGCCTCAGAGACTAGAGAAGGACAGCTGTCTGGACTCCATCCTATAAGTTCATTATCTCTGCATCTGGACAAACATGGGCAGTGTGGAAGACATATTTACAACAACCAGGATAGAAATGAGAGTCACAAGGCTGTGACAAGTGACTTCAATGCATCCTCTGTGGGAGCCCTGGAGAAAGGGGCTTCACATTTCATGGTCACTGACAAGTGGCTGAAGTCCATCTTTGTGACCAGCTCTGGTGCTTTTACTTAACAAGCATTTGGCATGCTGCCCACTTTGTTCTCAGCCACTGTGAATAGCAAGTACATTGTGCTGCCCTCTGCCACGATAGATACGCTGGCCCTGGGTCTTCCTTCTGGTGTCAGCACAGCCAAGAACTACAGGTCAGGACATCTAACCATTTCTCTTGCAAAATGTCTCTCAAAGTTTTAAGGCTTTTGACTCCAAACTCTTAAGACTACAGGGAGCAACTGTATTCTGAAACCAAGCCAAATTAGCAGAATCCTTCCAAATGCTGTAATTTTATTTAAAAAAAAAAAAGAACTTGCTGAAATAACCTTGGTAACTGTGAACCCTTGGAATAAGAATATTAAGACTGGCCATTTCTTGGCTGTTGCCTTTTTTCATCTGTCTGCATGGTTTGTAGGAATGCCACTTGCCTCTATTTGAAATTTTCCCCATTTCTTCCAACAAAAGCAACCAAAGGGAACCTGAGTTATTAGCTTCAGTTTGATTAGCTATAGAAGCTGAGAAGATTTGTCACTCCTAGTAAGATATTAAAAAAAAAAACACCTTCACAGTTTTAAAGTTAAGCTTAGACTTAGAAAGAATAGATTCTGACCTTTGAACTGTTGTCAATATCAGCTTCCTAGGCGACTGAGATTCCCCACACCACACCCAACATCTCTATTAACAAAAACAACAAATCTACTAGAAATTAAACTCAATGTGTCCTAGGATTTTCTTATTCATCTTTGTATCAAGTCCTGGCTCTCCTTACCCCTAGCAAGGACAGTGTGCAGCACACAGCATCATTTAATAAATATATTTTGAATGCACAATTAAAAGAATCAATAAATGACAGAGGTAGCCAGGTGGCTCAGTGGACAGAGCTCTGGACCTGGAGTCAGGAGTACCTGAGTTTGAATCCCTCTTCAGATACTTGTTAGCCAAGTGACCCTGGGCAAGTCATTTAATCTCTTTTTGCCTCAATTTCTTCATCTTTATGAAAAATGTATGAAACATGAAAATACATCTAGCACCTACCTGCCAAGATTGTTGTGAGGATCAAATGATATATTGTAAAGTTGCTTTACACATCTTTAAGTACTATATAAATGCTAGCTATTGTTTTGAATGGTTAATCCTAGAAGAGGTCTTTAAGAGTAGAAGCTTTAATACAGCAAAATACAGCAAAAGAATTATACTCTCATAGCTGGTGTTTGTATAGGTGTAAGTTTCATGAGTGATAGAATCTTAAGTCTGGGTGGGATAAAAGAAATAGTACAGAAAGCCAGCAGGACTGGGTCCTAGCCCCATTGACTGTGCCACATTTCTAATTCCAGTGGCTCTGCCACTCATTTGCTATCTAACTTTGGGTAAATCACCTTACTTCTTTGAGACTGACTTTGCCCATATAGAAAATTAGGACTACAATGCTTTTTCCTTCTTTCTTTCTTCCTTTCTTTCTTTCTTTCTTTCTTTCTTTCTTTCTTTCTTTCTTTCTTTCTTTCTTTCTTTCTTTCTTTCTTTCTTTCTTTCTTTCTTTCTTTCTTTCTTTCTTTCTTTCTTTCTTTCTTTTTTCTTTCTTTCTTTCTTTCTTTCTTTCTTTCTTTCTTTCTTTCTTTCTTTCTTTCTTTCTTTCTTTCTTTCTTTCTTTCTTTCTTTCTTTTTTAAACCTTTATCTTTCATTTTAGAATCAATACTGTCTATTGGTTAATGGTAGATAGTAAGCTCTAGGCAATGGGGGGGGGGGGTTAAATGACCTGCCCAGGTCCATACAGCTATGAAGTGTTTAAAGCCACATTTGAACCAAGGACCTAACAATGCCTTTTCAACTTAGAACACTGCCTATGATGCCTCACAAATATATGATTATTGGCCCAGTTTTTAGCTGAGGGTAGGAAGTGAAGTTGAGAAGATGAAACCTAATAGCCTGTACGTCTTCCAGTTCCAACCAGAGGAGGAGAAGAGACTATAGGCAATAATGTAAGTTTAAGTAGTCAAGAAAACATAGAGCACACTATTTAAACAATTTGGATTCAAATCTCAGTTTCACTATTTGCTGATAAAGGAGGTGGACAAGATGATCTCTATAACCCTTCTAGTTCCAAATGGGATGGATGATTTCCCCTTAGCCCTCTGCAATTAAAGCATAGCTTCATAAAATAGGTGCACTTGGATTCTCTGCAAGGTGAGTTACTGAGGTTTCTTGAAAGAGGCCAAAGCAAGACAGTGGTCAGTTAACTGACCACCATTCTTGGAATCACATCTGTAATATGTGGATTAGAGAAAAAGATTCCAAGAGACCCAAACTAAAGGTGAGACTTTAATTTTAAAAAAAATTTCAAAAACCCTAAATGTTCTGATTTATAACTTCACAGGAAGGGATGGTAGGCAAAAAAAAAAAAATTAAAAGAACATTCTGTGTAGAGTTATTATTTTGCCAATGGTTTGTGGGTTGGATGAGACATGGCATTCCTAAACATTAGACATGACAGTTTTTTTAGGGGGGGTAGATGGAAGGAAATACAAATACTCTCCTCATATCAAGGTTTTCAGTCCATTTGACTTCTTTTGGGTACATTTTTCTTTCCTTTGGTGGCAATAGTAAACTCTAATAGTATTAGGTAAAGTGAAAGGGTTTTTTTCCTTAGAATCAAGAGAATATTTAGGATGCTGAATTTAGTTTCAATTCAATATCATAATGAGAAAGGAAGGAGAGAGGCAGGCAGACAAGCAGAGACAGAGAGAGGGAAGAGAAGGGGAGGGAAAAAGAGAAGAGGAATTTTGTGAGTATGTATTGACAAGAAGAAAATGCAGTTTGTCTTAACCCCAAAACATGTTTTAATAGCTTTATGAAAAGGCTGTAAGGCCATGATGTGTTGTGTGTTAAGAATTTCTGGACATGGGATTCTTCTCCCTTTTACCACATTTCCCTTCCCTATCCATGGAAGAATGGCAAGAAGAAATAAGAAAAGACTAATATTATTGACTCATAAGGAAAGAGGTCCAGACTGTGAATTGTGAGAAATATTTAATCAGAAAATGTTTCAATTTAATAGCAATGTGAGTTCCCTTACAGAAAGCCCATATTGTACCTCATTATGGAATCAAGGTGATCCTAGGCTTTCAAAGGTCATGCTAGAAGGAAGCACTTGCTCTTAGGTATTTCTCAGCTGAAAAGACTTTCAATATGGTGTCCCTGGTGGCCATAGACTAAGTCTACTGTTTGAAGAATAGACACCTGCTGAGTTTGGAGAAGCAAGCTCAGAACCAGACAGCTAAATGCAACAGGTAACAATTGTTTTGACCATGACAACCCATTACACAGATGTAAGTATGGAATGCCTGAAGGTGGGTGTCTTCTCCATTAATGGGATCACTGCATTGGAAAATGGAATACTTATGCCATCTACAAACATCAAAACTCTTAGATTCTCCCAGTTCATGGACTCTTCCTTCTTTAGAAGTTGCATGCTTTGGGGTGCAAATTTAACATTTCAATCCATTCACAGCATGTTTATATAAGGTAAATATTGAAATCTCAAGGATTTAGCCTTTACAAATGTGAAATTGTTGACAATTCAGCTACAACATTAGCTTGAAATTTACTTCCTCCTTCACAGGATGGGCAGTTTTACTAATTTACACAAGAAGATTGTGGGGTAGGTTTTAAACTTCTTAAGAGAACAAGAAGACATATATCTCGTTCTCACAGCTTATGCTAATATTCCCAGTGTTATTTTTATTACTACTTTCCTCAAGAACATACAATGACTCCCTGAATACCATTCTTTATCTAGTTACCTTTTCATTGTACAGGTGAAGAAACTAGTCTATAGGAGTATAATATCTTGACAAATTCATATCATTAGTGAAGGACAAGGCAGAGATTGATTCAGGCAATGATGTTTTACTGCATTCTAAAAGTATTCCATATTGTGCCATTCCCACACACACACCCATGTCCTTTGGATCTAATGACCTTTTCTACTATACCACACACACACACACACACACACACGTCCTAACCAGTCTTACTTCTGAGTACCCAGAGAAGTCACCTGGCCACTCCTTCTCTAGTCTAAAACAATGTTCTTCATGCCTCTGTGTCTTAGTTCTTCCTCTGAATGACCGCCCCTTCCCTTTCCATTTGGCCAAATATTAGTCATGCTTCAATCATGGTTCAAACCTCATCTCCTTTTTAAGTCTTTCAGTATATTCTCCACTGATTTCTTCTATTTCAAATAGCAGAACACTTACAAATAATACTCAGTTTGGTATTTAATTCCTTTGTTTAATGGATATGACTGAACAAATTGTGTCTCATATTCCATTTGCTTCCGCTTTCCCCACCCCCAACACTGGACTGATTGCAAACTGCTAGAGTGTCAAGACCAAGACTGAATTGTTTTTCATGGAATCAGGGACCGTCCTAGACAATAGGATTTCTCTTCTTCCAAAGCTCCACTGCTGACTTCTTTGAAGTGTCAGCTAAAATTCTACCTTTTACAAGAAGCTCTTCCCAGTTCTATCTGAAATTATATCCAATGCATCATATACAAGGCATGTTTATACATAGTTGTTTGCATGCTGTTTCACCAATTAGAAGTCTGTGAGCTCAAGGGCCAAAAATCTATTTTTGGTCTTTCCTCGTATGCCTAGCACCTAGCACAGTTCCTCACACACTTATTAAGTGCTTCAGAAATATTGAATTGAACAAATACCTTGAAAACATTCTAGAAGCACCTCTCACATACAAACAGTGATTACAAACTACTCACATCTAGTCATTATAGACAGTCCTTTAACTATTTAAACAAAATCTCAACACAATCCTGCTCCAGGGCTTTCTATCTGTGTGACACTGAGTAAATAATTTATTCTTTCTGGGCATTTTTACCTGTCTTTAATATAGTGATCAACTCCCAGAGTTCTTTGGAGATTCCAAAGAGATAATGCACAAAATGTATTTTGCCATCTTTAACCAAAGCTACTATCTTGAAAAACAGTCAAGTTTAATTTCTTTATAAATATTTTACAAATTAGATTCTTCATTAGTTCTAGCTAGACTCACACCCAAGTGATTCAGGCAATGATGTTTTACTGCATTCTAAAAGTATTCCATATTGTGCCATTCCCACACACACACTTAAATATTAACTGTCTTTTTTCACACTACCACCAATGTTTTGTTAAACTCAAGACATTTGCTGATAAGGACTGCAAACCAGTTATGAAACTAGGATCTCTCATATCTCTCCTCAAAATGGCAGAATACATCCGTTGGAAAGGAAAGTTTTATAGGGCAGACCAGATTTCCATATTAAGAAACTCACATACACACCCATACATACCTATTAACTACTCCCTTATTTGCTCCTGTGCTGACACAATGGTACCCTATTTTAGTGCCAGGCACCTCTGCTGGAGCTCAGTAAATACTTGTTGGTTGACTGGCTGGCTTACTGAACAAGCTATTGCACTCTTCCAAAGAAGCATAACTTATTCCAGGGAGCAACTTAACCCTTAACCTGCTCACATAGGTTTGAACATTGCTTTTTACCCATCAAGTGACATACGATTTTGCTAGAGAAAACTACTTCAACAAACTCTAAAATCAGCCCATGCCAAATAATGGAGGAGGAAACTGGAATTCCTTGAAGTTGAAATATAGTATCTCTTCCTTAACAAAATGCATGTAATCTAAGTAGTAAGATGTTTGGGGACCTTTAACGTGATTTAAGTATGGATGCTACAGAAAGGCAGAGTAATAGATAGCCCAGTTCTATGCACACAATATATGCTCAGGAAATGATTCTCCAGCAGGAAGTGCTTATTACTGATGAGGAATGGAGGGCTCCCACAGTCTCCACTCAAATATCTTGCTTAGCACAACACTAAAGAGAGTTTCCCTGAAAACATAACCCTTACTAAGGATTTATCTTCATATACTTCAGAAACCATATTTCTTGAATCATATAAAATTGTCCTTGGCAAAGAACTGGCTAGTAAAGGGGACTATTGAACTTGTGTAGTAATAGCCATGACATATTTTGTACATTACTGACCTTTCCACATATGGGGTTAAGAGATAAATTGGTCAATGATGTAGCTACCATTGGTTAGTGGTAAATACTATTGATGGCAGAACACAGAAATGCATTTATTGTATTGTGCTGGAGGACTGAGATGAATAGAGACACTGCCATTGCCTCCTTTCCTTAAAGAGCCCCCTATGCCCTATTGATAGATGCTTTTAGAAGCAACTTTCAATTACCTACAGGTGGCTTATTCACAGCAAATATATTCATCTAAGCCACATTGCCTTTTTTCCTGATACTACATCACACTTTGGGGTACTTGTCTGATTATCGGTTTATTTGTGTGCTCAGGGAATGAATGTATGTGGAAATAGGATTTTATCCCAAGCAAAACACAATTTAAAAAGGGGATTCTTTGCTTAAAAAGACAGTCTTTTGTTCTAAATCCAAATGCCCAATGGGCTTTCCACAGCTTTGATTTATCAAAGTCCTTTCTCCCTTTTAAGAAGAAATAGATGATGGATGGCTTGGGTTCATTTTCCTAGGCCAGTAGTTCCAAAAGTGTATTTCAGGGCTACTTCTGATCTGGAGGTCATGGCGTGTAGAATTCATGCACATCAGACTGCTAATGATAGAGTGAATAGAATGCTAGGTCCAAGGTCTGGAGTATCTGGGTTACAGTCTAGCCTCAGACAGTATCTATGGGATCATGGGCAATTCATTTAACCTAGGTTTGCCTCAGTTTATTCAATTTATATAATTGTAGTAATTATAGCATCTGCCTTTCAGGATTGTTCTGAGATCAAATGCTACAATATTTGTTAAATAGTGCTTAGTACAATGCCAGGCTCTATATAAATGCTTACTCCCTTCCCCATATGATAAACCATGTTAGTTGATCAACATGTATTTATTACATGCTATATCACCATCACTGTGGTACCAAAATGGAATGCTGGAAGCTAGATTTCTGGTTTCAGAATTCTGGAAGCCAGAACCTGGCTTCTGCCATCAATTAACTTGTGATCTGGGAGGAGAAACAACAAAAAACAATACAAAAACTTTCTGTAATTTAAGATGCAATTATGACAGTTGCTATGAATACTTTTCCATTTTAGAACAGGGGAAGATGAGTAGGGTCTGGTAAATTTTAGGGGGAAGGTAGGATGGTAGAATTTGGAATGGGAGAACTGAGATGAAAGGTCATTCCAGACACAGGGGAAAATGTTAGCAAAGGCAAATGTAAGAAAAACTATGGCAGACTTATGAAGTGACCCATGGGAAAAGAGCATTCAGGCTAGGAAATGTGAAAAGCAAGGTTGGATGGATAATAGTGTGGCAAGCCAGATCATGGAGGGCCTTGGAGAATAGGCCTTGCAATCTAACTTGATGCAGGAGGAAATAGACAGATTTTCTATTTCTGCCATGAAGCAACAACATTCTTTCTTTTCACCCTGGCAAGCAATTTTTTTTTTCTTGTTGGAGTAGTGAAAGGAAATGGATGTGGCCAGTTTTCCACAGGATTATTAGCCAAAGGGGTCTCTGAACTGAGAACTTGGCAAATCATCAAATGAGAGAAAGCTAAATTATGGCCAGGTAGGTTGACAGCACCCTAAACTGAAGTTTCTTTAATGAAAATAATGCCAAATAACTGGTAGCATGATGAGCTATTCCAATGTGGTGGAGCACTTCCTCCAGTGAATCAGTATTTCAAGCCTCTGCCAATTTTAGTGAAAGGCATACAGAAATGAAATCCTTTTCTCTTAGATGTCTTAAGATGGATGTTTTTTCTACTATAATTAGCATCAACCGGAACTAGAGAAATGGAGTAGAGAAAGCCAAGGAGAAGAGAGATTTCAGCTATTTAAGAAAACCATCTGTGATGTATGGCACTGTCAAGAAGGATTTGGGAAGTCTTCTGGAAAAAATCTATCCTTCTACCAAGCTATGAATCCTGCACAGAAGTCCAACTTTACACAAACAAGGAGATGAAGTTCCTGCATATATATGGTAAGGAAGAAGGAATGGTTGCTCTTGAAAATTGGAAGAGATGGCCTCATTCCCCAAACAAGACTTCAGAATAACCATACATATGTAAAGATCGAAAATTTATATTGCATAAAATAAACCCAAAGATAATGAGCAGAACAGACTCTAGCTCCTTCTCTTCAAGCCTACTCAATCTGAAAAATGGTAATGAAGACCAATTAAAGTGTCATGGAACATTCACAAATCTCTAGTCAGGTAGAGAAGTGTAACCCTATAAAGAAAGAAGTGACTTTGCCCAAGATCCCTGCTACCTCACTAAAATTATTTTACTAAAAATAAATGAGGGAACAAGCAAGTCAAGAATTCAGTTTCTGCCTCTAGGAAAACATCTGTCAAATTCCATTCCCTCTTATTCCATTTCTGGCCTGGCTCTGCTGTGAACCTAGGTAGGGTTACACTATCTCAGAGACTTGGTTTCTTCATTTGTAAAATGAAGAGGTTTCTACCAGATCATTTTCAAGCTATCTTCCAGGAGTTTTTGGTGTCTACTTCATTCCATTCCCCTCTGAGCTCATGGGCTTAAATGTCTTGTTCCATTCTACAAACTCTAAATTCAGAGTGGCAGAGGATTTGGGTTCAATTCCTGGCTTTATTGCTTACTGCCTTTATGACCTTAAGCAAGTCACTTAATTCCTTCCAGACTTCAGTTTTCTCATCTGTAATATGAAGGGGTAGAAGAAATGTCTTCTAATTTCCCTTCTACTTATTTATCCAAGATTCTATGATCATTTTATTATAATTATTAGATTAGATTGTATTTAATTCCATCTAAATTTTCATTTTATTCCATTGCTTCCACTCTAAGTCTTTTCCCTTCTATTCTACTTTACTGAGGTAGGGAGTTGGTTGGGTATTTCTTTTAGAGGAAAGTAAACATCGATCCTTAAGATACAGAACAATCGGGAGCTGCCAAGAAACCAACATCATGAAGAATATTTATTGTTAGATGCAAGGAAAATGGAGGCACATTTCAACACTTGAAGCTAAAAGATCATTTGGTGCCCACATCCTCTACCAAGAAAAAAACAGCAGATCATTTGAAAGCTGCTCTTTGGTCCTCAGCCCTGTGGGGTAATCAGCCTTCTGGCCACCTCACTCCCATCCCAAATCACTTCATCTTCGCAATGGAAAGGGATCCACCTATGATCTTGTCCAAATATTCTTCCAAGCATGAAGCACATCTTCAACACCTCTCTAGTGGCAGGGAATTCAAGACTATTGGGGGCAATCTCCATTTGGGAAGAATGACTCATTGTTCTCAGGTTTTTCCTTATATTGAATTGAAATGTGCCTCCTCATAACTTTTATCCACTGGGTGGCAGCCTAGAGAAGTTGCTGTTGCTCAGTTGTTTTTGTTTTGTTTTGTTTTCAGTCATCATGTCTGACTTTTCATGATCCACTTGGGAATTTCTTGAATGAAGATACTATACTGGAATTGATTTCCATTTCCTGCTCCAGCTCATTTTAGAGATGAGGAAATGGAGACAAGCAATCTTAAGGGACTTGACCAGGGTCACACAGCTAGAAGTGTCTGGGGCTGGATTTGCACTCATACTGAGCCTTTCTGATTCCAGGCCTGGCACCTATTACACTGTGCCATCTAGCTGCCCCAGCCTAGAAAAGAAGCCTCTCAATTCCTTAGATTTGTGAGGTATTTTTCCTAAAATTGGAATTGTGGGATTTTTACAATTGTCATCTTTAGTTTCAATTAGGCAGCAGAGGTTATTATTTTTTATCACTAATTTAAAACCAAACGTATAGAAATATACAAGAGATAGAGCCTAGGTTATAAAACAGTTTCTTATATTATTGAAAAATGTTTATTGTAATCTTGTCTTGCACTGTTGTTGAATGAATAGCATAGTTAAAATAGCATAAGATTTGACAAAGGGCATCATGGTACCATAGAAACAATTTTGGTCCTGGGTTCAAAGCATGCTTTGGCTGCTTGTCAGCTGCATGATCTAAGCTCAGCCTTCTAACCTATTTAATACTTTATTTCCAGTACTTGGCCTAGTTCAGTCTCTGAAGGCCCTCTCAGCTCTCACATGCTGAGTTTTATCCTCCCATTCTGCTCACTTTCCTTCAAGCACAAGGTCCATTCTTTTCCTTAAGTATTCACCAAGCTCTAAAGTTTGAATAGCTCACAATACAACACCTCACAGAGCAGCAGAATGGGGACTCTGGTATGCCTGGGGAGTAGGTCTGGGCAGCATTTTCCAGGGAACAAATGAAAAGATATCCCTCCCTGATCCTGCATCTACCTGCACTCCAGACTAATTCCAAGTAATAGCACAGTTCTGGCTTTTGGCTACTCCGATGGGTCACCTGCAGGTCACTTACTTGTCCAACCAGCCCTCATCCCCAAGAGGATGATGTCACGTAGTCTGCTCTGGAGAAAGAGCTGGCTGGATGTATTTGAAGCTCTGGGGGTGGAGTTGTGGTTCTGCTCCTCCAGCTTGCTCATAGTCTCTCCCACCCGCCCTGGGCACCCTGCAAAGACACATGCTGCTGACTTTTGAGCACATTCCTTGCAGGCTCTCAACTGGTCAGAGGCTTTGCCCATTTTCTGGTCAATGCCTTGAGGTTGCAGGCTTGTAGAGGGTGGTTTCTGAGGTTTACTTAAGTAGAACAGACTGGAAATTGGGAAAATTTCCACGTCCAATCACTCCCAGGTTTGTTTTTACATTTATGGCATTGTTTGGGCGATGACATAATGAAGGCATGGGCAACTATTCTCTTGGGAAAAACAGGTGAAAAGTAAAATGTAATGAATGCTTGTGAAGATGAAAGAGAGGAGGGAGAGAGAGCTCCCCAAAGTGAAGAGAAGATGGAGCTGATAGTGCAAAGTGCCCTCAACTAGATGGTTCAGTGGAGAGTCCTGGACACACAGTCAGGAACTCCTAAGGTCAAATCCTGACTCATACATTTACTAGCTGGATGGCTCCAATATGTCAATTAACTTCTATGAGACTCAGTTTCCTTGTTCTACAATATAGGGGAGGGGATGTAAACTCAGTGGCCTCTAAAGTCTATACAGATTTACATCTATGATCCCAGAAACCTTAAGTCAGAAGATGTGACCTAGTCTTTGCTCTGCCATGTCCTTGCTATATAACTTTGGGCAAATAATTTATTTATTACAACCTCAATTTCTTGCTATTTGACATAGGGATACTAATACATACCCTATCCTAGATCAAAGGATTACTGAGAAGAGTTGGAAGAGGCCTCATAGGGTCATTAAGTCCAGTTTCCTAATTTAAGAAACTGAGGTCCAAAGATTTGAAGTGACTTCTTTGTGATCAATGAGTAGTAAGTGACCTGGGATTTAACCAGGATATCTATACACTAAATCATAGGTGTCCAACTCAAATAGAAATGGACCAATAAGTGGGAGCTAAAAAAATTCTAAACAAAGCATATTTAATTGAATATACTGATAAAGGTCCTAAGAGGAGAGTTGAGAAACTAAATTTCGGTTGTGGTCCCATTTGACTTGGGAGGCAATTAGAAAAAAAAGTGATACTTCTCTCCTTAGTAGAATAAATGCAGTGTCTAAGTTTGATTAAAAAATGATAAAACATATTTAATTTCCTTCTTTCTATAGGCAGTTTTAGAATGCCAAACACATTTCCTTAAGGGATATTTTAGAGAGAATTTCCATAAGTCATGCACTCATATGGATGTCAGAAGAAGTGATAGGAGGACACTCAAGATCTCTATGAAGAACTTTAGTATTGATAGTGAGACATGGAATACCTGGCATGGGACTCTCCAGCATGGTGTACCTGCATCAATGAAGGTGGTGTATTCTGTGAGTAAAGTAGAATTGAAGTGGCTCCAAAGGGATGAACGATTCACAAATTTAGAGACATCTCCATCTGAAATGCTCATACACATTATTTGTGCCTAACATGGAATAGAGCCCTCCAAAGTTGTATTGGTCTGATCAGCCACACATACACAAAAAGTCCACCACACTAATTTATGTAATTTATTGGCTTTTATACAGAGAAGCAACTTGAGGCAAGGACTCAATCTTCTTCCTGGGATCTCCAAGAACCTTGCTCAATGCTCTATATTGAGTAGACAGTTGAGGGATGCTTGTTGACTTGAGTTAAAATTGAAGTAAGTTTGACCAGTATAAAAGATTTAAAAGAACACAATAAAAAGATGTCAATCTCATATTTCGGTAATAAAAATAGAAATTATGTTCACTAAAAAACAAACTGTATACACTGTACATTGAACCCAATTAAGTCATGCCATTTTGGTCTTCTTCAACTAGAGAGGTGTGGCGTGCATAATTGTATCTATGCTCCCAAGTGAGATTAATATGAGTGTTTTTATTATTTGCTGTTTTTGTAACAAAGTTGTTTTTTAGGGAAGGGCAGGAATTGGGAAGAGATGGAATTAAAAACAAAGAACACTCATAAAATTCTTTGAAAAATTCTTTACTTTCCATTTTAGAATCAATACCATGTATTGGTTCCTAGGCAGAAGATGAGTAAGGGTTCAGCAATGGGGGTTAAGTGACTTTTCCAGGGTCACTGAGCTAGGAAGTACCTGAGGCCAGATTTGATAGGCCTGGATCTCAATCCACTGAGCTAATTAGGTATCCCCCCATAAAACAATTTTTAAAGGAAAGAATGTTGGTCTAAGAATATGAAAACCTAGATTACAGGGACAATTGCTATCTAGTTATGTGTCCATGGATGAGTCATTTGACCTGGGTGTTGGTTTTCTCATCTAACAAACAAATAATTCCAGTACACCTATCTCCCAGGGTTATAGAGATCACATGAATCATGCTACCTAAAAGCCTTTTGACAGGTACGAAATTCCATCTCTAGGGAAGGGGTGTCACTTCTTCTTAAGGAAATCTTCTCACTTTCCTAAGCCCTTAGACTCTACATCTGCCAGAGAGACATGATGTTTTTGTCATCTTTATCACCCCACCTTCTTGCCTTGTCACTCACTCACTCACTCACTTCTCATTGGAGATTGTGAGCATTCTATCCTACACAAAGCCCAGGGACTAAAGGATCTGTGAAAGGCCATTTGGACAGAGGGATAAGCCAGGTTAGCTCAGTGCTTTTAAACAGTATCAATACTACCTTAAACAGCATAACTCAAACATCTACAAAGGGTAATGCTAAATGAGAACAGAGATCAGATGAAAACTGAACATTTGGAGATACCTAGTCACAAATATTCCCAAATCAATGACCATTTTTCTTACTTGGTCCAACATCCTGTCAGAACTTGCTGAGTCTTTATCAGAGGACCTTTCTTTTACTTTTTTTTTACAGTGGGAAAGTCTCCTTATAAGATATAGGTTTTACACCTCAAGAAAATTGTTATTTTTCTCTTTGAAAAACAGACAGACTTAGATACTCTATTTAAAAGAACTATTCATAGAACAAAATACCTGAGAAATATCTGCCAAAACAAACTCAGGATCTACATGAACATAACTATAAAATACTTTTTATACTAATAAAAACAAATTTAAGTAATTGGAGAAATACTAATTGTTCATGGATGGGCAGAGCTAATATAATTAAAATTATAATTCTACCTAAGCTAATCTACTTATTCAATGTCATCCAAATCAAATTACTAAAAAGAAATCTTATTGAACAAAAAAAATGACAAAATTTGTTTGGAAGGATAAAAGATAAAGGATATCAAAATAATTAATAAAAAATGTAAAGGAAGGATGTCTAGAAGTATCAAATTTTAAACTGTTATAAAGCAATAATTATCAAAATTATATGGCACTGGCTAAGCAAAAGAAAAGTAGATCAGTGGAACGGGACAGGCATACAACAATAGTAAAGGATCATAGTAATCTTCTATTTGAAAAAAAGCATAGATTGAGATTTTTGGGATAAGAAATCATTATTTGTTAAAAATTATTGAGACAGCTAGGAAGTAATTTGGTAGAAACAAGGTAGAGATCAATATCTTAACACTGTTCACTAAGATAAGATCAAAATGGATATGTGATCTAGACATAAAAAGAGATATAAATAAATTAGAAGAATAAGGATATTACCTATCAGATTTATGGATAGAAGAGGAATTTATGAGTTGACAAGACATGGAGGGCATTATGAGACATAAAATAGAGAAGTCTGAGTACATTAAATTAAAAAGTTTTTGTATAAATAAAACAAATGTTATCAAAAAGGGAAGCAGAAAACTGGAGAAAACATTTATAGATAGCCTCTCAGAGGTCTCATGTTTAAAATATATAGAGAACTTTGTCAAATGTATAAGAAAAAGAGCCATCCCTCAATTGATAAATGGGCAAAAGATGAAGAAATCAAAATATGTAGATATATGAAAATGCTTTATTTATTACAGATTAGAGAAATGCTGACTAAAAAAATTCTGAGACATCGTCTCATACACATCAGATTGGGTAAAATGACAAAAAAGCTAAACGATGAATGTTGGAGGGAATGTGGAAAAATGGGAACACTAATAATGGTGGAGTTATGAAATGATCCAACCATTTTGGAGAGCAATTTGAAAATTTTCCCCAAGAGTTATAAAACTCTTCCAAAAAAAACCAAAAAACTCCTTAGACTCAGTAGTACTAATGCCAGGTCTGTTTCCCAAGGAAATCAAGGAAAAAGGACAAGCACCTACATGTTCCAAAAGATTGACAGTCACTCTCTCTGTGGCATCTGGAAGACTAGAAATTGAGGAGATATCCATTAGTTGGGGAATGGATACAAACTGTGGTATATGATTGTGATGAAATACTACTGACTGTAAGAAACAAGCTGACTAATAAAAAAACCAAACAATCTTACAAAAAATTATAAGAAGAAGTGATTGAAATACAGCCACAGATTTAATGCTGGGAGTCATCAAAGACTTGAATTACTTGTAATGTTCACCTCCAGAGAATGAATTAAAAAATGTTAACAGAATCACATAATCTATTCATTAGTTTTTCATGTGTACACAGGATTTCTTTTCTTAATTAGGTTCATTTATTTTCTTAAAATAAAGCCTTGATACTATTTAAAAAAATTATATACTAGTACATTTTCTCCCCGTTTCAACTTAATGTTTCCTTTCTATCAAGCTCAGCCTATCTCCCATAGTCACTGAAGAAAGAAAAAAAATTATGGAGAAAAGATCCACCATAAACAGATGACCAATTACCACTGATTGGCAAGAAAATTCAAGAGCCCTGGGATAAATAAGTGACCCTTCCCCTCTACCATCCCTTCTCCCAGACCAGTAGTAGTCCTGCTAGTGGGTCAACCCTACGGTCTTTGTCCAAGGGAGCAAGCCCGGTGGAAACAGGATCTGGTGACTACTTTTCCAAGTACTGCCTGTCCCTGGTTCCCAAAAAAAAAAACAAAAAAAACATGGCTCCTGAAGTCCCAGAGGGGAGAAAAGAGGGAGAGGTTCTTGCAGGAGGGAAAAAATCCTCCCAATCAAAATCCTTGGCACTGTCAAATTGATCACCATCAGAAACAGATTTTTTTCTTCCTGATTTGTAACTGAATCCTCCAGTAACTGTTGTATTTCTTATTAGAAAGCAAAGTCCTCAAGGACAAAGACTGTTTTGTTTTTCTATTTGTATCTTTAATGCTTTGCACTGTACTTTGCACATAGTAAGTACTCAAAAGCTTATTCATGCATCCATCCATCTACACATCCATTCATTTGTTTATAAGTTTTGTAAGGGTGGGTTCTTCTACATATGCATAGTAGACTATTTGCTGGTACCTTGTAAATGACCTTCATCATACTCAAGGACTATACAGTACAGGCAGATGGGGAAGGAAAAAGAAGATAAATGTAGAATACCTTCCTCCTAACCAAATATAGAAAAACACAATGCCACATCTTGAATGTGCCTTTAAATACTTTGTATTATGAACTTTTGCAGGGGCTGAGATGGGACACACAGAAAGGCACAAGAACAAGATGTACCCACTTATAACCAAAGGAAGGAGTTCATGCTTCATAAAAACGAGCTGTAGCTTGATCTCAGGCAGTTTCAGGTGCCAATCATATTGGAGCACAATATTCTTCTCCATTGATCTTGGAAAGCCTATAAATTCATTTTTCCATGGCACACTTGACATGGCTCACACACAAGAGAAAGATTTTACATACCGATTATTTATTGAGAAGTAAGTAAAGTAAAAAGCATATCCTGGAAGTGGATCTTGGTATGGTATGAGAGGAAAGTTTCTAAAAATTACAGTTGTCCAAAAGTGAAAAATGTATCTCTATGGTAATGAACATCTAAACACTAGGAGGTCCTCAAGTGGAGATTCAGTATCTGGTTATTGAGGATGTTTTAGAAGGTGTTCCTATTCACATAGGAGTTGGATTTAAATAACCTCTGAAGTCCTTTCATATATAGCTGGGAGAGGCCATGAGTTTTTCTGGTTTCTTAATCCTTCCACACATATTTTAATTTCTGCAAACGGGCTTTTATGTGCTATTTGGGGAAAAAAAATTTAGTCTTTGCCAAAGGTAATCAGTGGGATGAAATCCCCCCCAGGTTGTGTCAGCCTGAGGAAGATTCTTCCCTCCAAGCCTCTTCCACAGTATCCCCCAAAAAGTTAATTTCTAGAGAGAAGGAATCCTTGAGTCAGGAGAGAAGGAAGCCCAGACTTCCTTCCATGCAGCAGTTACTTCATTTATTTCTGCCCCATGACTGGCCACTCTTGGGAAGCTGTGAGCATGGCTGCTTTCCTTAGCCAAGAATGGTTCAGTGGCATATCCATGCCAAGTTTGTCAAAACCACAGTTTCTGCACACCCAGTCCAGAATGTTCATACTTCCCCAATCCTTTAGTGGTCTAAATAAAAACTTCCAACAGTACTTGTGAAACTGTGCCAAACTGGGAAAGATAAATGGCCTGGGGACTCCATGCTCTGCAGGTGGAATTTCTTGATCACTGGCTTCAACATGGCCAAGACTATGCAATTTTTTTTCACATTTCCAGAAAGTTATGGGTCACAACATTTAATTTGATAAATACTAGGTTTCCAAGGGGGCTTTGGGTAGAATCTTAGGAAGTTCAACAAAATAAATATATAATAGTTAACACAGGGAAGGGGGAAAAATGACCTTTGTAATAATCCACCAGAAAAAAAAAATATTCTTCAGTCTCATACATCAGTCCACAGAAGTTGCATGGGATCCAAATTACTGGCAGAGAGATACCTTTTCACAGTAGTTTATAGTAAAAAAAGACTATACAGTTTAATATCTCTTATTCTAATCATCTTTCCAATTTTCATTTTACATTTACACATGCATATACATACACTCTTGTATCATATCTAAAGAATCACAGAATATCAGAGATAGAACAAACCACAGAGATTATTCCAAAGACCTAGGTGGCTCAGTAGATTGTGTCAGGCTTTGCGTCAGGAAGAACCAAGTTCAAATCCAGTCTCAGACACTTAGTAGCTGTGTGACCCTGGGTAAGCCTCTAATCCTCTTTGCCTCAGTTCCTTTTCTATCAAATGAACTAGGGAAAGAAATGGCAAACTACTCCAATATCTTTGCCAAGAAATCTCAAATGGGGTCACAATGAATTAGACAGGACTGAAAATGACTGAATAACAACAAAGGAAAGAGAGACAACAGTGCTTGCAATGGTCATAGAACACTTAAGTCCAATTTCATATTGATGATTATTATCCTACTTAATATCCACATGTGACTAATATGTGTATAAATTTATAATGTTCACTGCTACTCCCTTATCTGAGAGAAATCTGTTACTTTCCAGCCAGAATGTCTGATGTGCTTAGGAAGCTTTGCATAATTATTTGTTAAGATATATAAGGACTCTGAAGGAAGATTGTGACTGAAAGAAACTTCTTTTGCATCCTCATGAGAGATTTCTCCAAAATGCTGATGATCACATTTTTATTTGGTGATAAAATGTTCATTGCTATGATCTAAATAAATGATGGTATCATTGAGATGCTTTAGAGGTGATTCCTGTAGTGACTAAAATAAGTTGGAGTAACTGACCTCTAATGATCCTTCTAGCTAAGATTCTATGGTTCTGTTCTCCATTAGTTATTTATTGGTTCCAGCCTGATTCCATAAATGGCTACATGGCACTTGGCTTATAATATATAAGCAATTCTAAAAATCCACCATATTTGAAATAGGAGAGAGGAAGAGGAGGAAAGGAGGGAAGAGATGAGGCAAGAAGGAGAAAGCAAAGATGTATAAGTGGCTACATAGTAGTTGGCTTACATGACACAAACATCCTAATAGTCACCATGTTTGAAATAAGAGAGAAGACAAGGCAAGAAAGTGAAAGGAAAGAAGGAAGTGTTGGTGTAGGGATACAGTATGAACTGTAGATATGTTAAGAGATGGCTAGAAAAATAACTTTGCCATCTGGTGGGGCAGAGGGATAGGAAATAAATGATTTTCTGACTGCTGAAGAGGAAATGAAGTGTGCAACTGCTGCTATTGCTAAATGGGGTCTCTAATTCCTCTCTCCGTAATGATAATGACTTAAATTTATATAGTGTCTTTCACTATTCCAATCCCCAAGAAGTGTCTCAGAGGTATAACCAGACTCATCTCTTAGTTCATTTAAAAAATTAAGCCTCCATTGGGAAGAAGTTGACAATGCTTTTAATGTGAAATACCTGTTATTGGGAGAGCTAATAATCAGATACTATAGGATGATGGCAAGAGAGGAGGAGCAATCTCCATATCTCCCTGAAATATAGGGGAGAAGGAGAAGGGGAAGAAAAAGTATTACTGGGTCACTACTATCAAGATATATTAAAGGGCATTATCTGATGCTCCAGATGTAAATGACTGTTTAGGAGCAGCCAAAGATGGAGACAAGAAGTGGAATGAGGGCAGTACTGAATCAAGTCTCTCTTGATTCTCATGAGATAATCAAGGAAAGAAAAAAGGTATAGAAAGGCTGTCAATAACATGTTTTCAAATAGGGGCAATATGCTCAGTTAACTCCATGTTACACCCGTGGTTAAGAATTTCACAAATATTTTGCAAACTGAACCAATAAGGAAAGGGATAGAAGACCCATCACTGGAGACATTAAAGGGTTGACATTTAGAGAAGATTAGGCTATAAGGAACGATTCCTCATTGGTTTTGAATTAAGTAACAGAATGTCTTCTTAATTACTCTACTTCTCTTGACCAGTTATATAATCACTGTTCAGCTACCTTAGGGGAAGACTAGTAATTTGCTGGGTGAGGGTTTTCAAAAGGAATAGATCATGGGAAGAGCATTGGCTCTAAAGTCACGACACTTGATTCTTTTTAATGTTGGCTTTGTTACTGATCAGGTTTTTATTTTTAACTATTAATATATTTTTTTATTAAAAACATTTAAATTCATTTTTTGAAGTCAGTCCCTTCCTCCTTTCATCACATCAAAGAAAGCAATATCTTTTTTTTTAAATAAACCCTTGCCTTCCATCTTAGAGTCAATATTATGTATTGGCTCCAAGGCAGAAGAGTGGTAAGGGCTAGACAATGGGGGTTAAGTGACTTGCCCAGGTACACACAACTGGGAAGTGTCTGAGGCCAGATTTGAACCCAGGAAGTCCTGGGTCTAGGCCTGACCCTCAATCCACTGATCTACTCAGCTGCCCCCAAATAAAGCAATATCTGACAAAATATATAGATTCTATGTTTCAAGTTTCCATTTCTCAGTTCATTTTCTGGAGGTGAACACTTACAAATGATTCTTCATATATCAAATTTATAGTTGTATCTAATGTTCTCTTGGTCCTGCTTGTTTCATGTAGTTCTTTCCAAGTTTTTTAAAAAAATTAATCTCCTCATCATTTCTTGTAGCACAATAGTATTCCATACTGATTAGGCTTTTTTTATGCTGTTTATGCTAAATCAACTGCTTAGGCCTCAGTTTCCTTAGGGAGTAAAAGATTGAAAAAATCATGGAGCTGGAGAGACAGAATGAAATCTTGGTAGTAGCTTAGTTACAACCTCTCATTTCATAGAGGAAGAATATGAGGCCCAGAAAAGTAGAGTCTTTCTGAAGGTCATACAGCTAATAATAACAATCTTGCTGACATTTATATAGCATTTTAAGGTTTGAGAAATACTTTAGATAAGATATCTAATTTGAGCCTCACAACAATCCTGTGGGAAAGGTGATGCTATTATAGATGAGGAAACTGTGACTCAGAGAATTTAAGTAATTTGCTCAGATTTGATCAGCTAGTAAATATTTCAGGTGAGATTGAAACTTAGGACTTTCTTATAACAACTCCTGAGCTCTAACCACTATGGAATAGTGTCTGCTAATAAGTGTAAGAGCAGAAACTAGAACCCAAGCCACATGAATCCCAAGTGTATGAACTTCCCACTATCCACACTAGTGCCTTTTTTTTTTCTTTTGGTCTCATTGGGCTGATGTGAGAATCAAGGGAGTTAACAGATGTGAAGGCACTTTGGACAAAAATGTCACCAGAGACATTCAAATGAAAATACAAGGAAAGCATTATGGCAAGAATGGAAGCCAACTGCGAGACCCTGAAAATGATAGGAGCTGAGTCTGTAACTAGGCAACTTGTTGGAGCTCAAACAACCCCAAAATAATATAGTCTGGTTTAGGAAAATATTAATCAGATTGTTTCTTTAATGTGTGATCATGGTGACAAGCCCCTCTTGGCTGCCCTGAAATAACTCTCTTATTTTCCAACAAATTATGCTTCTTGTTTGTTGAGTCTTCTGAGTGAAACCGTGACATTGTTTTCCGCCTAAATAAAGCTCAGAAAATGCAGAAATGAGAACCAACTCTGCCCCTGGCTAGGTGAGGTCCCAAGGTTCAGCTCTGCCAGCTCTGCCAAGGCTGAAAGGGAAATCAGGAACATGCCTTGGGCTTAAGGTTACATTAACTCCTTTCTTAGGGCAGGCTTCAACATCCAGACTGCACTCTGTGCACGCTGCACAATACTGAGGATCCACAAAAAAGTAGAAGTCAGACTTGTCAATTGTCTTTGGGGGGGGGGGATCCTTTTTGGATCATTTATCTCCCACAGCACATCCAAAAGGACAAGAATGCTAATCGGCCTTCATTAACCCAAGAGACCACCACTATAACAAATCCCATGCTAGAGATTAGGGTGGAGGTTTGAAGGGGAAATATGAACCTTTCTTAAATGACACCTCTTAACTAATAACTGTATTTCTTTCTGAAACCTGCTAGCTAGGGAAATGTATATAATTATTCATTAATGGACAGCTCCCACCTTCTGTAATTATTCATTCCTGAGGAGGAATATGAGAAGGGAATGGATAAAAAAAGCCCTGGCAGGCCTCAGAGATTTGTTTCTTCCCCCCAGTGCTTCTGCATTTCAGCCATGGAAGGAGGACCTTTTAATTTTCTGCTTTGGGGTAAAAAGTTGTATATTACTGTGGTTTTATAACTGTCTTGACACTTAAGGCAGGGATTCCCTACTTTTTATGTGTTAAGGAGCTACTTAATGTGCTCTTCATTGAAAGCCTTGTAACCTGTAAAGTGATTTGTGGGAGATACTGGCAGGAAACTGGGAGCCTGAAAGGGGGGGTCAGTGGAATTTTGGTGAGGGAATGTGGAGGAGGGGGACATTGACCAAACAATATTTCCACTGCTGGGAAGCCACAGGTAGCAGGAAGGGAATATGATGAATGCTGCTGGTAATGTCACATCAATATCAGAAGTTTTGAACTGTACTTTCCTTCCCATTGGAAATGCCCTCAGAATAAAAGAAGGTTCATATGATCATAGATTTAGTGCTAGGAAGGATTGTGAAGGCCATTTATAAAGACCAGTCCTCTAATTTTACAGATGAGGAAACCAAAGCCAAGAGAAGTAAAGCAAGGTTACTAAGAGAGTATACGATAGAGACTAGTCCTCTGATTCCAAAGCCAACACTCTTTCCACTCTACCATGTTAAAGGAAGTTATAGCATTGTTAAATGTACCCCCCCCCCACTCCTGGTGTTTCCCTAGAGCCTAAAATTTGAGATGCAAGGGAGCCATAAGTCTCCTCCTCCTTCTGATGCTCTCCTAAGTTAGCATTTTAAAAGCCCATAGGCTCCAAGGAGAGAGGATGCTATTAATTGCTGGTTTCCTCAACTTCCTTGAATCTTACCATCATTTTAAGTACCTGAGAGATAACATAAGAGTCCTATGTTCAGAAGTCAAAACCCTTGATCTCACTAGGCTGAGGTCTGTGGCTTGTAAGTTGATTAGAATTAACCTGCTGAGAATCCCTCACTGGGGTTCCAACTGTAGAAGGGGCCACTTCAGGTCAACTGAGTGCTCTTTGATAGGAGAACAGGAACCCTGGCATTATGGGGATCCTGTAAAAAAGCCTATGGATCTTTTTTGAGGCATTCCCTTTTTTTCCCCAACCAATGACATTAGAGATCACCTGGTCATATCACTTACATCTTTCTTTCATCTCTGATAAAAAAAGCAAAGATGCCAGTGATTCTCACAATTAAGAATTTGACAGCCATTGGAGGTTCATGGACCCCAAATAATTTCCTAAGAAAACACAGAATAAACAGGGCAGAATATGGAAGACTAACAAATCATGGACAGAAATGCTAGGTAGTCACTAAACCAACTGTAAGAAGAAACTGGCTTTCATTTGACTCTAACGTGTTCAAAAAAGTGAACATAAAAAAGGTGCCGACAATTAAATTCTGATGTCCAAAGCCTGGAAAAGAAGGAATTGACTTATACTTTAAATAAGATCTCTGCAGTGAGGAATACCTCCTTTGTTTAGAATAGTCATCACTGAGCACTGGACTTACCTGGAGACACTGAGGAGTCATAGGTGCTTCTTTCCTTTCGGTTCATCCTGAAGGCTTGGATGTCCTTTTCCCTGTATGTTCCAAAACCTTCAAAGCTCCTTCTTTTACTCCCACCCACTTCACTGTCCCACTTGTCATTCAATGGGTTCATGTCACCAAACACATCCAAGGTCTCTGACCTCGTGTTGCTGTTCTCTCCACTGCTGCCACTGGAGAACTTCTTGGTACAGGAGTCAGCAGGGTCTCCACTAGTATCTCCTTTTTCCTTCACCTGGGTCCACTGCTGGGCATCAGAGAGTGACAGGGTTGACAGGGTGTCAACCTCAAAGTTGCTCTTAGAAGCTTTGTGGCTGACCTCACTGTGTTGGTGTTTCTGTTTCTCCTTATGCCTACTCTTCTCACCCATCAGGGGTAGGTCTTTGTCAGCGCTGCTCAGTCGCTCGCCCAAAACATGGCTAGAGAAGCTCGTGGCCTTGCCTGCAAAGAGACCGCTCAGGTCATCATGGGCCCCCAGGATTCGGTCCTCCTTGTGCTTGTGTTTGTGTTTGTGTTTCCTTTTGTGGAGGCGACCACTGGACAACCCAGCACTACCCACCTTTGGGGGATTGAGAGATGGCTGTATGTCTCCAAGGCCCATGCCTACAGGTGTCTGCAGATGCACTCCATGTTTTGCTTTGTGCCTGGCAGTGCTGGACATCTTCACATGGGAGCTTGCATGGAACTGGGGTGGTGGCACTGTTGGCCTCATAAATGGTGAAGCTGTGCCAAGAGTGTGAGATAGGTACAAAGGAGCTGGGTACTGACCATAATAACCAAGGTTCATCATAGGCATTGATGTGTAAGGCATTCCATAGGGTGCATAGTAACTTCCACTGGGGATAGGGTAGCTGAACCCCTGTAAAAAAGGCACCTTTGTCATGGTGTCATTGGTTTTGGCAGGTCTACCACGCTTCTTCTTGGACTTCATGTCTGAGGTCCTTCGAAGATAGAGCAAGGGGTCATACTGTATATATGGCACCGGGTAATAGTGATCAAAGTTGATTCTAAAAATACTGGGATACGGATTCTCATGATAGAATGTATAACTCCGGTGGGAGATCCTGAACATCTGGAACTTGTTGATAAGCTCTTCTAGATCTGCAAGGAACTGGAGGTTGTCACGGTTCTGCAGGCTTTTTCTTTTCCGCTTGTGCTTTGGCTTCTTGATGCTTTCGTGGGCAAGGAAATTGTCCACGATGAGATGCTTCTGCCGGTGGCCATGTCGATTCTTTGTGCTGGTGTCAGATGGGATGGCCTCCGGATTGTCCAAAGAGCAGAAGTCAAAGGAGTACCGCCGGCGGGATTCTGAACTCTTCTCAGCTTGATCAGATGTGCTGTTGTTGTCTGTCCCAATGCCGCTGTCACTAGGGATTGTCTCCTCACTGTGTGACTCACTCACTGGTGACAGTGTGATTTCCTTCAGGGACCCAATCTCACACAAGTGTGAAGGTGAGTTGGCCATCAACCTGGGAGGTGACAGTTTCCAGGTTCCGCTGTGTAATCCTTTCTGGGTTTTGGTAGGAAGAGCACCGATGGGCTGAAGATTTGGCATAGTTTTCAACTCTGAAAAATTGATTTCAGTGCTGGCGGGGCTCAGGTTGCCATTAGACCCGACTAACTGTGTAGAAAGTGGGTGCATAGCTGCTGGTGAAGATGCCACAAGTGACTGAAAGTTGGAAGGCACGGCTGGAATATCCGGCTGGCTAGAAACAGGCCTTGGGTGTTTGATGGCTGTCTTAGGTTCTTCAGACGAGGGCTGCAGCTCTGCCCTAGGTTTTCTGCCCCTCTTCTTGCCAATGTAGATGGTCCCTCTCTTGCTGACATTGATCTGTTTACCCAGTCTGCTGTCAATGGCTGATCCCCCAGGGTTAGTCTGGGGTGGTACTTTTGCCTTCAGGGCAATATTGCTGGAGCAGGATAAGATCTGATTCAAGATGTTTTTCCTCTTAAGGGTCTTCATCTTGTTGATGGTCTTGATGGTCTTCTTGTCCAGAACACCAAGTTTTCCAACTTTTTTATGGAATTTCATCTCGCTCATGGATTTCTCTTCTCCTGGCACTAACTGGGCCAGTTTGGCCAAATTGCGTCTTCTCTTCCTCTTCTTAGTGCCAGGAAATTCCCGGCTGATTGGGCTGACTGGGCTGGTGGAAGTTCCCTCATGAATTGTCTCAACAGTGAGTAGAGGTTGTTTCTTTGGTCGTCCTCTCTTCTTTTTAACTGGTGTGATCACAGTGAGACTGTCTGTGTTGGTGTACAGAGGACTAGATGGGGTGATAGGATATGCAGAAGGTGGCTCTACCATGAGTTTTTCTGAAGTGGTCATGGCTGACTCCCGCAGGATACTGGTGGGTTTTGGTTTGCTGCAGGTCCACCTCCGTTTTGCAGCAAATTTAGGGTGCTGAATTTCTGACAGCTTGCTTGAGAGGGGTGATTCTGTGCATGGTGAAGGAGTCATGACCAGGGGAGTTTTTCGCACTCTGGCTGCATTACTGGAGAGAACCTTCTCAGCACTTCCAATGCCTTCCAACACAACTGAGGAAGGCTCATTCTCCATAATTTTAGCAAGCTTGGTAGTACGAGGATCCTTTTTACTTCCCTCAGGGTGAGAGAGTATCCTGCTAGCTACTTCACTGCTCATGGGGATTCCAGAAGCCAAGGCTTTCTCTGGTATGATTTTTTCCACCATTGTTTTCACAGACTGCCTCTTCTTCCTTTTATGGCTAGGTGGGTCTAGGGTTGGAGTCTTGATGGGAATAGTAATCCGGACATGACTCATATCATTTTCAGGATTACCAATGGAACTCACATTCTGCCTGGCTGGTGATACCTCTTGGATGTTGTCTGTGGAGTAGCCTTCCTTCTTCCCTTCCAAGTTATCGTGACTTTTGGTCTCAAATGCTTTCTGGGCATTCTTGACCCAGTCCAGGTCTGAATTTTGTATGGTTTGATTTATTAAGTCTTTTTTGCTTGACTTCTTCTTGCTGTTTCCAGCCGGGGGATCTGGAGGCTCCATTAATCCTCCTCCATCTTGGTCTACTAAGGTTGGGAGTCCATTGCACTCAGCTGAGCTAGTGGTCTGGGCTGGTGAACTGATGTTGCTTGGGACTGGGACCACATTACCCAAGAGCAGATCTTTGCTACTGCTAGACAGCTGACTCCATGTGCTGCTCACACTACCTTTCTTTCCTTGGGACTTGGCAAAGGAAGCCACAGGCTCAAGGGTTGGAATCTTGGTAGGGCCTGGAGTTTCTCGACCAGATTCTGTGCTAATAAAGCAATTCTGAGTGGTGGGCCCATTATCCGAGCTGGCAGACCAATCCATGTGGCTCTGGCTGCTGCTTTTTTGCTGGTGCTTTGGTTTTAGGGTGTCTCCAGTGAAGTCCTGTTGGAGGCTGGGATCATAGTGGAGGGCTGCATGTTTCTGGGGCCTCTCATAAACCTGAGAGAAAGAGAAGGGGGAGGGGGATAAGTACATTGGTGCCATTAACAAAGTTAATGTTGAGACTCTTAATTATCTGAAAGTAAGAGGCAAATGACTACTTTAACAACTTCTTCTAACACCAAGCCATTTTATAAGGATTCCTTAAAGTGCAGTGATAAAACTATATTAACAATGGTCTCAAATGAACCTTAAATAGGGTCTAATCTCAAGGCCCTGCTTTCAAATAAAATAGAATCATAGTCTAACCAGTTTCAGTTTAAAATTAGAATCACAGAATCTTAGGGCTATTTTTACAAATGAGGAAGCCCAGGTGAAAACAGAGTCACATAGCTGTTTTATAGCAAAGAAAGCACGGACTAGAGCCTAGGTATTTTGATTCTTAGCTTAGGGTTCTTTCCCCTCTACCATCATGCATCCCTACTCCCTCCTTGATCTCTAAAAAAAGTACTTCTTCCATTTCTTCAGTTTTTCTTGAATACTTTGTAGAAGATAATGTTTTTCACATTTCACTAAAGTTCTGACTTCCTGGCTCATAAGTAAGTATTCTCTGTAGGAGAGAACAAAAGAAATTCTAAGATCTAAGGGCTAGAAGCACAACCAGGATCCACCACTAATGGAAGAGGGGAGAACATTTGAGGACAGAAAAGAAATGGAAGAGAGATAGGTTCTATACCCAATCCCATAGAGTTCTGCAAATGATAACACTCTCTATAAGCTATTATCATTAATAATTACATTTTTTGCTAAGAAAAATAATTACTGTAATTCATGTCTAATGGGGATCCTTTAACCGCTTAAGACAATTTCTTATAGTTCCATTGGGGGTTCTTCATATTCTGAGGCACACCCTGGAATGAACTATTCTAGCAAAATCAATATCCCTCTTGGGAAACTGTCTTGGAATTTTGCCAACTTGACTTCATCCCAAGCCTACCCCTGACTGAATTACTTAGGGACTGTAGATGCTTCCTTGGAATTCTTTAGCTAGAATGACTGGAGGTGAGCTGAGCATTTGTAGGTGGGGATAACAGGATCAATGATAGAGTGAGTGAATGTAGGCTTACTCATAAGGTTAAAAACACCAGAATTAGAGGGTTTGCTTTTAAAGTTCATACAAAAAAGACATCCATAACACAAATACAATACACGTGCAAAAGAACTTTAAAAAACAACTTGACTTTAAATTACTGGTAGAAAGTTTCAAGAATTTATGTCCCCCAAAGTTGATAATTGAGTTGAAAATATAAATTGACAACAAATTAGCACAGAGTCAAAAATCTAAAGCTATTAAGGACCTTAATATTTTTCTAGTACAATTCCCTCAATTTACAGATGAGAAAACTGATATTAATATAAGACACTTTATTTAGAAGAAACAAGACTGGAGAGAAAAAAAAAAAGACAAGTTAGGGCAAAGAGGAGGGAGCCCATACAGGAGACAATTCTGAAGTATACAGCATTTTGAAGGATTTCCAGGAAGAAGCCAAAACTACCAATTGGAGTAAACACCTTGGCAAAGCATGTTTAAGTCAAGTTATGGTAAATCATGTTGAATAGTTAAAGGAAGTTAGGCATATCTGGGCTACTTAACCTTTTGAGAATTGATTGTTATTGATGTTTTGATTGAGATTGATGTTATGAATGATGAGATATCAAAGTTTAAATTGAGAATTGAGATTGATGTTAGGAATGTTAAACTATCAAAGCTTAAAACTTCACTTGAACTTTGGGACACCCTCTGTGCCCCATGAAATAGGCCCAGGATAGCAGTATTTGGGGCCTGAATTTTCTGTATTATGGAGCCACTTGTTCTTGAAATCCCAAAATAATATTCTTCTATATTTGTGTGTTGGGACAGGTACAATCAATTAGCCTAGAAAGATTTATAAAGTATCTGCTTGGTTAAGAGGCATCATGGTAGGCATTAGGGATACCACAAAACAAATTGTCACTGACTTTTAGGAACAAACATTCTATCACTATAAATAAGAAATACACATATAAGAAAGTAAAAATACATACAAAGCAAATATGAGTTAATTTGTTTGGGGGTTGGAGGTAGAGGCAGCAGGAGATGAATGGAAACTGATCTGTGCTTTGAAGGAAGCTAGATGTTTCAAGAAGCAGAGGCGAGGAGAGAGTGGATTCTAGACATCAGGCACCACCAGTAAAAGGCATGTAATGAGAACAAAACTAAGGAACCCAGCTTGGCTGGACTATAGAAAGCATGCAAGGTAGTAATGTGTAATTAGTCTGTAAGGCAGGCTAGAGTTAGAATGTGAAGGGCTTTAAATGCCAAATAACAGTCTGCATTTTGATCCTGGTGACATAGGAAGGCAATAATGCGGATTGAACACTAGAACAATTTGGTCAAATTTGGGTTTTATAAATATCACTTCTGAAACTTTGAGGAGGAGGATTTCATTATGGGAGCTTGTGGGCAAGGATTAAGAGCCACTGTAATAATTCATACAAGAGGTGATGAGAGCATTAGCTATGATGGTGGCTATGTGAAGAAAGAGAAAGGCATAGCTGTAGGATGAGCTGTAGAAGTAGGAGTGACAAGTGATTGGATATATAGAGTGAATTGGGAGTGAGGAATCAATGATGCTGAACTTTTGAACATGAGTCACCCAAAGGCTTGGGATGTTTCTGACAGAAATAGGAACATCTGGAATAAGGGTGGTTTGAAGGAAGTATAATGATATCCATTTTGAAAGTGTTCAAGAACCATAGATATCATTGAATTTTAAATGTTCAAATTAGGTGATGGAGGAATGTTACTTAACTCTGGAGGCAGTCTGGGGAAGGCTATATAGATCTGGCTGTCAGATGCATAGAGATGACAATTAAACCCATAGGAACTAATGGAATCACCAAGAAAAGAGATCGTAGAGAAGAAAAGTCTGAAGAATGGTCCATCCACAGCTGAGGCATGTGTCAAAGTTCCAACAAAGAAGGTAAAGGAGCGATCACACTGACAATAGAAAAACTAAAAGAAAAGAACCCAGAAAGGAGAGGATATCTAGGAGGAGAGCAGACTGCCATTTCAAATGATGTGGGGATGTCAAGAAAAGGTCTTTAGAATTGTCAATTAAGAGATCACTGGTAATCTTGGAGAAAACAATTTTGACTGAGGAATAAGGTCAGAAACCAGATGCTGGAGAAGTCAGTGAAAGGAGAAGAAATAGAGACAATTCAGAAAAGACAACTATTCAGAGCTGGTATGTGAAAGAGAGATTCAAGATATAGCCCAATAGTTAGGCTATAGCTATGGACAGTAAACTATAGTGAAGATTTTTTTCTTTTTTGTTATTATTGTTGTTTTAATTTAATTTTGAAATTTTAAATATTTTTCCATGTTTTCATAATTCATTTTCTTTCTCTCCCCTCTTCCCTCCTCCCTTCCAGAGCCAACAAGCAATTTCTTTGGGTTGTACAAATATTATTGCTTGATACCTATTTCTATATTATTCATTTTTTCTATAGAGCGATTTTTTAAAGCCTAAAACCCCAATCACATACCTATATATACATGTGATAGGTGATGTCATATGTTTTGCTTTTGCATTTCTACTCCCATAGTTCTTTCTCTCATTTTGGATAGCATTCTTTTACATAAGTCCTTAGTGAAGATTTTTCTTAAGGATAGGGGGTATGAGGAAAAAAATCAGTATTAATAATGACTAGCTTTTATTATGTAATGCTTTATAATTTGCAAAACACTTTATATATTCCTAGCTAGGGGACCCTGGACAAGGCCCAAACCCAATTACCTAGCCCTTACCACTATTCTACCTTAGAAGTAATCTTAGTATTGATTCTAAGAAAGAAGATAAAGTTTTTTTTTAAATGCACTTTACACATGTCATTTGCGTTTAATCCTGACCAGAACCCTATAGCTTATACTTACTTTTATCCCCATTTTTTGCAGATGAAGAAACTAAAGCTCACTCTCCTAGAGGATTTGAACTTGGGTTTTCCTGACTCAATAGAGCCCTGTGGTGTACCATCTGTTTTAAAAATCTGAGATCAGACATTAGAGAATGGCAAAAAAAAAAAAAGGTCATGCAAAGATTTCCTATAAACAATTAAACAGAGACGCAATTTAGCAGATCAGAAAAAGAGGTAAGGCCAGAGATGGAAATGTAGGTTTCCCAAATAGAAATGGTAGTTGAAGCAATGAGATTTCTAAGTGAGATAGAGAGTATGGACAGATAAGAGAAGATGGTCAAGGATGGAATCTTGATAAAAATGAGAAACCAGGGAAATATATTAAGGGGGAGCAGTTAGAAAAGTAGCTGAAGAACCAAAAGGCTATGCTGTATTTGATCCTAAGAAAGGAGAAAGTATACAGTAGAAATGGAAGATAAGTAGTGTTAAATGCTATAGGGAGGTCAAGGAGAATGAGTACTAGAATAAAAAAGGCCATTTGATTTAGTGATTAGAGAGTCATTAGTCATATTTGAGGTTGCTTTCATAGTTTGGGTCTAAAAAACAATATTTTATTAGGGCTAATTTGGTATGCTTGCTTCTTTCATATAACAATAATGAGGCAGATTTTTGCAGTATCAAAGCTAGTCATTGTGAATAAATCAGGAAATACATACTTGTGACCCATGTTGTATTTTTCATTGACTATGGATACTGGAAGATATTGGGCTAGCTTACAACACATGTAACTCATCTCCTTTGTCCTTGCCCAACTTATGAACTAGGGAAACAAACATATGCATAAAATATCTAAAGAAAAATTAAAAATCAAATTAAGTATCAGTATAATTCAAATGGCAAAATAAGTTTTTAAAAATTATTTATTTTTAACATCCTGTTAAAAAAAACTTTTACATTCCAAATTTTCTCCATCTCTCCAGGCCCTTCCTCACCCATAGAAAAGGTAAATAATATAATATCAATGAGTTTTTTTAATTTAAATTAATTTGAAAGTATATTTTGACACTGATGAGTTAGAGTATATACTAAGAAGGTTGACCAGAACATGTAGAATCATATCACACAAAATATCACTAAAGGAATTGAGGATGCATATGCTGGGTATTGTGTAGAAGCAGGAATGGACTTTTCTTCTCAGTCTTAGAGGACACAGAAAAAATTAGGTTAAAATTACAGATATAATAAATACTAGATGACATACATAATAACATACATAAATATTAGATAAAATGGAAGAACTCCTTAAGAATGAGAACTGTCTGACAATAGAAAGTTAAGTTTTGAGAGATAATTCATTCCTTTTCATTGGGGAAGGAGTCTTCAAAAAGATGTTTTAGAAGACCATTTATTTGTAATGCTATAGATGTAACCTCATGGAGGGGAAATTGGCCTAGATTAGTGATGTCAAACTCAAATAGAAACAGATGCCTGAAGCTCTTATTTTGACTTAGAAAAACACAAAATAATATTACCTAGGTTGTGTTTTATTTTTATTTATTTTATTATATTTTAAAGTGGTACAGCCTACACTTGGAGTCCTACAGGCTTCTTAAGGACTTTGATCTTACATCATTGCTCCATGGATCTGTAAGTGTGACTGTAAGTGTACCTGCCTATCATCCAATTAACAAGCATTTATTGATTATCTTCCCCTGTAGGTGCTGAGAATATAAAGGAAAAAATTAAGCAATCTCTGTTATTAATGAGCTTATGGACCATGTATCCTAACATCTAGACTACTGAGGTTTATCTCGGTTTTAATTTGAGTATTCAAGGAGCATTCCTTTTCCCCCCCTATCATTTAAGAGCTATAGCATGACGCTAGGCAAACTCTATAACTCTTATTAAAGGATGAATGGGTGAATGATAACCAAGAGTGGGAATGTTTGCATTCAATTGAAGGTTTATAGCAATACACAGTGCTTAAAATTGTTAGGCTTTGGGTAAAAAAGTTTGCTAGGCATTGAGTGACCTACTACTCTTCTAAGAAATTTCTTCTTCCAAGGAAATATTACCATTTGTTCTTTCCCACCTCCTAATTATTTCAATTGTCAGCTAATTCTCCTTCTGACAAAGACTATGTGATTAAGCAGATTGGGTTTCACTGCTTGCTTTTGATAGGTAGACCCGGCCACGTAAATGAACTAGCAGATCATTGTAAAGTAATGCAGTTAAGTGTATTTGGTTCTCAGTGTATCCATCTGGATCACTGCCTGATTCCATTGTTTCTAATGTCTCCACTTCAATTTGCCCAGCTACAATCACAGGGCATGGCCGACAAAAGAGAAGCACAACAAACGATCAGGAGTAATAGCTGGGAAATGGTACTTTAAACCCTCCAGTGGGATGGGAAGAGAAGAGGGAAAAAGGCAGGAAGGAGGAGGAGACTGGTGTTCAGTAGGGTCAGAGGAAGCACGGTTCCTCACAAGTCCTGGTTGATGGCTGTATCTACTTGTACTTCACAGAATCCCATTTCTTTATCTGTCAGATGGGAGGTATTATGAACACAGGGGCAAAGCTGTTAGTTCTGATCTATCCTGCCTTGAGAACTGAACACTTACTCCACGGAAAGAGCCGAAGTCTAAGACAGCAGAAAGTCGGATGCTGGGGTCAGGTCATGGTGTGGTGGGGGGTAAGAAGTATAGAAACAATGAGAACACTAGCATAAACTCTTTGGATTTTTATTTTGGGATTTTTTGTTAGCTTTCAGTCATTTTTATATTTCTCCATTTAAGTACCTGGAAACAGAACCCATAACATCTTATCACAGTGGATCCTTAAATACGGTCTACAAAATGAACATAAACTAGATTTTTCATTATTTTTCTTCCTCTATATTAACCACAATAAATTTTAAATTATAAATGGATCCCCAGTATTTTTTTAGCCACTCCTTACCAGTCGGTGTGTGCTCAGAGTACACATTTTAATTCAGCTGTACTTTAAGGAAATAAATGTGCCCTTTATGCCCTGAGAGTAAAACAAATTTTAGCTCATGGAATCCTATTTTAAAAGCACTAGGGAAATTTACTATTTCAAGGAAGCCTTTGGTAAATCCCACGTCTTCACACTTTTGTACTGACCATCCCCCCATCCTAGCATGCACTCCCTCCTCATTTCTGCCTCTTAGAATATCTAGTTTCCTTCAAGATTCAGGTCACTATCTACCTCCCCACTTTCTATATGAAGTCTTTCAGGCCTGAGCACCTGGATATCAGTACGTTCTCCACCCTACAGTGGTCTTGTATTTATTTTTCATCTATTTTATGAAGGCAAAATAATATAGAAAAATGCATGTGTGTGATCATCTCTGAACATGTATATGTACATATGTGCATATGATACATATCCATACATGTAAAATCATTTTATTTCTCCTAACAGAATGTGTGCTTCCTGAGGATACAGACTGTTTCATTTTTTATCTCCAGGGCCTAACACAACACCTACTGCATAGCAAAGAAATGCTTCTTGATTATTTTATTATAAAAGAATTACTTTTTTTTCAATGTATTAATTACGAAAATTTAGGTAGTCCTAAAGGAAAGCTAGACTAAAGAAATTATAACTAATTTCACTTGATGGGGAAAAATAAATCCAATGTATGTCAGAAAGACATAATATTTTTTAGCGGAGATGAACTTTTAAAAAAATATCTCTGCCATTGCCAAAGATAACTACATTTAATTGCATGTAATAGGATTTGTAGGAAGCAAAAGATGTGTAAAGAATAAGAAGTGGAAAAGGAAGGGAAGTGAGTGGGGAACCAGAATTTGTTCAGGGCTGACTATGTGCTAATGCAAATACTAATTTTATTTGATCTTCACAACAACCCTGGGAGGATGTTGCTATCATCATCCCCATTTAGAGTTGAAGAAACTGAGACAGAGATAAAATGACTTGTCCAAGGTCACCCAGTTAATAATTATCTGAGGCCAGCTTTGAACTCAGAGCTTCTTAACTCACAGCTCAGTGTTCTATCTACTGTGTTTATAAGCTACTTAGCTGCTTATAATCAGATTCTTCCCTTTAAAGAAAAAAAAATGACTTAAGTCTTTTGGTTTTGCATCATTATCTGTCTCTCCCTCATCTTCCCAGAGACTCATTATTCATAATACAGAAAAGAAAAAAAAAAGGCACCAATGATTTTAATCTGAAATTCACTCATCTTAAAAATTTTAGACTATTGTTAAAACAAGAGTCTTCCAAGGTCCTATGTAGCTGCTGTGATATCTGTCCATTCTATGGATCATAAGAAATACAAAATCTTTAGAGGTCATATTATCCAATCACTTCAGAGCCTAAGTGAAATGACTCTACTATGGTCACTCGGGTAATATCAGGATAGGGATTCATAGTCAAATGCAGTGCACTTTCACATACTGAGTTATGCGCAAAATCATATAACCTTCAGGGTCTTCTCAGTCAGAAAATGTTGGAGCTGGAGGAGACCTTAGATATCACCTAATCCAATTCCCTATCTGACACACAGAAGAAGAAACTGAGACTCAGATAAGCCATGACCAGCCAACTAGCAGAGCCAGGACTGGAAGTCACAGCCCCTGAGTCCCAGCTTCTGTCACAGTCTTGTTTCAGACTCTTGTGGCATGTGATTCATTTACAGAATACTAGAGTTCTGTCAATAGTTGGCATTAGTGGGTGTTGCTAAGTTGAAGTGAATTATGGCTACAAGGGACCTGAGAGATCACATAGTCCAAAACCCTTGTTTTATAAGCAAGAAAACTTCAGGCTCCTCTTGACAGTTTACAAGTATCCCTTTCTAGGGAAGCCGAGGTGCTTAGCAAGATCCCCTGTTCAGCCTGGATTCTCACACCGGGGATACCCAAATCGGTTAGAACCCATTCCAAAGGTCCAATGTAGCATTTGAGTGCTTTGCCCAGGGCAGGGACTGAACATGAAGAAGCACCAGAAAGGCAAGAATTGGTACCCAAGCAGGGGATCCCTGCTTCCTTATCAAATTGGATCCCAGAACACAGGTATATAAAGGATGGGGTAGAGTGGTCCATTCCTGAATTTCTCTAAGACACCCAAAGAAACAAACCTTCTCATGAACCATGCCCAAGGGTCACCAGTAAATCCTCAGAGTCGTCTTATCCTTTTCTTTTTCCTGGATTCCCTTCTGGTCTAGGGGAGGCTTATGTGGTCCATCTCCTCCCGAAGGCATTGCCTTAACTAACAATCCCATTGAAGGATGAAGTTGTTCTCATCGCTGGCGGGAATAACTGCTAACCACCCAAACAAAGGCTCCTACTATATACTTCTTCAAGTACAGGGTAATTCCCCATAATTAAAAATGATTACCAAGATGAGCTTCCCCCATCCGACACACACATAACACAGCCACCCACCCCAGAATCACTTGGCAAAATACAATGAGCCTTTTCTTTTCCAGTGGAACACCTAACACGGCCAATCAACCACCTAATTATTTTCCTTTCAACACCCCAAATCCTCTCTTCTCAGTACAGGGACAGCTGACTGTCTTGATCTCCAAACAATGAAGCCCATTTCCCAAAGTGCAGGTGCACGGTGACCAGTGGATCAGGGCTGCCTTCTCTCCTCCTTGGGCTGTTTGAAAGGAAAATACTCTAACCTGGCAGGCAGGCAGGCAGGCAGACAGGTGGAACTGTGACTATTTCCAGAAACCTCTTGCCCCAGCTACAAACCCACCTTCTTCCAGAGGTAACATACAAAGCCTGATAAGAACCTGGCTCACCAATCAAAGTTAATACTGCAACGCCTCCTCTTTAAATCATTTGCAGATCCATCTGTGTAATGACTCCTCCAGTGTAATTCCCTATTAAGAGGCTTTATCTGGAGAGATAAGCAGCTGGTTTCCGTGTCACTAATTGCTGTCTGCTGTGATTTTAAAACATCTGCACCATTGTGCTCTTCATTTTCATATTCTAATCACCCTGAAACTTGAAAAAGGTACATCACTGATTGTTTCTATGGGTTAATTAGTACACAGTCTCCTTGTAGAGACAATTTAGAGGCAGTCAGAACCTCAATCAGGAAGTTTGTTTTAAAAATTAATAACATCGGTAGCGGCTGGAGGGACTGACATGTACAGTGACATCGGGATTCTCCTCCAGGGATAAGCTGTCCTTTGTTATATTCAGTGAAAGAGCAAAGTAGCACAGGGTAGGAGGAAATGATGCAGGTAGGGGAAGTGGTAGGTAAATGTGGAAACAGAAAAAGATATATAGATATTTGTAATTTTCCTCTCATTTGTCAAAAAATGGCCATTGTCAGCATCAAGACCAAATAGGCCCAAGGTGCCCTTTGTTTTTCAGGGAGAGTGAGGCAGCTCTGGCAGTTACCATTCTATCAGAGAAAGCACAATCTGATGGGCAAAAAGAATCTCAATAAGAAATCCAAACTGAGGGGCAGCCTCTGAGGAACTCTGCTAACCAATGGAGAAACAAAAATAGATATGAGACAGACCCTATTCTCAAGGAACTTAAAAAAAAAAGAACTTAACATAGGTACCCACAGAGGTGATGAGTGGAAAGAAGTCCAATATTAAGTACTTTGAGAAATTTGAAAGGCAGACCTAGTAATAATCAGAGATTAAAAAGACTTTAGAGATCACCCACAATCCTTGTATGCCATCTCTGAAATATGGTTAACCAGCTTTGTGCAGGTGGCTCACAATCTATTCAATGCAATCCACTACAATTTGGGGAGTTCAGGATGTTAAGACATTCTTCCTTCTAGAGAATGGAAAGCTCCCTTTGTTGAAGAACTTGGTCAAAATACAATCTCTGCTGTGCCTTCACAGTATTAGGGTCAAAAGGCTAAAGGCTGAGATAGATGAAGAAAGTTCTCTCTGTTGGCTAGTCCATCTCTCTCTCAGTTGTCCTCATCAGGAAATGTGGTATATTGTTGAGAAAGGAAAAAGAGCAAAAAAGAAATGAGGGATTCCATTGGGTGACATACAAACTCGGGTTTTCAGGAGATGAGGTAGAAGCAGATTTAGGAAAGAGAGAAAGGATATGGGGGTAGGAAGGGGAGGAAGAGCTTAAAAAGAGAGACATGAGGGAGAGAAACAAGGAAAGGAAGAGACAGACAGACAGACAGACAGACACAAAAGGTAGCATGAAGCTGCAGGGTGACCACTTAAGAGGCTGCCACAATATTCACTTAAAATGGGCTAATTAGCGTGTGGCATCACCTGCATCCATTCATGATGTTAAAACACTATGCTTTCTAATTGCACTATTCAGTTTCTGAGAACCTGCTATATCAGCAATTGAAGGGGAAAGGGAGAAAGCAGGCTCTGATACTCTCTGGCCTTTCTCTGCCAAGTTAAAGGAACAATGTTTTATTCAATTCATTTTACTTTGTGTATGTGTGTGTGTGTGTGATGTTGAACAAATATTTCTGAAAATCTTATGTTCCCACCTCTATGCCATGTGCTGTGGGCATGGGCATGTTACAAGGGGCATGGTCTCTTTTTAATCGAATGTTCCTGCAATAGTGCAGAGGAGACAAAATGAAGGTCTGAGTTAGCTTGATGGAGATGGATTGAAGCAGAAAGCATGCTTAAACCTGGATTCAGATCCTTCCTGTGACCTTGAACATGTCGTTTAACATTTTATACTTAATTTTCCTCATCTATGAAATAAAGGGGTTTGACTAGATGACATCTGAGATCCCTTCTCCCTCTGAATCTATAATCCTGTGATACCAGGAATGGGAATGAGGTGGAAAGATAGAGTAGAATTACAATTTACAGAATTTGGGCAGCAGACAGGGGACAGAGAGGTGGCAAAGCTAATTTTGAGGTTTTTAATATACAGATAAAGGGAAGTCAGGGAAAATAGAAAAGGGTGGAATATAATGAGTTTGGTTTTAGATAATACTGAGTTTGAAGAGCTAGAAGGTCAGTTAGCAACCAGTTAGAAATGTTGATCTGAGACCAGTAGTGACCAATGAGTGGTTATTAGAGTTCTTACACTTACATGTAGGCTGAAGAAGATGTGTCAATGAGAAGGACCAAGAGATATTGAGATAGAGTTGAAGGTCTCAAGAGCTATGGGACAAAGGAGTATCAAGAAAGTAGGGTCAAAAGAGTCAAATGCTGTAAAGAAGTCAGAGAGCACTCTGACTCAGTAAATTAGCATTAGATTTAGTCAATAAAAGCTGAATGGTGACCTTGACTTTTAGAAAAGCTCTTTGTAAACCTTAAAAGTGTTACAGAAATTTGAAGAGTTATTATTATGGTACCCTCTTTTTTGGTAAACATGAGTTGGCTATCCCTTAATATCATAAATTTAATGCTGAAGTCTTGGACCTAGATTATATCACATAATCTGGGCACTTGACATTATTTAATATTGTTCAATTATTTCATATATACTATATCTGTTACCCATAACTCTTCAAGTTAACTGAAAGCTCCTTGAGAGTAGAGATAGCTTCTTATGCTGGTTTTGGTAGGTACCTACAAAGCTCAAGAAATGTTTGTTTAAAATCTAGGAAAGAATGATTTTGAAAAGTGAATCAAACTTGGCTGTATACCCAGAAAAATTAAAAATATAGTTTCCACCTCTGGGATTTATGTATGGGTATAAATGTTAAAAAAAACTAACTAAAAGATAAAATATTTACAGATTGAATGTCAAAAGGAAAACCCACCAAAAGACCTCAGCCAAAAGTGGGGAAATTCATTTTTTCTTTTTTTTTAATTGTTCTTTTCTTTTTTACTGAGCATCACAATCATAGAGAAAAACTATAAAGGGCCACATGCAAATAAAAAGAAGCGTAATTAGGAAAAAAATATTTTTTTCTTATTGACTGAGTAGAGTCAACTTAACTAGACAATCTGTAAGACATTATGAAAGTTTCAATATGCTAACTTAGCTGAAAAAATTTAAATTAATCCATTCATTCATTCATTCATTCATCAAACCATGAGTGAAAACCTGTGGTACAGTTCAGTCCTTTACTGGGTATATTAGAGAAGAGAAACAGAGGTTGCTTTAGCACTTAGCTCTGCCTTCAAAGGACTTGCACTCCAATGTGGAGGAAGTCTGTAAAACCTGAACCAGCTAAGGAACAGGAAACACATGGTCAATTACTAAACACAATATATATGATATGAAGTTCCTCCCATTCTTTTCTTCCATCTATCCATTGTATCAGTTTTCAGTCTGAAGGGTTTCCTCTACTCCTGCAGCCATAATTTTGCCCCAAACCAAAACAGTTCCTAGAACTGATCTTCTACCAAGTGGGTTTTTTCCTATAGCATTGTGGTTGCTGACATCAAAATAAAATGGCTTTCAAAATATGTTCTGGTGACTGAGGCCCACAAAACAGCAACTTTGGTCCATTTGACTTTCCTTTTATCCTCTAATAACAGCCACTTTGCAAATAGCCTTTGTGGACAGGTGTATACCTATACCATGACATTAGAAAATGGAAGCTGCTACTTGCCTGAACTCATTAGAGCATTTGACTCATCCCTCACTGGGAATCCTCCTAGGAGAAACCAGCCACAGGGAGTGTTTCAATCAAGTTGACATTTATTAAATGCTTCAGTCTGTCAGAAGCTGATAATCAGATAGGAAAGATAGCACCAACATACATTGAACAATCATGGAATTATAGAATGTTGAGGCTAGAAGGAACCTCCAAGGCTCTGAGCTCAATACCCTCAGTTTACCATTCACTGAGGCCCCAGAAGGTAAAATGACTTGTCTCTGGGTTCCATAGCTAGATAGCCATCTGGCACTCAAACCTAAGACTTTGTACTTCAAGTTCAGTGCTCTTCTATCACACCTTGGAGAAACCTTGGTGAGGGAACAAACCTGTCCTGCAGAAAACCAAGTAACTCTACTGCATTGTAGAATTCTGGGGCATCAAAAATCCAGAGAAGTGAAAGATCGAAGTATAGTGATGTAGAAGCAGTGAGCTTCTCAGAGGATGAGGCAAGTGGGACTGGGAAGGATGTGTGTGACTTGCATTCATGGATAGGAAGGGTTTTCTAAAAATAGAAAATGCAAAGGTATGAAACACAAATAGGAAGATGGTTGGGGAACATCCTAACTGAAGCACAGAATTTGCCAGTGGTAAGATATTAGGAAGCTTACTTGGTGGGAAATAAAAATCTATTGTATGTCAAAAATCAAGCTTAACAATAATAATGGATCTTGAAAGTTCACAAATTGTTTGGCATATACAGAGTCCCAAAAGTCTTAGTGCAATTTTATGCTTTGATAGCTTAAAACCAAGCTAAGACTCTTGAGCCTCATTACCTGATTCTGTGAGGTGGGTATGACAAACATTAGTCTTTTCATCTTACAGATGAGAAAACCGAGGCTTAGAAAAGATAAGGACTCACTATGGTTATGAAGTTACTAAATGTTTGAAGGAGAATTCAAACTCAGCTGTGCTCAACTGAAGGATCAGCATTCTAAGCAATGCTACCATGTCTCTCAAAAAAAAAAATCTAAAGGTTACACATGCATGGAAACAGTAGCACAGAAATAGTGAAGTCAAGGGAGGAGTCTGGTGAGTTGTTCCTTCCCTGAGTCTGGGAAGGTCTGGGAGAAAGAATGGGAGCTCTTGTTCATGTGGTCATCTACAAAGCTGAGTGATAAAAACTTTAAAAATTGCATGTGCTTAGATGAAAAGGCTCCTTCCCTCCTCCCTTTATGGAAAAGTAATAAAAGTTTTACACCTCTCTGACTGTCTGCTTGTCTCTGACTGTCTCTCTAAAGAACAAGTGTTTTTTAAGCACCTCCTATGTGCTTTGTGCTGTTTAGTTGTTTCAGTCATGTCTGACTCTTTATGACCCCATTTGGGTTTTCTTGGCAAAGATACTGTTTAGCCATTCTCTAGATCATTTGACAGATGAGGAAACTGAAGCAAATAGGGTTAAGTGACTTGTCCAGAGTCACACAGCTACTAAGTTTCTGAGGCCTGGATTTGAACCCATAAAGACAAGGTCTTCCAGACTCTAAATCCAGTGCTCTCTGGGTCTTCAAATAAGTACAAGAAGGGATCAAGGAAAAAGTTGGGTCCCTAGAGTTTTTAACAATGAAACTCTTCACCAGGAGAACATTGTACACAGAGACAAACACACTGTGGTATCATCGAACGTAATGGACTTCTCCATTAGTGGTGGTGTAATGTCCCTGCACAATCTGCAGGGATCAAGGAGAAAAAAACACTATCCAAAAGCAGAGGACAAACTGAGGGAATAGAAACTCCAAGGAAAAGCAACTGCCTGACTACAATGGCTGAGGGGACATGACAGAGGAAAGACTCGGAGCGAACACTCTGATGCAAATACTAACAACATGGCAATGGGTTCAAGTCAAGAACACATACGATACCAGTGGAATCACGCGTCGGCCACGGGGGGGTGGGAGGGAGGAAAAGAAAATGATCTTTGTCTTTAATGAAAAATGCATGGAAATGATCAAATAAAATACTATTAAAAAAAAAAAACAATGAAACTCTTCTCTGAATCAGCCCTATGGTCTTCTCCTTCACCAGAAATATGAGAGAACTGAAGAAACCTTCTGACCACCCCGTTTATCATTTGCTTACAACTACAAAAAAGGGAAAAAAACAGGCTATCCTTTTCTTTCACCTAGAGGATCCCCCCCCCCCTTCTCCTTTTTCTCCTCCTCTCTCTAAATGCCTTTTTCCCCATGTACTTATCACTAGTGCTAAAATAACCATTGGTTATAAATTCAGTCTGAAATGTCAAAAAGATGCTGAATTCACCTGAAAACCTTGCATTTAAAGCAGTCCATAAACAGGGTAAACTGCAGACCCTTATTGCCCTGTTCCCTTAGTGTGAGCCTTACTGGAAGTTAGTCAGTCTGTGCACCACAAAATCGGTTACAGACAGCATGTGTGTGAGGTGGGGTTGGGGAAGCATGGGATAACTAAGCACCAGGGAATCTGTGGGGTGTGGACACTTTCTCAGCAGGCATGGAGCTCTGTGTTAAGTAATGTACATGTCCTGGGGAGCAGCCAGCCGTTCCTGATTTGGCAGTCATGCAGGACCCTTGTCCAGATTACTCTTCTTACAAACTGAGCACTTATAAAATGCCTTTGAACAATGTCTCACAGTCCTTTTTGCTTGATCCTCACATCTGAACTGACTTTAAGAGACTTCTGAGGTGAATGCAACAAATACTCCAGATCTGATGTGATTTGTCAGGCTTCCTTCCCATACACAGATGCTTCTGGGCATCTCTTGGAGTGAGTGTCAGCTTGTATTGAAGCCTCAATGCCTTTGACTCTTCCTCTTTGTAATCAATGCCACACCTTGGTAAAATGGCCGTCTGTGTCTGTGGCAGGTTCTTGTCACAGAACTGATCTGTCATTTGTATTACTTAAACCAGAGAATAAGCATCTATTAAGTACCTATTATGTTGTCAGGTACTGTCTTATACACTGGGGATCACAGAAGGATTGAACATGATGTCATTGGTTTAGGGAACTCCTAGATGAGAAAACTCCTACCAATTCAAGAGGTCACCATCTTTGTAAATTATATTCCAGGAGGGTTATCTAGAGTACCAAGAGGTTAAGTGATTTGCCTAGAATCATGTAGACAGTATATGTCAAGAGGCAGAACTGGAACTCAACTCTTCCTGACTTTGAGGCTTGCTTTCTATTGATTATGCTACTATATTGCCTTTTAAGGGCCAGGATACATAAAATAAAAGAGAAATCCTCCCTGATCCCAAGGTGCTTATATTTTAATAGGGGAAACAATTTATATCTTAACAGGTACATACAAAGAATATCTAAAATAACCTTGGCAAGGAAGCCATGAGGAGCTGAGAGGTAAAATGAACTAAGTGGCGATTAAATTGAGTCTTGAAGGAAACCAAGGATGCAAAGAACAGGACTAAAGGTGAGAAGACATTTCAGGCATGGGGAATAGTCATGGCAAGAGTATATACAGAGAAGTGACATGGAATGTTGTCATCATCATCATCGCCATCACCATCACCATCATCATTGCTAACCTTTATATAACGTTTTTTTTTTTGCTAAATGGATTATACATATCATTTCATTTTGAAAAAGTAGAGAAAGAAAGCCAAAATGGCAGAACTAGAGAGTGGGCAGAGTTGTCAGGAACTTTAAATGCCCAACAAAAATGTTAATATTTGATTCCAAAGATAATGAGCCAGACAGTAGAATTTAATGATTGAAGGGAAGGGTGACATGCTCAGACCTGTGTTTTAGAAAAAAAATCATTTTGCTTCTATGTAAAGAATAAAATTGAATGGAGAGAAACTAGAGGGTGGGAAATCAATTATGCTATTATAACAGTACTGGCAAGAGATGATGTAGACCTCAACTAGGGTAATAGCTATGTGACTGAGGAAAGGGGGATGTAGGCAAGAGAAGCTGTTGAGATAGAAATGTCATGGTTTGGTAAATATTTGGATATGTAGTGATAGTGAAAGTCATAAGTGAAGGATGATACTGAAGTCATGAATCTAGTCAATTAGGAGAATTAAGCCTTCAAAAGTAAATGACAAGATCAGAATCAGATTTTGGGGAAAAAAGATGAGTTCTATTTCTTACATGACAAATTTGAGATACCGATGGGTCATCCATTAAGTCTACTTTTTGGCCTGTAGAATCTGCCACTCTAGGCCAAATGATTTTAGTTTAGTCTTTCTGACAAAATTTGTGTTTTTCTTTTTTTTTCCTGATTGCTAGATGCTTAAAAAATATTTATGAAATATCTACAACTAGAAATTGAAGCCAAGCAGCTTCATGAGGATGACAGAAGCCAAGAAGCTTGGAAGCTGGAAGGGCCCATAGAATTTGTCTTCTCCAACATAGATGTTTTCAAATACTTGAAAGGTTGTCATCCAAAAGTGGGATTAGATCTTTTACTTGGCCCCTAGTACTCATAATGAAGAGTGATGGGCAGAAGTTTCAAAGAAGCAGATTTAGGCTCAATGTAAGGGAAAACTCTACTAACTAGAATAATCTGAAAGTAGAATGGGCCGTGCTGCTAAGAAGCAAATCGAGGTCTTAAGTCAAGGCTTGATGACCACTTTTCCAGATTTTTGTAGGAGGTAAAAAAGGAACATACCTTTTTATAAAAATAGTAATTCTTTTTCTCCCTAATGACACATAAGAACAATTTCTAACCTTTGATTTCTTTTTAAGATAGGAACATATCTTATTTAAACCTTTTATTTCCTCAAGTGAAGGAGTAGATAGAAAACTGGCTTTGGAGTCAGGAAGACATAATTCAGTTTGGACCTTTCTACCAAGAGCTTTCATAGCCTTTGAGAACTGGAGGAGCCTTTATTCAAAGGAATCATAATATAAATTATCATTAATGATATTATTGCTATTATTAAGTGTGGCTCTTTAAAATTTAAGAGTATTAAATACTGAAAACTTTACAGAATCTTTGACCCCAGAGATGTGTTAGGAAAGTATATATGCATAGATGTATACATGATATAATGTGTGTGCTACATTTTGTGCACATATGTGTTTACCCACAGATATATGTTTTTACACACATGCACATACATAAAGTATAAAGTGTGACAAGGTGACTAGAGTTCCTCTTAGTGTCAGGATAACCTAGGTTTAAATCTCATCTCTAACCCATGCTGCCTATGTAATTCTGGGCAAGTCATTTACATTCTCAGTAGCTCAGACAGTTCTCTAAGACAGCATTGATAAAGGTAGTTTCCTCCTTAGAAGTTCCCTATACCAATGAATAACTGGTCCAGGCCAGGTTATGTATGTATGTATGTATGTATGTATGTATGTATGTATGTATCCATGGTGCCATTTCTTCAGATTATCTACCCACTGTCCTTCTCAATTATTTCATCCATCTTTCTATTTCTTAGTTTTAAGGAGCAAGGGGAGAGCAAAAGGAAAAACAAAGCATCCCCCCCCCACCTTTGGCAGTAAACCTAGAGCTCCAAAAGCAGGTTTTATTTACTGTGCTATAAAAACAGTCATTTCTCTGATCATAAAAGGAGCCTGACTGCACTGCATCATTTTGCTGCAGTGAGTTTCTTGTGGAGTGGGTTTCTGTTATGGTCTCCAGGCTGTAACCCATCTTTTCCTTCTTCATGACCGCTCCCTCTCCTTCACCTCCAGGTATTTATGAAGTAAAATAAAAGGTGATTTCCCCCCCACACACACACGTTTTATTACATGAGAATTTGTAGCCAAAAAGTACACATTTTGAGGGATAAAACTAAGATTTAATTGTCCCTCTATTTTCTGGTTATTGCCTCATGGCTATGTACCAAACTACTCTGTCATTGTGGCAAATAAAAAAAAAATCCAAGTGGGAGTATAACAACTTTTGGAGCCATTAAATATGCTATGGAAAGTCTGGGTCATTCTGATAAAATCAAAGACTTATACAGGTTCTGGCTAGAAAAAGAGAACAGGTTAGCTAGGCCAATCTGAGGGTTCCCAATGCTTTTAAAGCTCCTCTCTGAACAAATTCCTGGGCCTTCCTCTTCCTCACTTTCCCCAAAGAATGAATGCTTTCATATCACCTGAGGAAACATTTAGTTCAATGGAAGAGATAATTTGCTATATGGGTAACCCTGGATGAGTCAATTTACCCTGAGGAGCTGGGCAATATATTGGCTGGGAGTGAATTACTCCCCAATTTATCAAAGGAATGCAACTGGGTGCAGTGGTGTCCCTGGACTCAGTAGTTTCTATTAATTTCTTGATTTCTTCTCCATAAGGAATATGGAGTTTGCCAAGTTTTCTCCCTAGCAGGCTCAGCTGGAAAAGCTTTTGAAGGAATGGAAAGCAATGAATTAGTGGCAGTCAGGAGGTTGCAGTCTAGGCTTCCCAATTTGAAAGCTTTGTGTTTTTGAGAAAATTGCTTCACTTTGCTGAGTTTCTAGTTCCTCATTTGAGAAATGAAGGGCTTGGCCTATATGATCTCCAAGGTCCTTCGTCTATCTAACATTTTATTACAATTCTTGGAGTCCATGACCTTTCCTTTCTTTGTGACTTCACTGGCCAGTGTAGCTACTTGCCTGTGGCACATAGGCAAGTGACTTTTTCCAAGGCTGAATGAATCCCTTGCTTCAAAACCCAGAATGCCAAACCTTTTAGTCCTGGGTCAATTAGCTCAAGGTAGGGGGGAGAGGGGGGGCCAGCATGTCAGGGAGGGGAAAGTGGGAGAAGTCTGCCACATTCATTTCTTATAGGTTCAAAGGACATAGTGGTCTTTGGTGAGTGTCTGCCCTAATGTGAAGCTTCTCTAACTTTTAGCAACCTACAGCATCTTAAATTAGAACACGTGCCGTATAATTAGATTTCCTTGCCTTACCGACGGCTGTACTCCTTCAGCTTGAAAAGAGAGAGACACTTCAGACAGGGGACGAGAGCTTCAGTGTCGCAAGGCTGTCTGACTGCTCACTAGGGTTTCACTTTAGCTAGGCAGGGAAAGCTCTGTAATTAAAATGAATCCTTTGTACTTTCAACAGCTGCTCCACAGAACTAGAGAAAAGAGAGTTTTTAAAAGAATAAACACAAAGATAAGATTCTAACCCCTGTCACTGGGAAAGGGGGAAAAAGTGATTTACCCTCCACTCTTTATAAAGATAATTTGCAACTGTCCACATTTTATAGTCCAACAATGGCCGTTATTTCACATTGATGGCACTTGAAGCTGCATAAAGCACTATTCTCTCATCTAAAGAGCTGGTCTAAGTGGAAAGAGTACTGGCTTGGGAGTCAAGAGATCTGGGTTCAAATTTTCAACATGTCAGTAACTGGTTCTGTGGCTTTGAGCAAGTTCTTCTACCTCTGTGGACCTTGACTTGTCCAGTCTATGGAATGATAAAACCCAGGTACCTTAATTTGATTTGTAGAGATTGTGAGTGCTAAATTAATAAACATTTTTTAAGTCTGCTAGGTACCTGGCCCAGATGCTAAGCTCAGGGAATACAAAAGGAAGCAAAAGATAGTACTTACTCTCAAAAAGCTTTCAGTCTAATGAGAATTCAATGAAAAATGGCCAACAGCTCCTAATCTGGCATTCCAGTTTCTCCCCTGGGGTCCTAAGTAGAATCTGACTGTTGAGAGTTCACCATATCTAGCCCGGACTAGCCTCAAAGGATGATTCCAGCTTGCCTGTACCACTCGAATGCACCTTCTGCCTCTAGTTCTGGAGCAAGCAATTGAATCATGCCCTTCTTGGAAAGGATGTGTCATTAATTGTTTGATGCTTCTGTGAGCACTGCTGTTGCTCTATCCCATTCCTAGCCCTACTATTGTAGCTAACAGAGAACCACAAAATATTAAAGAGGGAAGGGGTAATAAAGATGATCTCCATCAACTTTCACTTGACAGAGAAGAAAAACAAAACAAAGGAAAAACCCTGAGGTGCAAAAATAAAATAACAGGCCAAATCCCAAGGCCACACAGTGAATTAAAGACAGACCTAGAATTAGATTTCAGAGCCTTAGGTCTCAGTGCTTTCAATGAGTAATATACTTTGTCATTTAGATGATAGAATATATAAAACAGTAAAGAAGACCTGAGTTTGAATTCTGCCTATGATTTTTCCTAGCAGTGGGCAAATTACTTAAATGCTAACTGCCTCAGTTTCCACATCTATATATGGGGTTAATAATATCACCTACCTTCTAGGGTTACTGTGAGGATCAAATGAGATAATATTTGCAAACAACTATGTACATGCTAGGAATATTAGGGAATTTTGAGTTCTCTTTCCCGTTCTATCCTTTACCACTCAGTCCTTGGTCCCAAAGTACTAAGTTCTAGGGATTTTTCTTTTTCTTTGAGGGGTGAGGGGCATCATCTAAGCTACTATTAATAGTATAGTTCAGTCATATTTCAGGTCAAAGAAGCTTTCTGAAGGCTGGGTTGGGTACCTTACCACTAAGTTTCTAACTATATCTTCCTCTATTCTTGAAACTCAAATGGATCACTTTTGCATCTATGATAAAAATACAAACTATTCTGTTTATCTTTTAAAACCCTTATTGACCTTTCAAGTACTTCAGTTTGCCACACTCCTTGATTGGCCAGTCTCCCATACCTGGAAGACACACACACACACACACACACACACACACACCTTGTACTACAGAATCCCTTTCTTCCTTGAAGCTCACATACCATTTTCTAATGACAGCCTGTCCTGATCCACCCAACTGTTGTGCCGTCTTCTTAAATTACCTTGTGTCTGTGTTGAAGATACTTATATGTTCATGTCCTATCCTTTGTGAGACAGAGGTTGTGCCATTCTTTGTACTTGAATTTCAAAGGCTAGCACAGTCAGTCTCTGGCATAGAACAGGAGCTGAATAAATACTTGTTGATTAATCAACTGATATAAAATGTTCTTCCTATCAGACAATTCATTCTCAGTTTCCAGTAACTGACTTAAAAATGGATGTTTAGAACAGAAGTTTTTGGAAAGTTGAAGATGATCTGAAAAAGAATAACAACAATAACTGTGATTATGAAGGTGTACGATATAAAACTACCAGAAATTGAAGAAGGATCAAGCAGGAACTTGGGAATCTATGAGAGGGCTAAAAAAATCCAAACACTCTGGTTCCCAGCCTGGACCTAATTTTGTACTGATCCCTCAACTGTGCTGATGTTGAGGAAGCTACCACTTTCTGACATAAAAGGCTTTGGGATCTGGATTTTCTTATAAATTATAAAATGTGGAGAATCCCTCCACCAGCCTCTTGCAAGCTTCCTTTTCTCTAGGACTTTGACATACATCAGGAAGACTCATTGTTATAGCAAATACACAGAATGCCATAAACCATAAAAGATAACCCCTGACAAATAACAACTACTCATATGATAATAAGTAAGAATTGAAATAGTGTGCTTCATTTGTATTTTAATCCCTAGACTTCTGCCATGCTGCATTTTATTAGTACTTTCTACAGGTGCCTTCCCTCCTCCTGTCTAGGTATGAATTTAAATGCTCTTCATGCCTCCATGCTCAGTTCAACTCCTACCTCTTTCATAGGATCATAGGGACCTAGTCTAAACTCTTCATTTTCCAAAGAGAACCATGGAGATCAAATGACTCATCCAAGGTCACGAAGACCTTGGGACAAATCTTTAGTTAATAATCAATCAATAAAGATTTACTATGCACCTGCTGGGTTCCAAGCACAATGCTGGGCACTGGAGATACAAATAAAAAAATGAAATGATTCCACCCTCAAGGACCTTGCTACCTAGGGAAATGTAATGCTGTTTCACTAAAATCTAAGCCCCCGAGGGCAAGGATTTAAGGATTTTGCAAGGATACCTTGCAAAAAGAAGATCCTTAAAAAGGCTTTGTTAAATTTAATTGAATTCTGGGACCAATCCAGCCCATTTTGAGGTTTTCTCTTGCCATTGAACTTGAAATAATATCAACAACTCTCATTACTAAACCACTAGAAGGGCTACAACACAGTTTCCTCATAGCACTAGGATATAGGCAGTCCAAGTAATTCTTATTTTATAGAAAAGGAAACTGGGGCTCATTCTCACTTCTGCAACTTTGCATATATACCTTACATCTGATGCCCTCCTCTTGTTCCACCTATCCAAATTCTACTCATCCTTTACAATATAACTAAAGTCTTTATTTATCCATGAAGCTCTATAAACACCATTCTTAAGCCTAACCAGCTCAGCAATCCCTTTCTCCTCTGAATCCCTATCCTCTTTATATGTGAATTGTGAATTACTCATATACAAATGTAGGGTAAATGCCAACTGGAAGGTGCAAGGATTGTGTTCTATTGCCTAAACTAGTGTAGGAGCTACTGGAGAAAAAGAATAAACATCTGACCTGTTTGTTTGGTTGTTTTTAAATATCTTCTTAGTTCAAAGAGATGATGGAATGGCTAAAGTGATAAGACTATTAATTTGGCAATTCTTTCATAAGACACAGCAGTGCTCATTAGAAAAAAAAACAGTAGAGGGGGCAGCTAGATGACTCAGTGGATTGAGAGCCAGGCCTAGAGATGTGAGGTCCTAGGTTCAAATCTGGCCTCAGACACTTCCTAGCTGTGTGACACTGGGCAAGTCATTTAACCCCCATTGCCTAGCCCTTACCACTCTTCTGCCTTGGAACCAATACACAGTATTGATTCTAAGACAGAAGGTAAGGGTGGAGTCTTAAGACTTAGGTTGCGTCACTTGGCTATATAACTTTGAGCTCCTTGAATCTGCTTTTCCTTATTTGTAAAATGGGAAAGACAAATCTTGCAGAAGAGTAGCCAAATGTAGTTATGAGGAAACTGCAACATAAAAATAGGAGTTACAAAAGGAGAAGTAGCATAATAGATACTTTTGATTAGAAATGTTTGGGCAATTAGAAGGCTCAGTGGATAAAGCAATGGACCTGGAGTTCAAATTCAGCCCTGGCCATTTAGTAGATGTATAACCCTGGGGAAGTCACTTAACCCTATTTGCTCAGTTTCCTTATATGTAAAATGAACTAGAGAAGGAAATGGCAATCTATCCTAGTATCTTTGCCAAGAAAATCTCAGAGTCACAAAGATTTAGGAACACAACTGAAAAATGACTGAACAACAAAGTAGAAATGTATGTTTAAAAAAATGGACCAGTGAAGCAACTGAGGTGAGGGATAATTTGTAGGAGGGTCACAAGAAAGCGGGGTGGACTGCTATGGCAGATTTATAAGAGGTTATGGGCAAAACTCACACAGTACTGGAATGCATGGGTGAGTTATGATATGCATTGTTCCAGGGAGTCCTTGCATCAATGAAATCACATATCCAATTGAGTACGACAGTACCTGCCTCTTGGGGTTGTACAAAAGAAAACACATTGTAAAGTAGTATATAAATATGTTATTAATATCATAGGTGCTAACAAACAGCATTCATTGATTGACAGAATGATTGAATGAACCATATCTGGCCCATAAATGCCCCATGAACTATAGCTTGAAAAGTCCTTACCTAGGAGGGAGACCCTTAAAAGGAAAAAAATTAATTTCCAGGTGATTGTATGTATGTGGGGGCCCCCTTGGGATCTTTAGTTTCAACTCAATCCAACTGGCCTTTATTTATTTGCTGAGAACCTGTTATGTGACTCTACCTCTGCTAAGTAGTGTAAAGAATACAAAAGTGGGAAGGGAGAGGCAAAAGAAATTAAACATTTATTAAATGCCAACCATGCCCATGTGCCAGACACTGTGCACTTTAAATTGCCCCCAAAGAGGTGCCATATTTGAGAGTGGAAAAAGTTTATTAGAGCATGAAATCTTTAGATGTGGGAAGACCAGAATACTTGGTATCCCTCTTATGAACCTTGCTCTAAACAGTTGGGTATGAGTCCCTGCCTTATCTCCTCTGTAGTGTTCTTCTAGATATCTCCCACAGGACCTAGATGGGAACAGAGCTGGTCTGCCTACTTATGAATGAATGGATAATAAATAATGAGTGAAATTAAATATAATCAAGTTTCATGAAATAGATATAATATTTACTGTAGGCAATACACATGGGAGAGTAGTAGAGTTTGGAGGGCTTGGGGTAGCTTTCCTGAAAAAGGTATCATTTGAGTTGGGATTTGAGAAATTTGGAAAATACATGGGATGAAAGGAGTTTTCAGGATCCGACTTTGTGTAACTGTCCACTTAGGAGCATTAACTGGAATTTACATTCACTATCCACAGACCTACCTGCAACGTACCCTGGTTGCTTTTGGAAGCAACAGCTAACAGGACAGAACAAACCCCCTTTCACATCTGCCCTAGATTTTCTCATACCAGAAAACAGGCTTGAATCCTGAAGTGGGATGGAATAGTGTCGTATTTTTCAAGTAGAATGATGTCCAAGGGGGATAAAAGAGATACTATTTCCTGAAACAAATAGGGATGGGGTAGCAGCCCCATTCATTCATTCCTGGTTTTGACAGGCCTATTCAGCCACCCATGTGGCTGAAATAGGTTTCTTCCTGTGCCAAGTTCTGACACATCACAATCAAAGACATTAATTACATGGTCAAACTATCACATAACCTATCTCTAAGAAGTAGACCACAAGTGGACCTGCTTCCTTCCCCCAGTAAATTAAATTTGGAGAGTCAAAATTCCTTTTCCTATTGATTTAATGTACTATCTCTATGGTGTCTTATGTGTGCTGCCTTGAGTACAAATAGTTCCCGTTCAGAAAACAAACTTTAAAATGTTCCAGGGGGACTCTGATTTAAAGAAACTTGGGGACTCCTTTAATCTAGCCAATTCACAGGACCTTCCATGACACTCATCCACTGTTAATGATAATGTCAATGTAGGAGGTAGGTGATGCAGTGGATGGAGCACTGGGCCCAGTCAAGAAAACCTGATTTCAAATCCAGCCTAAGATACTAACTGGGTGACCATAGGCAAGGCACTTAACCTCTGTTTGCCTCAGTTTCCTTAACTGTAAAATGGAGATGATAATAATACCAACTTCTCAGGGTTAGGATCAAATGAAATAATACTTATAAAGCTTTTGGTGCTTTAGCACAGTAACAGTGATAACAAAGTACTTTTATGCTCATTATCTCATTTAGTCCTTAAAACTACCTGAAGAGATAAGTACATCAAAGATTATGTTACTAACTTAAGTGAAAAGGAAACTGAGGCTCAAAGATCTTAAATGTCTTAGGATCATGGACTGGGAACTTGAAGGGATCTTAATGATTATCTAAATTAATCTCTTCATTTTGAAGATGAGAAAGCTAAATTACTTATCCACAGCAGAGAGAGGATGTGCATCCAGATCATTTACAAATGAATAATTCTTCCCATTATATCATAGTCATACTTTAAGTAAACAAAGATAAAATGTTCATCTGTTGTAACTTAAGGACCATTCAACTTCTAGCATCATAGTAGGGTAAGTCACTACACTTCTGGTATGTATGTCTGTTTTCTTGGAAGCCAGCTACTTCCAGAATCTTTAAGAGGTTTTTAACTCTGTGTGTGTGTGTGTGTGTGTGCGCGCGCGCGCCTCTGCATGCAAGTGAGTGTATATGTTAGACTCCAGAGGCTAATTGGTGAAACCTCTGAATTCATTGTCAAAAAATGTTTTAAATGCATAAAACAATATATTACGAAGGAAATAAATTATATTGAGATTGAGTAACCTTTTTTCTTTTTAACAAAATAAACCTTTGAATTTTTAATCTAGCCTTTCCGCTAGTTTAGCCTAGAACTGTTTCTTCTAATAGTAATAGAGCTGGTTTAAAGGACTGTTGTTTTGGAAAGGACACTGATATAGGGTACACAACTGGAACACCACAATATAATTCCAATGTAAACATGAGCTTGTGAGAGCTAACTATAGGCCATCCAGGGAAAGAGTAATTAAACAAATAACCAAAAAGGGAGGGGAAAAGTGAAGGGGAGACTCATTTAATCAAATCCCTGACAGCTGTTTATTGAGAGAAGGTGCTGATGGGTCAGCAGCTCTAACATGGATTTCTGCTGGAATAAACACTCAGCCTTCAAATATCTAATTCTGGTTTCTTGTCCAAAAATATGCTCTCCAACAAAGGGTTGGACACTATTGGTATGGATCCATTTATGGAAAAGCCTGGCCTGAAGAGGTGCCTGGGATATGTAAGCGTCATTCCTTTCCCCAAAGGGGCTAACATCTCCCTGTCTGTTTCATTTTCTCTTGCTCTCAGCCCCTCTGTTCCTGAAATCTAAAATGTCCTGTAGGAACATTTCCTGGGAAGTAGTAAAGTTTAATAGAAAGAGCAAAAGACTCTAGCATAATAAGCAGTTGACTCTAATTCAAAAAGTCTCCAGTTTCTCATCTACTATTAAATCAAGTGACGTAGGGCAAGAAATTTAATCTTGGTGGGCTTTCACTTATCATCTGTAAATCAAGGGGGCTGAATAAGTAGAACTGTTCTAGCTTTGATATTCAGTGATAAGTGCAGCCCTGGTCATATTATGGCTGCCAACTACTGTCATCCACAATAGGTCATAGCATCATAGTTTTTGTGTTTTTTTGTTTTGTTTTGTTTTGTTTTTGTGGCTAGTAGGCTTGTGGCTTCAAGGAAAATGTGGTGGGGAAGGTATCCTCATAAATCTTTAACTTAGAAACCAGAGACATAACTGCCTCTGACAAAATTGGGTGTAGTCTATTCAACAGAATTCAATATTCAAATAATACAAACAAATAGTGGGAAATGGTGAAAATAGCAGGGTACTAGACGATTTACAGGTAATAAGAAAAGCAAATGTATTAATAAAGCCATCGGATATTACAGTAGAAAGGATACTAGCAATAACTTAGTACAATCCTTTGATTTTACAAATGAGGAAATTGAGGCTAAAAGAAAGAAACTGACTCACTCAATTCATTCAGTTAGTTATGTCAGAGATCAAATTAGAACTACCATCTTTTGATTCCCAGTCTAATCATTTTCTCACAGGTGGCTATCTCACAATTTTCTCACAATGGCTATCATTTTCTTAGTTTCAGAAGATAGTTTAAAGAGCTACATTCCCACCAACTTACTGGATCCTGGGGGCTCTCAAATGATATTTTTAATTGCCACCTAAGATCAGGCAGACACAGACAACAGTCATTATTATTATGAGGAGGCTATTGAGGTCCATATAAGCATGTCATAGCAGCATTCAGAGTACTGCAGCCTGAAAGCAATAAACAGATGAGAAACTTGGTATGGCAGATTGCATATAAATGCCCTACTTGTAGAGAGGAATTTACCATGTTGGTCTTTCTAATCTTGTGAGTCTCCCAGTTCCTATATACATCTTAGGGCTATGCTCCTAGGTCCAATTCAAATCTCAGCTCTCAGAAAAGCTTCCACCTATTAATCAAATTCCTCTCTCCATCCTTGTCTTGAGCTCTTACAACACCAATGCAAACAACCAGCCAGTCGACAATCATTTATGAGGTGTTTAGTATGTTCCAGGCACTATGCTAAGCACTGAGGAAAGAGAAAAGGGTAAATATATGGTCCCTGGTCACAAAGAGCTAACAAGCCAACAACACACAAATAACTATGTAGAAACAAGTTATATAGAGTATAAATGAAAGCAGTCTCAGAAGGAATGGTTTGGAGGGGACTGGAGGGTCTTCAAGGAAGCAAGGGAGATGAAAGGAGGAGGGTGAGCATTCCAGGCAATGGAGACCTAGTGATGGTGTGTCATGGATGAGGATCAGTAAGGAGGCAAATGTATATGAATGACAAAGAGCATGGAGAGGTGTAGGGTGTAAATAAGGGCATTGAAAAGGTAGGAAGGAATCAGGTTATGAAGGGCTTTAAAGAAAGACAAAAGACTTCTTAAACCTGAAAGTAATAGGGAGTCATTGGAGTTTACTAAGTAGAAGGATGACATGAACTTGGTAGTGTGGCATACTGGAAAACATGGTCCACCTGTGATCGAAGAGAAGTGGGTTCAAATCCTATATCAGACACTTACTAAACTGTTGTGATCAAAGGTAAGCTAAATAGACTTTTTGAATTTCAGGTTCCTTCTTTGGAAAATGGGAGTGAGTGTGTATATACATGTATATATTTGTGTATATATGTGTATACAAATAAATATATATATAAATTTATTTAGATATGTACAGATAGTGGTTTATATGTATATGTATGTGATACATGCATATACACACATATAAAACTATACTACATAGTGTGTCCCTAAAACCTTAGTATAGATTTCAGCTAGCACTAAGACTTTTGAGACACCCCGTATTAGTTTCTAATTATTCCATGTTTTAAGTCTTCTCTCCATCATGATTTTGTACTCTCCTTAAAAAGTGAGAATTCATTACATACTTACAAAATGCTGAGCATACAGCAGCAAACAGTGGATTCTTGCTATTTGCCTGAATATACATATGGACAGAAAGGAAGAATGAAAGAGACAAATATAGATAGATAGGTAGATAGGTAGACAGATGGATGGATGAATAGATAGATAGATAGATAGATAGATAGATAGATAGATAGATAGATAGATGGATGGATGGATGGATGGATAAATATAACATTAATTAAAAACTCACAATGTGCTAGGAACTAGCTGAAGTGTTAGAGATATAAATAAAATAAAACAAGGTAGTTCCTATATTCAAGGAGCATACATTCTTACAGGGAGAAGAAAAATATTAAAGGGGATGGAGAAAGTGGGGGAAGGGAGAACTAAGCCCACATAGAGGCAAATTTACTGGTGCGGAGGAAGCTCAATCTGGAGAACGAGCATAAAGAGCTGAGAATGAAGTGTGTATGGCTGGGGTCTCATGAAATGGTTAAGATAATGATGTCAAACACTGCTGTTTTAATTCTTTACATTTCCACACAAGACTTTTCATTTTTAATTAAAAAGATTCCCTATCATTTTTCTACTTTGCTTCTCATAATTATTTCTGAATTCTACTGTCAGGTACCTGAAAAATAAGGAAATGGAGGCCCAGAGAGATCAAATGACTTGCCTAGGATCACAAAGCAAGTAATTAAACAGAAAGAAAATTTGAATTAGGAGCCAACCTCCTGACTGATTGCTCATCTCAGATTCCTTCCATTGTACCCACACATCAGGTTTCAAAAATATGTCCTCTAAGACCTGGCTATTTTTTTTTTTTTGCTATGTTCTTATCTCTATGAAAAATAAAAAGGCAGTAATTGTGCCTGGCTCACCTCTCATCCACCCATGAGGGTGAGATGTTGGTAGCAGCAGTGAAGGTGGCAGTCCCTACCAGTGTGCCTTTTGCCTTCGTCAATATTTAACAAGGTGTGTTTTAGAAAGGAGAGTGTTCCTAAGGAACTCAATAAATATTTGTTCAATGAATGAATGAAAGAAAGAAATCATGAATGGAAAAAAAATTAGTTAGGGGTTCAGGTAATATTTGACAAGTTGTGCCTTCACTAGGGTCCTTCATCATGGATTTACTAAATTAAACATAGTAGGGGATAGGAAGATCTCTTGAGATCATGATATTAGATAGGGAAAAGGTAACTGAATTATGAGATGGCGCAGAAAAGTACCTAACATCTCATGATTGGATAGTGTAATTTCAATTGGAAAGATGAGTTAGAGGGATATTTTGGATTTCATTTTAGTTGGAAGAATCTCACCTTATATCATCTCAAACTCTGAGAAGGAGAGATACTTTATGAAGAGTTGAAAAAAAGACTATAATATTTCCCTAAAAGTATCAAACATAAAACCTCTGAGGAGAGGGCAGCGAAGTGGCATAGCGGATACAGAACCAGACCTGGAGTCAGGAGGATCTGAGTTTAAATCTGGCCTCAGATACCTCTTTAGCTGTGTTACCCTGGGCCAACACTTAACCCTTGTCCTTCTATCTTAGAGTAGTTACCAACACAGAAAGTAATGGTTTAAAAAACACCAACAAACAAAACCTCTTAGAAGTTTTTTGATCTCATGGAGTCCTAGACTTTTGCTTCCACACTCTACATGCTCTTTCTTCTCCCATATGCATGTCCAACTGAGACTCTCATGGAACCTTCTCAGGCATGTTTTACAAAGTTATTGAATTTTTTTGCAGGAGATAAGAACCTATATAAGAGGTGTTCCTTAAGTCATTTCCTTCAGCTTCTGAGAAGTCTCAGAGGTCTAGCAGGGTACATGGGGGCAAATCAATTTCCTTTTCTGAGCTTCAGACTCTTGCCTCTCATATCAAGTGTTACACTAGATGATTTTAAAAGTTCTTGTGACTTTTAAGTTGTTTTGAAATGCAATTTAAATTGCTTTTGTTTCCTTTTTACTGTTTAGAACATATCCTCTCAATTAAAATGCATTTATTAAGTGCTTACCTTGTGCTAAGCAATAAGGACACAAATAGCTTACTCTCAGAAAGGATGTATTCTAAGAGGAAACAATATGTAAATGAAGCATGTACTGGATATATACAGAGTAGGTCTAGGCACAAGCATCCATGGTCACAGTCAGTTGTTGGCAGAGCTGAGACCAGCCCACCAGCATTTCTACCCCTGCACTGGCTGTTTATGTGGCATCACAACTTCTAAGATTCATAAATCTTGAGAACTATATTACAGTAAAACTGGAAGAAAAAACCAAACTATAGCTCTCCCAACACAGGAACGCAGACAACTTACAGGGTAGTCAAGCATAAAGACAAAGCCACAGTCTGATTCTGAGTCAACAGACACAGAAAGACCCCAACCCTAATCAAAATAGAGGTAGGGGCTGGGATATTGGGCACTCACAGACATGAGAATGGGCAAGGCAATAGAGCAAGTGCAAGCAGAGAGAGCAATCCTGAGCTCAAGGCATCCTCCAGCTCTTTTTCTGCTTTAATAATGAAATGTTCGCTTGGGATGTGAAGAAAAGTCAAACTTAAGCTTACATTCCCATCTTGATTAAGGAAGGGACAAAGACATGTGGTCAGACAGATGCTGACAATGGGTCAATTATTCTAATCAGATCTGGACATTGATAATGAGATATCTGATGCAAAAATGAAATCATTCTAAGAGATTAATATATAGAAATTATATCAAGGAATAGGATTCCTATTTTCCACTTTTGCTTTAAATATGGGCTAAATTAGTGCCAAGTGACACTTTGAGCCATGGAATTATCTGATATGTAAACTCTCCATTTGAGTCTTTAATTTTCCTTCTCTGGTGTTCACACTGCCCTCATTGCAGTCTAAACCCTTATCATTCAAAGCCTGATTGACTGAAATGACAACTAGCTGATCATCATGGATGCCAGCCTCAATCTGTTTGACTCAATCTTGTTTATCAACATTGGATTAGTAATATTAAAGTGCAACTTTTAAGATCATTGGTCTGAGGTTTAGAAACTAAGTAAAATAATTTACTAGTTATATGAATTTAGGAACAATATTTTAGTTGGAAGGTGACTCAAAGACTATTCAGTCTCCTTATTTTGAAGATGAAGAAACCAAGGTCCAAGGTGATTAATTGTTTTGTTCAAGGTTATATCTGTAGCAGAGTTAGGATTTGAACTCATGTTATGCAACACAGAGATATCAAGTTCTACTCTGCCCACTGTACCACAATGCATCCTGCCTCTATTATTGTTAGTTGGCTTCAGTTTCCTCATGCCTTAAATGAAGTTGCAATAAATAAATCTTTGAAGTTTCCTTCATGCTATGAGACAAAGTCATTCCCCAGTTTAGAAAGTATAAAGATTGCTACACCACCAAACTCACTTAGCAAGGTCTTTTATAATCTCTTCCCATGCCAACAACTAGGCAAGGCAGTCTTCTCAATGTTAAAAAGCACACATCAAGCTTGTTTCCAACTCTTTATCTGAGTTTAAGTTGTTGCTCTGCCTAGAAAGTCTTCTCTTTATGGGATCAAAAATCACTAGCTAGAAGGGACCTTGAAAACCAACTAGTCCAGTTCCTATCTATTCCTCTCATTTTACTAATGAGAAAACCATGACCTAGCAAGGTGCAATATGGTAGGAATTAGCTAAGTCAGGATTAGGAGTCATACCTACTATACACACTTCTTTCTCTATTTGGATTCTATTCATCTTCCAAGATTTGGCTCAACCTTCTCTCCTCCATTACTTTTATTATAGTATAAACAGATTTCTCCCTTCCTTATACTCCTTTTAACACATTAAGTCAATGCTACATATTTAATTCCTTATATTCTATTTCATGTGTGTATGTGATTTTCATAATAATCCAGATCCTCAAGGGAAGGGACCTTGTGGTATACTTTGCTTGTTTTCCCCAGAGCTACTAGCACAGGGTTGAGAATGAATAATCGATCAGTTGATTGATTGATTACACTTTTCTTATATTCCTTAGTGCCCCTAGCACAGGACTCAGAACACAAGAAGTGTTTAATACATTCCTGCTGGTTGACTGATGAGGAAAGCCCTTGGGCTCTCCAATAGCTGTCAATGTATTCAGGAAGATCACCCATGAGTCACCAATTTATACTCTATAAATCTTGGAGGTTTTGTCAATGAGTATACCATCTAGGTTAGAAGAATTATTTGAAAACCTGTCAATCACAGAGGGCAATGGAGAAGAGGAAAAGTAATATGATGGGTTGGCCACTTGATAATCTTGAAATGTCTACAGATATCTTCCCTTAATACCAATGTGAGTCATTAACTTCCAACTCATTTGCCTTCCCAGTATGAAGGTAGGTGTCTTTTCTGGAAATGACCCATTTACATTTATATTAATTCCACGTGCATGTGTAGTATGAATCACGTAATTTTTTTTATTTGCTTGGTGACCTCCCATTGTTTGTCTATGACCTGACCCCCTGAAGAAGAAAAATTAGGAATTTAGGAAATCAGAACTTATTCAATGAAAGGCAGATTCCGAGGATTCCTTTCTCAGATTGTACTAATGAAAAGGTTCCTTGAATAGGATCTCAGGGGAGAGTGCTTAAATACAATAGGAAGTAGCTATACTTCAAACTTAAAACCAGTCCCATATTATAACAATTTCTATCTTTCATTTTTTGTAGCTCCTCATCATATCCTACTTCCACATGGCTTGAAAAGATTGATATAATTCTTGATAGGAGGAACTCATGATGTAATAACATGACAAGCAGAACACCACTGATAATAATTAATATTTAGCCTAATAATAGCCCCCTAAATTTTTTAAGCACTTTGTATATATAATCTTTTTGCCCTTCCTAATGATATAGGTACTATAGGTATTACCATGTCCATTTTAGAGATGAGAAAAGTGAGGTTTCAAGTGGTAAGTGACTGGCCCATTAAATATACACAGGTCTTAACCTCAGCTTCTCCACTTTAGACAATCAGAAGCTAACAAAGTGTTTATCACATAAAAGAGGCTCTCCTTTGAGAAGCAATGAGGGAATTTAGTAGGTCAGAAAAGAATAATAAAAGATTAATTAATAGTTAAGGTCCAGCACTTATAACTCCTGGAGATTCATTTTCTTAATATGTAAAATGGGAAAAAACAAAACAAAACAAAAACTTCAAGGAATTGGTAGGCCAATGAGTTTTGTATAGTGCTTTGGGAACCTTCAAGATACTATTAGCAGTATCATTATAGTTTCATTCCTATCTATCCCTGACAACTTTCCGATACTCCCTTTATGTTTTCTAATTACTTTTTGCCTCTTTCCTATATCTGAAAGATAGAAATTTTACTCTCTATTCTTATTTTCTTCACAACCATAACCATAACCTCCCTAGCAATTAAATAAGCATACATATGAAAATAGACCTATAATATTATTATTCAAATTCAGTAATCACTGAAGGGGCATCTTTATTTACAAGGGTCTGGCTAGGCACTAAGGGTACAATCTCTTATCCTCAATTAGTTTCTAGTCTGGTCAATGTTATGTGCTGCTTACTCCTTCGATTGTGTTCTCTGAACTGCCTGTAGACCATTTCCTGGGGGACGAAGGCTCTGTCTTGCTAGGGGATAAAGGCTCTGTCTTTCTAGTGAAGTTTTGTGCCTGGCTGACGTATACCTGCAAATATTAGGATGGTAATGATAATATTAATGATGGCAATTTCCAGGCCAGGCCAGGCATGACACTGCAATTTGTTCTGCAGGGATGCTTGGAAGAAGATTGTACAAATGACAGAAGGAAACCACAGTGAAAATTAAGGAAAGAAGTGCTCATAGACAGGAAAGGAATGGAGAGACTCATCCTGGCCTTCTGTATCTGTGAGAGGAGGTTAGCTTCAACCACCACAAATATAACCCTAATCTATCTGCCCAGTCTGAGAATGAAAATCCATGAAAAAAGGCACAGGTCCAGGATTGTGGGTGCCAACTAATTATCCATCTCCAACTTTTTTATTTTCAGGTGCTCACATAAATGCCATACCAACAAGGCAGAGATAAATAGAAATTAAATTATAATGATAATTACAATACTAATAAAAACCCTCAGCTCTTTAAGGTACTCAAAGCACTTTTACAAAACTCACTGGCTCGCAACCTCATGGGGTGGGCCTTTGCTATTAAAAGTCAGAATTTATTAGAAGGAAAATGTCCTCTACCCTGACTCTGGCCTCACTTATTGTGGATATAGCCCAGGTGCTAGGGAATGCTAAGGACATAAGGACACACACACACACACACACACACACACACACACACACACACACATCACACCATCATCATCATCATCATCATCAAACAAGCCAACCAAGAAATCAAAGTCTCCTCTGTGCCCGAACCTTGGCAAAATGGCATTTAGGTGGCCAACAATGGTAACAATAACAATGGGAATCTCAACTGGCACTATCAGTGCCTCCTTATAGTCTCCAGTCCAACCAATTGAAAGTATACTTCAGAGCTGACCACATCAGGAGGATGACCTACTTTGATGTCCCTCTAGACACTGATGGATATATTTGGCCCTAGTCCTGAAACTGTTCTCTGGTAAAGTCTCAAAAAGAGATTGAGGGAAGAGGCATACGGGATGACTGCATATTTCAACCTTGGTCCTAGGTGAAGTGTCACCTAGCTACTTAAATTCTTGACTTCTAGGCTTTTGCTTGGGCTATTCCTTCCCCCCAAATACCTTTTCCTTCTCTCTTCCTCTTCAATTCTGACATGTCAAATTCCAGTTCAAGCACTGACTCCTTCCTGAAACCTACCTTGAGTCCTTCACTGATCTCTTTCTTCCCTTAATTTCTAAAGTACTGAGTTTGAACCATATCATTTAAACCTGATTTTCAGTCATATCATTATTCTACCATTTCACATTTTAATTTTTTCTTTATTACAAGATTATTAGCTACTTGTAGGAAGAGTTTGATTTCAGAAAAATTCCAGAATGTTAGAGATCATCTACTCTAATCCAATCTCCTTTTATCAACGAGGAAAGCATGGGACAGAGTAGGGAAATAATTCCCAAGATCACATAGCTAATGAGAAGTAGATCTGAGACTAGAATCTCTCTCTCCAGTTAACCAGTCCACTCCTAGGAAAAAGTGGATGTCAGCAATGGAAATAAGGAAATTGGGACAAATACATGATAACTGATTGATCTCAATTAATCCAGGTCAATATTCTTTCTGTAACTTAAAGTTGTAAGAGAATTGCCTAGAAAATTGGAAGGAAAAGTGATTCATTTAGGCTCCTCCTACTCATTATGTCACAGAAAGGACTTGAACCCAAGTTCACATGTGGCTAACTTTTAGGAATTTTTATTTCTTTATTTAAGGTTTCAAAAATGAATCGCATTAAAATATCTAATAATATTAATTTAAAAAATACTGAACTGGGGACTCCAACCCATCTAAAGATTTGTTTGTTTGCTGACATTCCCTTTCTCAAACTGAAGACAAAGCAAATCCCATGCCCAGAGAAAAAGCTGCATAAGCCTTTCTAATAGCAGCTCCTAGTGCCTATTTGCCACCCACCTCTAATCCTTCCCTTCCAGGCTAGAGAAGGAAAGATATATGTATATATAAAACTATTTATTGCTTATTTTATTTATCAGTTATTTCTCTGGAGGTGGATATATATAAGTCATTCTTCAAACAATATTTCTGTTGCTGTATCTACTTCCCCTTACTTTACTTCAGGGAGGAATTTACTAAAGGAAACTCAATGGATAATGTTCAGTAGAATTGTACATAAGTAGTTAAATAGAAACATCAATTTGTATAGTGATGAAGTTAGGTAATACAAGACTATGCAGGAGAAATTCTTAATGGAAGAGATTTCATTGGAGTCTGAGAATTTGCTTTTCATACATATTTTGATAACTGTGTTTCAAACATAACTAGTTTCCTTTTTTATCTTATGAACTTAAAAACATTATTCTGAGAAAGATTTCAAAGATTTCACCAGACCACCAAAGGTTTTCATGACATGTATACACCAAAAAGGTTAAGAATCCTCAGTTTGTAGCAACAAAAACATTATTTTGGGTACTTTTTCTACTAATTATCAAATACTCTTCATGAACAAAACACAACTTCAATTCAGGGCTGGATTTAGTTATTGACACAAGATAGGCAAGCCTTAAAATACTGTTGGCCCTCTCTGTGCCCTTTGTCCCAAAAAGGGAATTTTCTAGTTGAAAACACTCAGGTTTTGCATGGATCATGCAAACCTATGCATGGAGCAAAGGGTGGCCATAATGATGCCTGACCCTCCAACTGAAATCTAGGATTCATTTTATGTGAAAAGTTCTCTGGGCCCAGGGTTCCATTAAGCAACATCAGTAGAGGGGTGATCTTTTTGTGATCTATTTAATTCGGTTGAGTACCAATAAATTTTTTTTTAAAACCCACTAAATTTGTTGTAGACGGGATTATGGCAGTTAAAAATGCGTGACCTGCTCATTTCCTTGGCTTTTGAGCTCTCCTGCCTGAGAGGAGGAAAGCCAAAGCCTGCCCATTTATTTTTGCTGTTTACACTGAAATAGAGAGGCCCAAATTGTTCCCATAGCTCCTTGAGGGGCTTTCTTCCAGTCACTGATTCTCATTATCTTCTTGATTCTTCCTCAAGAGTAAACTTAGAGTGGTCTAGAGAGGGAAAGAATTCTTCAAGCACAGAGTGAAAAAGGAAGCTCACCTAGAAAGACTGAGAAGGGTCAAAGGGAGGAGGCAGGCTCTGAGGGATGAGGGACAAAGACACAGGTTGGAAAGTATATCATAGAAAGTTGGAAACATTCACCCAAACACAGTTCCCCATGGGTCTGATATCATGCCTTTGGAACTATAATTATGGGCTTAGTGTGTTTCATTATAAAATGTAGGCTTCTGGCAAAAGGAGGACAAACAGCATCGCACTGATGACAACATTTCAGAAGTTACTCTCAAAGAGTCAATTCAATTCAATTTCAGTTAAGTTCTATGCCATTCAATGATAACTGCCCATTCCTATACAGAACTCCCAGGTTTATAGAAACACTTTTTTCTCAATATCCCTGTGAGTTGGGTTTTAATTTTCATTTTACAGATGCACAAATTGAGGCTCTGAAAAGTGAGATGCCTTGATCTGAACTACCAGCAAGTAAGTTGCAGAGCCAAGTTTTAATTCCAGATCTCCAGATCCTTGTCTTTGGAAACAACTAAGTACATCTACAAAGAGCATTAACTCTAGGGTCAGAGATGCTGGTACAAATCCCACTTCAGATAATACCTGTGATACTGAGTAAGTCCCTTAACCTTTCTGGGACTCAGTTTCTTCACTTGTCAAATTTGGGGGTTGGACAAAGTGGTATTAGAGGTTCCTTACACTTCTAGATCTATGATCTCATCACTCCATATCTAGTACTCTTCCAGTGTGCCAAGATAAAACAAGTAGGAACTCATGCCTTTTAGACAGATATTACTCATTTCCATGCATTCTCCACCCTGGTCTCTCTGCCCTAATCTCTTTGTGAGAACATACAGTCTTCTATCATCTTCATTTCTTTTCTCAAGATAATACTCAGTGATGCCCTTCCTCACTCTTCTATAATTACCATCCCTCAAGCAAAACTGTTTTATGCCATTTTTCTGGTTTCTCATGCCAATAAAGACCTTACTCATCAGATTCACATGACACGCAGACTTCTTGTCACCCCTCTTATCACGTTTTATTATATATTTTACTAGAGGATTGGACTTGTAACATCAAGGTCTATTCTTAAGGCCTGGGTCTGATACCAACCAGCTGGATAACTGAGTCACTTTATCCCTGGGTCTTAGTCTCCGCTATAGAAGATCAATTGAGTTAGAGCTTCTCTAATGTCTCTTCTAATTCTAAAATTCTATAATAAGTCTTGCTGTTCTACCAATGTCCATAAGAGCCAGAGGATGTCTTAGCTAAACTTTTTTTTCCTCTGGGATAATGCTTGGTGTGTAATGTATGTTTAATAAATATTTCCTGAAGTTACCTAAAATTCAGAGTTTGGCTTTCTGGTCTCTTCATTATACAGATCATTTAACCTATTTGTCTTTCTAACCTCAGAAAAATAAATATCTATGGACATGAATTGACTTAAAAGGATAATCACTACATCATCAGGCAATCTAGGGCTTATACCTTAAGAACTATAAGCCCTAGTCCCCCCCCCCCCATTGAGGATTCCCTAAAGTTTCAAAAGGTGATCATAATTAACTCAGTAAAGAAGGTGTCATGGCTCTAGGCTTATGGTTCATTGGATCCCTGGGGCCTTATGACAGTCCTTCCGGTGGCCTGCAGGCTGAGCTCCCATAGTATTGATGAATGTTTACAATTTGCCTGCTGCTCCTTTTTAAGTTTCAGGGATGAGTAAGTGACTCAATCTACTTCTCAGCAGGATCCAAACAACAACGACAACAAACATATAAAATTTTCAATGTATTTGAAAGGAGTCTTTTTCTTAAAGGACCAAGAGAGAGAGTTAAGGTAGGATGGTCTATGTGGTTCTGTGCTAGCTATTCCAAAAATCTTTCCTATGGCTCCATGTAAGAGTTGCATTTTTCATAGGAAATAGAAACTTTATCAATTTTTTTCTGAAAAAGCAGAGAAGATGGACCCGATGTGGATTGCTAACCAACAGGTTTGTGCTGGCCTCATCAACCTCCACACAGAGTAAGAGCACCTTAGTACCGGGAGCTGTCCACTTTTCTCTTTAGCAAGAATATGGATGATATCAATTCAATTAAATGTATAATGACTACAAATGCAATAAGTACATTGTCAATACATATATACATTTTCAAGCAAAAGTCTCTACCTACTTTTCTGGAAGGACTGGACTGCCCACTAGCTACCTGATGAAGGGAAATAGTCAGGAACAAAAGTCTTATTTGGGTTGAGTCACTATGGCTAAGAATACAAGAAAAAAAATGATACACTTGTGTGTAAAGACATTGTTTTTCTTAAAATTGACAAAAGGTTCCTTTTCTGTTTTAACCCATTACCTCCTGTCTTAGAAATTATACTAAGAACTGGTTCTAAGGCAGAAGAGTGGGAAGGGCTAGACAACTGTAGTTACGTGACTTGTCCAGTGTTACACAGTGAGGAAGTATTTGGGGCCAAATTTGAAGCCAGGACCTTCTATCTTCTGACCTGGCTTTCTATTCCCTTAGCCACATAGCTGCCTCAAGCCCAGGAATTCTTTACCTTTTTTTGTGAGGAGAATACCTTTGGAAATTACTGATGAAACCTATGGAATCCTTTAAATAATGCAGTTTTAAAATTAATTAAAAATACAAAGAATTACCAAGAAAACCAATTACACTGAAGTATAGTCTGCAGGATCATATATAACTATAATAATTTCTAAATAGTGATGCGCATGAATGATACTTGAAGACATTTATAATTGTAGAGTGATGTGAAAATATTTGTGATAGAGATATTGTTGCCTAAATTCATAATTGGAGGAAATACTAAATTTCAGAAAAAATTGAGTGAAAACCCAGATATTATTTTCCACCCATATTCACAGAGCTCTTGAAATTTTATCCAGGGGAAAAACTCCTCTAGTCTATCCTTGAACTACTAGATAATATTAACACTAACTCATACTCTCATGTCCTGCCCCTAGGCCTCTTCTTCCTGAAGACCTTAGTAACATGTCAAGAGGACTATACTCAGTACACAGTCTGTTTACAATCCTGCAGATAGTCCCTGTGGAGAGAAATAAGAAATAAGAAAAAGAAGTCATGGCCCCTGCCCTGAAGCATCTAACTATTTTGTTGGGGAAACAAGACTCTCACATTTAATTCAATTCAGCAAACATTTATTAAGTACCTAATATGTGCAATACATTGCACTAGGGGCTGAAAGAAGCATAGATAGATGAAACCTGGGCCCTGACCTCAAAGTGCTCAGAGTATAGTAACTGAAATAGATACCCAAATACTATAAAACAAAACAGAATATGATAAACACTGGGAGAGGTTCAGAAGTTACAAAAATCTAGAGAGATCCTGTTCGGCTGCTTGGGGGAGGCAGTGCTTAGAGAAAACTTCACAGAACAAGTGGGCCTTGCGGGAAGAGAATAATTTCAACAGACTTAAGTGGAATAAAGGTATCCAAGAATGTAGACTGAGCCCAATAGATACATGAAGAAAAAGATCAGACAATCAAGGGTTGAACTGGGCTATATTATACTCTGGAAGCATTCTCCCTGATTTAGGAACATTCTCTCCCTTTCTCAATGATTTTGTATTTACGAATCTGTTTATACCTAGTATCCCCTAGTAGAATGGTAATGAAAAGGACTGGTTTTTGTTAATTTTTTCCTTTTTATTTCCAGTGCCTGGCCTGGTGTCTTGCATATAGTTAGCATGGGATCAATGTGGTTGAAACAAAATGAAATGAAAAAGCAAAAGCTATATATTGTGGGTAGATTAAATAAAGGCAATTATGAGCTCGCTAATATAATGGTAACATCTGAAGACCTTTAATAATAATGAGGAAAATGGAGAAGCAAAAGAAGAAAATCGGAGGATGAGGAGGTGAGGACTGTGGTCCTTTGGTGTAGTGGAAAGGGCGAAGGTCTTAAGAAACTAAAAACTGAGAAGAGGAGTCCTGGAACAGTAACCCTGCAGCTTTGCAACTGCATGATCTTGAGTCAATGGCTTGGCCTCTCTAAACTTCAGTTTCTTCATTTGTAAAATGAAGGTGTTGGACTAGATGGCACCCAATGCTTCTTCTGATCTACAAATTCTGTGGATTTCTGGAATAGTTTCTTTAAAGTACACAAGAAATACAAATAAGAAAGTTGCTGTGGCCTGATATAAAGAATTCAGCATTCCTGGCTCACCTGCTCTGAAAATTTGGATGAGTCACTTAAATGAAATGCCTCAGTTTACTCATTTGTAAAATGTAGCTAATAACGCCTGAAGAACTTAGCTTGCTACGATGAGAGGATCAGATAAGAAAATGTATATATAAAAGTTGGGTATTATTATCTGTTTCTACTTTAAGTTCATCTCATAATCACCATTCTTCAGAATTTTGATAAAATACCATTTCATCTAAGACAAGAAGAAATAAAAAGGGAAGAAGAATCCCCTGTGCAGTTCTGAGCCTCAGGCTGCTTTGGGTCTAGACCAAGGGTGAAGCCATAGAAGTCACTTGGGAGAGATAACAAGAGCAGCTGATCTATCTCTTTATGAGCTCAGAAAGAGATCTTTCATTAGGCAACTCTGCAGCCTTGGACCTTGACCAAGAAAGCCTCCCTCCTGACCATCCCAAGTTAAGTATAGAGCTCGCCAGCAGGATAAGAGCCAGCCAAAGGGAGCCTGGGGAACTGCGGGCTGGAGGCAAGAAAGGGAGTTCTTGCTCTATGCAAACTTATCCAAATGACTGGCTTCCAACTGGAACTGGCATGGGATTGGCAGTCAATAGTACGTTGGAATAGTGAGAAGAGATTGGGGTCTTATTCTCACCACTGCTTCCCACACCAGACACTGGGATGTCTCCTAAGAGGCCAAAGCAGGCTCATGCCAAATTCTTCATATACACTAACAACCCAAGAAGCATCATATTTCTTCTTGACTATATTTCTCTCCTCTCTTTTTTTCTTTCTTTTCACCTCCCTTCTCCCCCCCCCCCATCACTCAGAGAGTTATACAAAGTTTAGATTCTCCCATGCCAATTTTAAGTTTTTATGGCATATCTAGGCTAGTTAGTTCATAATATATGTTTACAATAGTCATGGACAGTATGTAATTGAGCTCAATTACAGGACAGTAATGCCTCCCCAATAAGTAGTCATTAGGACACAATATTGAGGAGACAATCTATGTTTTTTCTATGATCTTTCTGAGGGAGAATTATGGGATCAAAGAACCAGAGATTTAGAGCTGGAAGGAATACCAAAAGTCATCTAGTCCACCACCACAGTGACCCATTTTACATATAAGGAAACAAGCATAGATTGGTTAAACAATTTGCCCAAGATAATACAGGTGGTAAGCTTCAGAGGTGACATTTGAACTAGAAGTCCTTTGCCTTCAAAGTCAGTATTCTTTCTACTCCTAGTTCTACTTTCCTCTATGTATTTTGGACACTTGCTTCTCCATGCCTACCTCCTGTTCAAAGGCAGCACTAAAGAAAGTCCCCAAATATTCAGTGTGGCTCAAAGAAAAGAACAATTTTTAGGACTTTGAAGCACCTTGGAGGTAATACAGAGGGAACAATGTCCAACATGAAATAAAATAATTGCCCACTTTCCAAAGTAATCCTGATGATCAACTAATAACACTGATGCAACAATGTGTTCCTAATAAGTAAAAAGCTTTATATAAAAAAATGGGCTACTCCATTACAGGTGTGTTCCCATGAATGTCTATATTTTCTATGTCTTCTAATGATAAGTTAAGTCAACTAGTATTGATTAATAACTTTTTATATGTAAGCCACTTTGTCTGGTGCTGGGAATTCAAAGACATAAATGAAAAACAGGCAACCATTCCCTTTAATTTCCACCTAGGGCCCTGGGCCAGGCTTATAAATTTAATCTATTATTGTATTCTTTAGGCTTTGAACAACACCAGTGTTCCTCTGTAGTGAGGTGCACAGACTATGGTTTTTGACAGGAAGTTCTCAGGAGAAAAGAGGAAAAAAGAGAAAGCAAGGGAGGCAACATGGCAAGGTGGTATAATAAAATAATATTTAATCATAGCAGTAATAATAATAAATCATAGATTGATATAGTGAATTGTAAAACATTTTCCTTACAATAACCTTAGAGAAAGCCAATGTAAATATTATTGTCCCTGTTTAATAGATGGAGGAATTAAGACAAAGAGGTTAAGTGATTTGACCAGGGTTAAACAGAGAATAAATGGTATGTAGGTGGAAATCAAACACAGGCCTTTAGATTCTAAGCCCAGAGACCTATACCACATTGCCAATTCACATAGGTAATCTCTAAAGTTACTTAAAATTTCTATATTCTATGATTCTAATGGATTAGTCAAAATGGAAGCTCTTTTTTATGAGACACAAGAAGAGATTTTTGTATATTCATGGAAAGATGTATACAAGGAAGTAAACACACCAATAATACAAATATAGGAAGAAAAATTTAGAAATATACTCTGTTTGGTCCAAGGAGGAAAATCATACTTTTCTTAAAATGGGAACTTTAATTTCAGCTAGAATCTTTAAGTTTTAAAAACAGAATCCATCATATACATTATCCTATTTTGTCTAGGCAAGGACTATGCTGAGATGGGTGGGTAGGTCAAGAATTTTTAGAAAACCTAAGGTACTGAATAAATGGATAGAGTAATTATTAAGTGCTTATTATATGCAAAACACTTTGCTAACCACTGGGGATACAAATAGAAAAGTAAGACAGTCTCTGATTTCAAGAAGTTCACATTTTAATGGGAATTAACTTGAAAAGCTAAGTGACTTGTTTGTCTTCAAGAACTAGTTAATGAAAAAAACAAAAACAAAACCACAGAATAGGCTCAAATCTCCTTACTCTCAGTTTAAAGTTCTTTCCATTTCACCATATTACACCCTTCTCAAGGGAGTGAAACAGAAGAGAAAATCTTTACAGATGAAGATTTTTGTGTAGCCATTCTCCTTCCTGATACTTCCATAACAAAAATTAGGAAAAGAAGTGTATTGATGGGAGGGGTTGGGTAAGGAAAGAAATAAAACAACATTTCAAAAAGATAATGGGAATCCCCATATACTAGGGCTACCGTTCCTGCTAACAATGTTCAAAGAGTCAATGATCCAATTTTTTTTTTCCCCAGAGCCAATTAAGGGAAGATTCTGCCTGTGGTTGAGATTCTGGATCTAAAAGGTAAACCAAGCTCAAAGAGAAATGGTTCTCCAAGATAATGACCAATTTTTAAGCAAATTTATAAACCTAGAAACACAGTATTCCTGGAGGCTGGACTTTGTCCACAGAGTGCAAATGGGGAATTAGGAGCCCCAAAGCTAGTAGCAAACAGCAATAAACTATTCAAGCCATATTATCTTTTCTTCTTAAGTAGGACCCAGAAAACCTGGCTTAAGGGCTGATACTATCCAATAGTTTTTGCTCAGGGAGGTCATTTCTAAGGGTGTGGGAAGGGGGAAAGACAGGAAGAACAGGATATTCTCAGTAATGGTAAAATGACTGTATATAGTAGAGTGATAAATGAGCAGTAAAACCCTCTTAAAAAAGCCAAGGTCCAAAGTCTGTAGCAGAGTCAGAAAATACTTGGTGGGGTGAGATGGTTTTCCCAAAGACTGACTCCAAGTCTGAAAGAATCTCCCTCTCTGGCTGACCAATAAACCAATTAATATAATTAGATTCCTGTAAAAACTACTGGGTGGAATCTGTGCTGTAAAATATTACCTTCTCCTCCATGTGATTCGGAATAATATAAGACCATCTTGGGATCTCTCAGTGAAAAGGGCCCTTAGGGATTATCCAACAGAACCTCCCTGATTTCACGAGTTTCTTCCATAAAATATTTGATAATTTGCCATCAAATCTCTGTAACCCAAAAGTTCTGATGACAAAATGTTCACTGACTTTACGATATAGACAATTTCAACATTGAAAAGCTCTGATTATCCAAAAAATTATTCCTTATATGGGAGCCAAAATTTAACTTTGTTCTGTTGGTCCTGGTTTGGTCTGCAAGAGCTATACCTTCAATCACATAAAAATCCATCTATAGATGCAAACCATCATTTTTGGAGAATAGACCTTCTCTGGTCCTTCAAATATTCTTGAAATAGTGTTTCTAAATCTTTTGCCAACTTGGGTCTCCCTTTCTTGGATATATTTCATTTTCCAGGGTCACTTTAAAATAAGAATGTCAGATCTGAATACAAAATGTTCAGATCCAATCTGACCAATGCAGACTACAGAGGGACTGCTAGAACTCCCTATTCTTACATCTTTGCAGCTGTGGTATATTAATATTTTGACAGATGAGTCAGACTGTTGGCTCACACTGAGTTTTAAAGACAACTAAAAGGTCTAGATCTTTGTCATAAGAACTATTGTCAGATATCCCAATCCTGTACTTATGCAAGTGATTGTTTTTAACTGAAATGCAGAACTTTACATATTACTGGAGAAGAGACACATGAATTGTCATGCAACAGTTCTAGGAAAAGGACAATAATTTTGGAGAATTCTTTTATTAATTGTCACCTTTTCAGAGGAGTTGCTCTGAGTCCACTGAGTCCACTCAGAATCCCACTGGACTAGATTTCTTGTTTGCATTGTTCTTCTTTGGATTATTCATCAATTCTTTTCTTTTTTAACCATTCAAAAATTTTTGTTCAATATTTATCATATTCTTAGTAATGTGTGTGTCTAGGGACATAGTGCCCTGACCTCCATGTGGATAATGTACTTATGTATGTATATATATACATATATATAGTATGCATGTATGTGTACATATGAATACATATATATTTATATATGGAGAATGGGAATGAGAACGTCTAATTTGAAAGCTTGGTTCTGTTGGTTTTTTACACCGTGTTGCTTTGGGCTACTCACATCAGCTCTACAGGCCTGTTTCCTGATCTGTACAGTGAAAGGGAGGAATCATTAGGGCCCTTCAAACTATTATAATATGCTGTAATTTCATGAGAAGAGATTTAACAGCACACAGGGCTTAAATAATCCATGAAACACTAAGAAAGACTGTAGGAGACAGTAAGCATAATAGGATTTCATAGGAAGGAATTTAATCAATTAAAGTCAGCAAAAATTTAACAATCACTAAATATGTTCATTTGCATTTGTTTAGATAGTTACTCTGGAAGCATTTTTGAATTTGTCTATTCTAGCCATTTTTGTATCATATGTTCTTTGAGGGTTAGGACTATCTCATTGAGTAAAGAAATAGGATATCCATATTTCTCTTTCTTCCATTCCCCTCATCAGGAGCCCAACAGAAAACTGGGCCAATAGCTGATACTTAATCCATTTTGGAAGCAGGGTTAGTAGAGCAATGCTGAGTCTGTCCTCATAATATCAATCCCTTTGAATGGAAACTCTTTTATGCAGAACATTTCCTGTACTAAGCTATCCCCCCAGGTAGCTGGGCATTGTTCAGTGGGTACTACTTTTTCATTCTAATAGCTAGTGAGTGAATGAAATCTTGCTGTCAATATTGACAGACTGTGATCTATTTCTGTCACCACTATCTGATATCTCAGTGCATCTTGAAATGACAAAAGGATCTGGAATCCTTTTGGAGAATTGTGGTAGAGTAAAAACTGTCTAGGCTGGAAGCTATGAGGTAAGCCACACTGTAGCTCAGAGCAGGACCCTTTATGCTGAAATTATTTTGTATCTATTTCATAAATATTCTGGATTTACTTACCTGTGTATAGATTTTGCTTTTGGTTTTGCTTTTTCTTCAGTAGAATATGAGTTCCTTGAGAAAAAGGACTATTTAATTTTTGACTTGTATCTCCAGTGTCTCGTATACACCCTGATACATAGTAGGCACTTAATAATTGATGAATTATGTTAGAGTTGGGGCAGAAAGGGTCACCCGTAAGCAATTCTGAGAGAGGATAAGTATACAAATGTTGTGATTTCAGGGATTCACAAGCCCTGGCATTTCTTTAAAATCTCTTGCTCCCCAATCTTGTGGGTGGAATTATAGTATTTCAGCTTATATTTTTTTAACTTTAAGGCTTCCATAAAAACTCTATATTGTTGATATTGTTTGGTCATTTTAGTTGTGTCTGGAAGACACAAGACATCAGGGGTATGGACATTAGTCATCAGAATATATATGAGATAGAGTCTCTATGTCTATGTGTGTGTGTGTGTGTGTGTGTGTGTGTGTGTGTGTGTATGGTTATGTGCATGCACATGCCTACACTGCACCAAGGAAAAATGGATTAGAAATATGGTTCTTTATCCTAGTATGTCACCAACTTGTTATCTAATCTTGAAAAATGCACTTTATCCTGTTGTTGAGTTGGTTTTTAGTTATGGCCAACTTGTCATGACCCCATTTGGGGCTTTTTTGGCGAAGATAACAGAATGGCTTACCATTTCCTTCTCTAAGTCATTTTATAAATACGATATATAAACTAAGGCAAACAAGGTTAAATGACTTGCCTAGAGTCACAAAGCTAGTAAGTGTCTGAGGACAGATTTGAACTCACAATGATGAGTCTTCCTGATTCCAGGCCTGGCATTGCACTGAGTCATATAGCTATCCAGATCAGAATGAGTGGAGGACCACTGAAACATTTTTTTTTTAAATACACAGACGTCTAAGACAGAATTTCAAGCAAGCAGGATAACATTAAACATTACATGTTAAATTTATAATCTATTAGAAAAAAGAAGAAACCTATGCAAAAAAAGACACACAGTTTCATGTAATTCTTTTAAAAATTTATTCTGCTGTGTATTTATATATGCTTATTATTTTTGGAGTTTGTTAAACTGAGAATTTAAAAAATTAAGCATTATGTGAAATTAACATAAAATATAACCCCTTATCAGCACATTTGCATTAAGTCAGAATGCCAAGTCATGTGATTAAAGAGCCACAAAGACACCTGAAGACTATCACTGATGTACATTGAGACTATCTAGTCAGAAAGTCCCACTAGGAATTATGTCATTGGCTTTAAAAGAGTCTGAGCCCTCTGGTAGCTCTTTCTTCTTCTTCTTCTTTTTTTTCGTTGAGTCTCTCCCTGAACACTAGCTGTGGCCTGGTCTGTATGTCCATCTGTCTGTCTGTCTGTTTGTCTATCTGTCTCTCCCTCTCTCTCTCTCTCTCTCTCTCTCTCTCTCTCTCTCTCTCTCTCTCTACTCTCCGCCAACTGGCTTGAGGAACCATGAAAGCATTTTTTTTAATTTAAGGCAACCTGGTAATCTTTCTTTCTCTCTTCCTCTCTCTCACTTTACTAATAAATAATTATAATATAATATACAGTCTTCAGGAATCATTTTAATCATTACAATACATATTACATATTGTCTATAAAAACAAATTAAGAAGATGTGATACCTCTCCTTACCACCTACTGATATAAAGTACCTCAAAAGGACAGAAACAAAAATCAGATGAGTGGAGGCTTTTCCATAGGACATAGCCTTGAAGGTAGGCAGGGTTTGGGCATTTCCATGCTATAAAGACTTGAAATCAGTTTTAGCAAAGCATGAGCTGATCACCCCACTCCCATTACACCTATGGTGCCAGAGTCAGAGTGAGTATGGGGCAATTGCTAGGTCCCCTGAGGGCCGGCCAAGGACACCACAGACATACCTCAGAGAGTAGTGAGACTTGGGACCACAAGAGGCTGAGGAACATGAAGACTGGGTGCAGAGATAGGGTAGCAAGGGGCTGTACACAGAAGATGCAGTGGAAACTGAAAAATAACCTCAGGGCAAAAACCACTGTGTAGCTAGATATATGGAAAACCTGCACTTCTCACTCAAACTTCTGACTGGGAAGGGAAGAAAAAACTAAAAAAAAAGATAGTCACCAATACTCAAGAACTACAATCTACAACTACCCCCCCCCCAAAAAAAAAGAAACAAAAAACAAACAACAAAAAGCCTCTGACCCTGGACAATGTCTCTGGAGAAAAACCCCAGACTACAGAGGAGACAGCAAAGGATAACAAACAAGCAAACACATGCAAATCTTCCAATAAAAAATGGAAATTGGTCACAAGCTTTTGAGGAGCTCAGGTTTGAGATGATTAACCAAGTGAGAAAGATAGAAGAAACTGGGCAAAAAAGTGAGAAATAGTTCAAAAAGAAAATAACAGTTTAATAGACAGAATCACCTACTTGGAAAAAGAAGTCCAGAAATCAAATGAAATAATAAGCAAATTGAAGACCAAAATTGACCTGGTAGATAGCATGAAAAACAGGATAGACCAAACCAAAAAGGAAAATCAAGATATTATAGCTGAAAACCAGTCTTTAAAAACTAGAATTGGGCATGTAGAAGCTAATGAGCTCACAAGACAACAAGAATAATAAAGCAAAGCTAAAAGAATGACAAAATAGAAGGAAACATGAAATATCTCATTGAGAAGATAGCTGACTTGGAAAACAGACCCAGGAGAGACAATCTAAGAATCATAGGCCTACTTGAAAACCCAGAAATAAACAGAAAGCTTGACATCATACTACAAGAAATTATACAAGAAAACTGCCTTGATATTTTTGAACAAGAGGGCAAAATAGACATTGAAAGAGTCCACAGATCACCCTCTATATTAAATCCACAAAAGAAAACTCCCAGGAAAGTAAATGCCAAATTCAAGAGCTTCCAAGCTAAGGAGAAAAAATTGCAAGAAGCAGAAAGTAACAATTCATTTATCAAGGAGCACTAGTAAGTACTACACAAGATCTGGCAGTCTCCACACTAAAGAACCACACGGCTTGGAATATGGTATTCAGAAAGCCAAGAGAATTAGGCCTACAACCAAGGATCACCTCCCTATAAAAACTGACTATATACTTACAGGGATAAGAATGGGTATTTAACAAATTAGAAGGTTTCCAATCATTTGCAAAGAAAAGACCAGAACTAAATAGAAAATTTGATATCCAAATACAAAATTGAAGTGAAACATGAAAACTTAAACAAGACAATACAACTTCTTTTTAGCAGTAAATGATTAATTCACAAAGATTGACTATGTATTAGGGCATAAAATTGTAGGAAAAAGATTCAAAGAACAGAAATAATAAATGCAATATTTTCAGATCATGATGAAATTAAAATAATGAGTAAGGGTAAATGGAGAGGGGCAAATCAAAAATTAATTAGAAATTAAATTATATGATTCTCCAAAACTGAGAACAAATCATAGAAACAATTAATAATTTCATTAAAGAGAATGACATTGATGAGACATGCTATCAAAATCTATGGGATACAGACAAAGCAATACTTAGGGGAAAATTTATATCCCTGAGTACATATATTAACAAATCATGGAGGGACGAGGTCAATGAATTATACATACAAATTAAAAAACTAAAAAGAGAACAAATTAAAAATCCCCAAATAAAAACTAAATTAGAAATCCTAAAAATTAAAAGAGAAATTAATAAAATTGAAAGTGAAAGAACTATTGAATTAATAAATAAAAATAGAAGGTGGTACTTTGAAAAAAGCACAATTGATAAATTACTGGTTAATTTAACAAAAAAAGGAAAGAAGAAAACCAAATTAATAATATCAAAGATGAAAAGGGTGACCTCACCTCTAATGAAGAGGAAATAGAGGCAATTATTAAGAACTATTTTGCCCAATTATATGGCAATAAATATGGCAATATAGGTGATTTGGATGACTATTTACAAAAATATAAATTGCCTAGGTTAATAGAAGAAATAGAATACTTCAATAATACCATTTTAGAAAAAGAAATTGAACAAGCCATCAAAGAACTCCATACATAAGAAAAAATTCCCAGGGCCAGATAGATTGACAAGTGAATTCTATCACACATTTAAATAAACAACTAACCCCAATACTATACAAACTATTTGACAAATTAAGCAAAGGAGTTCTACCAAATTCCTTTCATGAAACAAATATGAAACTGATTCCAAAGTCAGGCAGATCAAAAACAGGGAAAGAAAACCACAGACCAATCTCCTTAAAGAACATAGATGCAAAAATCTTAAGCAGAAAACTAGAGAAAAGACTCCAGCAAGTGATCACTAGGGTTATTCACTATGATCAGGTGGGATTTGAACTAGGAATCCAAGGATGGTTTAATATTAGGAAAACCATCCACATAATTGACTTTATCAACAACCAAACCAACAGAAATTACACAATTATCTCAATAAATGGAGAAAGAGCCTTTGACAAAATACAAAAGTAATTCCTATTGAAAACATTAGAAAGTATAGGAATAGAAGGGCCTTTACTAAAAATAATAAACAATATATATTAAAAACCATCAGCAAGCATCATCTGCAATGGTGATGAATTAGAAGCTTTCCCAATTAGATCAGGAGTGAAACAAGGATGCCCATTATCACCTCTATTATTTAACATTGCACTAGAAACACTAGCAGCAGCAATCAGTGAAGAGAAAGAAATTGAAGGTATTAAAATAGACAATGAGGAGGCTAAACTATCACTCTTTGCAGATGACATGATGGGCTACATAAAGAATCTTAGAAAATCAACTAAAAAGCTAGTGGAAATAATCAACAACTTAAGCAAAATTGCAGGATACAAAATAAATCCACATTAATTATCAGTATTTCTATATATTTCCAACAGCAGCAAGAGTTAGAAAGAGAAATTCCATTAAAAAATCACCATAGATAATAGAAAATGTTTGGGAATCTATTTGCCAAGACAAACACAGGAAGTATATGAACACAACTACAAAATGCTTTCCACAAAATTAAAACTAGACCTAAACAGATGGAAAAATATAAATTGCTCATGGGTAGGACAAGCTAACATAATAAAAATCACAATCGTACCCAAATTAATTTACTTATTCAGTGCTATACTTATCAAACTACCAAGTAACTTTTTTACTGAAATAGAAAAAATTAAAACAAAGTTCATTTAGATGAGCAAAGGATCAAGGGTATCCAGGGAAATAATGAAAAAAAATGTGAAGGATGGGGGCCTAGAAGTACCAGATCTTAAACTGTATTGTAAAGCAGTGGTCATTAAACAATATGGAACTGGCTAAGAGACAGAAGGGAGGATCAGTGGAATAAACTTGGGGTAAATGAACTCAGCAAGATAGTGTATAATAAACCCAAATATTCCAGCTTTTGGGACAAAAACCCACTATCTGAGAAAAACTGCTGGGAAAATTTGAAAACAGCATGGGAGAGATTAGGTTTAGATCAACATCTCCCACCCTACACCAAAATAAATTCAGAAAGGGTAAATAACTTAAATATAAAAAGGAAAAATATAATTAAATTAGGTGAACATAGAATAGTATACCTGTCAGATCTATAGGAATGGAAATATCTTAAGACCAAACAAGACAGAGAATATTACAAAATGTAAAATAAATAATTTTGATTACATTAAATTTAAAAGTTTTGTGCAAATAAAACTAATGCAATCAGAAGTAGAAGGGAAGCAACAAATTGGGGGAATGACTTTATAACAAAAACCTCTGACAAAGGACTAATTACTCAGATTTATAAGGTGCTAAATTAATTGTACAAAAAAAATTAAGCCATTCCCAAATTGATAAATGGGCAAGGGAAAAGAAAGGGCAATTTTCAGATAAAGAAATAAAAACTATTAATAAGCATATGAAAAAGTGTTCTAAATCTCTTATAATTAGAGACATGCAAATCAAAACAACTCTGAGGTACCACCTCACACCCAACAGATTGGCTAATATGACAACAAAGGAAAGTAATAAATGTTGGAAGGGATTTGGCAATATTGGGACATAAATGTACTGCTGGTGGCAAAAAATTGGAAAATGAGAGAATGCCCTTCAATTGGGGAATGGCTGAACAAATTGTGGTATCTGTTGGTGATAGAATACTATTGTGCTAAAAGGAAAAATGAACTGGAAGAATTCCATGTGAACTGGAACAACCTCCAGGAATTGATCCAGAATAAAAGGCACAGAACCAGGAGAACATTGTATACAGAGACAGATAGATACACTGTGGCACAATTGAATGTAATTGACTGCTCTACTAGTAGCAATGCAATGTTCCAGGACTTATGAGAAAGAACACTATCCATATCCAGAGAATAAACTGTGGGAGTTGAAACAGAGAAGAAAAACAACTGCTTGATCACATGGTTCAATGGGGATATGATTGGGGATGTAGACTCTAAACAATAACCCTAATGCAAATATTAATACTATGGAAATAGGTCTTGATCATGTAAAACTCAGAGGAATTGCTCATTGGCTATGGGAGGGGTATGGAGGGAGGGGAGGGAAACAACATGATTTATGAAGCTATGGTTAAAATTCTAAATTAATTAAACTTAATAAAAAGATGATATAATATATAAAGGTTTAGGGAAAGGAAAGTTAAAATAAAAAAAAATAATAATTTCTCCAGGCCTATTATGTGGGCAAAATGATGCAGACATGCACAAAGTCTCCTCCATCTCATCAGCATTTCCTTTAGCTGTTTTTCACAGGGTATCACTAGAAGAGTTGAGCTTCTCTAGCATAATCATGGCAAAACTTACCTTACTATAAGAAAGGACTTCATGGCTCTAAAAACGTACCTTTTGGTATCTAAATCCATTAATGGAGCCACTTAACATTAGAAACCAGAAATGTTTTAAAAATCTTATTCAACTGTTCTTTCTTTTTGTCTGAATTTTATTGTTTATGCTTATATTAAAAGAAAGTCTGAATCACCCCAGAAGAAAATGATACAATCCATAAGAGAACAATTGAAAATTAATCTGGGAAATGGAAGGAAAGGAAGGTAAAGTAGTTGGGGACAGGAAGCAGGGAGGTAAAGGAAATGTACAAGTTCAAGGTGAGACACAAAGAATCCCACCTGAAAGGAAACAGGACAAAAATAATCTGAAATGCATTACCCTAAGTGAGGAAGTCAAACTGATCTCAGGGTGTCAGATGTAACAGGATGAAATTAATGATTAAGGATACAAAGTTCATGCAAAAAGACTTCGTGAGACTAAGCTAAAATGGAAAAAAAATGGGGAGTATTCTGTTTATTTGTCTTTTAACATCCATTAGCATAGTAGCTATTGAGTTTGGCTCTCTGGTTAGAACAGTGAACTCCCTTAGTGTGAGTCACCTACGTATCTCAGTTGCAGTGAATGCTAAATACTCCCTAATTCCCATCAGTCTATGACCTTCTTTCTTGTATGTAGACACTTTCTTTCCTATTCCTGCTTAGTCCTCCTATTCTTCATGAAGTTATCTAAGGTATCTGTTTTTGGGGAGGGGCAGCAGACACCTGTCTTGATCCCAATGTAAAATACATTTTTTAAAAAGTACATCTGGAAATACTCTGACCATTAATTCTCATTCCCATTCAAAGGAAGAAAAAAAAAGCAAACTGGCCAACCTGGCCAGATTCCACAACCTTAGTACTTTAAAGATGCTGGTGTACTTGATATCTTTTAAAGATCAAAAAATAAGTAGTGTATTCCTGGATACAAACTACTGACCTCAGGTTTGTGTTTGGTTTTGTTTTTTAAACTCTCCTCTTTAAAGGTTCTTCTTTACCATTGGGCAGATCCATGATATCACTGATAGGAGTAGACATCCACTAGTCAGACCTATTTATCTTGCTCATGTCCTTCCATCAATCCTCCACAGGGGTCCCACCTAATGTGCTGTGGCACCCGCCTTAGACCCGTAGACACTATGTGGACAACATCAGCACACAGCCATCCCTCAATTAGTCTTCACTCTTGCTACATGACCTGCTCACCTCCTTTTCAAGTAGTACATCTCTGTTATGTTATCATTTGCACCATTTCTCCTTCATGCATTTTTTTCCTGGTGTTTGCTTCAGAGTCACACACCCACTGTGCACCTCACTGCTGCCCTTTTGGTGACCCACAACTTTAATCCTTTGGAGACTAGTATTACTTGACTGAGTCATACAGCATCACTGGGGGGAGTCTTTAATGAAACATTCACAGACTCACAATTGGCTTTGAAAACATGATTAAACAAAACAAGAACTGATTTATCACCTTCTCGGGTTCAATATAGTAAATACCTTTTTGATATTGCTAACAGCCACTACCATCTTTCAAATAATCAGATCTTTGGATTAAGAAGAAAAGGATCAACAGAGCTGACTAATTTGTTGAATGCTAACAGGCGTTGGTTCTTTGATGGGCATTCGGTCAAAGGAGTATCCTGGACACATAGAATAATATTCTGGTATCATATCTTTGATTAAAGGCAGTCTGATATAGTAGAAATAACAATGAACAAAGAGTCAGAAGATGTTGTTCTAATATTCACTAGATGAGAACCTTAGGCAAATCACACACACACACACACACACACACACACACACACACACAGACACACACAAATGAAGCTGGTACTACTTTTGGGAACTAGCCATACCAAATGAGTGGTTATAGGAAATGTACATTGTGAATAATAAAACATTGTGGAAATATAGAGTATCATGATGCAGTTTTCTCTGACTGCTCAACAGGGCCAAGTCCATAAGAGTTAGGGTTTTTCTTTATCATTATTGGCACCTGACCATGCTTATATTTTAAAAATAAAAACTCTTTAAAAGCTACACTGTGGAAGCAGAGCAGAAGAGCTGAGCACCATCACAAGACCATGTTAGTCAATAGTGGAGGAACCAGGAGTACTTAAAACTCCAAGACTGATTGTAATGTTTTGAAGATTTTAATTTTATTTTAAATTCATTATTAACTTAGATTGTAAATTCCTTGAGGACAGGTATTATCTGAATATTCTCTTCCCCCTCAAATTATCTATTAGAATGTATTGCATAATATCATTAATTAATATATTTTTGCTGAGTGAATGAATTAGAAAACTATTTTCATATCTTTTATCTGATGATCTTTTAAACCTTGAAATGAATCAATTCTCTCCTCATCCATTTAATAGACATTATTCTAAGGAACCATGATGGATAGAATGGAATAGCTGAGAGCCACACCTTGTCCCAAGTTGTTCTAGCCCAGGCAAGGTATCAGAGTTCTAACAAAATCTATGAAGAGTTGACCTTAGCCTATTTTTTCCTCTACTGTATTCTATAGCACATGGTAATATAGTAGCTTGTGGAAGTGTAGGAGTTTCTTCTTAAAAAAACTTGAAGAAGGAAAAAAAAGGACTTGAAATGAGGAGACAAGTATGTCTAAGGAAGTCATCAATAGACTCTTAATGTCCTTCCTCACTCAAAATTACTTTTGTTCATTTCTTAAGAAAATTTCTCCTTATTTCCACTTGCTTAAAAATGTGTTACTGCTAGTTTCCTTAATCCAGGAGGAGTGGGGGAAGGGAAAGAGGGAGAGAGACAGACAGGCAGGCAGGCAGGCAGGAAGGCAGAGGGAGAGACAGAGACAGAGACAGAGACAGAGACAGAGACAGAGACAGAGACAGAGCAGGGTCCTCCAATACTGACTCTCTAAACTGGTATGTGAAGTTCTGACAGCTCCAAGCTAATTACCTTTCTAACCAGTGCTCTGTTGACTCTCACAACATTCAGCAACCTCCAATGAGGTCTGTCATATACCCAGAGATATAAAAGGGGGAAAAAGCAGCAGAGCAAATATTTGCTTACTGACAAACCCTGTGCAAGTGTGTCTCTGTAAGATTCTCCAAACTGAAAGGCCTTAATCCAATAACCCCAACATCTGTTTGTGGGACCCACAAGAATGTTTGTTTAAGGCTGTTTGTGGAACAAAAAAAAAAAGAAGAGGGGAGGGAGGACAGAGAAACAAACAAAACAATGGTCCTCTCATTTTTCAGACACTGAAGCAAGATTATACAAAACTATCCAATCCATCAAACTACTGTAAATGCTATTTAGTAGGACTATAACTAGAACCTTTTTTTTTTCAAATCAACTTACTTCTCTTGGTTTGACAATATATATAAATTGAACTCTGGAGCGACCTACAGGACAATCTAGTTTGACTTCCTTCATTTCAAAGAGGGGAAGACTGAGACCCAGAGATAAATTAAATTACTTATCCAAGATCACCAATATACTGGATGGAATTTAAGGTAGCACTCATGGCATCATGCAAATAAATCCCCAGGTCAAGGACTTCAAGGCTCAAGGGTTTCTTATTCATAATACTACAGCTCACTCTTCTTTATGGCTAGAGTGCCAACAGTGAGCACCAGAGCTGACTTGTATAAGCTAACTAGATATTAAAGTATACAGAATGCTGGGCCTGAGATTAGAAAGACATGAGATCAATTCTGGCCTCAGACACTTACTCACTTTGTGATCCTGGGGAAGTCATTTATCTGTTTCCCTCAGTTTCCTTATCTATACAATTAGGATAATAACAGCACCTACCTCTGAGGGTATTGGTGTTATAAAGCTTAAATGAGATAATGTTTGTAATTATGAATGCACTTAGCTCAACGTTTGGCACTTAGGCACTATATAAATGTTAGATATTATTATCATCATTATAATTATTATTATCATTATTTTTAAGTTTTATAATATCCAATCTTTCACTCTCAATTAAAGAAAATGATTTTGCATCTGAGAGTAAGGGAGAGACAGATATGATTTTCATTCCATTCCAAAGGGATTAAGATAACTGGAGTTTACTAGGTATAAGAGAGAGAAATCTGGAAACTTTGGGAATAAGCCTGGAAGAGCAGAAGAATCCTAAGGGGTGATGGGCAGAAAGGAACTTGGAACCTTGGAGGGAGGGAAAAAAAGCAGATTCAGGCAGTTGAAATTGACTCCTGGCTGAGAGAACCTGGGTAGAAGGGTTTGACTCTGACTGAATCTCAGTCAGTGATGTGATCTTTCCCTCCCTGAATTCCTGGTCCCAGATTCTCCCAAACCCCAGCAAGTGGACAAGGACTTTGAGAGACAAGTAGTCCACAAAGAAGATCTCTACAACTTGGGGACACTTGCTGTGCCAGCCAAGAAACCAGGGTTTCTCTACTCTGAACTCAGGGGTTCAGATTATCAGACCTGAGCTGTCTAACTTTGGGGGGAAGAGTGTTAATTAGATAGGGATCCCCTCTCCCTCTTTACCTCCTGAATTTCAATCCTTACCCTTCATCAGCCATGTCCCTTTCCTTCTGCCCTTGAATAAATTGTCATTAGGTAGGACCCAGAACTGACTCCACCTTTATTAGAAGACAGCCTGAATTGAGGGGGGAAGAGAAGCTCTCTCTCTCTCTCTCTGTCTCTCTCTCTCTCTCTCTCTCTGTCTCTCTCTCTCTCTCTGTCTCTGTCTCTGTCTCTCTCTCTCTCTGTCTCTCTCTGTCTCTGTCTCTCTGTCTCTGTCTCTGTCTCTGTCTCTGTCTCTGTCTCTCTCTGTCTCTGTCTCTCTGTCTCTCTGTCTCTCTGTCTGTCTCTGTCTCTCTCTGTCTCTGTCTCTCTCTCTGTCTCTCTCTCTCTCTCTCTCTCTCTCTCTCTCTCTCTCTCTCTCTCTCTCTCTCTCTCTCTCTCTCTCTCTCTCTCTCTCTCTCTCTCTCTCCAGAAGAAAGAGGCCTAACAACTGAAACCTCTTTCAACAAAGATCCCAGAGAGCCTGGCAGTAGGAGTTGAAGGCAGACATAGAGAGTCTAGTCAGAGAGGGTTGGGGGTGGGGGAGACAAAATTCATCCTCTTCTCTTCTGGCTAAACAACAACACCTCTTCTTACTCTGTCCTTGCCTAAAAGAAAGAAGAGACCCCATTCCCTTTTCACTCTTTCTTCCTTTAATATAAATCTCTCCATTTCCCCCTCCCCCCCTTTATTACATAGGGTCATTCCAAGAAAAGCTCTACAACCATAGATCCTTTTTGGACAAACTAAACTAACCCCCCCCCAAAAAAAAGGATCACTTGACAACTCAGTGAAAAACAATGGTACAGCATTTGATGCTTGAAGTACACAAAAATTTTATTTTTCATGCACATATTCTTATTCATTAAGTACTCATTATATGCCCAAGTCTGACTGGGGCTCTGCGGGAGATTCAAGAAAAGAAGATGGAAATGTTCTTACTCATATGAAAATTATAGTGTTGTTAAGAGACTATTTGTAGAATTTATGGACAAGGTCCAAGACAAGTTATGGAACAATTTGAAAATATCTGAGACAGTTTCAACAGAGAAAAAGGAATTGTCAAAATAAGTGGTATTAAAAAATACATTCTAAAAGTTCAGAAAAAGTCAAAACCAATTATGTAAGTGCATATGGGACATTGTGGGCTCTATTTTAGAGAGACACTGTCTTCCTTCATGGGAAATACCACAATCCCATCAGCCATTACTGGTTAGATACAATTCTTCAATAAAGCTGGAAAAAGGCAAAGGACTCAGGGTAGGGACCTTGGAAGAAAGATCCTTACTCTTCCTGTTCCTTCCTGCTGATCCCCTCCTCATTTCTATTTAAAAAACACAAAAATACCCCTTTACCTTCTGTTTCTGAATTGATGTCAAGGGCTAGGTAATGGAGACTTAGTGACACAGAGCTCAGAAGGGTTTGAGGCCACATTTGAACCCAAGTTCTTCTGACTCTGGGCTGATACTCCATCCACTGTGCTACCTAGCTGGCCCTTCCTCACTTCTCTTGACACAAACTTTCTAGGAAAGGAAGGTAGTAATAATGGGAAGGTAACAATATTTAAAAAATCAGTAATTTTTCTAAAGTTAGTCAGGAGTGAAGTAACAAAAATAAAAACAATATCTCATATAGATAAGTACTTTGTCATTTTCATATTCTTCATCTCTTTCAACAGAAAGAAAGCATTTTTTCCTGTGTTCAATAAGATAAAGAAAGGCAGCCACTGAGGGATTAGATAATTCATTGCTGGCCATCTAATTAGGAGAGAATCAAGGATTAGAACTCAGGTTCCTTGATTCCTATCCAGTATTCTTTTTAAACTCTAGCTATCACTATTAAATATGTGAATCCCAGAAGTCAGTGTCCTTTTGGGTACCCCATTTTTATAAGAGTAAAAATGGTACTATTAACTGGAGGGCTTTTAATATCCACATGCAAACCAATATAATTGATTATTTAAGGAATGCAGCTTTTAATTTTATTTGATCATTATGTACCCTGAGCATTTAATCTGCTCAAATATTTTTTAATCATTTTCTTTAATTGCAGGGGAAACACACTGGGGTGATGCATATGCTTCAGCGCTTCCCCTCATATATTCCTTTTTCTATTTAAGGAAGAATTTGAATCACCTTTCAGGGTCTTAATCCTATAATCCTTAAAGGAATTTGTTCTCTTCCAAACCCTTGAGGTGGGAAGGCCCAGGACTGTGTCTCTAGAGATCTTTCAGGAATCTTATATCCTTCTGTTTTTGTAGGAGGTGAGGGAATATTACAAAAGGGGTGGGAGGGTTTAAGATGATTCAAGTAACTCCCTAGTGGGAAAGTGAACCATAAGTAAAGTATGTGAGCCTATCATGCCAAATAAGCATGAATGTGTCATGAACAACAAGCATTAATTTCCAGTGTACCATGATGGAGCATGTAGACAAAAGGCAGCTGGGTACTACCCGGCTCACACTATGCTACACCTAAGAAGCAGAATCTTAGAATTCCTTTTTTAACTTTATTTAATTAATTAATATAGAATATTTTTCTATGGTTACATGATTCATGTTCTTCCCTTCCCATCCTCCCATCCCCCTTCCATAGCCAACAAGCAATTCTACTGGGTTTTACCTGTCATTTATCAAGACCTGTATCCTTATTATTAATATTTGCAATAGGGTGATCATTTAGAGTCTATATCCCCAATCATATCCCCAATCAAACCACGTGATCAAGCAGTTGTTTTTCTTCTTTGTTTCCTCTCCCACAGTTCTTTCTCTAGATGTGGATAGCATTTTCTCACAAGTCCTGAGAATTATACTGGATAATTGCATTGCTGCTAGTAGAAAAGTCCATTACATTTGATTGTACCACAGTGTATCAGTCTCTGTGAACATTGGTTCTGCTCCTTTCACTCTGCATCAATTCCTGGAGGTCATTCCAGGTCACATGGAATTCCTCCAGTTTATTATTCCTTTGAGCAAATAGTATTGTATCACCAGCACATACTGCAATTTATTCAGCCATTCCCTAATTGGAGGGCATCCTCTCATTTTCCAAATTTTTGCCACTACAAAGAGTACAACTATGAATATTCTTGAAAGTCTTTTTCCTTATTATTTCTTTGAGTACAAACCCAGCAGTGCTATGACTAGATCAAAGGGCAAACAGACTTTTAGTGCCCTTTGGGGATAGTTACAAATTGCCTTCCACAATGACTGGATCAATTCACAACTCACCCAACAGTGTATTAATGTTCCAATTTTGCTACATCCCCTCCAACATTTTTTACTTTCTTTTTTTGTCATTTTAACCAATCTGTTAGGTGTGAGGTGGTACCTTAGAGTTGCTTTGATTTGCATTTCCCTAATTATGAGAGATTTAGAACACTTTTTCATATGCTTATTGATAGTTCTGATTTTTTATCTGAAAATTGCCTGTTGTCCCTTGCTCATTTATCAATTGGGGAATGGATTGATATTTTGTCCAATTGATTTAACTCTTTATCAATTTGAGTACTTAGACCTTTTTCAGAGGTTTTTGTTGTAATTGTTTTCCCCCCAATTTGTTGCTTCCCTTCTAATTCTGATTGCATTGGTTTTATTTGTACAAAACCTTTTTAATTTAATGTAATTGAAATTATTCATTTTACATTTTGCAATATTCTCTATTTCTTGCTTGATCTTAAAATCTTTCCTTTCACAGGTATACTATTCTATGTTCACCTAATTTACTTATAGTTTCCCTCTTTATATTTAGGTCATTCACCCATTCTGAATTTATCTTGGTATAGGGTGTGAGATGGTGATCTAAACCCAATCTCCCCCATACTGTTTTTCAATTTTCCCAGGAGTTTTTGTCAAATAGTGGATTTTTGTCCCAAAAGCTGGGATCTTTGGGATTATCATAGACATACTTGCTGAGGTCACTTCCCTCAAGTCCATTCCACTGATCCTCCTTTCTGTCTCTTAGCCAGTACCATATTATTTTGATGACCACTGCTTTATAGTACAGTTTAAGATCTGGTACTGCAAGACTACCTTCCTTCACATTTTTTTTCATTATTTCTCTGGATGTCCTTGATCATTTGTTCTTCCAAATGAACTTTGTTATATTTTTTTTCCTACTTCAGTACAAAAAAATTCTCGGTAGTTTGATAGGTATGGCAAGAATCTTGGAATTAAAAGACACCTCAGAGACCATCCAGTCTACTTTGTCCCTGAATAAGAATCCATTTGACATCATAGACAACAAATGGTCAGACATTTTTTTTTTTTGCTGGAAGATCTCCAGGCAAGGGAAAGCCTCAATAGCATGAGTGAAGAGATTGAATGTTGTGGATCAAGGATGGCTTGAGAATCTTACTTATCATCATAGATCTCAGATTTAGAACTAAAAGTCACCTAATAGACTACCTGTTCAACTCTCTCATTTAACATAGGAATGAACTGAGGCACTGAGAAAGGAGATGGTTTGTGTAAGATAACAGGGATAATAAAGAGTAGAATCAGGACTAGAACTTTAACCTTTAAATCATATAACCAGGGATAATTCCTCTATTCCACTTTATCTTTACAAAGGAGGAAAATTAGTCACAAAAAAAAAAAATTACTCAGAGTTGTCCATCTACTGAGCAGAGAATCCAGAACTAGAACTCAGGCCATTTAATTCCTATATTTCTAAATTCTCTCTGTTGTTAGCATTGCTAATTCTCAGGCCTAGGAGTTTCATCACCACACATTGTAGGATAGATGTACCATCTAAATTTAAAAACTCCTTTCTCCAAAATGGAGTTAGTGGGAAAAAAAGGTCTGAAAGTTAAGATAAAACCTTAAAGAGTTCCAGAATCCCAAAGAGATCTTCATCTCAGATCTACTTCTTCCCAGCTAAGGCAGACCCATCAAAAGTAAAAAAGACACAGCTGCTGCCCAGCCAGAAATCATGCAAAGCATGAATGGCAGTCAGCCAATCTGGTCTGGATGACGGCTGTGTAAACATTTTAGATAGAGTCTTATAGTTATGATAGAACCATCTGTGTGTACATGCATTTGTGTGTATGTGATAAGAAAGAGTACTGGATTTGGCACTGGGGAATCTAGGTTCAAATCTTTTCTCTGCTCCCTAGTATTGGGGTAACCTTGATCAAATTTCTTGTCCTCTTTGACATCAATGTTCTTATCTGTAAAATGAAGAAGTTGAGCTGGAACCTCTGTCCAACTTTGAATCTGTCACTGAAAGTCTAATGTAGGATGGGTGGATTTGTAGTAGGGCAAGCAATGAAGAATGTTGATTAATAAGAAAAATGACAAGTTAAGTAAAGCATGTCCATAGTATGATGGCCAGAAAGGTGAGGGAAATTATGTCTTAAGAGGAGCTATCAGAAAAAAAAACTTATAGAAAGGGGGGATATAGTGGCTCTCTTCACATATCTGTAAATACTGTCATGTAAAAGAGAGATTTTATCCATTAAGTATAATTTCAGAGGTTGGAACCTGGACCATTGGATATGTTAGTGAAAGGCAGATTTCAGATCACTATAAGTAATCAAGTGAATGGTGTCTACAAAATGATGTCTTCACCTCTAAACCACTTTTATCTAGCACCATATATCAAACTAAGAAGATATTCCACATAGTAGATGAGATAAAATGATGGACCCAATTATATGAATACAAAACAGAAAAAGCCCAAGAAATGGCAGAATTCATTCTCAACATCTCAAAGTCAAGAGACTTGCATTGTACAAACCCTCACAAATGGAAAACAATATGAAATGTTCTCTTTCTGGACAAAGAAAATCCAAAACAAAGAAAAACTTTCATTTTGTAAATCTATGAGCTCTTCTTTTGAATATCGTTTTCTCATATATCATGGCTTCCCAGTAGACTATTCACAGAAAATTTTCACATGTTCAAAAAACTGTTATTACTCAAAGTCAAAACCTAAACTAGAAGAGTTGTGGTGATCAGACTCTTGAGTGGGAATTGACACTCACTGGATCTCCTCATTTATCTAAGTCCTAATAGAAATGATGTTGAATATAGCTATCTATCTGGACTGGAGAAAATATTGTTTTGTCCCAAAGAATAATAATGATTGTGTCATTGCAACTTAACCTCAAGCGTGATCCTGGGCTAGTCCCTTGGAATGCCTTAGAGTCAGGTTATGAAACACCAAATAAAATCTTGGTGTTCCTACCTGAAAGAATCACTTTGTAGAAGAAGATGCAGTTTCCATCTACCCTGGCTACATGTAGCTGACACATCCAAAGCTTCCAAATCTTACCTAATACAAAGAAAATAGGGGGTATGGTGTATTTTTTTGTTATTGTTTTGTTCTTCTTCTTGATTAAAGCAAGTCATAGCTAATATATTTTTTCATTAAGAAAATAATATCTTGTCCTAAAGTAAAAAACAAAACAAAAGACTGTTTCTTACTTTGCTTAACCAGTTCAATAGGAAGATCTTTATTTACCAAATTATGATGAGGAGGAGTATTTTTTTTTTTTAGTGCCTGATTTGGACCAGCACCTGTTAAGCATTTTACAAATATTATCTCATTTAAACCTCATAATATCCCCTGTGAGATAGGTACTATTATTATCCCCATTTTACAGTGGAAGAAAAAGAGGCAGATAAGTTAATTAACTTGCCCAGGCTCATACAGCACTAAGTATCTGAAACTAAATTTAAACTCGGGTCTTTCTGACTTAAAGCCCAGCACTCTATCCAGTGGCCACCTTGTCACATCTAGGTGATTAAAATTATCTTTAAATAGTATAATCCCAACTGGCCTTGGTTACTTTCTAGCTGTGTGACCCTGGGCAAGTCACTCAATTCCAATTGCCTAACCTTTACCACTCTTCTGCTTCAGAACTGAGTTACTATCCATTCTAAGATGAAAAGTAAGGCTTTTAATTACTCTCTAAGTGGTATAGTTCCCTTCCCATTGAAAGGGGAAGCAATGTAATTAAGACACTACTCATTAGGAAGGAAATGACTTTGACCATTAACTTTGTGACCTTAGTCAAGTCACTTAGGTTCCCTGTGCCTCAATTTACCTCATCAGATAATTGGGAGTAATAGTATGTAATCTATGAGCAATGTCATGAAGATCAAATGGAATAATGTATAAGAAACCAGAGAAGTAATTAGAAACAGGAATACAAGTTTCACAATAATTAGACACAACCTGAAAGACTTTAGAATTCTGATAGATACAATGACCAAGCAGGATTCTAGAGAATAGATGAAGAAACATGCTGCCTACCTCCCGACACAGAGGTGATTGGCCCTTCATGGGGGAGGGGGGTGCATACAATTTTTCAGACATAGCCAATATGGGAATTTGTTTTGCTTCACTATATTTGTTGCTTTATTATATTTGTTACAAGAATTGTGTTTTTCTTCTTTTTTTTCAAATAGAAATAAGGGAGAAGGGAGAAAAATAAATGCCTGCTAATTAAAAAAATTAAAAACAAAATACGCATACTATGTATGAGAAAATGTCATGAAAAGTATGAATGAGATATTTCAAAAATGAGACTGAATCTGAGGGCAACAATAGTATAGCAGGAAGAGCAGCAGGCCACCGCTGGTAAAAACAGCAGTGTGGTCTGAACATCAGGGATCACAAAAATATGTTTGCAGGCAACTACTTATAGCTCAGAGGGAAAGGAATGAAATCACCATCTTGGATAGATTAGTTATGCTTCAGACCATTTGTTCAAAATGAGCTAGTGTTTGGTATATTCTGGTCCTGGATTTTTTAGAATTCTCAAGAACTTAGGTAATAGGCTTTCTCCCACAAACATATATTAGAACTGAGGTTTGCCAGTCAAATTTTCACCAAAGAACTGAACTGGAATTGTCTCTTCTGTTTTAAATGGATGGTATCCATTAATGTTCCCCAAAGAGATAGCTGTGGTATAGAAAGAGCACTGAATTGAGGTTCAAATACTTGCTAACATCATGAATTTAAGAGAGGCAGCATGGTATGAGGGATAGGCTATAAGACTTAAGAGTCAGGAAGACCTGAGTTCAAATTTCACTTCATATACTTAGGAGCTATCACTTCACATTTCTATGTCTAATTCAGAGGCCAGGGCAGAGACCAAATGTAAGGTACTTCACAATATGCTGGTGGACAAGATAAATATAAATATAAATATATTTTAAAAAATAAATATAAATCAAAATGATGATGCAGCAGCTCTCATTTATGCTGCATTATCTAAAGCACTTTGCTGATCTTGAACTGTATTTGAATTTTATAAACGTCCTATGAGATATATAATATAAATATCATAACCATTTTATAGATAAGGAAACTGAAGCTCAGAGTTACACATGGCAAAATGGCGAGCTAATGGTACAATTGCAACCTAGGACTTTTGATTGCCATTTTAGCATTTTCAGCAGAAAGCTATGATGCATGAAGATGGAGGGATACTTAATATTGGATGATATGACAGAAGTCAAAATTATGTCAAAAGGCTAGAAGAGTAGACCCCAAAACAAAAAGAAAAAGTTACAGGAAAAAATATAAGTTCAAAATTTTAACTTTATAGTAATTCATGTGAAAAATAACTATGGGATTTCTGTTGACTCAGCATCAACCAAGACAATAGTGATTGCTAAAGAATCAATGAAATTTTAGTTACAGAATTGTTCATTTTTTCAGAGTATAGAGTTCAAATCAAAGAAGGCGAAAGTCCTGCTGGAATTCATCCTCAACAGAGCATCTCTGAAGTATGGTATTTAGGCCTGAGTACCATATTTGAGAGGGATATTGCCAAATAGAGAGAGTCCAGATGGCAGACAGCAAAACTATGTCATGTAGGAGTGGTAGACTTTACTGCAATTGTGTAGGCTGAATAAAATAAGGCTTAAATTATTATTTTGTGTGTTGGGTGGGGGGGGGATCAATCCAGATCTCATTACAAATTTGGAGGGCTATCATTTGGAAAGAAGCTAAGATTCATTTTGTGCAACTAACCCCAGGGAGTATGACTAGGATTGAAGATGGGCAAAGGAATGGAAGTTAAAGGAAAGCAGATTTTTTGTTTAACATGAGGAAGTGCTTTCTAACCATTAAAATTATTAAAAAAAAAAAACACATACAATTTCCTTCCTGGAAAGCTAGTGAGTTCTCATTGCTAGAATTTCAAAGAAGAGCACATATAATCATCTATTTGTCTATTCCTATGTAGGATGAGAGGTTAGACTAGAGGACCCCAGAAACTCTTTTCGATTCTGATGTCACATCAATAAAAGTATTTACTTTGAAAAGTAGAAACTGTGTCACTGTCATAAAGTTGTTATATTTAAATCCTGTTTTGCTTTCTGCCCTTCTGACTAGAACTGTTTGAATAAATATTTTACCTAATATATTTCAGTTCTCATTTTAATTCTTATAATTCTCTCTCTCATGCTTAGCTAGGCAGGAACAAGATTTGGATATTCATGAATGAATAAATGAAAAATCATTTATTCATTTATTAAAAGCAATTAACTATTTACAAATCACTGGGATTACAAAAGAAATATTGTCTCTGCTGTCAAAGTGCTCACATTCTAATAACAGGAGATAACATATATAGTATGTTTCAGTCACAAATCAGATGTAAGAGCTCAGGGGTCCTTAGGCTTCAGTTGCAAAGCAAATGGTAACATATCTTCTATAGTATTATTTCCATTCATAAAACCATATCCACTGAACCATTTGACAGTGTCTCTGTCTATTGGTGAGCTCATCCTATGGATTCAACTATATTACTTTTATATGGATGGATTTCCAATACTGTAACAAAACAGCCTCCCTTCTGAACTACGATTTCCTCTTTCCAGCCACCTAGCAAGTATTTCTATTTGAACGACCTATAAATATTTCAAATTAAACATGTTCAAAATTGAACTTTTTTACTTCTTCAAAATTGATCTTCCTATCTTTCTCAAACTCATGCCATCTTCTAACTTCCCTCTTTCCACTAATGGATCCTCCGTGATGAATCATGCAATAGAGAGTAGCTCTGGTTGGACCTAACAAGCATTCTCTAATCTACCATGGATAGCCTTTGGGGTTTTATTTTTTTTTCTTACTGTTACTCTTTTCTTTCTACCCTTCAAATGGGAAATGAACAATTTGGAGATAATTCAGTTTTTGTATAAAGTACACACTCAATCTTGAACTCTGAAAAACTGTCAAAATGTTTGAATGTAAAAGGATTATCTGGGATTCATTTCATGAGACATTTGGGCTTATTTTTCAGACATATCTCCTCATGCCAGAGCACTTAGGGTTCTTTTTCAATTAAGCATTAAGCCTCAGTTTCTAACACCTGAGGTCAGTCTTGACAAATGTGTTTCTAATAGGATTGTAGATAGACTTGGGAGGGACCTCTGAAGTCATTCAATTCAACTTTTCACACATGAGGAAACTGAGGCTAAGAAAGGCTAAGTGACTTGTTCAAGGTCATAAAGCTAAGAAATTTCTGAGGAAGGCTTTAAACCCACCCAGGTTTTTTTTTTTAATGAATATAAATCTAGGGTTCTATCCACACTATGGCTCATCAACTCTTTTGGAGGTGGGAAGTAGTAGGGAAGAATATAAAAAGCCCCAACAACTTTTTGAGAAATCATATTTTATTGTGCCAGAACCTAAAATCATAATATGACTGTGAAATGAGATGTGGGTTAAAGATAAAAAAACATGACCCTGTCCAAAGTTGATCACTGGGTAATCAAGAAACAAAAATGTGCTTTGAATATGTCTGGATGGGCCAAAGAATTAAGCAGCAGAACTGAGCAATAGTCTTTGGCTCTGATCTATGTCCAAAGTCAATTAAGATCATTCAAATCCCAAACCCTTCTTTTTTCATGAGTGATAAATCAGATTTTCTTTTATGCCTCAGCTAACCACCTAGTTACCTTCCTACACATTTTGCTTTGTCTGAATCTCAACAACCTTAATTTCACATCTGCAAATATACTCTCTTCAGCTGACATTAGAAAACCCCATTATACAATTCTTCCATATACCATACGTTTAGTGATAATAGGACTCACCCTGTCTGCCACTTAGACAATCATGCACAGGATAGGGGAGTAGATTGCAAGCACACAGTATCATAAATCTAGGGTTGGGAGGGTCCTCAGAGACCATCTAGTCCAACCCTCTCATTTTGCAGCTAAAGAAGTTGAGGACCAGGAAGGTTAATGACTTTTTCAAAGTCATACATGTAGATAATTAAGAGAAGGGGTAGAAGAAAGAGAAAAACAGCATCAAACAGAATATAAAAAATACTAATCACGTGATAGTACAGGAAGCAAAACTGATAGGAGCTAAAATTAAACTGGGCACTGTAAAGATGGGACACCTAATATGACCTGTGGCTTTACCATTCTGTTTTGACCACATCTACTCAGATTCTTCTAGCTGGAACACATAAACTCACAATGTCTCCAAAGATATCTTGAACATTCTAGCAAATGTGTGTGTGTATGTGTGTGTGTGCATGTGCGTGCTTACATCCACATGCACATTTCTATACCAATGTACAAACAAGAACGTTTCTCTCTTCAAATAATGATCCTCCTTCATGGTCCAACCCAATTTCCAGTCTCTTCTGCAAAGTCTTTTTTTTTTATCACTCTAGTACATGATCTCTCCATCCCTTTGGGCTGTAGCAATTATGATTCATACAATTCAGTTCATGTGACAATGAATCTACCATCACCACTTATATTCCCTTATAGATAGAAAAAGCTTTATAATCATAAAGTATTTTTCACATCCATTATCTCCTCTAATCCTTACAAAGGTCTTGGTTGGGGGGTGGTACTCTCCATTTTATAGATGAGATAACTGAGAATCAGATCAGTGAAAGGACACAACCAGGAAAAGGATAGTGGCTTAAACTCAATCTTCCAACTCCAAGTCCAGTCATTTTGGTGTTTTTGAAAAAAAAGCTTTTATATACTCATTTTGCTTATTTTTATTGTTATTTAATTTATTCTGTATTAAAATCCAGCTTCATTGCAAACTCTTTGAGATCAGAGATAGGGTCTTTAAAAGCTTTCCCTATCCCCCCATGTCATAAACAGTGCTTTGTACTTAGTGGGCATTCAATTAATAGTGATGGATCTGATTTTCTTTGTTTTGTCAAAATTTGAATTGAATGAATTCATGGTAGTAAAGTACTTAGCACAGAGCCTGGCAAATGGTAGGTGTTTCATAAACTTGTTCTGTCCTTCCCTTACCTCCAAATGTCTCCAAGAAATTGATTACCTAGAGCTCTCCGAAGGTAGGAAGGGCCACCGCTAGTTCATATGTTTTATCAGCAGGGATGCAATTACTTCTTTTAAGCCTTTTAGTTTGGTTTTCTTTTACAATCTAAGTTATTTCTTGTACCATTTTTATTTGTAGTTACACAAATTATAAGTACTATTCCACATAAAGAGAACAACTGTGGCATAAAACCTTTTACCCTCAATTTTAATGATTTAAAGTCCTGAGTAGTAATCTTTCTCTGTAGTGCAGTTTTCTTCTTCATTCTGTACAATCAGCATATGATTTGTGATCCTATAATCTTTCAGATGAATATCAGTTGGTTTTTCAACAAGTGCTTCTGAGCGGGTCTCTATATTACATGTATAGATTATATATATATATATATATATATATATATATATCTTTATATGTGTGTGTGTATGTGTGTATCTCTGTAGGTATATATCAGTGTGGCACAAGTGGAAAAAGCAGAAGATCAGCAGTCAGGAGTTGTAATTTCCATTGTGTCATTTTCTTGACGAAGTCACTTTTCCTTTCTGAGACTTGGGTTTCCTCATCTGTAGTTTGGGAATATTACCACCTTCCCATACTACTTCACAAGATTATCACAGGAATTAAATGAAACTATGGATATGAAAAGACTTTATTACTACACAGCACTATAGAGATGTAGGGAGAGTTGGGTAATAGGGAACCTTAAAAAGGTTACTTTCTGCTACAACTTTCTCTAGTTACAAAGTTTGATCATGGGATTGGGATTCCTTAAATAAAAATGAGAAACAATAACTACTCTAATGAACTGATAGATTTACCAAGGCCTTCAAAACATATTTCAGTGTTCCAAATCTTTAAGCTTCTAAGAACCTATCACTCCAAGGAAAGAAATAACATGGCCTTTCTAGGACATCAGATATTCTTGGACACTTGTTAAGGAAGTTAAAAGAAACTGGATAGCCATCTAAGCTGAAGGGCATCTGGGCAAGTATGGTGTCATCTGCAATGGAATCTATTTTAGTCAGGTGTCTCCTTCTTCCTTCTCAAATGAAGATTGGCTAGTATGACATTAGATAGAAAATGAAAAAAAAATCCCCATCAGTTGCAGAAAACCTCTGTCATAGAAAGGACATTTACTCAAGGAAGGTTGACATTCTTGGGGGAGACTCTACAAGTAAAAATTTAAGAAGAGCTGAGGAATATGTGTGTCTTCAGTCTGTATGTGCCAATAAATTTTCATCAGCCAACTTCACCAGTGCCTTTTTGCTCTTTCATTTTCTATACACACACACACACACACACACACACACAAAACATACAAGCACATGCATATGGGTGTACACACGTACACACATTACTCTTCTTTTGTCTTAATTGTACCTTAAATACCTAGACTCAACAGATTAGTTTAGAAAGTTGATGATAGTAGCAAGTTGGAATCTTGCAAATGTGGTCCTACAATTTCAGGGCTTTCTTCTAGGGGAGATTATAGCTTAATTTATTTTTGAGAGGCTCTCCACACAAGGCATTGTTGCCACTTACCTTACACTGTTTATGGGTGCTACTCTTGAAGTCTTGCCTGAGCAAGTGCAGGGTAGAGAAGTTATAGTACAAATGGACTTTCTCAAATAATCAGAGCCCAAAAGTTTTCTAAACTTCTAACTGTGAATCTACAAATTCTTAACTCTGAGGTTAAACAGTTTGTCTTTTTGCTTTGCTCGTTTGGTGCTTGGGACTTGGATAGAGGCAATATAGATAATAGATTTTAAGAATTGGAATAAACTTTGAAAATATCACCCAATTACCTCATCAGATTCTTTCCCAAATAGTCTGGGAGGAAATTTCACTTTCTTAAATGTGTGGTGGCCTGTTTGATGTCACTGGAGCTAAATTCAGACACAAACAGACCATAAACACATCAAAGATATTATTCAATTCCATTTTCAAGAGTTGAAGGAAAAATGAAGGCTCTTATGCTCAGGGAAAAGGCCAACACAGTTGGTCAGGAAAGAAGTCCAGTTTTTAGGATCAATGAAAGGGTTAGAAGGGTGAGCTGAAAGAAGTCAATGTCAGACCCTGAAGGCAAAATAGTTTAATGTACCTCCCAGGGTTCCTTTTGAATTGTGGAATTAAGAGAAGATCATGGGGAACATGTCACACATGGCCGATATAGAAACTATGATTCTCAGGAAGTGTCAAAGAAAGGAATAGTACCACCCCACACCTTGTCTTACTAACTGGTAAGGAAGAACAGGTGCTCATGAGTTCAGAAAGGCTGATAAATCAAGATGTCCATCTGGCTTTAAACAAGAATGACTTCAAACTAATAATCATCAGCTGATTTGACATGCTGGAGGAGGCTAGCTGTCAATTCTCCCCTGGCTGTCTTTCTTAGCCTCTTTTCCTTGGGCCTCTGATTTTTTCTCAATCAGTAACCATTCTTTGAGACACTGGGGAAACTTGTCAGAGGCATCAACATTATTAATCTTCAGTGGTCATGTCAATGACACTCACCACTCACATAAGGCCTCTCTTTCCCTTGCTCCCCATCTCTCTCTTACCAAAAATGGACAAAGATAATAGAAGGACATCAGGACTTGAGTAAATAAGCTAAAGTCTGAAGAAGCAAACAAATTGATTGTCACAATTTTTATAAAGGGATCAAGCTTCTTTATCTGTTATAGAATATTTAAGTTTGTTTCAAGAAGGAAATGTATTTTCTTTGGCACAGATTCAGGAGAATGAATATATAAGTTTTGCTGGAAGGCAAATCTGTAGCTAACTCAATGGAGACAGTCCCAGTTTAGAAGGATTAGTTCTAAGAGTTCTATATAAAGACTTCTGACCACTCAACTGAAACAAAATTTCAGAACGTTCCCACAAAGTGGTTTACGTTTCAGGTTTGATGAGCCTGAACCAGCTGTGGCTATGGGACGAAGTACATCTAACTGGCATCTAGGGGATGGAACACATAATAATAATAATAATAATAATAATAATAATAATGCATTTTAAGCACATGAAAAAGCCAGTCACAACTTGGTGCAAGTGGTAAGCTGGAAAAGGGATACAGACCTTCTCTAGCAAACAAAAGCAAATAAAAAGAAAAGAAAAACTTGTCAAAGTTCATGTTGCTAACAATATATTTGACATATACATCCCTGGAGGTAGTCCCCCTGGACACATGGTGGATGGTCTAAGAAGGCACATATTCATACTTAAATATGATATTTGCAAGCCTCTCAATACAGAGGATATGATCTCCTGTGGAAAGTGCACCCACCCAAAACTGGACTCTTTGCATTTTGTGGAAGTAGTGGTTCTTCCCCTTGAGAAAAAAAAAAGATGAACAGAGATAAACTGGTAGGTGCTATAGTGATACAACAAAGGAAATGAGATTTGTAATTTACTGGAGATAAGAATATTCTCTTTCATGAATCAAGAATTATTATTGCCCACATAGATGGGCAATTTGGGGGGCTTCCTGCATTCTGGGTGAATTTAATAAGTATGGATAAAAGGCCTACTACATAGACAATGTATCTACTAGGTTCTGGGGGAAAAATGATCAAGACTTAAAATAATCTTCAAAGGGTTTTAAATCAAGTACAAAGTATCAAATAAAAAGGATAAAAGCAGAGTTATTCAGGAAATCAAAGGGAAAGAACTATTCTTAAAAAGCAACCTACCGAACTTTTCTTGCAGGATGGACATTTTCTCTGGGGACATCCAATTCTTGACCCAATACATGGAGCTCGACCAATTCCTTCTGGTTCAACCATACTGAGCTTGTCTTTGACCTTAAATATAAGATAAAACATGATTAGTTTCTGAAATCTGAAATTAATAAATATTTGGCACCAATGAGTCAATCAACTTCTAAATATATAAATATATATATATATATGTATATATACATATATATATATATATAATAGAATGGACAACGTTTGCCATTGGAAACCTTTGCCTTCATAAGTATATTCTACATGTAGTATCAGTTGTGAAAAATTGAGAAACCATCACTCTGTCCAAGATTCTGGAGCATTTAAGACTGCTCAGGTATTCTACTTTTCATTTAGGCCATAAACTCTATTCCGGCTCCACAATCTAAACTGAACAGAAAGCAGACATTGGTATATGCTGGGGGCCATCAGACCACGATGATTTGACAGAGTCATGCGTGGTAGCTGGGAAGACTACAGAATGGTCCTTGGCAAGATGTGACTACCCACTCTATCCCCCTTGAATGACCTCTTTCATTAATGTCCCTTACCTATGAATTGCCATGATTATTATTCCCCCTAGTCTCAAAAGAAATAATGCAAGAGCAAAACACATGTACCCTTATTCCCCAAAACATCACCAAAAGATCAGACCCTTAAACCCAATCCCAAAAGATGATCATGCATTAACTTTTACTTAGGTACATAATTCCCAGCAAAACTGCAGCTATAGGCCAAGCCCAAAACTTTCTCATGAAGCCAGCACACAAATCAATCATAGAGGCCCATACAATACGTACTGGTACAGTACAGGTACACTAAGTTTCAATATGCCTCAGTGATTCAATTACACAAATCAGTAACTCAAACTCCCTAGTAAGGCACCTGTGATGAAATCATTTATCTTGTATTCTGTCTGTAATCACAATACAAAAAATATAGAATATTAATCAAGTGATTTGTTAAAAGTTAATGTATCACTTTTCCAATTATCTCTCTTTGAACATGTGTGTTAGGTAATGTGATCTGCATGCCAAGAAAATGGGTATAAAAATAAATCCCAGGCCTGGCAATGTCGGAGCAGGTGAGATGCAAAGCCTGTCCCATGGCCTTAATGATTAAACTGTCTTCCGTTTGTTATTTATTTTATTTTATTTATTTTGACTGATTGTTCTCCACCTGTCGGGAACCCTGGAGTTGCAAGTGGAGCTGAACCCTGACCATGGCAGGTACAGTCTCTGGGTACAGGATTAGAAGACCCAGCTGGTAGAATTCAGACCTTCCCTTCCAACTTCATGACGACACTTTTCTCATAAGCATGGGGTAACGTGGCATGTAGAGATCAATCACCAAGTCAAAGAATCTTAGGGATTGACATTACATTCTATATGTATATCATGTATATACTTACATGATACATTACAGAATCCAGTATTACAACCAACCTCATCCTACAAATCTCTACAGCATCCTGGATAGGTGGCCATTTAGCCTCTTCTCAAATACTTCCAGTGATGGGGAGTTCAGAACCTATGACAGGACCCCATTCCAATTTGGATCACCTCTGATGATTAAGTTGATTCTTTACAGTCTAATGAAACCCATATTCCTGTGACTTCTCCCTACTGGAACTTGTTCTGGATAAGTATGATAAAGGACTCCAGAAATTCTTGATCCATGCATCCCTCTCTATCACATATCCTCTACCCTTCCCCATACTCTCACCTAACCACCTATAAAAAGAGATAAGTAAATCAAAACTCACACAGAAGTTCTGTTCCTTGACATCACTAGGGTATCCTTGCCTTCTTGTTAACCCACACCATTTTCTCCTTACTTTTTCCTGTTTCCCCCATTTGATTGTATGCTCTCTCAGAGTAGGGACCTAATTGTTTGTAAAATAATATCTAATAATTAATTAGTAAATGATTTAATTATGAGATTAATCTAATAATAAATTAACAACCTAATCTAATTGAAACTTTTAGAGGGCTTCATATCTATCAAGGTCTCAATCATTGCTCTTAAATGATGCATTACTGTCTACTAAAAGCATAATACAGGGCTAAATTTGAGGAAAAGTTCATAAAATTATAATTATTAAGAAAAATAAGAGCATTTATATATCAGGTCAAAGTACACAAAGCCCTGGGATATGGGTGTTATTTTTATCTCCATTTTTACAGATCAGGAAACTAAGGATGAGAAAGGCTAAGTGACTTATCCAGGGTCACAAAGCTGAGGCAGAACTAGAATTCAAGATTTCTTGACTACAAGTCTACTATTCTATTCACTATGCCACCTACTTGCCTAAAGATCTTCTTCAGGAGTGAGGAGAATTGGACCTATCATTTCAGAACTATTACAAATAGATTCCCTCTGCCAATGCACATTGGCATCTTCTCTGCAACTTATGATTTTACAGAATTGATTGTGATACAGATATGAACAGAGCCACATAGTCATTAAGTATCAGAAACATAACTTGAAGAGAAGTCCTTCTCACTTTAAAGACTAGTTTTCTCATCTATATACCATTGACAGACATTTGTAGGATGAGGTAGACAGTTAGGCTGGATGATCTATAATGTACCGAAGCTCTAAGATTTTTTTGACTTAGTGACTGATTTCTATATTCCAAGGAACTCTATGCCTATGAGAAAAGTGTGTGATCTATCTTAAGTCATAGAGTCTGTATTATCCCCTCATGCCCCCCCCCCAAACAACCATAAACACCCTACCCCATTCATGCCTCTTCTCCCAACCACTCCTATGAATATATCAGAATTTTAAGAAATAGCCCTGGTTTATTGGAATGGCCATTAATAATTCATGGTCTTGAAGATGGTGTCACATAAAGTAGAGAATAAACATATCAACATTCTTAAGTGATCCATTTTTAAAGTTCCATTTCAGAATACCTAACTCCTCCTTGGAAGATGGTGTCCCATTAGACATGCTAATGTAAGTTAAGTTATCCACCTTCTCTTTTGGATTCATTTTCAAATGGAAAAAGTCCCAGTTCACAACTGGGTCAGTAAATCTTTATCAATTCATGATAACACAATGAGACAAGGCTGGGACAACTAATTGTCTGCCATTCACTACCCAGAAAGTGATACTGAGGCAACAACATTATGATCTGATACCCTCACCTCAATTTGATACTTCATATTATTTCAGGATTCCTCAGGGCTTTTTCTGGCCTCTAAAGGTCTACAGGGAGACCATCTCTTCTGTACCCTTATCCAAAAGCCCAACAATTATCTGAACAGCTGCCAGAAGGAGAAGGGACAGCATCAAAACAAAATAGCCTCAAATATCTCTTTTCAAGGTAGAGAAGAAGGAAGAAGAAAATATATCCTGTCAGGCATTACCTGTAGTTTATCAAAGTTTTTCTCTAAGTACTGCCACAGCTTGAGCCTTGACATTAACAATCTGATATTTCCTTCCATGTATTTCCTCCAGTCCCCAATTGCCTCTCTCAAAATGGGACCTGTTTATAACCTAGAAACTGTCAGGCAAAGAGCAGGACAGACCCAGGTGTGTGTGAGGTACAACTCAAACCCTGGCATACTGCCCAGACCTTACAGGCAAGGGAACCTGGAACAGGGTACAGAAGTCAGGGGCTGGTGGCATTGAGATTCATCATGTGCCACAAAGTCTGGGTAACTATGGAAATCAAGTGACTTTTCTGCAGCAAGATCAAAAACCATTGCCACAGGACACTGAGCACAGAAGGCAGAAGTAACCCACTCCACCCCCCCCAAAAGAAAGAAATCAAGAGGCAAGATAAACAAGCACTAAAACTGTGGGGCACATGGGGAGGTGATGAGGAAGGAGAGGAATATGGCTACCCCTTTTTTCCAAATCAGCATTCAGGTTCTCCTCCTTCCTGCCTGAAGTAGCCATAGATATAGTTTACACCCAAGCTGTCAGTCAAGAAGAGACCATCTCTTAAATGTTCATGATTAGCTCCCTTCCTCAATTAGAGAGAGATAAATCACAGCTCTTTCCTAAAGTGGATAGACTAATACACCCATCAATTTCCATGGCACCAAATATAAACAGCAAATGATACTCTTGCAAAAATTTTAAGAAAGATTATATTTTACATATTTAATTTCATATGCCAAAATGTATGTGTTGGGGATGGGGAGTAGAAGGATACTGAGGCTCCCTCTTCCCCCAACCCTTAACATCATGTAGCTTTTTTTGAAATGCACTAATTGCTTGACATTCAACTCAAAGAATAAAATCTGTAACATCATCCCAATCCCCACCTCATCCCCATCCCTATCCCATTTGTCAGTATTTAAGACTTAATGAACTCTTGGCGAGCTCTCCCTTCCCAGAGCTAAATGTTCATGATTGCTGTTTAATGGTGAGCTGTCCAATTCACATACATGCCAAGAATCCTTGTCGGTCATCAGAAATATGTATTTATTGATGGCTGGTAAATGTAAGGAAAGATTTTTCTGAGGGAACTCCATGCTTACTGAGAACCACTAAGATGTGGTACCTTGCCATTTAAAATCACCAGGAGAACTGCAATAGAATGGAGAATTTAGTCCAAGCAGACTTCTTACTTCCCCCCCTCCTCCTCAATCTTCCATTGATAATCTCCCGGTGACTGCAAATGAACACAGGGAAGAGAGAACACTTGCAGCTTTAAACCTTTTGGTGCAAGAGACTCACTGCAAATGAACATTCTGAGTAAACAAAACCCATCAGGCCCCGGCAAGGGTCCGAAGCCTGATTGGGCTAAAGGCATCACGATGGAATCTGCAATTGGCAAAGTAATTGGCATTATTACAGCTGATGGGAAATTTCTGATGCCGCCTGTGTGGTTCCCTTTTGAAATAATACCCAGCCATTTAATTTGTTCAGTTCTCATCGGGCTGATTGCTCTTTTCTTCTGGAGTTTATCAGGAATGAAATGAACTGTCTCTGTGGACTAAGATTTTATATTCCCCACCCTTTTATTAAAAAGCTCCCTCCTCCCTCTACCCTACCAGAGTTTCAAGATAGCAGCAGGGATCCAGAGCCTCATGATGTAAGAATTGTGGATGGCTGGTATTCAGATGTCACCCAAAGCTAAGTACTTCTCTGGGTCAGCTAAAGGAAGAGGGTTCATATTCCTTTTTTGTAACTGAGAGATGAGTGACATTCAAACCCAGAATGATGCAAATACCTTGGCAAAGGCTAGTAAAATTGGCAAGGTTCAAGAATAAGCCCTGCTATGAGTGTTATGACACTATGAAATATTAGGCTTTTGTTGTATGTGGCCATATGCGGATGGAGAAGTGACAGGATTTGATCTCTGCTACAAATATATCCCTATGATTGATCCCATTGCACTTGACCCACCAATATTTATTAAGTACCAACATTCTCCTCAGAAACTTTTTTGGAAATTTCTGGCACTATAACAATACAACAATAAGCATATAAAACTTACATTAGTATTCTTGTCCCTATCCCAAATAAGGAAACTTACTGTGTTCATGTTTAGGCTAAAGATTTTTTCTTACTCTTCATCTAACAGCTTTCTTCATCTTCATGCCAGTTACCACTAATTATCTCTTTAACTGTGGATGATACCTTTACTTCTAAGTACCATCAAACCTGAAGCCAAAAGACACCCAGTCTTACCCCTTGTATCACTTTCAGAATATTGGCAATGGGAACAGAAAGGAGCCATTGAGTTTATGGGAGTAAAGGTCACTGTATAAAATCTGAGAGAAAGGGGAAAAAAGCCCTCTGGAAGCATAAGCCAGCCTCACTACTCAGCAGGCTTTCATTTTCCTGTTGATTTTCCTAACTGATAAATCACTGGACTTGTACTTTTCCCTTATGAAAGTTTAAGCTAGTCTCTTAAGGATAGGAATTTCATTTCCTGGATTTGTATGCCAATACCTAGCACACTGCCTAGAAAATGGTAGATTTTTTTAACTGTACATTGGTTGGTTGATTGAGGCACCCAATGAAAAGATGAAGCCTAGAAATATCTGAATTATCACTTTAAAGACAAAGGAATATATATATATATATATATGTGTGTGTGTGTGTGTGTGTGTGTACATATATACATTATACATATTTTTTTAAAGTAGAAAAGAATGATAGGCAGGGAATTCAGGAACTAAATCTATTCATTTAGGGATTTAACACTAAGAAATGTAAAGTTAGGCTTCAAAGCATCATTCTAAGCATGCTTCCCATAATAATAACAACAATCTCTAGACCTTAAATGTTTATAAAATCCTTTACATGTATTATGTCATATAACCCTCATAGCAACCAGTAATTATTAACAAGCTATTATTATCCTCATTTGATAGATAAATAATGTGAGACCAAGAAGTCAAGTAACTTGCCCATGGTCAGATAGCTAATAAGTGTTTGAGGTAGAATTAGAACTCAGATCTTCCTGACACCAAGTTCAGCACTTCTTCTACTGAGGGAATCTATCCAGCCTTTGGAGGTTTCTCAAAAACAAAAAAGGAAAAAATAAATAAAGTAAACAAGTCTTGGACATATGAAATTAAACAATATAGTATTTCTATAGCAAATAGATGAAACTGTCATATTTAGCATCTTCTTTACAAACATTCTTTATATATTACAACATAATAGCTATTTATAGAGCAACTGCTTTGGACTCAACCCTTCAGTAGATAAAAGAGGAGTATAAAATGCAGTACCAACATTAATCAAGGAGTCTAAAAACTCGAGGGGAGGCACATGTACACAAAACTATGCTATAAGAATGAGTAAGATAAATTCAAAGGAGAAGCCCATAATCAGAAATGATCATTATAGTCAAAAATTTGAGAAGGTAGTCAGGGGTGGTACTTGAATCAAGGTCTTGCTGGCTCTGACATCCATCATACCATGTTGTCTCTTATCTAGAAAAAAACAATACTTAATAGGAAATACACACACACACACACACACACACACATACATATGCTCAAGTCAAAAAGCTGAATAAAAACCCACATTTCTTCAAGTTTAGTATGAGAGGAGAGGTTCTCATACAAATTCAAATTCAAATAAAACAGTAATTGGGGGGTTTGGGGATGAAAGCTTGGAAGGAGTCAATGGTGTGATGCAGAAATCAAGAAAAACTAATGGAATATTAGGGAAGCAAGTTTGTAGAAGGAAGAAGTAAATTATTTCATTGTATCCTACCCTAGGCAGACCACATCTTGAGTACAATACTCAATTCAAGAAACCGATTGCATTGACAAACTGGAGTACATCCAGAGACAAGTCCTTAAGAGATCAGAGATTAAATAAAATGATCCACTGGAGATACTGAGGAATACTTAGGCTAGAGAAAAAAAGACCTAGTGGGGATTTGATGTGTACAGAAAGATTGTCATGTGAAAAAGAGATCCATCTTGTTTCTACTTGAACCAAGAGATCAGAACAAAGGACAACAATTTACTGAGTTGCAGAGAGGCTGATTTTGACTTGATAAAAGGAAAAACTTCCTAAAATTAGATCTGTCCAAAAGTGAAATGGGCTGCCTTTGGAGGCAGTGGTTTCCATGTCCATTGGGGTCTCTAAAAAGATGATAAAATGACCAGATCTTATAGACATTGTAGAGAAGATTCGTATTCAGGTATGAATAGAATGAAAAGGGCTCAGAACTTACTTCTGATGACTGTACCCCTTGTGCCTTGCACTCAGTAGTGTATATATTGTTGGTTGATTCAATTGGGGATGAATTATATTGCATTTGGATGAGATATGATTTTCAAAAAAGGAATAACTATTTGAAGTTTAATCTTGGGAATTATATCAAAACAGAAGGTGAGTATTAAGTCCTGAAACTAATTTTTCTTTTGTCCAGATCATCAAATGGCCCAAAAGCCAATTTCTAAAGAGCAATTTCAAATTAATTTTGAGCATCACTGCCTATTATAATAGTTTAGAGGAAGCAACACTGTTAGGAGTACAACTTTTGAAACATTTGTCAGAACATCAGTCCCAGGACTTCCTAGCCACAATTTACATGTGAATAAGTGCCAAAATGTCAAATGTAGGGGGAAAAAAGCCTTGAATAAAAAAAAAATCAATACGACATCAGAATTATCCCTAAGCTTTCTCTTCTCAAGGTTAAATAAACCTGCAATTTCAACTTTTTTATTAATTTCAACCTCTATTGTATTAAATGTTCTAGAATTAATAGCACAAAAGATGTAGCCAGTTTGAATTTCTCAGTGGTGTTGTGGAAATATCACTGGATTTTAAGTCAGAAGACATGAGTTTGAATCCTAGTTTTCCCACTGGCTGACTACTTGTTTGACTTTGAATCATTTACTTCAACATTTGGGATTTTAACTTCCTCATTTGTAAAATAAAGAGGTTGAGTGAGATGGCCTTTAAGCATCCTCCTCTCTCTAAATCTAAGCTCCCATGATTCTAAGTAACAGCACTAACAAAGTATATTGAGAGAAAGAACAGAGTTATTATGATTCTTTTGGAAAGTGCCACAATTTAGCCATACTGTCTTGGACAGCCGTCTGGAAGCCCAAGCTCTATCTTGACTTTATTGGGCCTTGTTTAGGTTTTTATTATATGAGTATGAGGCTATGAGTAATGGCAGGTGTAAGTTTTTCCAGTGTTGGCCCAGAATGTGGAGGGCTAAGGGACCTTTAAAAGTTTGCTATTGGGGTAAAATAAGTATATTAAAAAATCACTCTGGTCCCACATACCCTTGGGCACCTATTGAGAATTTGTCTATAACAGAGACTTTGGTACATTCTTTCAGGTTTGTGGAAGGTATGAGATTAGGTAAAAACTATGTATAGGGTTAATAAAGACATACCTACACACACATAAACAAACTAAAACACTTCCCATTATCAGGGAAGCATCAGAAAATTTGTGGTGGAGGGTGTTTGCAGACTTTTCAAAGCAACACAGTCTGTAAGCCCAAGCAAGCAGATGGCTAGAAGGAATTTTTTCTGGGCCTGGCAAGCTGTTAAGCTTGGACTTAATTGGACTCATTGTAGAAGCCCCCTGACACTTATTGATTCAAATCAGTGCAAATCAAATGATGAAACATTTATTAAGTACTTCCTTTGTGCAACCAAACTATTCCTGACCTAAAGTAGCTTACAGTCCACCAGAAAGGCAAGCATAACATATACACAGAAGTAGAAAGGAAACTGAGGGAGAGGACAATAACAAAGAGACGCAGGAGCCTCATGGAAGAGGTGGCTTCTGAGTGGAACCCTGAAGTTCCACTGATAACATTTCAGCCAAAAATGGGAAAGGGAGGAGATGTTGCAATCTAGGAATGGAGGACTAGGGCTTGCGCAGAAGCACAGTCAGGAGACAACAGTATGGCTGACAGGTAGTTCATGAAGGGGAGTAATGTGAAACAAGATAAGAAAGGTAGGCTTCTTTTCTGCAAGCAATCAGGTAGCATGAGGGAGTACGTGAACAGGGTCCAAAAATGATGGTGCTTGATTATTTGAGGGATAAGACTCCTTAAAACTGAAGTAGGTAATGGGAAACCCCCAACCAAAAAGAGCAGGAATAGGATATGTTCCCCAGCACTCTGACAGCCAAGGGTGAAGCGAATGTTGCCAGTGGCCTTATAAATGGGAGAGTTCTACATCTGATTCTTCTGTTGTGACATATCTTTCCATACTGCTTTTCAGATTTATACTTAATTAATCTTTGTGTTTCCTCATATCTATCTCTGGTCTTGTCATAATTCAGGAACTTCAAAACATGTTCGATGGTCAGATTTAAAAAATATGTTTTCTTCACTAAGACTAATTCTTGAGGGCAGCTAAGTGGCTCAATGCATGCAGAACCAGGCCAGGAGATAGGAGGTCCTGTGTTTAAATCCAGTCTTAGATGCTTCCTAGCTCTGTGACCCTGGGCAAGTCACTTAACCCGAACTGCCTAGCCTTAACTGCTTTTCTATCTTGGAATCAGTACGCAGCATTGATTCTAAGACAGAAGGTCTTAAAAAAAAAGACTAACTCTTGCAAAAGTCTGTAAAGCAGAAAATGCTACTTAATACAAAATATCAAAAACTTGGCTATGTCACTGATTCAGTGACAAAGGAAAGTCTAAGTGACAAGATGTATAGAATTATAGGCAAAATTACATAGGACTCATATTTTGGGATAGAAACAAAAGATGCTTTATGAAATCATATAGTCATAGAATTTTAGAACAAGAAGAAAACTTAGGGTTGTATACCCAATGGAACATATGATGCTTTTGGAGTAAGAGGGCTGGTTTCAAATCTTGGCTCTGCTACTTTTCCATTGTGTGACCATGGGCAAAGCAAATGTCTCTGGATTTCAGTTTCATCATCTACAAAATGAGAAGATTAGATAGAGAATCTCTGAGGTCTCTGCCAGCTCTAAATTTAAGTCTTGAAGGCTGTATGTAATATATAGCATTAATGAGTGCAGACCAAAGCATATTAAAATGTGATTGGGAAATATTTAATGAAATAAACAACAACAAAATAAGATAATGTTGATGTGTGCTTTTCGATTTGAAGTTAATATCATTGTTTTAACACAATTCACAAATTTACATGGGAGAAAACTGTAGCCAAAGTACTTGCCTAAAATTTCACAGAAAGTCACTAGTAGAATTAAAAAAAAAAAAAGAATACATGACTTTTTTTGACTGATAGTTTGCTGTTCTTTTCCCAACAACACAGACATGCAGAGGGGTTCTAGGACTCAAAAAGTCCCTGGGAGAGTAGAAGACTGGTACATTACACTATCACACAATGGGACCTTGGAGTGGGCTGCTTGATGATCACAGAGGCAGAAAGCTCAGGCAAGCCTATGACCATTAGCAATGGTTCCTTTAGGGCTTTCTGCTTGATTAAAGTATTTGAAATAAAATGTAACAGAGGGAGCAAGCGGATGCTGGAATGGAAGTGTGAGCTCTTGAAGAGCCAATCTTTAGATGAGAAATTGGTTGCACTTTCACAGCCATGGGGGAGCATTACATTAATGTGGATTCATGACAGCTATCTTTCCTGTCTTCAGCTAAATCTCCTTACAGATGGACAACAGATCATCATCACTCGGCATTTTGGGAAATGAAAAAATGCATTTTTGCCTGATTAAGAACCTTCAAAAGCTACCCAGGGTGTTAGGGCTAAAGTTTTCAACTTCCCAATGATCTTTAGCACTATATTAATGTAAATGGGGGTGGAGCTAAGATTAGCACTATGGTAAATGGAGTACAGAGTTGCTGTCTCGCTCAAATCCTGCTCTTGATGCAGACAGCTATAGGGGACATCAGAAATTGTATTGAAATGTTAATAAAATGACTTACAAGTTTATATTTTGTATCCTTGAAAATACTACAAATTTCTGTAGAGACAGAACTGTGCATCATACCCACACCTACAATAAGAGATCAACTGAATGGTTAGCACACCTTGGGAGATGGAAATACCCTGGAAGTAGTATCTCAAGATTTTCTTTACTGCAGGAGAATTTAGTTAAGACTAAGGATACTTCACCCAAGTGGCAGACTCTCTGGGAAACACCTGCAGAATTTCTCTTTCCATAAGTAAATGCCAGTACTAATAAAACGTATCTAATAAAAATATTGCCAAGGTGGGAACTAAATGATTGCATTACTTCCTAGTGAAAACATGGTTTCCTTAAGAGAGAGTTGTTAATTATAAATCAACTGCAGCAAAATCACCCTTGTGGTTTACATATCCTTGTTACTTTGACCACCAGAAATGGGTAAACAAATTGATGCCAGGTGAAGGGCACATGTGTGTAAATATATGAAATTATGGAACAGATTGATAGTAACTGAGCTTTAAAGAATTTTAGATGCTTCTCCATGGTAAAGAAAACAAATGACCTATTTGTCCTAGGAGATAGAGAGTAGCATAGAGGAGAATAGGAGACTCCTAAGTATTCCTTAAGCAACATGCCAGTTGGGGCCACTTTGGAGGGAAAATGTAATACTCACTATTCATGTTCCCATGACCTCATGCAAAAAAAAAAGATGTCTGTGCATACCAAAGACACATCATCTAGGTATAACTTCTAGACTTAAAAAAAATCAGCCCTAAATAATATACTGAATCAGCAGCTGCTGACTTGTATGATAATGACATTAGTCAATGAACTACTGAACCTGCTGGCTGCTTTCTACATGGCATCCAACTTCTCACTTTGTGACTACTTCACACTTTCTTACATGTCACCCTTTATGGCTTTGATAAAATGGCTGCATGCTACCATGTATCATTGCAACTATGGATACTCTATTATGTTACTTTTCTTTTAATGAAAAAGGAGTTTGATTTTTTCATATTCTTATTCTCATCTTTTTTAACCCTTATCTTCCATCTTAGCATCAATACTATGCATTAGTTCTAAGGCAAAAGAGTGGTAAGGGCTAGGCAATGAGAGTTAAGTGACTAGCCCAGGGTCACACAGCTAGGAAGTATCTGAAACCACATTTGAACCCAGGACTTCCCATCTCAATCCATTGAGCTAGCCAGTTCCCTCTTCTTTTTCTTATCTTTATTTATATTCTTTCTCTTATATTTTGAATTCACTTTTCAACTAGGAGGTTATCTATTGAACAATATTGTGCACACAGGAGACATCCAATAGATGTTCTTTGATTGATCGATGAATTTTTCTAGTTTCTAAATGCCAGTGAACATGTCAAAATCTATAGGATATAGTATGGAAAAAATCATATGCTTTGTCAAGGGATACACACATATCAACATACACAAAGCACACATATACACACAACCTATAGCAATTTCATGGTGGTTCAAGTTATACATTTAAAATTGCAATTATTTTATTTGGGGTCTGGCACAGAATTTAGACTTGCAAATGGACTTTCCTTCCTAAAATGAAAATATTAACATTAACTGATTTCTCCACAGTTACTACTAACATTAATGGTGATAGGACTTGAATTGCTCTAATTCTGAATCTTCATTATCAGCACTATATTCCACTTCATTTCATTCCTCAAATGTAGCTCATCTCATTGCCTTTTGGTTCATATAAAAACCTTATCATTTGATTTCAGAGCTCACTGATCCCCATGCAAACTGAAGGAGTGGATGCTTTGCATGTCAGCTATACAAGTTTGGAAAGAAGAAAAGTAGAATCGATGACATGTGAAAAAATCTTCCAATGACACTAGTATAAAAGAACTTTAATGGAACAAAGGTTCATAAGTCATAGGATTATAGATTTAAAGTTGAAAGGGAACTCAGAAAAGGAAGAAAGGAAAAGATAAAGAACAGAAAACGTTTATCTATCATCTAAGGTTTAGGAGAGGATCCTTCTAGAGGCAAGAGGACTGTCCAGATGAACTTTGTGATTCCAGAGTTAGCTAACTACTATATAGCCTTAAGATAATCCTTTTAGTTTTTGCAAAACACTGGGAACACCACCAGTCCTTTATTGATTGAGGAAATAAGTTAAAAGATCAAATTGTCTCTTTCTTAAAGAAGGAAATAAAGGCTGAGGCTAGTGAGTGGCATAAGTTTAGTAGTCCTATGCTACAGTAGAGCTAATAAGCTAAATGGGTGCCTGAATCAAATCCAACATGATTATGGGGAAACTCTAGGAGTAGGGGAATACTAGGCTACTGTAGGAAAGGATTTCTAGCAGGGTAAAGCAATGCAGACTGACAGCCTGGGATGGTGCAAGATCAAGATTCCACAGGGCCAGATTCTCACAAACTCAAGATGGTTGGGTCAAACAGCAGACTCAAGTTGTAGTGTCCTCACAAGGTCCAAAAAGGGAGAAGGTTCTCACCATTCACAATGTTCACCAATGTGAAGGGAAACACTCACTCAACCTTATTGATAATCCAAAGTCCTTCGCAGAGCCCTGATATATATTTTATTAGTGTTAGTTTCTGTTACCCTTCCCTGAAACCTTTCCCTAAAACTTTCCCTCTAACAGTTTTTAATATAACACTACCCAGAGAGGCAAATTGGTCCAGGACAGAAAAGTGTTAGATTAAAGCTTTCATACCAATTAGCTGTGAAACTAGATATTTAAGTGGCTACTATAGCTCCAGTCAGGTCAAGATAGATCACTGTTGAAAGAACAATATCCTTACAAGTAAATATGGGCAGCTCAATAAGCATAAAGAATGGAATCTTTTTAAAGGATTCTATTAGCTAGTCATTTAAAAACATGCTAAATAGACTGGGCATTTTCATATTGCCCCTTGCCTACAATTCTCTCCCTTTTCATTTTTGCCTCATGGCTTCCCTATTTTCCTTCAAATTCTAGCTATACTTCCACCCAGCTACAATTTCATCTTGCAAAAGAAGTCTATCCTGATCTCCCTTAATGCTGGTAACTTTCCTCAGCTGATTATCTCCAATTCATCCTGAATAGCTTGTCCATACACATTTGTTTGTTGTTGTCATAATTTGAATCCCTAATACTTAACACAGTGTTGAGCACATAGTGGCATTTAATAAATGATTTTATAACATGGCTATATCATCATTTGCTGAGTGGCCTTGGGTCAATGACTGAAACATTTCTCACTCCTTACTTCCTGTGACATCATTAAGTTTTAACTTCTAAAGAAAACAGATAATACTATGTCTGTGCCTGAAATCTATAGAAGAAATATAACTGAATATAGCCAACAAGTTAAAAAGAAGAGAATTCAAGTGAATACAGAAGCATGAATATACTTATATAAACTAATCAAAAGTAAAATAAGCAAAACAAGGAATAAAATATACACAATTACTACAATAATATAATTTTATATAATATATTGCTCTATGACTATAATAAAATAAATATGAGGAACCATGAGGACAAACTGATCCAAACTGAATGCTGTGCAATTATAAAGACTATATTTGGCTCCAAAGAAAAGATATGAGAGTTCCTGAGATGGAGGAGTAAATAGAACAGCAGCTCTATTTCACCATGAGAATCCTCTCTGACCAAGATTAATATATCACCACAAAACTTATACAGGGGTAAAAGAACCAAAAAGGAAACAGAGTGAAGCAACTTTCAAGAAAAGAAAACCCCCAAAGGTAGGCAGACAACATCTGGGGCAGCACTGGGGTTAGAGGAGAGCAGAGCCAGGAAAGGGTTATAGAAAAGAGTGAAGAGCAAGCCAAGAACAAGCCACACACCCTTTCCCCCCACCCCACATTTGCTATCACGATGTTCTGAAATTAATACCAAATTAACATGCAGACCCTGAGATCCTTCCTGGGCAAATAGTGGTTCAAGTCAACCCATACCCCATGAAATTTCAAACCTGTGAAGAAGTCTGGAGTCCTAGCCCAGGGCAATCTGGGCTACAGGGGGATGATCTTGGTGGGCCCAGAGTGAAGCCAGGAATTTCAGTCTGGTCTTCAGATGAGGACATAATCCACAGTTTGGGGTGAGGATATAGTTCACAGGGAAAGACATTCCCTGCCCCATATTTTTGCCCCAAACTAAGGGCAGAGCTCTAGGAAAGGGCAATCAAGGGTGTGCCTGATTGGATCAAGAACACACTGAGACTAAAAACTTGAGCCTAAGCCTGGGGCTAGAATTTAATCAGCCCCTGACCTGATCAAGTTCAGAGTGAGATCAAAAGCATATACCCAAGCCTTAGAAAATTCTTTAAGCTAATAGCATGTCAAGGGTCAATTGAATCAGGAGGGGGAAGGGCTCTCAGAGCTCTCAGTTCTCAGCCCTTAGACCATCTGGTAAACTATTAACAATACAGAAAATAAGCTGAGAATAATATCAAGGAAGTACTGAAGTTCAAGAGGGTACCCCAACTTCCCAGAAAACAGAGACTAGATATAATTAGATAGATAGGAAAAATGAGAAAACAACAAAAAAAGCACCAACTCTAAAGAATTTTTATGGAGACAAAGAGCAATATGCGGACATGGAAGGGAACAGTGAGAGCAAAGGAAACACACACAAAGTCCAAAAGAAAACTACGGATTGGACAAAGAGTATAGAAGAGCTCAAAAAAGACTTCAAAAAACAATTAAGAGAGGCAGAGGGAAAGTAGGGAAGAGAAGTGAAAATGATATAAGAAGAAATGGGCCAATTGAAAATGGAGAACCAAAAACAGACAGAAGAAAATCAGTCCTTAAAAATGGTTAGAATTGACCAACTAGAAACTGATGATTTAATGAGAAATCAAGAAACAATTAAACAGAATCAAAGGAATGGAAAAAAAAAACAGGAAAACATGAAATATCTTATTGAAAAATCAAATGACCTAGAAAATAGATCTAGGAGAGGCAATCTGAGAATTATTAGACTACCAGAAAGTCATGATCAATAAAAAACCTTGGATATCACATTACAAGAAATTATTAAAGATAACTGCCCAGAGATCCTCAAACAAGAAAATAAATTGAAATTGAAAGAATTCATAGATTGCCTCCAGAAAGAAATCCTCAAATGATAACTTCCAGGTCTGTAATAACTAAAATCAAGAGCCACCAAGCCAAGGAGAATACATTGTAAATAACCAGAAATGAACCATTCAAACACAATGGAGCCATAATCAGGATCACACAGGACCTAGAGGCTTCTACATTAAAGGATTAAAAGGCATGGAATATGATATCCAGAAAGGCAAAAGATTTGGGTTTACAACCCAGAGTCACCTATCCAGCAAAACAGCATATTCTTTCGGAAGAAAAAAGGGTCATTCAAAAAGATAGACGATTTCCAAGCATTTCTGAGGAATAATCCAGACCTAAACAAACATGAGACACAAGAGAATCTCAGAAAGGTAAATGAGAAAAATTTAAGGGACTCGTTCATTAAGGTCTAAATGTTTATATGTCTATATGGAAAGAGGATTCCTACAATTCTCAAAAATTACTATTAGTAATAGAAAAAATAGAAGGAATTTACTGAGAAAGAGGGGGAGAAGTAAGCTGATTATGACGATATGATGTATATGATGATCATGATGATATGATATATATGTAAATGTGATGATATGAAATGATATATATATATATGATATATGTATGCATATGAATTATATGTAAAAATCAAAAAAGGGCTGAAAGAGAGGATTGCACTGAGAGAAAAGGGAAGGGAGAGATAGAATAGGGTTAATTATATAACCTAAAGGGGTATGAAAAATCCTTACAGAGAGAGGATAAGGATGGTGACAGGGAATACTTAAACTTTACTCTCATTTTAACTGATTCAGAGAGGGAAAAACAAGGATACTCAGTGTGGTTTAAAATTCTATCACCCTACAGAGAAGTAGAAGGGGAATAAGACAAAGAAAGGGGGAAGTAATTAAAAAGGGGGTAAGGGGGGGTGACAAAAAGCAAAATACTGGTAAAGAGGATACATGTATAACCCAGTGGAATTGCTTGTCAGCTCTTGGAGTGCGGAAGGAAGAAGGGTAGGAAAAATCATGAATTATATAACTATGGAAAAGTATTCTAAATAAATTTTTAAAAAGAAAAGAAAAGATATGAGATATGCATGTGCACACATGCACAGACACACCCCTTTTGGCAGAGGTGAAGTGTTATAGATGTGGGAAACTTCAGATTGTTTCAAACTTTTTTGATGTATACACATATTTGAATTATTTTTCCCCCTTTTCTTACTCACCTCTTATAGGTGGAAGAACATACTGGAAAATGTAGGCAATATAAAGATAAAATATATCAAAAATTTTTATTTTTTTAATTGCAAGACAATCTCTGTCAAGACAAAGGCCTTTGAGCTCAAACTCTATGAATATGTGTTGAAGGTACTGGGGTTATTTGTTCTGAAGAGCTGAAACCATTGGAAGTAGGGGAGCACAATCATTTCCTGCAAGTATCTGAGGGAATATCATGCAGATGAGGGACAGAGTTTATTCTGCTTATACCCAAAGGGAGCAATGAGAGGAAACCACAGTGAGGCAAAATTCAGCTTCATGTAAGTGTAATTTTTTTTTAATAATTAGAACTGTCCATCAGTATAATAGGTTTCCCAGAAAGGTGGTAGATTTCCTCTCACTGGAGTTATCAAGAAGAAGCCAAGTGGTCAATTGCTGGGTATGTTGTAAAGTAAAATTTTGTTCAGGTTTTGGTTGGTTCCAAGTATTCTTGAGGAATAAGCCAGACGTAAATAAACATGAGATGGAGCTGCTTAGCTGAAAAACTTAAGCTTCACATGAGTTTCCTTGTTCTTCCTTAACCCTCTTCTATATGGCAGCCAAACTGTGAGTTTAAGTTCTGGATGGAGTCATGTAATTCTCAGAAAAGTCCAAATCATCAATAAGAGCAATGGGGAGGCTAGAGCTGATTCACAGAAACCAAGACAACAGGTAAGAATTTGTGTAATCCAGGAGATGACAAAGTCCAATGGGCTTTGATGTATCACACATTCAAGAAGGGAGATTTACCTGTTTGCATTCAAACCAGTGACTCAGGTAATAAAGAAGAGGCTTCTCTTGATCTGTGATGACAGGATGTTAAGAATTTTTAGGGAAAACAAAAGAGTCTTACCTATGTTATTATCCATTCTCAAAAAGTCTTAAGCTTCTCGACTCCAAACTCAGAACTCTAATATTTTCGGGAGAAGCATCTTCTTTGATGGGTATAGCGGCACCCAGAAAATGTTACCAAACCAGACAATCATTATATTGATCCTGTTCCCCAAGGCTGAGAAACAGGTTCTGACCTATCAAAGTTGTCACAGTAAAATGATATAGCTAAAAGGTTATGATGGAAGAAAGTAAAAACATTGCAATCTTCAGGCAGTGACAGATGTTAAGAAAGAAATTGTATGAGATAAGCTCAGATTGTGTCCCTGCAACTGGAAAAAAAAAAAGATCTTTTTAAGAGACTTGGAAATGGTTTGGTAGTTTTTTCCCCTACAGAAAGTATTAGAGTTTTGGTTTGGGTAACCCCACCACTCGTAGAAAATATTAGACTGTGGGTTATGTTTTGAGATTGTTGTACATGTTAGTAGGCGAGCTTCATGAAACAACTAGGCAGATGAGACCACAATATTTGTTAAATGTTTTTAATGCCTAACATTATAGTGTTGAGATTAATACTCTAATCTTTATTCAACAATACCCACTATAGATTCTTCTAGTGTTAGGAATAGAAAGCCTACATTTATTTCAGAAATTCTAAGATGAATCTGATTTTGCAAGTTCTCACACCCCAAACCACTAATTCATCCCACAGTCATTTATTGAGAACCTATTGTATACACAGCAGTTTTAAATAATAGCTATATTTCTATTTTGGCTCTATTTAACTCAGCACTCTCTGTAGACAGACCACAAATAGTCACTTCTTGAATGAAAAACATGGGGATTTAGAGCAACAGATGTCCTACATTCTTAAAGAGGAAAGGTCATGCAAATTCGACTTTTTTTGCCCTCTCTTCGTATCCACTCTAAAAAAAATAATTATTGCTTTAGACAGAACTCTCTCAATTGGATAATATTTGCATATTTAAATAGGCAATATTCAGGTGAGTAGCAGACTGATTTTAACAATAGATTTCTTTACCCAAAAAGGGAACTTAGAAAACTTAGATCAGCAAATAATTCTTTCTTGCTATTTGTCCCTTATAATTCTTTTTTCTCATAAGGAGATAAGAATATATATTCTCCAAGAAATATCAATCAAAAGGTGTTTTAGATTTGAAATTAGAGGGATATAGATACATAGCCATGTCACAATGGTGTGCTGGTAATTGCTTCTCAACTGTCCCTGTGGGGGGGGGGGGAATCTACATGACACATTTTAAATTTTTAGTTTTAGTAGTAATATTTTCTCTTTATTATGCTTAGACAGTCAACAAAACAATAAATCAAGCCATGATTTGTAGTGTTTACTGATTTCTAAGATAGAAATACTCACAGTGTAAATTTAGCAATTAGGGCTCAGGATTCAAGCTGGTTCCAGCATATCCCTATCAGTCTACATACATTTTCTATACATACATAAACCTATACATGTATATAGTTATGAACAAATTTCCATAGTTCTATGAAAAGTAGCAATTAAAAGAAATGGTAGGTACAAAGATTTCAAATTTATTTGAATTATGCATGATAAATATTATCCCTGGCATTTGTCTTAGAGTATTCCTTTAAATACCTGACAGGTTCAGGGTTCTTAACACTACTTATGAAAAGAAAAGAGATCAAAGATCGAAGCCAAAGGTTCTGGACTCAGAATTCACAGGGATTTTGGAAGGCACAAAGTGAGAAGGATGGCTAGGGCTAGAACAAAGGATAATGCCATTATGTGCTGGCAGCCAGGGCTTTAAGAAAAGGTTTCTATCTTTGTTTATTGCTCTTTGCCCAGTCAGTTTTGGGGAAGATTCCTGGACACCCCCATGGGACATAGATGGATAGGGACTATATGGCAGGGAAAACTGGGGCATAGTGAGGGGGTATTTTTAGAATTATTAAGAGAGGGAGAACACTTTTTAAAAAAAAAAAGGAAAAATGCTAAAGCATAATGGTAGAATGACCAGCCCCAAATCACATAACCAAGAATAGGCAGATTTGAATCTAGAATTGAGTAAAGTTGGGTAAAGCATCTATAAAAGAGAAGAAGGCAAAAGATAAGGAAAAAGAGGTGATCTGCAAAGGAATTAAGACATTCTAGACCTTTATATAAGAAGCACATCTATCTTCCTTTTTCCATACAAGTCCCAAGACATATAAAAGCTTGCCAAATTCCTTAGAATAGTAATGACTTTTATCTCAATATAAAGGAAGGAAGGAAGGAAGGAAGGAAGGAAGGAAGGAAGGAAGGAAGGAAGGAAGGAAGGAAGGAAGGAAGGAAGGAAGGAAGGAAGGAAGGAAGGAAGGAAGGAAGAAGCGAATGCCTATTTTTTTTAAACTTTCAGCCAAAATGATTATCCAGAATCTATTCCTCCATTTTATTAGTGAGGAGAAGCATAATGATGGAGGAGTGAGAAGTGGGACTGATCTTTTCTCCTTTACATATGTCCAAAGAATTGAAAACAAAATGAGATTCAGGGGGTTCTCTGAAACATTGGTGAACATATGCTCTGGGGTGATCAGTGAATGAGGACTTGGTTCACTGAGTAAAAAGGCCAGAAGAAGTGGTAAGGGGAGGTGTTTAGCTTTTGAAATGGACAAATTTTTCCACCTGTGCCTTTAAAAAATGAATTAGAATGTCACTGCTTGTGCTTTGAGATGGCCATCAGAATACTGGCTTACATTGCTAAGCAGGGAATGGACTAGATTTTGCTGCCTAGAGGAATTTTCCTCCCTCCAAAAGTGAAGTGTGTTTAGCTGTGCTCTGTTTGCAAGTTACGTGTTTATTTTGAGCCAATAAGTGTTCTGTACTGGAAATAAAAGGATCTGAAAACCTTATACTCTCATTGTCTCCTAATGCTATCTGAAGATGTAAGTGTAAACACAGAGACAAACACAGACAGGGCACTGAAGCCCAGTTGGCAATAAATTTGACTCTACACTTTTAAACCTGAGAGTCATCAAAGATTAGCAGAAAAATCATGACTATTTTCCTTAAGAGGCTACAACAGTAACAGGCTTCAAGAAAAAATCCCTCTAAATGCAAGTGACAACTGGGGACTATGTGAAGGCTTACAGGCCCAATTACAGTTATCATGGTGAGAGACCCATGGTAAACTCCTTCCTGAAAGGCAGTGACAATTCCTGGAAGGGAACATGTTGGTGAATTATTATAGACACCCAGTTATGTGGAGTTCCAGTTTATCTAGAACCTAAAGAGAGAAAAAAAATAAGGCAGTCAACTTTCTTATGATACAAGACCCATTCAAGAGCTGAGAGGACAATGTTGGCTTGAGACATCTGGGTCTTTCTGATTTGAGAATCACTTTACAGAAGTGTCTTTGATCTGAGCATTCCCTCCTCAGCACAATATTCTCAAGGCTTTTTTGGTCTCTGTAACTTAAGCCTGGAGGGGGAATAATTGCCCATTTATTGCTTTGTAGCAATGACATAATGGCATAAGAAATGCACAATTGAGTTACACCAGTGACAAAGACAGGCCAAAACACAGTGAGCATCTCCCGCATCCCCTTTATAGCCTCAAAATACCCATAACATCCCTAATTTCCTTTTCATGATTTCAAAGTGGTTGGGGAATACCTTAATCAACCTAACTTCCCTTAATTACTTGACTCAGATCTATCATCCCAAATTCATTCAATAATTGCAATCTAACTCAGTCTCCTTTTTCTGTCTCTGACTCTCTGTCTCTATCTTTCTCTCTGTCTCTCTGTCTGTCTGTCTCTCTCTCTCTCTCTCTCCTCACACACACACACACACACACACACACACACACACACACACACACACACACTCTAGGCTAATGTTTTGTTTTGTTTTGTTTTGTTTTGAATTCTTCACTGCCTCTTCCAAACCCTCCTCCTATCAAAATAACTCAAAAGCTTCTCCTCTTATGAGGCTTATTCCCTCAAGATAGATTACCTCCATATCATGACAGCTGTCAACTACAGACACTTTGGCTATTATCCCCTCCTTTTTCAAGATGTATAATACTTTGCTCACAGTCTTCCTCTCCACCCCAATTCTTGCTCTTATAATTGAAGGATTCAAATTTCTGGCTGATTCCCTTTTCAGATACCATTTTCCTTACTTTCATTAACCTCTTCAGCTCCTATAATCTGTATCTTCACTCTGCCCTAAGCTAAATGCAAGTACAATTTTACCCTTAAACTAATCATTTATCACAAAGGTTCCAACTCTACAAACCAAAAGTGTGAAATTTCTTCATCTGACCATAACTTCCTGTCTTTCTACCTCTCTTTGGGTTCCACCCTTCTCAACCTTTACTTTAGTCAATCCACCACGTCTTGATTTCCTAGGCAAACAGCCCCTTTAATCTCTGTAAAATCCTGACACTTTAAATGTACATTGTCCTCTACCCTTGAACTCAATGTCCCTTCGTCCTTCTAATATTCCATTCTTTACCCTGGATTATAATCCTGGATTTCCATTATCAGACTTCTCTGCTTCTGTTCTTGTGCTATCAACCATCTTCAGAGGAAGTCATAATACAATGGTATCTATAGCAATTTGGATTAGCTACAAATTTATGTAATCCCTCTCATTAAGAATTTGTTTCATCTTAACTGAAAAAAATCAAGGCAACCTTTTCTGAGCTATCTCTTCTTGATTTCATCTTTCACATTACTCCAATATTATCCTTATGTCTGGTCCTCATCTCTCCAGTGATTTGTAGTCCTGTTTGCTGAGCATCTTCATCTGAAATTCCCATAGGAATCTAAAGCTCAGTATGTCCAAAACAGATTTAATTACCTGTTTCCCTCATGTTCCCCTACATTTGACTCTTCAACTTTTCCTTTTCTATTCAAGGCACCACCATTCCAGTCATCTAGTCTCTCAAATTAGGAGTTCCCTTAATTCTTCACTCTCAGTCATACCCCATATACAATCAGTTGCCAAGTCTTATTGATTCTGCCTCCACAATCTCCTCCCCATTTACATGGAGGCCTTTATCACCTCTATCCTGGATTATGTCAATAGTTTCCTAATTGGTCTCTTTGCCTCTACTCTCTCTTCGCTCATTCATCCTTCATAGAACCTCAAAAGTGATAATGTACATGTCTGATTACATTAGTCCCCTGTTCTAGAAGGCTTCAGTGAATCCCTTGTGCTGAAAGGATTCAAAAACCTCGGTTTGTCTTTTAAAACTTTAATCTTCTTGTTCCATCCTACCTTTCCAGGTGAATTAAACATTATCCCCAGATTCTCATATTTACATATTTTATGTACCAACCAACCTGTAGTATTTGGTGTTACAGGAGCATGATATTCTCTCTCCTATCTCAGGCCCTCAATGTAGGTTTGTCCTTATGCCTAGTATTCTCTCCCTCTTCACCACCGCCTCTTACAAACCTTAACTCCCTTCTTATCTATGGCTCAAGTGCCATTTCCTTCAGTAGGTAATTTCCAGTCTTAACGGTCAACATCCCATCCCATTATCTTAAAAAATTTAAAATATCCTGTACATAATTATTGGTGAATGCATGGAATGTATGGCAAGCCTCCTGAGAGCAGAGATTGTCTCAGTCTTATATCTATATATTCAGAACCAGCATAAAACAGGTAATTAACAAAGGCTTGTCAACTGATCTTTTCCAGCAATGGATGATTATGTCTATTTTGCTTCAATTCAATTCAACCAAGAGTTATTAAACATCCTCGATGTACAAAAATTTCTAAGCATCAGGGCTATAGTGACACTTACAAAAATAACCTTATTCTCAAAGATGTTGCCAGTTACTTACAAGATGTCGAAATATTACCAAGGACTCAGTGATCATTGAGGTCACCATTCCTCCATAAAGCCTTCTCTGACTATGTAACTTATAAATTACTGTCTAATATAACCAGTTTTCTCTTTGTGTACATAAGTCAAAGTCAACTTAAGGAAAAGAATATACCTTAAAACTCTATATCATTTGCTATTGCTGGCATGAGGTTTGGCCTACTAATTAGTGTATGCTAACTAAATAAATGAGATCTATTAAAAAAGGTTAAAATAAATATGGGAAATTCTTTATGATACAAAATTAAAAAAAAAAACACCATTCCAGAAGAATAGAGTTCCCACTAACTATGCTCATTTAAGAGAAGTCAGTGGTAATGATTAGAAAATGAATCTTGATAAAAATTTAGAAGGTGCAACTGAAAAATTACTAGGATATTTTATGAATTGAAATAAATCAATTTAAATAAGTAGATTCTCAGAAGTTTTAGTTGACTTTATTGGTAGACATTATAAATCTTTTCATAAAACATCTTTTAGAACTGTTGAAAAAATCTTGTTGGATAACAATGGGAAAGAAAAGACAAAAGAATATAAGTATGCTAATGACTCATCGAAAAAGCATATGTCAAATCCCATCAGAAAGATTACAGGAAAATTTAAAGGCACTAAATCTTCTGTGGGGTCAAGGGTTGACCCAATATTAACTTTTAGGCAGTATTTACAAAATGAACAATAGTATAAGATGACATATGAAAATTAGAGACGTTTTTGAACATCCAAACACTTGGAAATAAAGTAGTTTTAGTCCTAGCTATGACATCAATTAGATACCTGACAAATTATATAACATTTCTTGGACTCAGTTTCCCCCATTATAAAATAAGAATAATAAGCTCTGACTTTACCAACTAATAGTACTGTTTGAAGGAGTAAATTAGATAATTTCAGTGAAAGTACCTGAAGGAGATACTTGTTCCACAGTGTAGAATCTGACATAAAAGTAGTATAATTTGTTCATCCCCCTGAAGTTACCATGAGATCTGACATATTTCTCCAAATAACAGGAAGCAATCGCTTTGTGTTTGGGCGTAGGGTGGGGTAGCAGATGTTAGTCTATTGCATTTAGGTGAAGAATATATTGAAAAATCAATAATTACTATTAAAAATCATCTCGTGTAAGAATGCAGTATTCCATATATGAACTCATGCTTGTCTTTGAAAGTTCTCTCTCTCTTTTCATCTATCTATCTATCTATCTATCTGTCTGTCTGTCTGTCTATCTATATGTGCATATATATTCAATACAAACTATATGTGTTTATACCTATATATATATATATATATATAGGTATATAATTTGTGTATATTCATACGAAAAAGAAGGGGGAGGGCTATGGTTTTATATTTTCACCTGTGCAAAAGGAAGCTCGCAGAGAGTATTTGCTCACCCCTTCCTCTTCTCTCACTTTGCCCAAGGCATCCTTTCAAACAGCCGCCTGGCCAGAGATAATAGGTGGTCCATTTCCCTAACTAGAATCAGCAGCAAATCAACCATCTGCCACTGCAGGGGTCTGAGATTAACCCAGCCACTGGACCATGACTGCAAGGCATTTGCACATTTAGATTACAGAAATTTTAGTCTACCATTCAAAGGGGAGGGGGATAGAAAAAAAAAGGAAGGAAAGGCCCCCAGGCTCTTTTGGGTTAACCCTTCAGTGAGCATGGTCACCACCCAATAACCCCGCAGACCCAGTTTTCCTCATTATATATTGTTAAGAAGGAGAGTGGAAAGGGTGTTGTTCTGTTACTGATGAAAGAGAGAGAGAGAGTAAAAGACACACACACATATACACACCAGGGACTGCCTTCTAATGGTTAGCATCCTGGGTCAACAGACAGGATTTAGACTATAGTTTCTGCTTCCAAATCCATACTGGGGCCATAACCAAATTATTTGACATTCTCTTATCCCAAAACACACAACAAAGTCAATGCAACTTACCTGTGGTTGAAATCCTTTGAGGTCACTGGCTGTGAGGTCATTGGCTGCAAGAAGCTGTGGAAGGACAAAGAATTCTGTTTAAGTGATGTGATAAAAGGTTTTTTTGCATAGCATTCTCAGGAAATCTTGTCCTCACATCATACTCATGATACTGTAGCCTTGAAGTGAAAGTGCAGAAACTTCAAAGACACATTTGCTACCAATGATGTCATATGTCCCTAAAGCCTAGGAAGGATTCAGACTGCCAGTAGAGTAGACCTTAGAGGTAACTGAGACCTCATTTAACAGAGAAGAAAACTGAGGTCCAAAGAGTTTTCAGGGACTGTCCCAAAGTCAAAAACAATGATCAAGGCCAGAAGGAGAATTTGGATTCAGGTCCTTTGAGTCAAAAAGCAGGGTTGTTGTTTTCTTTCCCCCCAGGGAAACATAGTAGTTACTCTGATCACCTAACTTTTGGTCAAGCCACTCTCCATATGTCCTCTTTTCTTTGAACTTCTCTATCTCAATCCTACTCATTCTTCAAAACATAATTCAAATGACTATCCTCTCTCCAAAAACCTTCCACTACTACCTCAGGCCCCAGCAATCTTTTTTTCCCTCTGAATGCTAATAAGATGTGCTATTTGTGCTATTCAATTTCATACTTATCACATAATAATGACAGCATTAATAAAGCACCTTAAGGTTTGCAAAATGTATTACAAATATTATTTCATCTTATCCTCACAACAATAATAGCAAGTAGGTACTTTTATTATAGTCATTTTATAAATTAGGAAATTGAAGGAGTCAAAAGTGAAGTAACTTATCCATGGTGACAAAGCTTGTGTGACTTGAACTCAGGTTGTCCTGACTCTAAGTCCTGTACTCAACCTATTGTGCCTCCTACATTCCCTTATATTCCCTTTTGCTGTTACATAGTCACCTTGGAAAAAATCTTATACTCCTTTAAAGTAGACTAAAAATCCTTGGAGACCTATTAGATAGATAGATAGATAGATAGACAGATAGACAGGCAGATAGAGATAGACAGAGAGAAAGGCAGTGACAGACAGATATAGATAGATGGAATAGAGGAAGGAAGGAAGGAAGGAAGGAAGGAAGGAAGGAAGCAAGGAAGCAAGGAAGCAAGGAAGAATTATCATGTAGTTACTGTGTTGCAGATAATGTTAAGTGTTTTACAAATATTATATATACAGAGAGAGACAGAGACAGAGAGACAGAGACGGACAGAAAAAGAGAGGTTGTTGCAACCTCACAGTAATTCAAACATAGTAGATAATTTATTAGTTAATTGGTTGATTTGTTGATATGTTGATAAAATACCTGCAGTATGTGGCTTTAAAAAAAAGGCAAAAAATCAGAGCCAGTGGGGAGAAAAAGGGCAGATACTTATTTTGATTCCAGGAGTGTGACTGTTAGCTTTGTTAAGCCTGGAGAGAATCTGTGAAAAATAGGAAAGATTTCATGTTTGCTGTAACAATATTTTGTTTGGTTCAAGAAGGAGAGGGATTCATGCTGGGTATCAGTGCCTACAGCCATTTCAAAAGCTCAACTGGACTTTGCAGCTTCCCCCCAAAAAAGACATTGATGATGAGGCTTAAATGGTGTTAAAGCTGGGAAAGAACTTCAATCAGAAAGAAACAAAGGAGGGGAAGGGAAAGGAAAAGGATAAAGCATAAAGCATTTGTGTAGTATATACTACCTGGCAGGCAATGCTAAACACTCTACAAATATTATCTTATTTTAGAACTTCATAAGGAATGTAGGGGCCCCAAATCTCTCTTAGCGATTTGTCCTAGAGTTTGAATATAAAGGTCAGAAGACTTATTGTGGTGGGAAGGAGAGAGAGAGACAGAGAGAGAGAGAGAGAGAGAGAGAGAGAGAGAGAGAGAGAGAGAGAGAGAGAGGGAGAGGGAGGGAGGGAAGGAGGGAAGGAGAGGAAGGAAGAGGGAAGGAGGGAGGGAGGGAGAGAGCAAGAGAGAGAGAAAGAAAGAAAAAAGAAAGAAAGAGAGAGGGGGGAGGGAGGGAAGGGGAGAGAGAGAAAGAGAGAAAGAGAGAAAGAGAGAAAGAAAGGAAGGAAGGAAGGAAGGAAGGAAGGAAGGAAGGAAGGAAGGAAGGAAGGAAGGAAGGAAGGAAGAAAGAAAGGAAGGAAGGAAGGAAGGAAGGAAGGAAGGAAGGAAGGAAGGAAGGAAGGAAGGAAGGAAGGAAGGAAGGAAGGAAGGAAGGAAGGAAGGAAGGAAGGAAGAAAGAAAGAAAGAAAGAAAGAAAGAAAGAAAGAAAGAAAGAAAGAAAGAAAGAAAGAAAGAAAGAAAGAAAGAAAGAAAGAAAGAAAGAAAGAAAGAAAGAAAGAAAGAAAGAAAGAAAGAAAGAAAGAAAGAGGCAGGAAGGAAGGAAGGAAAGGAGGAAGGGAGGGAGGGAGGAAGGAAGGAAGGAAGGAGAAAGGGATGGAGGGGAAGCTAGAAAGACACCTTATAAGGGCTAGTTATATAACCTTTGATTCAAATTAAATAAAAATAAATGTTTATTGCACATGTATTATAGATAGGACATAATACCCACTTTCAGAAGATTATAATCTAGTTGGTGAGATAAAAGGAGTGCACACACACACAAAAATGATGTGACAGTATATTAGTATTATATGGTGCTAATAAAGAATCACTGAATCCTGGAAACACAAAAGGACCTTTAATATACTACAAAGTCAGGAATCTCTTCTATGATCTCCTTAATAGATTATTTTTGATAACATAGTTCATGTATCTAAATCTTATACCATTCCCTCCAACTAGAATGTAAACTTCTAAATATGTGTAATAAAGGTTTGAAAATTTACTGATATCCTTCAGAAGGATAAGCATTCCCTCCTAAGCCTGAGAGTGATTCCCTGCTTTTGAGACTTTTCAATCAGAAGACAGATTGGTGTTGAGTCCAGAAGATATTAAAGGGGAACAGACAGTCTTCAAGATACAGATTGAGAAGAAGTACAGCCTGTAAGAACAGAGCAGAGGCAGCATGGCAGGAAGAGGGAGAGGGGGTGAAGCTGTGTGGACTCTCCAACCCCACTGAGAACCTAACAAGCCAAGAGAAAAGAATTAGCACCACTGAAGGAACTAAAACGATAATCTAAAATGGAGAAATCCAAAGGAGAAATTAAAAAGAAGAATGAGCTTTGGCACAGAAAGGAGAGATTGAGGTGGCTCATTGAGCCCTATAACCATCTTGAAAAAGAAGAATCAGATTTAAGCTATTGGTTATATTCACCTTTTCAAAGACAGAAGGGAATCCTCCCTGCCCCAAAATGCACTATTTCTATAATTTCTCTTTCCCATGTCTGTTCAGTAACAGAATTTTAATATACTATGCTCACTTCTTTAACATCAATATTTCCTGTATCTTGCTTTTGTCTCAGAGGTTAGGGGTTAACTAGAGATAGAAAAAATTTAAATTGGGACAGAACACCAAAGTTCTCTCTGAATGATGGGAATTTTCTTATCTGAGAGCTCTAACATATTGCAAATGTATCAATAACTTCATTGGATATAAATTCTTTAAAGCCTCATAGAATGAGGCCATGTAGCCCCAAGGCTCATTATGTTATTCCTAGGTTTAAAATGAGATCATTGTACAACTATCTAGCGTAAGAAATCTCTAGTCTTCAGTGTTGAAACAACAAAAAATATAGTAGGAAAAAAATTGAGGAGAAAGAGTGCTAATAACTAGAAAGCAAGAGGAGGAGAGAATGGTGGTGAATTAGGAGATGCTACCCAAGATAAGACGTGACATAAGATAAAAATTCTAAGAGTAAGTAATGAAGAGAGAATAAATTCCAAAGTTGGTGAATGGCTTGCACAAATTCACATAAATGAAAAATGGTAAATCCAGGTCAGGAAATAGTCTGGAAGGAAGAGAGAATTTGTAAAGCATAAAAGAAGGCTCAAAAGGTAGGTGGGAACAATATTGTAGAAGGAACTAAAATGCCAGGTTAAGCAGTCTGTGTTTTATCTTCTAGGCCATATGTGTGTATGTCTCTAGGAGAAGAGGTATAGAACAAGCATATGAGTATTCTCAAAGTTTTGAATGGCAGGAGTGGATTGATGCAATCAAACCATGCAATATATTCCTTTGCATCTCCAGTAGTGCTTTGCAGATATCATGGCCCCAGTTAGTAAACTGGTTGAGATTGATTAATAAAATGTTTCTATCTGTCACTTAAGTAAGAAAAGGGAAAGAACAGGAAAGGACTCTTAAAAGAGGTACCACTTAAACTGCACTTTGAAGACAGCTAAGGATTCCAAGAGGTAGATATAAAGAAGCTGGGGTGGGGGCGTGATCACAACAGTCATGAGGGAGAACCTGTGTGAAACCACATGCTCACTCATTAACTGAAAACTCATGAATTCTTTTTTAAATCTTAAGAGAGATACCCACACAATGTTCCTCAAGCCCTTTTTCCTTATCTCGTCTCCTTTTCATTCCTTTAAAACCTTGCAGACTCAGACACACCTGCCTACTATAGCAAGAAAAATAATGCTGATATACCAACCTCCATTCTGAGATATTACCAATAATTATAGCATGGCCTAGAATCTAAAACCATTTGCTCAGAGAATGAGGAGATCGGGACAGACAAGCACATACTGTACAAAAGCAATCCTCTTAAAACAATCACCACTACCCTCCTCATCACCTCCTCAACCCCAACCCTACTCTTCATGTCAGAGATGACTGCTACTAGGCTGCTTATTCTCTGAAGGTGCAGCAAGACAGGAAGACACCAAAAGAAGGAAGAGAGAAAAACGTAATACAATTGGGACTCTTTGGATTTGAATCAGTCATTAATGAAAAGGATACATCCTCTTCACTAGGATCAGTAAATATTTCCACAGGACAAAAGGGTAAGGGAATATGGAAAAAAAAACTGATCTTAAGAGAATTATATTTAAAAGGCAAAGGAGAAAGCAAGGAAGTTGAGAATGTTTTCATTTTTCATTTGAACATGGAGAGCAGCATTCCTTTAGTCTGCCACACTCATGTCTGTCCCCAGTTCTTGTCTATTTTCACTCAAGACACATTTTCCTACTCTTGAGAACATCATTCATACAAAATATTTAGTGCAATCCCAGATTCCATTTTTTAGTTGCTGCAGTTTATTTCTTAGAACAAATTCACTCGTCTTTCTTTTTTTTGCCTCCTTTAATCACCATGGCAAAGGGGAGAAGAAGGGAGTGAATGAGGAAAAGAAGAAACACTAGCATTTCCAAGTAAGAAACATTTATCCCCTCATCTTCTTCTGTATCATTCCTGAGACTTGCACACTACTACACTACTTCTTTATCACCGAAACTCACCAAGGACTTCTTTCATCTACCCTTTGACATCTAGTGCCCGTTTCCCCTCCCTCTCTCCTCTGCTGTTATTTTTTTTTTGGCTCCCCTAGAGATGTGGCACTGCTATCAATTTTCCAGACAAGCATTCTAATGCTTCATCCCTTAGTCGACCAACCGATGGTGTTTTTCATTTTTGCTGACATCCCCATAAAAGGGGAGGAAGAAGCTATTTTTAAAGTTTTGTTTTGTATAGTGATGGCATTTCCCCACCAAGAAGTCACACTTGCTACCTCATGAGTAGCCTTAGCAAGGAGCAAGGCAAAGGGAATGAAACTGAACCTGTGTCAACCATATGAAATGATCTAGAAGCAGTAACTTGACAGACCCTACGATTCCAATGCTGGGATGAAGAAGTGAAATGATACAACCCTAGGAATCAAAGGATCTTCAAGTCAGATAGATCATCTTAATCTTCTATCTGTTAATATACTCTGCCTCATCAAGTTCTCTTTCTCTGAATTTAATTTTCTGTGTGTCTGTCATATTCCTCCAGTAGAGAGTACAATCCTTGAGGGCTATTTACTTTTGTCTTCATGTTCCCAATCCCTAACAAAGAGCCCTGTACATAGCAGATGGATGCTTAATGTCTATTAAAATAAATTAAAACCGGGAGCATCTAGCTAGCTCAGTGAATTAAGAACCAAGCCTAGAGAGGGGAAGTCTTGGGTTCAAATTTGGATTCAGATACTCCCTAGCAAAAAAAAAAAAAAAAACTCTGGCAAATAATTTAAGCTCCATTGTCTAGCTCTTACCACTATTCTGTATTGGCACCAATATATAGTATTGATTTTAATATGGGAGGCAAGGGAAATAAATGAGTAGAAACTAATCTATTCTAAATCTGTCATTTTACAGATGAGGAAACTATTATTCTAGAATTTCCAGGAATATTTGTGTTCTTGGATTTCCAATGAGTCTACATATTTGTCCTCTATGTCCCTAGGAACCAAAGTGCCCTGCCATGGCAGGAACACAAAAGTGGTATATAATGTCAGCTAGAATGCATTCTCTTGGGAGAAGTGAAAGTAAACAGATATCCTACTGAGGCACAGAGTAGCTTCCACAGTGGCATCTTTGCAGAAACAGAAAACACACAGACTGACATTTGAAAGGAAAACAAAGATTCTAGTAATCAATACTGATATAGAGTCATGGAATAGATAACAGAGCCTACTCCATACCTGTAATCCCACCATTTTCTTCACTCCCTCTCTGTTACATTATTATAAAATCATATTTTCCTATGAGTCTGTTACCAGTCTCTCTAGAGACAAAATAAGGATATTCCTTTCAATGGTGGGCAATGAGGAAGAAAGAGGCAAGAGATGGGGCAAGTGAAGAATTCTTATCTGAGAGCAGATGTCAAGGGGAAAAAAAAGAGGCTAACCTTAGATATGTTATTGTGTGTGATAATTGGCCAAGCAGCAAATCCTTTGGTCAAATACTCTGAGTTATCATTATTTTTAAGGGTTTTCACTATAATTGCTGGTAAGGGAATTTCTGTACATTCAAATTTACATTATATAACTCTTCCCAAGGCCATATAATACCCAGAAGACTTTGAAACTAGTAGTTCTATACTGGTGTAAGCTAGCCAGTGGAACAAGTCTTCTGCATAAGATGCAAGGTTAGCAGCTCACCTCAAATTGCTTTGTAGCTAGGACCCTGAAAAGACCTAAAGAGTCAGCTTTCTGGGAGAGATAAAAGATGGCTAGAAGTTAGAGAAGAAAGAAGAATTCCAGACGGATAGCAGGGAACCAACAAGTACTCTGAACAATGTGAGAAGCAGCTCAGAAAGATCATTTCCTAGTAAGCTACACTTCCAGTTGATTTATTTTACCCCAAAATTTGAATCTTTTTTCTGTTGCTAAGTGAAAAGCAAAGCCAATCAGAGAACAATTCTGAAACAAGGTTCACTCACCCCCTAGTCTTCTCCTTTCATTGACATCCCAATTCATGAGTATGAGAACTCCTCAATGTGTTTCATAAAAGCAGCACAGGATTAGGCGGAGGCAACAGTGTCGACTAGAGTTCTATTTATTTTGCAATTACCAAAGGGCCAATGATACAATGAAATCCTTCTGAAATTTTTGCTTTGAAACTAAAAATCTGGAATAGAAGAAAGTTAATCCTAAATGGTTGTAGGGTAAAAAAAAAAGGACTAAGATCTAGGAGACCACCAACAATGGATGTGACTTTGAGTATCTCACTTTTTCTTTGTGTACCTCTGTTTCATCTGTAAAAAGAGGGGTTGGTCTAAAAGTCCCTTCCATTTCAATGAGTCCATAAGTGCAGAACTATCTTATAAAAGCCTGCCTTCTCTTCCTTTGATTCTCTCTCATCACTATGGGGACAGAGTCAGAGAGGCTATGGGTAAATTACCTAAAAAATGTAGTTTTAAACTCAAGTGACATCATGATGTATTTTAATCCATGTGTTATTTCTCCCATTAAAAATGTAAGTTCCTTGAGGGCAGGAGCTGTTTATCTAGCTTTTTACATATATTTGTATTTCCAGCATAGTACAGAAGCTTAATAAATATTTTATCTAATCTATTATAATTTACTCCCTGTCCATCATGTCAGTACCAATATCCTGAAGAAAAGAAGAAGGGGAATACTCAATTGGTTTTCCCCAAACCTAGTATGCTTCCTAAAAATTTACTGGTGATTTCCCAATAGAGTGGGGAGGAAAGGAAAGATTCCTTGCTGGTCTCCATGATTGGCTATTTTTTTTTTGTTCCTTCCCCCCACACCCCCCAGCAGGAATGCTACCCTTTAGGACAGATGGCTGCTCACATTGCAGCTTCAGATAGCTCTCCCAATGAGGCTGAAGGCAAATCCACATTTGAGCTGAAAGCAAACAGTCTTCCAATTCAAAAGGCATTAATTCTAACTGCCAAAGCATTTGGGGTGCTCAGTACAGATGTCAAGTAGACAGTTTCTGACCAAGCTAAGCCAGGGCATATAAGCAAGTTACACACTGTAAGCTGCTATCCCAGCTATGCTGTTTGTCCTTCAGCTAAATCCCTTCAGCCTGGTGGAGTTTTAAAGGTTAAATCTGAAGCTACTGACAGTGCCAGTCTCAGCTCTAGGGATGCTTTCTTTTGGAAGAGTAAAGGACATGGCCACCAGAGAAACACAAATCTCAGAGCTGGAAGGGATCTTAGAGTTGAGGTAGTGCCAGACCTTACCTAGATTAGAACCCCATCGATAAGGTTATCATGGCATCACAGAATATCTGAATTGGAAAGGAGCTCAGAAGTCACCTGTCTAAATCTTTTACCTGAAACATGGATTATCTCTTCAAGATCATGGAATTCCAGAGGCATGAAGGATCTAACCCAGCCTGAATTTAAACTGAAATCCTCTCAATAGGGCTAGCTTTCAAATAGCTCATTTTGAGAATCACTGCAACCATGTTTGTGATAAAAAATCTTAGTTTGTCTATAAGGAAGGAGGCATAATATTTACAGATGCCTTATAATACATACTCCTAAAAAGCCACCCCCAAAATGGATTTTAAAATCCTAACCCTCATGTCACATTCAACAGATAACTCAAGCCTTTAAATGCTGCTACTTTCTTTTGAATACAACTCAATTTTGAACTGCCCTTTCCCTTGCTTACTATAGCTCTCCCATTCAGAAAAGGTCCAAAAGAGACTAGAAGAAATAAAGCAAAGCAAAAAACAAAACAAAACAAAAAAACCTTCCTAGATTTAGAAAAAATGTTAAAGTTAATTCTCAGCTGGGCCATTTTGAATGTGGTGAACATACAGACCTTTGTAAAACTCCAAAGTAAAATTTAGTCCATTTGCAATCTTGTGGCTTTGTAGTGAATGTTATAGTGCACTTGAAGGCTACCATCATCGCTTCATAAATCTCTTTATATTTTTAACTGTTCCTAGGACCTACACTCCAAAGAAATCAAAGGGGGGGGTTATATGTACAAAAATAGTTCTTGTAGCTCTTTTCATAGTAATGCAGAATTGGAAATGGATATCGTCCTATTTCTTTCATATGTTCTGTTTCTCACTCTCATTGACTTAGCCACCATGCCTCAGCTGCCTTCTCACTCTGGGAAACCTCTCAGCCCATCACCTTCTCACTCTGGAACACTAACATTGCTTCAAGCCCTGCAGTCCCCTTGTCCCAGGGGTGAATTCTTCCTAGAATCTCCATTTTGGGAAAGTGACAGGGCAACCTTCTTTCACTCCTTTTCCATTTCTACTTTTGAGTCTCTGGATTTCACTAGTATGCTTCCTTTAGCTGTTGAGGACAGAGATTATCTTTTTGCTTGTATTTATATCTTTTAGTGCTCAGCACTGTTCCTTGAAAAAAAAGCTTTACAATTTCTTGCTGACTGATTAAATAAATTATGGTACACAAATGTAATAGAATATTATTGTACTATAATCAATGATTAAATGTATAATTTCACAGGAAACTTGAAGATGTTTAGGAACTGATTCAGAGAGATGTGAGCAGAACTATTATAAAATAATAACAGTATTGTAAAGGTCCAAAAGAATGAAGATAAAACACATCACTTACAACCTGTCAGAGAGGTGATGAGATTGAAAGAAATATACTCTTTCAGACAAAGCTATCATGCGAATGTACTTTGCTGGACAGTGTAACAAAGTACTGAGAGTTTTATTTATTTACTTTTTACATTTCTTTGGCAAGTAGCAGAAAAGGCAGATGAAATTGTTAAATGCTCAAAACTTGTGCCTAGGATAGAAGACCTGTGAGCCAAGAGAAGTAGAGGGGAGCTGAGACATACAAATAGTGACTGTGTACGTCTTTCTTTGAGAGGGGAAACACCAAACAGGTTTCCAAAATTGTAAAACTTGTTATTCCTGACTTAAAATCATGGATAATTTTGAGAATGTAGTCTTCAAGAGAAACGTCATGAGTTATTCTCCAGGGAAATGCCATTTCTCCTTTTCTCACATATGCTCTTGCCTTTGAATACCTCCTATACCTAAATTCAAGTATATTGTATTGGACACTTAAGAAAGTTTGGATTAATGTCATGCAGAGAAGAAAACTAAACTTTACTGTTTCTTCTTAGAGATATCCAAATTGTTTATACCTACTCAGAGTGAGATCAAGGAAAAGTATTTCAGGCTTCTCTGAAACTTCCATGAAGTCCACAAAAAGGCAATAAGTGGAAAAAGAAGCTCTCATGGAACCAAAAAATGAATGAATATTAGTAAAGAAAAATATCGTGGGCTTATTTTTCTTCTGAATCATTTCCAGATACATACAAAATATGACAATATAATGTGCTACCTATGACAAAAGAGTAGGATTCACTCCTATGACAAATCTCAAGAAGTTAATTCACATTTTCACAAATGCTGAGATAGCAATTAAGATACCCCCCCCCCTGCCCGTAACAATGTCATAGCCTGAAGGAAGGAAGGAAGGAAGGAAAGAAGGAAAAACCTGGTATTTCAGACTGCAATTATTTCAGTAATCACACTCCTATTTTTGTAGTTATAAATGAAGACTCACCACTACAACCAGAGAAGATTATTGTTTGCTTTCTCATGATCTCAAAATGAACACCTTTGGGTCTCTCCAAATATCATCATTCCGTGGAAAGACCACTGGAGCTTGAGTCAGAGGATCTGGGTTCAAATACTGCTTCTTATATTTGCTACCTGTGTGATTTGGGGCAAATTACTGTAACTACTGTGGATTTCTAAAGCAGGGAGAATATAAGATGTTTCAAGATTTCATGCAACTATAAACACTTATAATTTATACAGCCTTATAAAAATATGATCCTAGAATCCATTAATAAAATCTTCATGCCCAGAAAGGGGCAAGTGTCTATCCTTTTATATTTTTTGCTACTTGAGATACATTTGTGATATTCAATTAAATTCTTGGTATATTTTAGGAAGGTCATTGACAAGCTATGGTATATGCAGCAGAAGTAAATGTTTATGGTAAGGAGACCGGAGACAAGGATCTATCAAAGGAACTTGTGATGTTTGGCCTAGAGAAGAAAAGACTTGGGGGAAGGCATAATTTTAGCCTTCAAACGTCTGAAAGACTTATCATATAGTTGACAGATTAGACTTTTTTTTTTTCCATTTGGCCCCAGAGGGCAGAAGTTGCAGAGAGGCAGATTGATGTAAAGAAAAACTTCCTAACAATTAGAGATGTCAAAAAGTGGAAATGGAAGCCTTGGGATCCAGGCAACTCCTCAGCTCTGTAGATATTCTATCACAGATTGATGGCTAGGAAGGAATATATAGGAAGAGGGAGAGATGGAAATGGATAGGACAAGCTATACAGAAAATGTTTACTTAAAACACTATTTGGACTAGTTGGCTTTTGAGGTTCCTTCCAACTCTGTGAGTTTTTTATTGATTGATTGATTAATTGATTTATTTATTTGTTTGTGATCTGTATGGTCCTGTTCAACTATGAGATAAATGGGAAACTTGTTCATCTTTAGGGACTTTGATAACCATTCTGCTTCTGCATGGATATAAACTAGAGTATTCCAAAGGACAGGAGAAGAGTGGAGGAAAGTCTTAATGTACAGGATAGTAAGCAATACAGAAAACAATGCAGACAAAACCAATTCTTTCCCAAAAGTTTTAAACTGGTAAAGAATTGAAGAAACCCCACTTTCATTTTCTATGCTCTTTTTCAGATTTTTAGGATATCCCCATCACTTCTTTTGGGGATATCTAAAAGTATCATATTTTCTCTCTCTGTCTCTCTCTGACTCTGTTTCTGTCTCTCTCTCTCACACACACATAAACACACACAAGTACAGTTTGTTTTAATTTAAATTAATTTGTTTGGTCAATTTAGAACTTAGAACTTAGTCTTTAGAATTTATTCCTTGGTTACAAGAATAATATTTTTCCCTCCCTCCCCTACTCCCACCTTCTCCGTAGCTGATGTGCAGTTTCACTGGGTTTTACCTGTGTCCTTGATCAAAATCTATATCCATGTTTTTGGTGTTTGCATTAGGATGATCATTTAGAGTCTACATCCCCAACCATATTCCCTCGACTATATCAAGCAGTTGTTTTTCTTCTGTGACAGTTTTTGATTACTCTAAGGAGATGTGAATTATCAGTATATATTATAATGACATGATGACAACACACAAAAGTGAAAAGAGAGATTATTTCCACTCTGCCAAAGAAGGAAATGTGGCCCAGAAACAGTTATTGTTTTACCCAAGGTCACACTGTTTATATTGGAAGGGACCTCAGAGGTCACTTGATGCAACTTCCCACCCAATGCAGGCATCTCTATAAAAATCTCTGACAGAACATATTCAGCTTCTGCCTGAATACTTTTAGCTAGATGGAGTTCTTCACATGGACAGGCAGCCAGATCCTTTGTTGGACAGCTCTCATTGTTAGGAATCATTTTTTTTTGTATTGATTTGGAATCTCCCTCTTCAACCCCTGGTTCTACTCCACAGATCAACACAAAATAACTTTGCCCCCAGATTCATTCTTGAACAACACGAACAATAATACCTGTATTCACAAAAGACTGACTCTCAACACTGACAGTTGCTGACAGCTGTTTAAAGCTACTGTTGTCCAGACAGATAGTCAAGCAATGTATCTGGACTCTGGGTTCTCAACTGGCCTCCACAAACGACTTGTTATGCAACCCTGAATAAGTCATTCAACTTGTTTGTTTGTTTGTTTGTTTGTTTTGGCCTAAATTCTTCACCTGTAAAGTTGAGGAAATGATAACTGCTCTCTCTACCTCAATCAAAAACAACCATCAAGGTGAAAGTTCTTTGGTAAGGATAAAACACTGGACAAAAGTAAGTGATTTTTATTATAAAGCTTTATATATATTCTGATTTTCTTGCAAGGTGTTGGGGAAGGGGAGAGGGAGATAGATAGACAGACAGACAGACAGACAGACAGATGGGGGGGGGGGAAGAAGTCCCAATAAGCTGCCTAGGAAATATTTATCCTAATTCAGATGTTTGAGAGGCAGTGTGGCACCATTTATAGAGGGCTGGACTTTGAACTGGGAGATCTAATTTCAAATTCTATATTAAATAATTACTAACTGTTAATATGGAAAAGTTGCCATCACTCAGAACTTCAGTTTCCATCATTAGGATAATAATACTTGTACCATATACCTCACAAAGCTTTTGTTTTTGTTTTGGCAAACTTTATAAACTTTAAAGCATCATATAAATATGATTTGTTATTTCTGATGGGGCATCTAAGTAATGGCATAATATAACTAATGACTTCTTCAACCAATAGATTTCTTTTATAGTCAGGTTCAAGGAAGGGAATAGAGGAGGGGAGCCCTGTTCATCCAGGACAGTACCTATTCCAAAAGAACATTTTCCATAAAGCTGGTATCAACAGGTCAGATCAACTGAAGCTAGCCAGGAGCCTCTTAGTTCTGAAGTGAAAATCAGTCAAAGGAGCTACTCACATACTTCCTATCAGTCATGAAGAAGATTAAATTGAAGAGCATATGTTGTGCCCAATCATTGCCACAGGAATGGTAGAAGATACATTTAGATTACAATACAGTCCTCATCAGTGTCCTAATCTTATTGAAGATGAAATACACAGATATACAGCATGAAAACTTTATATCCCAACTCCAGCAATTTTACTATTTGTTTGGCCTTGGTCAAATCACTTATAGATTCTCCTGAGTCTGTTTCCTTGATGACAAAACAATACTTATACCACCTATCTCACAGAGCTGTTACAACCATTTGTAAATTCTGAAAGGTTGGAGAAATGAGGGTTGTTATTTTATTTTTATTTTTTTAAACCCTTACCTTCTGTCTTGGAATCAATACTGTATATATTGGTTCTAAGGCAGAAGAACAGTAAGGAGTAGGCAATGGGGGTTAAGTGACTTGCCCAGGGTCACACAGCTAGGAAGTGTCTGAGTCCAGATTGAACCTAGGACCTCCCATCTCCAGGCCTGGCTCTCAATCGATTGAGTCACCTAACTGCCCCCTTTGTTATTTTTATCAACAGGTAAAAAGTATATGCTTTGTAAGTCAATATCAAGTATCACAGTCTAGTGGGAGAAGTCTGGCTGAGAAGTTAAGGGATCTGTATTCTAGTTCCAGGTCTGGTCTCTCTTAACTATGATTATGGATAAGAATTTAATCCACTTGGGTCTCAGTTTGTTCTTCATGGAAATCATGGTGATATCACACCTACTTCTCAGTTAGAGTTTTTGTGAGGATAAAATGAGGTATCTGGGCCACTTTGTAAAATGCAAAGTACTTAGAAAAAGGTACCACACAGATACTTTCATATTGTCGTTTCCAAGTTTCTTTTCATCTTTCATATTCTCTTATTTTACTAGCAAGATAGCTTTAAGTAACCATAGAAGGATCTCAACCCTGAAACTTATTAGCTACCAGATACTGGACAAACTAAAAAAAATCTCATAATCTCAGTTTCCTCACTTGGAAAATGGGGATGGTAATGCTTATATTACCCACTTTTCAAGACAATTATAAGGGAGTAATTCAACTTAATGTGCATGCATTAAAAAGTTCCTACATAAGTGCACTATGTAAATGTGAGCTGCTATTATTATTTTATGTAAAAAGCAGGCAGGGTGGAAAAAAGATGGAATTTGGAGAAGCAGAGAGGGGTTTACATTATAGTTTGGTTTTTAACTTGTAGCAGATGGATAAGGGATAGACTTCTTTCCTTAAATTTTTGACAAAAATCTGACTTTTACATCTTCTCCAAGGGGCAGTCTGAGAAGACCATGCCAGCTGCAGTCCTATAAACACAGACTAAGGACAACAGCAACATTATTTATATAGTGTCTTAAGTTTTGTGGGAAACATTTCACATATAGCATTTCCTTTTATCTTTGTAATAATGTGATATAATGTAGGTTCCTTTATTATGTCCATTTTAACATATGGGAAAACTGAGGACATGAGAGATTAAGTGATTTTCTCAGTCACACAGATTGTAAATGTTTGAGGCACTGCTTAACCTCAAATCTTTTGGACTCCCAAGACCAGCAAAAAAGAAAGTTCAAGTTCTCTCCTGTGGGAGAGGTGAGGTGCAAGGGACTAGGCTAGAGTACGTTTGAGAGAGTTGGTCTACAGATAGAAGTTGTCAGTGATGCTTTTCTCAAGGATGGGGGTGGGACAGGAAATGATCATCTTTTCCTCCACTGCCTGTGCCCATACATCTCATTATTGAGCAAGAACTGGAATCACAGTGTCCCTGTGCAGCTGGTGCCCTATTTAATCCATTCATAATCAAAAGTGATTAGCGTAGATGTCTGAAAGCTAGGGTTATTTTGTGTGATATCAAAGCCAAAGGTTCTGGCATAGCTTCCCTGACCCACCTGGATGTTGGAAGGGGCAAAATGAGAGGGAGGGCTAGGGCTGGAGCAAAGGATCATGACATCATCTGTAAGCAGCCAGGGCTACAGGGGAAGGCCAAGATTTCTACCCTTGCTTGTGGCTCTCTGCCCAGTCAATCTTATGGAGGGCTCGTAGGTACCCATAAGGTACAAGGATGGATACAGTCTACCTGGAGGGCAAAGTGGGACATGATGAGGTAGAATCTTAGAACACTATAAGAGAAAAGACATCTCAGAGATCACCTAGTCTCTCCTGCTCATTTTACAAAGGAAAAAAGTTAAGACATGATGTAGAGTAACCAGTCCAAATCATACACAGACCTGAGTTTTAAAGACTCAACTGGATAAAGCATCTAAAAAAATGAAGGTGGCAAAAAGCAGAGACATAGAGGTGGTCTGGGCAGGGATGAAGATATCCTAAACCTTTACTGCTTTCTATAAAATATGAATCTATCTCACCTTTCCAGACCAAGTCCCATGACAAATACCTCATAAAACCCACTAGAACAATAATGCCTTATAACTCTTCTCTTTAGTCAAGGAGCCCCTATCAATGAATACTCCCTGAATTGTTTTTCCTTAATTCCTACCCATCCCTCAAGGCTTGACTCAAATCTCACTACCTCTATGAACATTCCCCTGATCATATTGCCAGCATATTTATCTCCTCCGTATCTAAATTGTTGGCAAGTTATCTAATTATATTATAGTAACATTTATTTGTTTGTTCTCAGATGTAGGAAACTGTAAAGAAAGTGGATATCTGGAAGACAGCTGAGTGGCTCCATGGATTGAGAGCCAGGCCTAGTGATGGAAGGTCCTAGCTTCAAATTTGGCCTCAGACACTGACTAGCTGTGTGACCCTGAGCAAGTAACTTAACCTCCTTTGCCTAGCCCTTACCACTCTTCTGCCTTGGAAGAAATATATAGTATTCATTTCAAGATGTAAGGTAAAGTTTAAAAAAAAACAGGAAAGAAAGTAGATGTCCATCAACTAGGAATGATCCAACATTATAATATAATAGAAAAATTGTGCAAGAAGAAATGAAGAATATGAAGATTTCAGAGAAATATAACAAGATCTATGAACTGACACCCAGCAATGTAAACAGGAGCAGAACAATTTGTACAATGACAATAATAATGTTTAGAAAAACAAAATTGGAAAAACTTCAGAGTTCTGACCAGTGCAGTGACCTATCATGACTTCAGATAACTGATGAATAAGCATAACTCCTGCCTTTGGACAGAGAGATGTTAGACTACATAATGAGGAAAATGTATTCAGATATAGTCAATGTGTTAGTTTCTGTTCTTTGTTTTTATATTATGAGAAAGGATAAACTTAGGAGTGAGTAAATCATTGGGAAATGAGAGGAATAAAAAAAAGAATTATCAATAAACCCTTTTTTAAAAAAATCATTTACTGTCAGTTATTTGGTATTGGTCAGGACTCAATATAATATCATTCACTATCTTATGGCAATCTTAGAATTAATGTCTTATATTGCTATTTAGGTTGTTTCATTTAATTTTCATGTTATTCAGTTCTCAATGAAGCCTAACGTTTGTTTCTATTACCTAGTCTCATCCCCATCCTGCTCAATGTTACCTTTCCCTGATGTCTTTTCCTTCTCAATATTCACCGTAACTAGATTTTGCAACAGGAGCAGGGAAGTAGAATTTAAAAGCTGACATGGCACCACAAACTGATATTGGGGAGAAATATGGTTTCTACATACACCAAAGATAGATATAAAACAGAAGAAGCTATATTGTACATATTATAGCTTGCCCAAAAGACTTGGAGATTAATTCATGGGTTCCTAAAATAGTAAATATAGAAATGAATTTAGAAGTCACTTTAGTACCCAGGTCTTACTTTAGAGATGAGGAATTTCTAAAGAGCAGGATAATGACTTAATCAAGGTCATAGGGAAGAACTTGAGCTAGAGCTTCAATCTCTTGACTTGGGTGCTCTTTCTACTACAATGTGTGGGCAATGTTAATGCAATTTGGGATTAAAATATATATAAAGAAATAAAGAAAAGGCAAAAGAAAACTGCTTTTATAGATTTCTCAATTCTATTCCCACTGGGGATATTTAGGGTAAGAGAGAAAATGAGACTTGCACAGCATAAAAATGCTTTTCCTCTGCCAAAGAAATTCTGGCACCTCATTCATTTTCCCATCCATTAGAGCTTTTTACCAGGTAATGGGATCAGTGGGCAAGAAAATGAGCATTTATAGAGTACCTACTATGTGCTAGGCAATGAACTAAGTGCTTTTTACAAATATTATATCATTTGGGCATCATAATAACCCTGCTATGTAGTTACTATTTTGAGCCCCATTTTACAGTTGAGGAAATTGAGGCAGATATAGGTTAAAGGACTTCCCTAGAGAAAAAAATGATGAAAGCCAGATAGGAACCCAAGCCTTTGTGACTCGAGGTTCAATATTCAGTCCATTAGGCCATCAGCTTCCTGGAGGCCAGAGATGAGCCCTTGGGAAACAAAGGCTCTAAGACTGTTGATCTTGTAACTTACAATATTTTAAAGTTGATCAACTCTCCAACTTTAAAAGAGAGCCCTCTGAGAAGAGTATTAACTCTGGCCACCAGGTTGCCATCTAATAAGTAACTCTACCCATACACTCAGTACCTCCTAGATAGTCTCAGTTTGAGTGCATGACTTCTGCCATTGCCTAATTTATATACAAAACTGAGACTATATTGCAGGGATAATCAAATGCCTCATTTTATGCAAAAGAGATAATTTTTTTTTGGCTTCCCCTTAATGCAGAAGTTCTTAACTTTTTTTTTTCAATTAATCCTTATACCTCTCCCTCACTTTGGCAGTTTGTTGAAGTCTTTGGATAAAACCTTTCTTAGAATAATGTCTTTTAATAAAAAAAAAAAAAATGCATAGGATAACCAAAAGCCAATTATGCCCAACATGATTGTCCAAATATCAAAAACAAAATAAAAATTTACATAACCACTACTTTTAAGGAAATGCTTATCTAGGAATGAATGGCAGTGTGACAGCAAATAAAGGCCCTAAAAAAGCCAAGAAGCCAAGTAGTTGTTATTTTTATTAGTCAGTCACTTCAGTCTTGCCTTTCTCTCCATGTCTGTTTTGGGGATTTTTTTTGGCAAAGATACTAAAGTAGTTCATCATTTCATTCTCTGGCTCATCTTCAAGATGAGGAAACTGAGGCAAACAGGGTAAATGTCTTTCCTGGCTCACCCAGCTAGCATCAGAGGCCAGATTTGAACTTGTACTTTTGTGACTCCAGGTTCATGGCTCTATCCACTACACCACCTATGTGTTGAAACTTTGATTCTAGATTTAAAGGATTTGGTTGTTAAAAAATGTGGCTAAGTGATTCTAAATACCTCCAGAAAAAACTCAGATCAGTTTTTGGAACATTTTTGGTGGGAAAAGAAGAACAAAAATGAAGTTAATAACACCCAAACCAAAGAAGTTTCACAAGGGACATTGCAGATTGGTTAAGATAAAATCAAAAGATTAGACTTAACACCTTATACTCTCACTCTCACATGTACATATTAATACATATACATAATGTTTACCAATGTTTTAATGAATTAAGTACAATATAACTTGCTTTCATAAAAAAAGAAGAAAATAATGAGACAAAGGCTCCAATCTCATTCTTGGCTGGGCAAGACATAAATCTGAGGATCATTTTTGGTAAGTTTCTCTATAAAGTTCCCAGGCTAAAGGTTTGAATCTCTTCAGAGAAGCACCTCAACTTCAATAAGGAGTGACCCTGACAACTTCCTGGAATCCCCCACCCCTTATCCCCACTAGATCCTGAGTAGGATGAAGTAGATTGTAAATAATCTGTGGATATCATTTGCCTATCCAAATTCAAAGTAATCACCTCAGAACCAGGGATGGTCACATCTTAGCCCTCCACTAAAACAGCAAGAAAACTGCTAAGCCTAGAAGCGATGATCAATAAAAGTGATGGCTACTAAATAGAAGATGGAAGAGAGAAGGTTGTTAACACCCAATTTCTTTCCATAGGTTTTCATAATATCCTGAAGAAAAAAGACCTTTGTCTAATGTCTTTCTACCCAAATTCTGGCACTAAGGAACTTGGATTTACAGCCTAAAAGAACATTAGCCATCATCTAGTTCAACCATCAATTTTACACAGAAATAAATTCAGTGTCCCAAAAATTAGGTGGTACACAGGTGCTAGATAGCAAAACCAGATTTAGAATCTGGACTTCTAACTCCAAATCCAGAATTCTTCCCTTTGTTCCATAGCTCCTCAAAATGTTTTTAAATGAGTATTTACTGTCAAGGATCCAGGACAACTCTAAGGGATTCATGATGAAAAAAGTTATCCACCACTTTAAGAGGAACTGACAGAGTCTGAATGCAGATTGAAGCATGCCATTCTTCACTTTATTTCCTCCATGAGTTTTTCTCTAGTGTAATTGATATGTGTCTTTTTTCACAACATGATGAAAAGGGAACTATGTATTGTATGATAACACATGTACAGCTTATGTCATATTAATTGCCATTTTGGGAAGAGGATGAAAAGAGAGGGAAGAAGAAAACATGAATCGTGAAATGTCAGAAAATGATTATTAAAATTTATATTGACTTTTAAAAATACAATAAAATGAAGAAAAGTACTTATTGAGGCTTACTACATAAAGTTAGGTAAGCTATAGTTTTGGTTCTCCAGCAGCTCCTATTTAAATTGAGGACAGAAGATACACACATACACATAGAACACCAAAATGTAAGGTGGCATGAAATGTGGTTATACTGGACTGGATATAATATGTATTAGACAGAGAATAAAGTTCTTTCTATAGGTGTCTGAAAAAAATGAAATCACTAAGACTTGGAGAACCCAGGCAGAGTTGGTAGAAAAGGCTATAATATTTATTGGGAAAGGAAATGGGGGGATTGGAAAATGGGGGAACTGTCAGTCTTGTTTCCTTTCCACAAGGCATCATTTATATTAGGTCTTATAAAATGGTTAGGAAAAGGTCCAGGTTCATCTGAGGAGATTAGAGCTGAGCCAGATTAGAGAGGTTACCCCAGGCTGCACTGGCCAAGGAAGGTCTAGCCAACTCCAACCTATCTCATTTCCAAAGGATCCATAAGACAGTGAGCCTTGTTTCTGGATGTCTGACCTGTTCTCAGACCCTGTTGGGTTCTCTTATGTCACTGCCTAAATAGGCATGAAGAAAATTCACCTCTGTTAGCAACTGGCAGAGACAATGGATCTCTCTCTTCCTATTGCCAGGATAGCAAGAATGAGGGACTACCTTTAAGCCTAGAGGCATTTTAAAGCAATGCTTCCAGACACTGGCATCATGACAGATCTCCTCCCTTGGCTGCTGATCTGGGTGGCTGTCTCAGGCATGCGTTCAACACTAACAATGTGGCGTCCCTGTCGCCTCTACAAACTGGCAGTACAGGAAAGTGTCACTTGATAGAAAGGAAAGCAACCCTACTTCCCTTGCTCCTCTGGTGATGGAGGATTTCAGCTTAATTTGTAACAGAATGCAAGTGTAAACGAACTGACAACAGGGTTATCAGCTATTCTGTTGGTAGCACTTGAGGCAATCTTACTTTGATTTGACTAGACCCAGCTGTCCACTGCATGGAACGACCTTTTGCCCCATCCTGGGAAAAATGTAATTCTCTTCATGCCTGTTTCTTTCCACAGGGAGTTGGAAACAGAGGCTGCTAGAATAATGGTAAGGTTTCCTAATGACAGATGCTCAAACAAGCAAAGAAATTAGGCGTTGTCAGAAATATAGTTCGTAACGCTTTCTTCTTAAAAAATAAATAACCAGCCATTTCTTTAGGAAGAAATAAGACAGTTGCAAGACTTCCACATGCATTAACGCAGAAATTAAATTCACATCTTTTGTTTCTAGAAGACAAAGATCTAAAAAATAACATTAAAATAAGATAAAAATTAGAGGGCATCTGCTTATTTGACCTATAATACATGGTGAGTCAAAGAGGCTTCCTCCACACATTTAATTAAATGAGTTAA